>NC_135787.1:44931500-45650500 GCF_051106095.1 Pogona vitticeps
AATCCAGCTTGAACATCAGGCATTTCTCATTCCATATAAAGTAAAAGCCTTGTTGCATCACTTCGTCTTCATGGAAAATTAAATGGGCCTCTGGTTACTGCACTCCTTGGCATCTCCTTTCTTGGGGACTGGAATGTATATTGAATGTTTCTATTCTATGGGCCATTGTTTTGTTCTCCATATTTGTTGGCATATTCTTGTTAGGACTTGGACAGATTCAGACTCTGTGGCTTGAAATAGTTCCAATGGTATTCCGTTGATTTATTTCCTCCTTGTGTTTTCAAAGCAGAGTTCACTTCACTTTCTAGAACTGCAGGTTCATCACCATAGAATTCCTCTTTAAAGGAGTCTCTCTTATCTACTCTGAATATGTGTTTAGTATTCTGTTTCCACTATCTCTTTATTTTCTTCTGGTCAGATAAAGTGCTTTCATGTTGGTCTTTCAGCATTCCTAATTTAGGCCTAAATTTTCCTTTGATTTCTTGGATCTAAATGAATAGTTTCCGAGAATGTCAGGATGTGCTTGTTGAAGAGAAATTAAAAACACCACTGTATGTTGCAGCCAAACCACAGAATTTGAAAACTGCTTCCTGAACATTAGAATGATAGGTGTAACCCAGTGTAGAATTCCTTATCCAGTAAGAGTCTTTGCTTTCTTATATAGGCCCACAACTAGTTTTTCATCAGTACTGCAAACATTCTGTTTCTGTTCCAGTGCTCTTTTTGAAGCTAGTTTTAAATAAAGGGTTTTGTATCATTTTAAACTGCTGCCATGCTAAAGTTTTAAGGTTCTAATTTTTAAAAAAATCATTAGCTGGAATTCTATTAATTATGCCTAATGAGGTAATGTGGTTGGTACAATCTTAATGAAAAATTGCTACTAGTTGAGAAATCAGATCAGGCATTTGTTGACTTGAGCTGAGTTGTGAGACTGGATGTTCGCCAGTCTACAGTCCTACACTGACTTCTTAACTGAGAGGGTCTTTTCAATGGCAGCTCCCAGGCTTTGGAATGCACTGCCCCGAGAAGCCAGATTTGTCTTTCTGTTGTCAAACAAACAGCACCTTTAGCTGATAAGTGTCACAGGAATGCTCTATTTTATGGAATTTAGATATTTAAATGAAAACAAATTGTTTTCAAAATTGTTTTTAATCCTCCTGACCAATATTTAATTGGTTTTTTTTAATATACAGTTTTGTACTGTATGTCATTTTAATCTTGTTATTATTGTATGGTTTTAATTGTTGTGAGCCGCCTTGGGACCTCAGTGAGGAGAAAGGCAGGAAACAATATAATAAATAAGTACAAAAATCATAAGCTTGTGACAATTTGTTGCCAAGGTTTTTCACTGGTTCTGTTACATTGACATAACAATGCAACATGATTCTAGCCACTGTATAGGATTATCTGTCTTTTCTAATGATCAGATTAGGGTTTTAACTAGCTGGTAAATTAGGGCTTGTCTACATAGGTCCTTTTGGTGTGGGCTGGAGCAAACTAAAGAGGGTTGCTCGGGGTTGGATGGAGGTGCAATATGCCATTTGGTGTGAATTTTGCATCTACATGGTGTGCTGGAGTTCAGTTGACCCTATTTGGTTGATTGGATTAGAAAGCCACTTCTGGATATCGGCAAATTCAACATTTCCTCTGCTCCTTAGTGGAGAGGCAGGAGAAGTGAAATTTATTCTCTGCTAGGTGATTGTTGAGGTGCTGCGTCATTTTAAAAAAGGAAATAATATTTTCTTTGGTTTCTTTTAAAGGTGTTTTTTTAAACTTCCACTGCCGCTCCACCAAGGCACAGAGAAAGTGTTTAATTTGCTGATATGTGGAAATGGCTTGCTTATTAAGAAACTTAACAATGTTGGAAATTCCATTCAGAAGAGCCTTGATTGCTGGGAAGACGTGCTTTTGGTTCATTCCCAGCAATCACACATGCTAGAAATGGACCAAAACGAAGCAATCCTACCCACACCAAAAAAGTAGGTGCCCCTGACCTCATAAAGGTGTGGGTAGGACAGCTCTGATGAAAGTTTGGTTCACTCCATCAATTACATTATGTGATTGCTGGAAAAGAGAGCAAACCAACTTGTCCCTGCGGCAGACCAAACAGCAGGACCAATGATTGATCCTTTAGTTTATAATTGCTCTGTTGTGGAATAGCACAGCTTTGTCTGCATTTCTCAGGTCTCAGAGATATAACCTTGAAAGATTTGCATGTCTGGAGGGATGATGTTGTAAAATGAGGAAATTTATATTTCCCCCAACTTGGTATCTAACCCTTAGTTGTATGCACAAGTTTAGATAAATAAATGAATGAATGGATGAAATGCTGCTGTATTTTTAGGCAGAACATAACAAAAGTTACTGTTCAGACTACAACTCCTAGATTCCCCGATCCAGAAATCATATTGTCTTAGGGATTCTGAGCACTGTAGTCCAAACAAATAACTTTCTATGCTCTGATTTTCTGGGATGATTGGACAGAACCTAGCTGTGGGAGCTAAAGTTTGATCAGCAGTTATAATGTGATCTCACTCACCCATTCCATATGGTTCCTCCGTTACTGATGCACCAGAAGATGGTGGAAAGGAGCTGTGGAGAAATAGCTCCCATGCTATTTCTGTAATGTAAGAACAGGGCTTCTCACATTGTTTTGAGTAGGTGGCTTGTCTTGTATTTCTAGCCTGCAGTGTTAATCTCTTGAATACTTTATAGTAACACATGTCTGACTGGTTAGATGCATTTCCTGTGGTTCAGATGCAATTGACAAACCATTTACCCTAGACATGCAGTTCTTCCAAAGTCCGTCTGAGGTTGATGTGGTTCCTTCAGGAAATAGTTCATGTTTGCTAGTTCATAAGGACTATGTGGAAAAATAGTTAGACCCTTTCCTTGTAATTTCTGTCTCTTTGTGCTTCTGGGTAATCTGGAGTCGCTTTCATAATCATCTCTAGAGGAACCTCCCTGCCTCCCTAAGTCAGAACTTAAGAACCAGTGGTTTTGTTTTCTCATATCTTAAAAGTGCTCCAACTTCTCAAAACTGCAGTTTTATAATAGCAATAAAGATTTTGACAGCAATTCTTTAAAAGTTAGATAAATACAAATTGTACCATCAGCCTTGTCTGGAGTTTATAACCATCCTAGCTGATCTTCATCAGGCAGATAAATGGCTGCTATTCTGATCATTACTACTGCTTCATTTCAAATGTTGTCCGGAAAAAAACAGCAAGGTGAACCCTCAAAATTATGAACTTTTACTTAAATCAAGCACAGCCAAACAAGAGCTTTCAGAGTTCAGTCCTTTTTACCCAGAAGGTGGTTATAATTTCACACAAATCTATAGCAGATTATATGTGCTTTGCAGGCCCACTTAACAGAACCAAATTTCCCCTTGGGCTATAATCCAAGTGCTCTTTCATGATGCCATTTGTGTGGCCAAACCATATAAACCTCTCATGTTATATCCTTGCAATCTGAACAACCAACATAAACACAAACAATCTGTTTTTTCTCCTTGGTGCATAGGCAGAGATTTTGTCCCATTGGTGGGATGAGGGATGGGGAGGAAGAAGGCAGGATTTTGGAAAAGCCCAAAGGCCTAATTTTACAATTTTAAATGTGTGAAGAGAACAGGGCCATAGATGCCCTGGTTGGTGAGCCATTGTGCTCTGACCCAGGGCTGGAATCTCTCGCCTTGTCCACAACAATGAGTCATGAGGAGTCTCACCAGGCCAAGCAAGAAGAAAGTGGCATTGAAACCCAACACTTCCACGAGAGCGGGACCCAGACTGAGGCTCTTGTGGTCATGTCAGCTCTGAGGATCAAGGGATGACCCCTAGAGGGAAAGAGGGAACTGATCTATCCCTAGTGGGTGGTGATTATAAAAACCACCTTGCCGCCAGTGAAGTGTGAACCCCACAGAAGCCACCTAGGGAGGAGGCCGGCTGTCAAACAGAGAAAGAGCAGCAGACAGAATCCCTAGGGAAGTAATGAACTCTGGAAAGGGGAGCCAGGATCCACTGGGGAAAGGGAGGAAGAACTTGGTGAAGGAGCTTCAGGGAGACAACTAAAAAAGAGTGGTCTGAAGAGGAACGAGAACCCCCAGGGGATTGGGACTACATTCAGAAGGAAAACCCTGGAAGATTTTTTTTCTTTTGGTCCTGCTCTCAGTCCCTATAGGAGAGGGCAAAAGATATGAGAACCCCAGTTTCCCTACCTGATCATCCTACTGGGGAAGGACTGAACTGAGGCTAGGAGAGACCATGGCAACCTAAAGCCAACATTGGTGGAGGGAGCAGTAGTGCAAGCATCAGCACTGGGAGGAGCAGGAGGGGAGGGGAAGAAATGGAAGCCAGGGCAGGCAAGGATCTCTGGCAAGAGGATCTCTACACATCTGCCCTCATTGTGGCATACCAGACCTCTCTCTTGGGAGCAGTGAAATGGTGGAGGCGCTCCAACCCCAGGGCAGCAAGAATGGGACTATCAGGAGCCTAGCAGTGGGAACTGGTCTGACAGGTGGACTTAAGCCCATCATGGTGAAGGGATCCTGGGGACAAGCTACAAACAGCACAAACGGTGGACTAGAGAAAGTAACTGAATCATTCTTGTCATGCTTTGATGGACCAAAAATGGAAGATGAATGCCCCACAGAAGTGGACAGAGCTGATGGGCCTCACAAAGTGTAAAAAGAAATTGGATTAAAAGATCAATACTTTTATTTATTAACCATTTGATTTAAATGGTACAATGTTTTTCTTCTCTTTGTTGCATCTTTGACATTCATATCTGGGCTATTGAATTGTTCATTACTGGTGTCATTCAGGGAATAGAACCGGACAACTGAGCAGAGATAATACTTGCTTCTAAAGTATAATTCTGTGCGGTCTGCTGAAACACAGGAAAGGCAGCTGGAGACTATTTGCTCTCTATAACATTTCTTAGAGAAGGAGGTGGGTGGGAATCCTTGATTGCTGCATCAGACTCCACATAAATAAAGATCCTCCCCCCTCAGGAGACAAAGTAGCTGCTCTTCTACCTTGCAACCTTGCCAAGCAAAGAGAGCATCTGAAGCAGCATTACCATGAGACACTAAAAAGTTAATTTTTCACATTGCATGTCCCAGAACCTCTCAATCAGTGTTACCCACTCCCTTCAACAGTGACCACTCAGACTGTGGCGGCTTCTCACTTGCAGCTTTGATTCCCTTCATAGTATTCCTTCCCTGCAGAATTACCATAATTTTCTCACTCCCTTTTGAGGCAGAATCTAGAGGATATTACTGGCATACTGTTCTGCCCAGTGTTTTCTGTTGCCTCTCCAGTAGTGTAGCGGTAAATTTAAAAGTGCAGATGTTCATTATGACCACTCTCATATCTTACCCCTTGTCCCGCAAAGAAAGTCTATAGAATAGATGGAGGCTACCAGATAGGTCCATTGTCAACAAATAAGGAATAGGTCTCATGTAAAGTTAATGGCTTTTAATTGCCAATTCAAACCACCGTCAGATACTTTGTATTACAATAAAGATAGCAAGGAACAATGTAAAAATGAATTTCTCTCACAACTACTGTGATGAAAGCTAAGATCTGAGGGAACAGGACAGAGAGAATAAATGATATAATTCCTGTTACTCAGAAAATCCTGAGGCTTTGAGCTTGTGAGTCCTGCGTCCAAAACATCACTGCCCCTTTCAGTTATTGTACTTCAGATATGATTTTCTTTAATCATAGTTGTAGTAAAACACAATTGCATCACCTGTTCAGTGAAAACAGGCAAAATGGGATTCAGATTTTTAGGGATCCTTCAGGGTCGGAAGACCAGCAGTCGAAAGATCAAATCCACGCGATGGAGTGAGCTCCTGTCGTTTGTCCCAGCTCCTCACCAACCTAGCAGTTCGAAAGCATGGAAATGTGAGTAGATAAATAGGTACCACCTCGGTGGGAAGGTAAGCGTTCCGTGTATAGCTGCACTGGCCACGTGACAACGGAAACTGTCTTCGGACAAAAGCTGGCTCTACGGCTTGGTAACGGGGATGAGCACCGCCCCCTAGAGTCGGACACGACTAAATATCAAGGGGAACCTTTACCTTTACCTTTTTTGCCTTGAAATACAAATTCCTCCAGTTTGAATCCCTAGAGCTTCTCCAGTACTTTTGTTTGGCCCAATATATTTTGCTGGCATTGTGAAGGACAAGATGGTGCTATTCCCTGTTGCACAAACAGATTTAAGCTGGACTTTCCTATCTCTGGGCTAGGTTACATTGCCCAGAAAATATCTAGTACAATTTCAGCTGACAGCCTGGGGAGAGTTACCTGCAAGGCACAGATCATTGCTAGAGAATGCAATATATCATTAAGTTCTTTGGTCATAAACTCTGAGAGAATCAAGACTGAGGACTGGATTATATGAAAAATCCTCTGCAAAAAAGGAAGCCGTTAAGGAAAAATAGAATATGTGATCACATCATACGTTCTACAGTCATTCCAGGAATACAGGAAATTTTATAATACAATAGAAAACTAAAATGGTTCTGCTACTAGTATATTTTAATAGTCCAGCATCCTCTTATTATGATGTGCTTATTTCTTTTTATATTAGCCTGTCACTGTAATCAGCCAAAATAAATGGGAGGATAAGTTAAAATTTAGGTATATATGAATATTATACATTTTTATTTGTACAGCATGCATTGGTCACACAGCCCGGAAAGTTGAGTTGATTTGGAGTAATGCTATGCAAACCGAAGCTGGTCTCCAGATGACATGCATGCAGTGATATTAGTGATCAGAACTGAAGTTAATACAGAATTATATGGCAAGCGGGGGAATGGGGAGAAGTGCATGGCTTTACTGAAGACTCATGTGTGGCATTTTCTCTTATGAAGAGGCTCCTCTTACAGAAAGCAGGGTCTCTTCCTGCTCAGATTGTACCGTTGAGAACCATAATCTAGGGTACCTTGGGTAATCCAGTTGTCCTTGGACTGCAGTTCCCAGAAGCCTTCACCTCCAGCTGTGCTGGCCAGGATTTCTGGGAATTGCGAGAACAAGTTTGGGAAGCACTGATCTAGGAGAAAGGGATTCTCTCAGGTAAGTTTCCAGATGTTGCAGGTGTCTAAGACATTGAAAGAAGGCTTGCTTGAGACATTTTGCTGCTTGAAGTGCACCTCATTCCATGTATGTAAGATAAATTGTCTAGTAATCAGACTTAATCAGACTTCTACCCACAGCTTGGAAAAGTGGGTACGCTGGCTAGGGATTCTGGGATTTTAGTTAAAAAATGTTTCCAAGCTTTGCTTCTGCTCCACCTAATGGCACCATGGTAGCTCAGAGGTACAGGGAAGATTATGATGACGCATATAGATTTACATCCTTCCAAAGCTTGCTGCTATTTTCCTTCCTGCCCCCTAGGAATTTCTGCCTGAAACAGTCAACGTAAAGTCTTATTAAACAGGCATTTGGCCCACTGTTTGGCCTGCTATGTGAACAGGCTGGTTCGCTCCTTTTGCTGGTCATTAGATGATATAATTGCTAGTATTAACCAGCCTTACAGCGAACCAGCCTGTCTCCAGAGCATTCCTATCCCAAGTTTGTGATGAGAAAGGTGTATACACTTGATACCCAGAGACCTCTGGGTAGAGTGGGCGGCATATAAATTAAATAAATAAATAAATAAATAAATATGCTATGCCACTTAATTTTTTTTTTTAAAATTGAAAACTTCCTCCCAGAAAGAAGAGAGAAGGAGCAAGGAGGTTGTTGTTGCTGTTTTCTTAAGGCAGGCCGGCCAAAAAGGGTTACTTGCGGTGCATATGGCATTTGGATGCAAGGACCACATCAGATGGCATACAGGACCTCTGCCAAACTGTAAGCGACCCTGTCTAGCTCACCTTGCCGACAAAGGTCTTCATAGTCAAAGCTATGGTTTTTCCAGTAACGATGTATGGAAGTGAGAGCTGGACCATAGAGAAGGCTGATCACCGAAGAATTGATGCTTTTGAATTGTGGTGCTGGAGGAGACTCTTGAGAGCCCCCTGGACTGCAAAGAGAACAAACCCACCCATTTTGAAGGAAATCAACCTGGAGTGCTCACTGGAAGGACAGATCCTGAAATTGAGGCTCCAATACTTTGGCCATCTGGTGAGAAGAGAACACTCCCTGGAAAAGACCCTGATGCTAGGAAAGTGTGAGGGCAAGAGGAGAAGGGGACGGCAGAGGACGAGATGGTTGGACAGTGTCACCGAAGCTACCAACATGATTTTGACCAAACTCTGGGGGGCAGTGGAAGACAGGAGTGCCTGGCATGCTCTGGTCCATGGGGTCATGAAGAGTTGGACACAACGACTAAACAACAACAATCTAGCTCGCTCTAGCCCGCTCCATTTGGACCATGTAGAGGAGCTCTTATTCTTAAAGAAAGGCTGGTTCTAACTCAGAATAAAGCTGATTGACAAGATTCACGGTGTTACACAGAAGACTCTGATTCAGTCTCTTATTCTTTCTTCATCACATCCTCATATCATCCTATTTTAGTGCCATATTACAATGTCTTTTATCATGCTTCTCAATATCTGAGATTATTGCAAGTAAAGTAAAAAGACCTGGGATAGTAAGAGTGCCATGAATGTAAACTGGAAAGCCAAGCCTGGTTAAAAATCTCTAGCTCAGACATGAAAACACTGGGCGATACTAGCCAAGGCACTCCCAGGCTGAGCACTTCTATCTGACCTACTTTGCAGGGTTCATATACTGTACAGATGACTGAAACAGACAACAGAGGCAAAATAATGTCTTTTATGGAGCCTCCAAAGCAGTGGTTTAAAAATATGATCACTAATATTCTTATAATCGAAAATAACAGCTATTGTTATGGCACCAACTAGCTTATTTTAGACAAGCCAGAGAGTTGTACAGAAAACAATATCTGTGGAAACTGCAGGGAAGCAGACTTTGGTTAAACATAAGAAGACACATTTCAAATGGACAAGCTGCTTGACAATAGAGAAGTCTACATCAGGAGCTGGTGCCTTTCTTTCTCTGGAGGTGTTTGAATAGAGGATGGATGACCATCTGTCAAAGATATTGTGACTGCATTTTACATAGCAGATCTTTCATTGAGGAAGTGGTTGGACTACATGATCTCAAAAAACCTTTCTAATTCTCTTTCTTTATTATTGCGTTGAACTACAGTACATGACTTTCAGGATGCTTCCCAGTTCTGTAACTTTATTATTCTAAGCTCTTAAATGGAAGTTAAAATGGGAATGACTATACAGAAAGCCTAATATATTCATGTTGAGATGAGACAGCAAGCACCAACATCTCCCTACCCTCCAAATCGCATAGACACATACATTTATCTTCATTCAAACTCATGGAAAAATGATTAAGGGATTGTCAACAAAGCTAGCAGTCAATCTCTTCAACTTTAGGTTTAGCTTATTATGTGTATTGAAAAGATAATAGCTTTAGCACAGATTAAAATACATCTAAGGCAATGAAAGTCTAGGCATTCAACAATTGTAGAAGAGATTGCTATTTGTTGATCGAAATGTTTTCAGACATCGATATTTATGAAAGGAGGCCTAAGCATCCTTTGCTGGCTTTTACAGTTAAACTTAAGGGGCAAAACCCTACTTTCTATGAATGCTGCAGCTGGCCAGATAGACCTGTTTCTAAGAAACTGTGAATGGTTTGATCTTAAAAAAAATCACACCTTTAATTTTATTTTAAATACTTCACTCACCTTTTTGTTAAATGCCCAAAATAGATAACAATAATAAAAAATATTTATTAAAAAATTCAGAGTCGATCATAAGTTAAAATTCATGTCAACTATGAAATTTTTGCATCGCTTATACAACTGAAAGCAAAAACTTACCAAACTTAAATAGCTATCTCATTAATGCTAGACTTTCCATCTCTGGAGGTAAGAAAGTAAATTTTAGAATGTCTCCATGTGAAAACTGTCCTTATTCCCCCCCCCCCACATCCTTATTGGTTAACAAATTGCTTGATGAAAACAAGCAAATAACAACCTGTCAAACAAGACCTAAAACTTTGTGCTCCTCCTTGTTTTTTCATTTGAAATTCCTCAAATGTTTGGGATAGATATTTTAGCCTTTGGTGATAAATTTGGAAGTTATAGGCTTACACAAAGGAAAAGACCTAAAGATAACCTTTGAAGTGCTGTTCAAACTACAAAGATATGGAGTAACGACTTGGATTTAACAAGCTTGGTAGTGCAGAGATTCTTATTAGCTCTTCATTGCCTTCTGATGCATAAAGGATAATTAATTTCTTAGATGCATCTTTCAGGCTGAACCCTCTTAGAATTAAGATATGATAAGACGGTCTCCTGATAAAGAAAGCTGCTATTCTTAATTAAACACATTCCTGCCTAGAGACAGTGTTCCTAAAACATTTTTCCTTGAGGCATTTCTTTTAAGCATAGGAACGAGATCCATAAGAGATAGGATGATTATATTTGCTGCCTTACATAATTATGTAAGTTTAATAAGACGGAAATGGTATGCCAACTACTTGGAGCTATATTGCGCATCCTATCTTGTACCTTGGTAGGTTCATCAGCTTAGGATTGTTTTCCACTTACCTACTCACAGTGACTGAGAGAAGGGACTCAAGTTGCACTTGCGAGAGGTAGGCCGATAAAAGCAACATTTGGATGGGTAGTGGTTCCTGTCCTACCTGGTGGATTATGTAGCAGTAGAAAAGAGCATAATCTGATGATTATGCATAGTGTAACTATATCCAGTGCAGGGCATGTCAGCAGTGACCTGATCCATAGAGTCCCTAACCAGCTCTGCAGTTCTAAGATTAGCATTACGTTCATTGCAGGGTTGTTCAATGTATGTGTCTCCAAATGCTGTTGGACTGCCATCATTCCTCTTCATTAGCTGTGCTGACTAAGCTAACACAAATTGTGGCCCAGCTACATCTGGAGAGCCACAAGTCCCCTCTGGTATAGTGCATGTGACATATGTTCTGGCCCTAAACTTCTGACCTAGAGAAGGGACCTGATAAAGCAATTGTGTGAAGTAATGGCTGGAAGGACCTATAAGGATTTAGGATCTTTCTTCCCTTCTTTAGTCTATTTGATATAATATTCTCAAAGTCACTCTGCACAAGAATAGCGAAAATGGAAGGGAGTGGACATTGGGGCTGTGGGAGATGATTATGTCCCATCTTTCTAACCTCTAAATGATGAAGTGACTTGTGATGACCTGATATAATCACTCCAAGGACTACTCCCTCAGCTGGAAGGAGGCATGGGAAAATTCTTGGATGTACAACATTTTTTAGCCAGCTGGAATTCCAAGACCTGTAATTTTGTCTTCACGGAGTAGCAAACAGGACACATGATATGATTCTGGGCTATAATATCCCTGTGTATTTATCCAGAACATCTACCAAAGCCACATTCTTTTATTTGGATAACATTTCATCAGCTTATAAATGAACTGTACAGCTAAATATATAGTAAAATGAAAGAGCAATTCCAGCAGATGTATTTTACTTCTCTGGGTTACTAGTCACCTGATCTTGCTTTATGTTTTTTTGTCTTCTTAAAGAGACTGTGCGGCCCTTGTAACAAATACCACTTGGTATTCATGATCTCTCTAGTTACTGTTTTTGTAATCATCTTGTAATTTGATCACTATTTCCCTTGCTTGCCCTTAATCTAATAAACTGAAGAGGAAATATTTCTACTTGACCTTTTTGACATTTCCATGACTTTTGACGAAATATAAGGTCATTATGATTTTTGTTCATTAGGCTTTATTAGCAGCTACAAAATGGTTAGCTGATATGGTGGAACTATGCAATTATCTACATTCTGGAATGTTTTGTTTTGGTGTATGTTGCACTTGGGATGATACGATCATGTGCCCAGACAGCATTCTTCGTGGCATACCACACACACATAAAGAATATTTTCAAATGTACAGTGGGATGACCAGCTTGTGACCCACAGTGCCTTTTCCATCAGACTTCCCTCGGCGGCCCCGGCAAATATAAATCAAATCATACAGTTTTATTCTTTGTCCATGTGAGTAATTATTCAACACTTTGATATTGCACCATTACTTAAAGTGAATCTAAAATGTTCCAGGTGTGATTGTGCTAAATAACTTCAAAGCAGGACCAACTGTGTCATTAAACACAGTGATAGGCCCCCATTAGGTAGTAGATCATGTCATGAGAGAGTACCAAACTGCTAGCAATATTTTGGTTATCCAGGTAAAGTAACTGCTAGCCACCCAAAGCACTCTCTGTAGAAGGAGAAAAAAAATAGAAATTATCAAACATAACATTTGGACAGCTCTTGTGTCCAAATGACATTTTCCTGCATTCAACATTCCCTTTATCTCTGATGTTCATGAGTAGCCACCATGTTATATGCAATCAAAATGGCACCATACATACACAAGTGGGCAGAGCCAACAGGCTTGGAGAAAACTGTAAGCTTAATAAAAATACAAAAAGGAGAAAAACCCCTTAGGTGTACTTCCAAAACAGCTCAGTGAGGTCTGCACATGCTCAGTGGCCATGGAATGCTGACTGTTGCAGAGAAGATTAGAAAATTAGATGAGAGGGAAAAGTGGTGATGATGGGACCATCCTGAATGAAGGCACGGGTATCTGACTAGAACAATCGATAGTAGAATTCCAACCTACAGCAATTTTAGGGGAACCTAACAACAACATTGCTGAATCAGATAAAAACTCATTAGCTTCAGAATTCTAACTTAAGCGGTGGTCTGTTAGATTTTTTTTTTAAAGGTCATGAACAAAATATGAGAGAGATAGGCATTCCACTTTCTTTATACCTAGTTTTCCTCATAAGATTCTAGAACACAATGCTGGGAAATAAGGACAATATCCCCAGAATTTGATCCGAAGACAGCTACTTTCTTGAAAAGGATGAAAGTATTAGCAGCACAAACTATTTTAGTCATCAAACATCTCCTGTCAGCTATGTGGTAGGTGGGAAAATCACACCAGATAAACGTCTCTTATGGTAAGAATTGCAGGAACCAATTTTGGGAGCTGTCACAACTATCTTGATCAATTTTAAAAGCTAGGATCCACAAATACCTCATTTTAGTTACAACTGCCCACAGCTTTGGCCTTACTTAATCATCTTCTTGCATATGTTAAATGGGCAAGATCCACTCAAAGTGTACTGTACATCAAAACTGGTACTCTGTAATGGCCTGAACAATCTCTTCTAGAGCTGCATATAAATCTAAATGTTACTGTCTGTTTTCTTGTCCTTCCTGATGCTTCACATACAGATTCTTAGAGAATATTATAACACCACAATGGCACAAAATGAGTTACTAAGTAATGAAAACATGTTTCAAAGTGGCATATGATATGCTGTTCCCACAAAGCATAGCTCTAATAACTTATTAAATCTGCTTGATATCTGTGCACAGACTGGAGCAGATACTTGTCAGCTAATTTCTCTTTTACTCTTGAGAACATCCTGCCAGATTTAAGGTTTCATAGTAATCAGGACTTTATTTTCCCATTCCATTTCATTTCCAGCTCACATCCAGGCACTATAAGTTTTATTTTGTGCCAAAGGGAGAGATCGGGAGACAATGTTCATCAGCTTCACTTGATTTACAGATATGCTTGGTATGGGAGGAATGAGCTTAGCTCATGAATGTTAAGAGGAGGAAGATTGCTCAGGGTCAGAAGGAGGATTCCATGGATTTTCTTGGGTAATCTTAAGGAGCTGCTCTTGTCATGGATACCACTGACAGAATGTCTTTAGGCTTCCCAGGTGGTAACCCCTCCTGCCTTAGTCTAGAAGATCTGAAATGTGTAGGAGGTTTTGTGAAATTGTCCTCCAATTGACTGCATATAGGCTGAATAAAAGTGGCACAAACATAGCAGTACTATAACACACAGCAAAAGTTAAACTATGTGGAAAAGATAATGTTCCTACTATCTCTGCCAGATAAAAAATTGTTTGGGAGGTGGGCTATGACTCCCAGAATTCTCCAGGCAGCATGGCCAATGACTAGGGGGTTCTGTGAGTTACTACTACAGTGGGGTCTTGACTTAAGAACGGCTTGAATTAAGAACATTTTGACTTAAGAACCACTCTCATAGGAAAATATTGACTTGACTTACATACTTAGATTTGAGTTAAGAACTGAAAAAAAAAACACGTGGGAGGCAGGGAAAGTGCAAAATTTGAACGTTCAGTTAACTGTTGGCCAGTGAAAAGGGTGACTGTCTGCTTCCTCACTCCTCCCAGGGTTTAGAGAGTGGATTGGGAGACAGTCTTCAGACTGCCTGGTACTGCCTGGACTGTATTTTCCCTGCCTTCCCTGAACCTTTCTTGACCTAAGAAAAAAAGAAACAAAATATCCCCCTCTAGTGGTCGAAGGCGGAATAGCAGCTTCCCATTAGTTTCTATGGACGGAAAAGAGCAGATACGGATCAAATGGTTTTCAATGCATTCCTATGGGAAATGCAGATTTGACCTGAGAACTTTTTGACTTGAGAACCGCCTTCCAATACGGATTAAGTTCTCAAGTCAAGACCCCACTGTACCACTACCACTACTACTAGCAACAATAATAACAACAGCAATCATCACCATCAAGGTAACATTTGCAAGTTTTGGGTCTCCCAGGATTGAACATTAGATCTTGTGTAGAGATGGGCATGAACCGCTGGTTTGTTTTTTGCCTGAATAGGTATTTGGCACTTCCCAAGCCTGCCTCCTCCATGGACAACCACTCAGAGGCACCACCCAGCTGAAGTGCAGCAGGGAAGCCAGGGCGCTGCCTCTGAGTGGGTGGAGGAGGCAGGGCTGCAAAGCACCAAACACCTGTTTGGACGAAAAACAAACTGAGGGTTCATAGCCCTCTCTAGTCTTGTTCAATAGACCATGAGGTGGCAGAAGAAGTAGTCATGAGATCATGGAGGAAAAGACTTTATTTACATGCCTTTTAACACTGCAGAAGTCTTCCAGATGGGTCTGTTTGTACCACCTCATGTTTTCCCCCCGCTGTTGCCCAAGCTTTCACTTGCCTTCAAAACTTGGGATTTACTGGAATCTGCACCCAAAGATATCCAAAAAGCAGCTCTTTTTTACAGCTTTGTGCCAACCTGCCCTTTTGAAGGGTGGCAGACCAAGTAGTATGGGGACGTGGTGGCGCTGCAGGCTAAACCGCAGAAGCCTGTGCTGCAGGGTCAGAAGACCAGCAGTTGTAAGATCGACTCCACGCGACAGAGTGAGCTCCCGTCACTTTGTCCCAGCTCCTCGCCAACCTAGCAGTTCGAAAGCATGTAAATGCGAGTAGATAAATAGGTATCATCTCGGTGGGAAGGCAAAATGCGTTCCCTAGTCACGCTGGCCATGTGACAACAGAAACTGTCTTTGGACAAGTGCTGGCTCTACGGCTTGAAAAACAGGATGAGCACCACCCCCTAGAGTCGGACACGACTGGACTAAAAATGTCAAGGGGAACCTTTACCTTTACCTAGATCAAGTAGTGCTGAAATCTTAATGAGGAAAATTAAAAATAGACACAAATCCATAAGGAATGAGGAGAGATGAGAATGAGACTTTCTGGAACCAGTGCTGGTCGTGTGTTTCTGTTGATCTCCCTATCTCAGCCTTGTCACTCTATTTATATATTTATTTATTTATTTTATTTCTATCCCGCCTATCTGATCATATTAGACCACTCTAGGCGGCTTACAGTAAAAACAACAATGTAATTTTAAGACTTTACAGCAGAAATGTAAATAAATAAAAAAAAGAGAACAGAATAAGAAAAAAAAAGATTGTCAAGGGTTTTCTGTTGGGAAGAAATTTACTGAAATTTAAAAGTGTTAAAAGAAATCTACAATTTACTAGCTTTGGGCAGTGGTAGTTTATTTATTTATTTATTTATTTATTTATTTATTTATTTATTTATTTATTTATTTGGACTTCTATCCTGCCCATCTACTCTGGGCGGCATTACAAATTTAAAAACAGTTAAACCAATAAATATATACTATAAATCCAAGATGGCAAAATGTAAATGTAAGATACAGCAGGAAGGAAAGCCTGCCCAAATATCCAGGTCTTGACTGTTCTTCTGAATACACCCAGAGAGGGAGCCAGGCGGATCTCCACAGGGCAGCTTGTTCCAGGAGCAAGGGGCCACTGCCTAGAAGGCCCGGTTCCTTGTTCTTTCCTTCCGGACCTCCCTCAGTGTTAGGTCCCTCAGCCACCCAGCCTGGCTGGAACAAGTGACTCTGGCAGAACTGGGTGGGAGGAGGCACTGTGCCAGATATCAAGGTCCTAAACCGTTTAGGGCTTTATATATCATTGTTAAGACTTTGAAATCAATGCAGAAGTGAATGGGCAGCCAATGCAAGGCAGCTAGTGTGGGGGAAATATGTTGGTACATTTTCACCCCTGTAAGAAGTCTGGCTGCCGTATTCTGCACCATCTGGAGTTTCCATGTCAGTCTCAAAGGCAGCCCCACGTACAGCACATTACAGTAGTCTAGTCTCGAGACTATGAGTGCATGGACCAAAGTGGTGAGCGCCTCCAAATCAAAATAGCTGGGCAATCTGTCAAAGATGGAAGTGTGCAGAATGGACCACTGACGGCACCTGGGTTTCCATGGTGAGTGCCGGGTCCAGATGTACACCCAAACTGCGAACCTCACTCTTGGTGGTAAGAGTTCCCCCCCCCAAAAGAGAGGGGAGTTTCCCAAACCACTGATGTCTGGGGCACCCACCCTCCATCTTGCCCGGGTTCAGCCTCAGTCAATTCTCCTGCATCCATTGCTGAACGACCTCCAGGCAGCGCTGAATGGATGAAACAGCATGCACTGTTGTTGGAAAAAAAGGAGATTTAGAGCTGAGTATAGTGGACCTTCTACTTACAGAATTAATCTGTATTGGAATGGTCGAAAAGTCTGTAGGTCGAGTCTCCATTGACCTACAATGCATTGAAAACCGATTAATCTCGTAACCGGCCATTTTTGTTCCATTTTGCTTTTTTTCCTGCTCTGTAGGTCGATTCTGAGGCTGCAAGTCGAACCTAAATTTTGCGGCCAGAGAAGTCAGTAACTCAAAAAGTTTGTAAGTCGAGCTGTCTGTACATCGAGGGTCCACTGTATCATCAGCATACCGATGGCATGAAGCCCCACATCCGCTGATGACCCCTCCCAGCGACCTCATATGTTAAACAGCATTGGAGAGATGATCAAGCCCTGCAGAACCCCAAAATTGAGGCTCCATGGAGCTGAGAATCTCTCTCCAATCTGCGCTCTCTGAGGACGGTCGTCCAAGAAGGAACGAAGCAAGCAAGAGCCAGGCCACCAATTCCCAACTCAGAGAGCCTCCCCAGGAGGATACCATGGTCAACGGTATCAAAGGCAGCTGAGATACCGAGGAGGACCAGCAGAGACATTTTGCCCCTGTTGGCCTCACTCAATAGGTCATCAAACAGGGTGACCAATGCCATTTCTGTGCCGTGGTGCGGCCTGAAGCTCGACTGGAGCAGATCCAGGGCATTAGTTTCCTCCAGAAGAGCTTGCAACTGATCAGCCACCACCCTCTCAACTACCTTGCTAAGGAAAGAAACGTTGGCGACGGGCCTATAATTACCAATATCCTCTGCTGCCAAGCTCGGTTTCTTCCTAATGAGCCTAATGAGTGTCTCCTGGACAGACCCATTAATTATTGTTGTAGCCCATTCAGATGTTATAGGCCTGGCTGCTTTGATTAGCCAGGCAAGGGTCAAGGGAGGAGGTAGTGGCTTGACAGCGATCAAGCACTCTGTCCACCATGTCTGACATCAAAGGCTGAAAGTGGTTAAATCTTATCAGGCAAGACAGTGCTGGACGTCTCTGCTCAATCCACTGTTTTCAAATAGGGGGCCTCCACTTTCACTTTTGATTTTTAAAAGGCTGAAAATTGGTCAGGTGAAATGCTAGTGAGAGGCCAGTCACTATGACCAACTCCAGATATATCGCGAACTATATGGCAGAGTTCCGCCTGCTGATTGGGTACCTGTAGTTGGAGTCTTATTGTCAGTGTAGAAATACAGTGCCAGCCAGTTGATTTCATTCCTCCTCACCAATGTGCATCTGGATGCCACCTTTGCCTCAGGCAGGAGAATATCTTCAAGAAGCCCTGGCTTCATCTCTCCTTTTTTTACAATGCAGCTTATGTGCTCCTTTTGCCCCCTTTATGCAGTCAGCTTCCTTGACAAAAAAAAATTGTTATTTGACAGCAGGGTGCAACTGTATTCATGCTGGTTGGAGAATTTTGTGAGTAGTGGTCCAAAACAGAATTTTTCTAAGCTCTGGGTCTGATTGAAGTGTACCTCTGGAAAGTTATGCTTCAGAGGCATGCTGAGGAGATAGCAAGAACAGGCACATTCTCATCTCCTTCAGCTCCTAAAGGTCAGGTTAGAGAAAGGTATAATCCAGTCCTGTCCTAAATTGACCACGGAGGATGCTTCTTTGGCTTTGCATGAAGATGGACATACAAGCATAAATGTTTGGAATTTTGGACACCAAACTTCCCAATTAAACTATTGCTCTTCTTCTCCACATTGAGAGACTCAGTTTGCCTGAAGGCAATTTCCTAAAAGGGACTAGAAAACAGAAAGACAGATATTCAACACACAAAGTCAAGAGCGGAGAGAGACCAGCTCTGATCTCATCAGTATTCAGTATGCTGAACTAACGTGATAAGGGGAGGGGAGGAGGGGAGAAAAGAGGGGAAAAAGGCATTGAAAAACAGGCCAGCATTACAATAAAATGTGCTGTCTTAAGCAAGTGCAAGGAGAGAGAACAGCAGGGTTCAAAAGTCTTGGCAATAAAAGAACATTTATTCTGGTGAAATCTGTGCACAATGGGCAAAAGGAAGGTACCCTTCCTAATGCAGAATCTGTATTTGAAGAACAGTTACTGATTGGGATAAACGAAAGGGCTAGCATGGTTCTACTGTGGCTGTAAGAGTGCTAGCTTTTTAAGCTGTTATATTATATTATTATTTTTTTGTCTTGGAATGATCACTGTTTCATGCATAGCTTTTAATTATACCGATTATATATTTGCTAAAAAAGAGAGGATGCCTCAGAATCAGCCAAGAGCCAAATTAATGTGCTATGCATTTTGCACTGGTAAAAATCCTTGCCATTTTTTGATTATTCCACCCACCCATCCTTTTTGCAGTGTCTTGAAGCTGACACTTGCAAGGTTAGCTAAATGTCATTACAAGTGGGTAATCTATATTGTTGCAGCTTAGAAAAAGACACTTGATATATTTACTTTTAAAGATCCTATTACAGCAGGTAGCCGCAGTTGTAATTTTTTGAGGCTGCAAACCTTTCGCTTCTCAAGAAGCGTGGATTTCTCTGACAATCAATCACTGGGTCCTTTTTATTGTCATTTTTCTACAAATAATTACTCCTTTGCTGTTGTATCAGATGCTGTTTGCTCTCTCCACTACACAGTAGCAATGGCCAGAGATGGTGTTGGGATTGTGGCCCAGTGGAGCCAGCAGACCCCTCTTTCCTCCACAATTGTGATCCCGCTTGAAACCAGGCCCCAAATGATGGCTACTTTTAGCAAAAGAAAATGGGTTTCTTTAACAGTTAGTTTTCCTCTTGACTGAAAAAGCATAAAGATTTAGATGGACATCTCCATAACAGATATAGAAATGGTCAGATTAAGCTGTTTGTTATTTATTATTTTTTTGTTTTTAGTTGCATTGATATGATGCTTTTCCTCCAATGAACTCAAGGTGATGTACCTGGCTCTTCTCTCACCTCCTTTATCTTCACCACTGAGAGATTGGTTAGCCTGAGACAAAGAGAACCACTGGTTCAGTTCAGTCACAGAGCGTCATAGTTCAGCAGATTCTCAAGTCTCAGTCCAACATTCTACCAGTTTTCTCCCTTGTGTCAGTCTCCTCTATGTTTTTCCACATGGCCCTTACAGGCTTCTGAATGGCATTTTATAGTCGTTTTATGGTTTCTAGAAATGTGGTTATTTATTTGTTGGCAGAGCTCAATGTTGAAAAGTGGAGATATTGGCCACGTCTCACTTTCCTCTCTGGCTACACATCAATCAAGCTCATTCTATAGTAAAAAGTCACTCTGGATACATCTTTAAGTAAAAGGAAGTACCTTTGCTCACAGTTATCAACTTGTAGTTACAATCAGAGGGAAAAGGGTAACATGCTTTTTAAATGATGGTCAGGGAAGAAGAGAAGAGACAATTTACAACACAAAGGATACCAGGTAAACATGAAGAAGTTACTAACTGAAATGCCAGTGGTGGGGGGAAAGTGCCAATCAAATAATTGGCAAAGAACAACTATACTGTGACCCCCTTCCACTTACACAGTGTTGGTTCATACAAGATTGCCATTATCCCAATGCAATTATCTTTTTTTCATCCATTTAGAGATCAAGGAAATTTACTTTCTACTCTTGCTCTTTTCAGATGTGTAATGTGTGATGTTCTACCTTATGGTAGAAAAGTGTGCTAGTTCTTCCTCTCTGTGGATTTAAACATCGTTTTAAAGTAGCATCTGTTCACTTTATTTTCTTGCACTTTAGTTATGCCATGGAAAAGGTATATTTTAATGGGTCTGCTTTTCTTTTCTTTTTCAGAATTATAGTTTCTCTTTTTAGTAGGCTGTAGGTTTCACTGTCTGCCTCAGGCATTAGAATTTCCCTGATTCTCAATCTCTCATTCCCATTCAATAACTATTTTCATGCTCCAGAGCTGAAATATTCACTATACGCTACAGTTTTACAACCAAAGAAGTATCCAAAGGACATCCGGTGTGATTTGGTATGCAGTTGTAGACTTAAAATGCCTCTGAATTTAGATATAGCCATGAAACAATGCTTCAGAGAATCTGCTAGTTCATACTAGCTCTGTGACTTGACACCAAAAGGCAAATCTCTAGGTTGATGTTGTTATTTTATTTATACTACACAGGATAAGACTTTTTAAAGCCCTTATCCAAATGATCAGAATTAGATAGTATATTGTACATCTGATAAACCAACGTCAGCAAAGGGCCTGCCTGCTAAACTACATTGTTTTCTTTCTTATAGAAGTGGTATGGACAATTCAGTTAAATGTCATTCTAAGTCAGAAAAGGTTTCACACTTCAGTTGGGCATTCTAACCTTTTAATAATTCTTTGAGAGGAAGAGCAAGTGAACTTTAAGATTTTCTAGAAAATGTTTTGTGCAGACTTGAAGAAAAATCTATATATGTGACATTTTGAAGAAACCCAACCAAATGAACCTGTTTGTTGCTGAATTTTGAACTGAAAGAACTCCACATGTCTTTAAGCCTGAGTATATAGGGCTCAGATCCTGAAGCTGAGGCTCCAATACTTTGGCCATCTCATGAGAAGAGAGGACTCCCTGGAAAAGACCTTAATGCTGGGAAAGTGTGAAGGCAAGAGGAGAAGGGGACGACAGAGGATGAGATGGTTGGACAGTGTCACTGAAGCAACCAACATGAATTTGACCCAACTCCGGGAGGCAGTGGAAGATAGGAGGGCCTGGCGTGCTCTGGTCCATGGGGTCACGAAGAGTCGGACGCAACTAAACGACTAAACGAATGAACGAATATAGGGCTTTAGTCAGGACAGGGTTTATAACAGGTGAGTTGGGATTAGGGGAACCTTGTGAAGATGATAAATCAGCAGCAAATGCAGAAAGATGTAAGATAGAAGGAAGCAAAAATATGTATATTTTTTAAAAGAACAAGAATGTAAAAGTCAGTCAGCCTGATGTGGACGTACTGACTTGGGTCACTGCATTTGCCTGGGTGTCAAGGGTGCTTGTTTTAAGATAAGATGCTTTTATATGTGACAAAAAGAACACAAAGGTTACAGATGCTGTCTTATAATAGTGTGAAAAACAAATAAGGGCTGGCCAAACCAGCTAGAAAACATTGACAAAAATCCTTTTCATGCAACTGCTTCACATAAAGCTCATCAGATTGTAAGTCATGGTGATTTTTTTGAATAAAAAAATGTCCGATTCTCCTCATTCTGAGGCTTCTGTGGAATCCCTTTCATTGCAGGGAGCCTGTTGGGGGCCATGGGACGGAGACAGTATCTTTAATTTCCAAATAGTGCCACCCCTGGAAATTTTGGAATGAGACTCCCCTGTCCATAGGCTCAACAGCTTCTTCATGATGAAAGGTATTCCATGTGATCTTTGGGAGCTTCAGTAGGGGAATGAAAAATCATCATGATTGATGATGTCATCAGCCTTACAAAGTTTAATTTTTAGCAACAGGGTTTTAGCCATCAGGTATAAGATAGGGACTAAAATAAAGCACCTTTCACAGTGTTTCTCCACACAGTGGTGTTGCCCCCAGTCATTCTAGTGTTGCTGAGGGTCATTCTGGTCTTTTCTGTTGTTGATCTGAATAATTCTCTTAGATCAACTTAGAACTGCGGATCTGGAAGGGACTCTCTGGATCACTGAGTCCAGCCCGGTCAAGGAGGCATAGTGGGAAATCTAATTCCCAACCTCTGGTTCCATAACCAGAGCCTTAAACCACTGGGCTATCCAGAAGTTCATAGATTCTGATATTTGTGTCCAGACATGGAAAGGGTATTTGTTGCTGGATGTATTTCATCATCCTGGTACTACCTGTCCCTGCACATCATGACATCCCCATCCAAATACTGACCATCATCTCCTTTTTACTATTCTTGCTGCTATTACCATACCCATCTCCACTTTCCTTCGTCTCCCCTATCATTTTACCCAACCATCATTCTCAAATCTTCAACCTTTTCTGATCTTTTAACTTATCAATGTATCTCACTATGTGAATTTGGCAGCAGTTTTTTGAAGAATGGAACAGCTGTATAGCTTAGTGGCATAGGTCTCTGACTGCAAAGCAAGAGGTTGGGAGTTCAATTCCCCACTGTGCCTCCTTGAGAGGGGCTGGACTCAGTGATCCATAGGCTCCATTCCGGCTCTGCCATTCAAAGGTTAAAGGTTATTGTTATTATTATTTATTAACAGCTAATACCACAGGAAAACTGGAGTGGTACTAAAGAGTGGAGGACTGGAGACTGACCAGCTGAAAAATGCTCCAAAGAAACACCATCAAATGACATAAACCCATGCAGATCAGCATGGAACAATAAGGTTTAAGGGTCCTCATGAACAGATTGTGGACAGAAGCAAATTGGAGCAAAACAGAACAAAGATCCACAACTGTGATGATGTTAAAAAACAAAACAAAAAGCAGGTTTTTTAATTTTTTTTTTTTGGTGCCTTTTTTGACACTAGTTTCAGGGCCTGTCCACATTGGCATATACATATGATATATGGATCGCTGATAGCATGGTTTAGATGGGGGGGGAAGACCTCTTCCACAAGTGTTTCTATTTTGAATAATTTGTCCTTCTCCTTTAAGAGCAGCTATGCATCTTTCTGGCCCAACAATAGGGCATGCATTCTTTTTGGCATGCTCATTGTTTAGCTTATTTAGCTAAGGTGGAAGCTGAGACTGCTGGAGGCTGGTAACTGCTGTTGCAAGAAAGAAAGTGGGAGGAGAATGAGAGAAAGGAAGCAGGGAGAAGGGAGATGACCCTTCTCTAAATGGTCAGTCTGGACAGGCCCTCAATCCTGAGCTATGTGGACACTGGGAAGTAATACTGGTGTTATGGGCACAAGGAAAATTGAACAAATGCTCATTATTAGGTAAAGGTAAAGGTAAAGGTTCCCCTTGACAATTTTTGTCCAGTCGTGTTCGACTCTAGGGGGCGGCGCTCATCCCCGTTTCCAAGCCATAGAGCCAGCGTTTGTCCGAAGACAATCTTCCGTGGTCACATGGCCAGTGCGACTTAGACACAGAACGCTGTTACCTTCCCACCAAGGTGGTCCCTATTTATCTACTCGCATTTGCATGCTTTCGAACCGCTAGGTTGGCGGGAGCTGGGACAAAGCAACGGGAGCTCACTCCGTCGCGTGGATTCGATCTTACAACTGCTTGGTCTTCTGACCCTGCAGCACAGGCTTCTGCGGTTTAGCCCGCAGCGCCACCACGTCCCGCTCATTATTAAGGGTAGACTAATAGCTGAATTGCTTCCCAAGCCCAAATTTTGAAGACAAAGAGAAATGAATGAATTGGAATAATGGATTATAGGTTCTTTTGTCACTTTGGTCTAAAAATACAATGCGAAAAGCACAATAAATAGAAAGATAAGTCACTCAGTGCTTGGTTTTCAACAAATTAAAAAGAATACACTTTATGCGGAAAGTTAAACCAGCGTACTTTAATTGCCATATGGGTTAATAATAATAACTCAGTTTATATATTACTATTATTTTATTTATATACTGCCTTTATTTCTTTGCAGGGAGCCAAGCAGGCATGATACAAAATGGTTAATACAAAATTGTTAAAAAATAGATGCAGCTAAAAACCACAATAAGTTGTAGTATTAAAATTCAATTAAATGTGCTTATTTAAAAAAAACAACTGACTAAAAGCAATTTAACATAATTACACCAGAAGAAAGTAAAAAGCATACTATCCACCATTAAAAGCCTCTTCCTCAGCATACCATTCAGTCTGGAAAAAGACTACTTTTAAAATAAATTAAATTCTATTAAAGAAAAAAGAACAATCAAGTTAGAACTATCCCATTAAAAGGAAAGAAGAAAATAATGAACACAACATTGTAACACTGAACATTTCATTACATGACAAGTCACATCAAGAATATAATTGTGGATATTATAACACCTGTCAATGCAAGAAAGGCTTTCTTTGAGCTATAGTTGATCTAATATATCTTTCTACAAATTTACATGTGCTGGAGGCACATGCAAATTGTGCGTTTTTCTGGGTGTGATATTCAGTAAAGAGTACCAAGATCTGAAGAAACTACTGTATATGCATTGTTTATAGTATTGTTTATAATATCCATTTGTGCAGTTAACTTCTCCATAAGAGCTACTGACCAAATTTTGCTTTCCTATCTAGCGAGAGATAAATCTTTTCCTCTTTAGCAACAGCAATAACCAATTCAAGGGCAAGACATAAGAATGATATATGTTCTTTATCATGGAGACTGGAATTTTCTCAATAAATAGGGTTAAACTGTCCAAGACTGGACGTTTCTGTCTCTAAAATAAGAGAACACCATTTTAAGATAATGTGTCTTTGGTGCCACACTACATAATTTTAACAATGTTTTTAGATGAAAATGCTGGAAAGGCTGTGGACAGGTTGGTACCTTAATTGCCTGTATGGTGGAGTTGCCCCTTTGTATCCAAATCCAGGTCACTGGTATTTTTAAAAATTGGAAAAATAACTAAAGGTACCAACCTGTCCACAGCCTCTCCAGCATTTTCATCTAAAAACATTGTTAAAGTTATGTAGTTTGGCACCAAAGACACATTATCTTAAAATGGTGTTCTCTTATTTTATCAGAGATACCTCAGGAGTGGTGGTTGTTATTAAGTGCTGTCAAGTTGCTTCGACTTATGGCAATCCCATAAATGTCTTCAGTCTTTATTTGGACTGATGAGTGAACCAAGCTATACAAAATCTTTAGCAATTTCAGTTTCTTCATTGACAATATTCAAGTTATGCAGTTATTCTGTAGTCATGAATTTTATCTTCATAATGTTCAACTGCAGTTCTACTTTGGCACCTTCTTCTTTTACTTTCATGAAAAGTCATTTCAAGTCATTGCTGCTTTCTGCCAGTAAGACAGTGTAACTTGTGTATCTTTAGTTATTGATTTTTCTTCCACCAATTTTCAATTCTACTTCATCTGAATCTAGTCCACCTTTCCATATGATATGTTCTATGTACAGATTGAACAAATAGGGAGTTGAAACGACACCTTTGCCTTTGGGAAATCATTCTGTCTCTCCATTTATCATCCTAACAGTAGCTTTGTGTCCACAATACCTCAGGACAACTGCTGAGGCAGACCGATTTATTTCAGACCAATCCATAGCCTGCCATGATCCTCAAAATCAAAATAGTTTTGTTGTTGTGTATGAGGCATAGACTGATTTTTTTCTGAAATTCTTTGGTACACTCCAGTAGCTAGCAGTTATTTGCAATATGATTTTGAGTCCCCCCTCATTTTTGGAATCCAGCTTGAACATCAGGCGTTTCCTCTTCCATATAAGATAAAAGCCCTTGTTGCAACACCTTGAACATCAACTTTGCTTGTATGAGAAATTAGAGCAATGACCCTATAGGTACTGCATTCCTTAGCATCTCCTTTCTTGGTGACAGGAATGTATATTGAATGTATCCAGTCTGTGACTCATTGTTTTGTTTTTCTTATTTGTTGCCATATTTCTCTTAGGATTTTGTGAATGATAGTTGGGTAAAACAAGAGGAGAGAGGAAGCAGAATAGAGGTTGGTAGGGTGGTGGCTGCAAAAATAGCACCAAAAAGGGATTATGGTCATTGTTCGGATGGAAATGTCATAATGTGCATGGACAAGTAGTACCAGGATAACCAAGTGCATCCCAGTACATCCAGCAACAAATACCCTTCCCATGTACGGACAGAAATACCATTTATTCAAATCTGGAGCAAAATAGATTAGAATGATCTGCAGCAACTCAAAAATGATAGGGGCAACACCACTATGTGGAGAAGCTCTGCGAAAGCTGCTTAATTGTTGCCCATTTGAAATGTCTTCTACCTGATGGCTGAAATCCTGTTGTCATAAATAAAGCTGAGTAAGGCCAATGACATCATCAACTATGTTGATTTTTTGGAAATAAAATATTTCTGATTCCCCCGCTGAAGTTCTTGAAGCTCTCATGGAATACCTTTCATCATGGGGAAACGCTGGGGGCCATCAACCGGGGGAATCTTTCATTCATACTTGCTAGAAAACAGTCATGACAATTGCTTTGTGCTTGAGTGAAATGTAGTTAACTGATGAAAAAAAATGTATCAGCTTCTGGGATTTTCTCTTGCTTGATCTCCCTTTGTGAATGATAGTGAGCAGAAGATGGTATTGTGTAGATCATCTTGACTGTTGCCATTCCTGTTGTCAACATTCAGGCTGCCCCTTTGCTATGTAAAGCTTGGCATCCTTTTTTCCTGCTGGCAATGCAGGCACAATATTGTGCAGCAATATCAGGCCATTTCCCGACTTTTTGAATTGTGGGCATAAAAGTACAATATTCCACATTCATAAACTGGAGGGTTTTGTTGAATAATTACTGTATATATGTGCATATGTTCATGTATAATGGTTTACTCAATTATGTGGCATTTTAATACCCTTGGATTTCATGCTCTAAAACTGATGATATAGCCAATGTGTGGAGGCCAGAAAGAGGTGGGCAGATGCTAGGTTGTCGTTATGTGCCATTTAGTCAGAACTGACTTATCTTGACCCTAATTTTCAAGGCAAGTGAAGTATTTAAGGAGTAGTTTTACCAGTTCCACCCTCAGTGTGTTTCCATGGCAGAGTTGGGGGATTGAACCCAGGACTCCTGAGTCTTAGTCCATCACTTTATCCTCTACACCACACTGGGTATATATGTGGGGTTTATACCTGAGTAAAGTAGAAAAACTACACTTCAAAAATATGATACTGCTTGCAAGTCATGATGATTAAAAATAAAACTGGGTATCCTCTAGATTGTACCTCACTGTTACAACCTATATTTCATGCCACATTTGTACAAAACATGTATAGCCACTTTAGCTCCACTGCTTGCACATTGAGGAACATGACCATATCACGCTAGAGGCCATCACTTTATGGCAGCAAAATAATGTTGCTGACTTTGCTATAAAAACGCCTAAAGGTGAAAAGGTTTGTGACTGGAGCCATAAAATGGCACGAATAGAACATTTGAAATACATTAACACACTTATAGGTCAGACTATTTTTGCCTTGGTCGCTCTATACCATGTCTCTATCTGTCTCTACCTTAATGCTCAATTTTATTCCTTTAATCTTATTGCTCTTAAATTTTTGCTTCGTTTATATACTTGTTCCTTTTAAGCAGTAAGAAATTTTTATCATCAGCATCAATTACTGATGTAAAAATGGTTAAAAGTCGGGACATAATATCCCACGAGTCTCTATTCACCTTGTGCGCAACTAATAAATATGACACACATTAAAGTACTATTCTTTTTTTTCTTTTTTCTTTTTTGCATTGACGTTAAATATATCTCAGTACAAATGTTTTCATCTCAGTACTTTTATGTCTTAGGCTGTTTCAATGGGTTGTGAAGGCTACAGAATATGAGATGGGAAGTTAAGAAAAAAGCATGAAACTGCTTAATAATAATAATAATAATAATAATAATAATAATAATAATAATAATAATAATAATAATAATAATAATAATAATAATAATAATAATAATAATAATTTGATTTATATACTGCCCATATGGCAGTCAGGGCCACTGTGGGTGGTTGTATGAGATATTTTGAATGAATGTCTTGCACAGATCTTGCATATGGTATTGAAACATTTCCTCTCCACATAGCCTTTAATGACATTCTTCCTTTTAAGGCAGTGATTTGACCCATGGCTTAGTTCCTTTGCTTAGTTGATAGTCACTATCATTTCAGTTTTTATTGAGCTTTCTGTGGTTTGTCTGGTTTCATTTCTAAATTGATTTTGAAGGGTGTAGGTGGGTTGTGTGGGATGATTTCTGTTTACATGACCACCCAGAGTTCACTAAGATGGGTGGGTGGGAGGACGGACGGACGGACGGACGGACGGACGGACGGACGGACGGACGGACGGACGGACGGACGGACGGACGGACGGACGGACGGACGGACAGACAGACAGACAGACAGACAGACAGACAGACAGACAGACAGACAGACAGATAGATAGATAGATAGATAGATAGATAGATAGATAGATAGATAGATAGATAGATAGATAGATAGATAGATAGATAGATAGATAGATAGATAGATAGATAGATAGATAGATAGATAGATAGATAGATAGATAGATAGATAAACAAACCTGAAGAAAAGGGTTGTCTCTATCTGTGGATATTATCAAAAAACACAGTACAAAACAAAAGCAAAAGCAAAAAAAGATGTTGTAGCACCTTGAAGACTAACTGCTATAGTCACATATGAGTGGAAATGCAGGGACTACATGGTAAATCATTCACAAGTCTGGAAAAAAAAAGAATCCTTGATCATGTGAGATGCTAGATGGATACAGACAGCTCTTCACTTTTAGTTTAGCTCTACACAGATGGAAAGCTAGGACTAGCACTCTCCTTCCACTGGGTGTTTGCTCTATTCTGGTTGTAGAATACCAGAATAGAGCTGAAGTTAATGAACGGAAGGTTTCCCGGTCCATTCTCTCAATCAGAGCTCCTGTGCCCCATCTCACTGATCCTATGGGGTGACTTTGGAAGGCTATAGATGGGTTCCAGGGAGCAAAGGGATGGGAAACTTAACCTTCTGGGAATTTCCTGAAGTTATCCTACCTGAGAATTCTTGTTTTTGTCTTGAATACATTTCTCAATCTCCCTAGTTTCAGATTCTTTCCTAGAAAGCAGGGACGTGGTTGCTAAAGAGATGCTAGTTACAGAAGCTTTGAGCACAATCTTTAACTCAGTTGTTAATTACAAGGCAAATCTTTACTTGATGTGGGCTTTGTCAGGAATCCAAGTGTCAATAACTTTTGCATTCTTCTTTTCCCTTCTCACTCTATGAATACACGACTGCACCAAGTAAGGTGATTGTCATCCCTGGGCAGCTTATTGAGAGTGGGCAGAGTGAGCAGCTGACTCATTTTTTCTTCCTTCACTGCTGCAGGGTCTCCTTCAGAATTTAGAAACAGTATTGATTTAGTGGATTGAATGCCTGCATGTGATTTATAACAATGAACACACAGCAACAGCTGTTTGGACAGGCTTTGCAATGTCCCAAGTAATAAAAATGAGGAGGGACACCAGTGAGACTTTCCTATTTTTCTTTCGCTTGTTTGACTTGTAAAATCCGTCTTACACTTCTAAAGTTTCCTTGTCTTTTAATAAAGATATAACAAAAGCAAAATGATGGAAAAGAAGTGAAGATCTCTGAAATAAATGGACATCTGTTAGTGTTACTATTTCTATTGTTTTTCCAAAATGTTTTATTTCGTCAAAAGAAAAAAAGGAAGCTGCTTGGGAGGCATATCAGATGTCTTTTCATGCAGCACTTCATAGAAATGAGCCTAATCCCCTAACTTTCTGGGTCATTATATTGTGTTGTGTTTTCTATGCCAAGTTGCTTCCAATTTACAGCATCTCTAATAAGGATCAGGTTTTCAAGGAATAGTTTACAATTGCAACTCACCCAGTGAATTTCCATGGCTAAGGAATAATTTGAACCCTAGATACACAAAAGACCAGCTAACGACACTCATCAAGCACAGTGACAGATAATCTTTCCTCCTTATCACAACAATAGACCCACAACAAAAACACACTGATCACCATTATCACCCATCTCCTGAATAGGACAAAAGCTGAACCCACAGCTATAAATACTCAGCTCTCCAACTAACCACCAGAGCACAGCCTGCTACTCCTGCCCTCTGAAGATGCCGGCCACAGAGACTGGGCCACAGAGACTGGGGAAACGTTAGGAAGAACAACCTTCAGAACAGGGCCAAAGAACCCGAAAAACCTACAACAACCATTTCTAGGTTTTGCTATTGGATTATTTTGGAAGATATTTTTTTTCTGCATGTAAAAGTAAAAGTAAACTGGCCAGTGGCCAGTGGCCAGTGACAACAATTCAGTTGATCATTTGAAATATGAAGATATTTGCAGCCTTTCACACATGTAGAAAAGTTTTCAGGTTTGCATAAATGTTGTCCCTTCAAGCTTAATAAAATAGCCAGAATCCCACTGGTGTTCCAATAAGATTGGAATAATGTGCCAAGGCTAATTGTGATTCATTGATGAGGTGCTGGGCATGGCTCAGGCATGTTTGCTCCATCACATGCCCAATTGAACAACTGAGGGCACCCAGCACTTTGTGAATTAATTGCATCTAGCCACGGCAAGTTACACAAAACTTCTGGAAACATCAATAGGATCCCAGCTGATATTTATTTCAGTAATCATGCAAACATACTTTGTGCATTTCAGAGGAAATTGTACTTTCAAATATGTGTGCTTAGGACTGAACTCTGAGAAGCAATGTTCACTATCAGAATTCTATTTGAAGAATGTGAGTACCAAAAACTAAGCAAATAAAAGAATAATGAACTTCTTGGGTGTCTAGACCAAACTTGTGCTTCGAATTATAATGGGGAGGCAGTAGCCCTGAGACTTTCTCTATTGACTGAAATTGGTTTGAAGTCAGTGAGAATTAGAGGCCTCAAAACTTTTATAGGATGAGAAAAAGTTGGATATGCTATATAAATTCTGTATTTGATTTTGCTTTCTGTCACGAAAAACAGGGTTTTAGAAGTTACTTTTTAAACTTCTGAATCCCGCTATTGATCTTGGCCACTAGCGATGCTCAATAAGGGAGTTTCTAGAAGTTGTACTCCAAAAATGCAACTTCTTTAAGTTTTAAATATTTTTTTTAAAAAATCCTATGCTTTTGTCCTCAGTTTAACAAACCTGGTCAAAACTGAGAGACCATTTGCCTTGAAACTGCCTCCTCTATTTCTTCACCCATCTCGTTTGCGATCTTATGAAATCATCACTTTTTGTTCATTCCTTCAGTAGTAATAATAAACAAGCCTAGAATGCTAAATTCAACAAAAATGGTATTGAAATTTTAGTTTCTTCTTAGAAATAATGGAGCCTGTCTATTTCTTGCTTTTACTTGGTAAATGTACCAGAAAGTTCTTCAGGTGAGGAAGGAGAAAGCAAGGCTTGGTGTTTTTCTTGGACTTGCTTTTGATTACTTGTACTTCCATGAACCATGAATCAAAACATCTCTATTGTCTATTAAATCCATCCAGTATTATTAAGAGGCTTAAACAGACAGCTTAGCCACTTAACAATAGTGGAAAACTAAAAACTTCCTCTGCTGCTTCATGGAGGGGCAGAAGGTAAAAGGTAAAGGTTCCCCTTGACAATTTTTGTCCAGTCGTGTTCGACTCTAGGGGGCGGTGCTCATCCCCGTTTCCAAGCCATAGAGCCAGCGTTTTGTCCGAAGACAATCTTCCGTGGTCACATGGCCAGTGCGACTTAGACATGGAAGGCTGTTACCTTCCCACCGAGGTGCTCCCTATTTATCTACTTGCATTTGCATGCTTTCGAACCATTAGGTTGGCAGGAGCTGGGACAAGCGACGGGCACTCACTCCGTCGCATGGATTCGATCTTACGACTGCTGGTCTTCTGACCCTGCAGCATAGGCTTCTGTGGTTTAGCCCGCAGCACAGAAGGAGGAAGCAATTTTTAAATATGTATTCTCGAAGACTTTCATGGCCAGGATCCGATAGTTGTTGTAGGTTTATCATGATGTTAGTTCTGACCCCTGTCCTCTGAAGATGCCGGCCACAGAGACTGGTGAAACGTTAGGAAGAAAAACCTTAAGAACACAGCCAAACAGCCCAAAAAACTACAATCATTTTTAAAAAGCCTACTAGAACTGTGCTGATGTGCTGGACTTTTTTGGGGTGGGGGGAATTGAAAGCTTCCTTCCAGATGGGGGAGGAGATGGGCAAGAAAGGGTTGCTTTTTTGTTTTCTCCCCTGCTTCCTTTAAAGGAAGGTGGGCCAAATAGTGTCGCTGTAGGTGTGTATACCATATGGATACCAGGATTGCACCAAATGCCATACCAGACCTCCATGTGACCTTAAGTGGTCCTATTTAGCCCACAGCAGCCCACTCCAACTGAGCTGTCCAGCCAAGCTCTAAGATTACTTGGAAGTCTTGTTATTGTGCTTTTAAAATGAACTCACCTTCTTCCCATATGTCACTGTTCACATTCAGGCACACAATATATGTGTATCTAATACAATCTGATGCATATGTGACTCTGGGTCCTGTGGTCCTAGAGTTAAAACTTTCTAGTCAGTGCTGTCTCTTTTTCACATCAAAGGCCAGATATGTTTAAAATTTGTGCCATTGTTTCTGCTTAAGATTGTTGTTGTTCCCTGTTTCATCTCACTGGTTTCTTCTCAAGTATGATATTTTCTCATACTGTATATACTTTCTCATATTTTCACGTGCCATTATATATTGGGGCCCACAAATTTGTTAAAGACAGGAAGTGTCTGCCCTCCTTAACTTGGAGATGAAGAGTCAGCTGTTGAAGCATTGATTCCCACAGTTTTCCCATGGTTCCAAGAGAGTACTTAGAGAGTACTTCTAAAAAATGACACAAAACAAACAAGTCCAAATGCTTTTACTGAACCTGCAGCTTGGAAGGAGAGTCTGGAATGTTTTCTGTAGTTGTGATAATCTTTTAAAATCTGCAATGTGCAGTGTGGTACAGACTAGCTTGTGGCAGGGATGTGGAATTACCTTTGAATTCAATCTGTGCTTTGGAAGTACTCATAGTGCCCTTGGAATTATTTCAACTATAGCTCACAACAAGATGCTTGGAGGTGGGACATAACACTAAAAATTAGCCAAATGGTTGTCTATACAGTACTTAAGAAATCAATGCTAGAATGAATCTTTTTAAAGCTACCCTAGCGGATTGTTTCCCATAATTTATAAAAATGGCTACAAATGGGAAAATGTAGTGTGATTTCAATAGACCCAGAAATAAATTTACCAGATGGTACAAAGGAACGCCAATGTGCAACAGTTTCTCACATTAAAAATTATTATACTGGGAGATGGGGGCAATGCAGTTTAACCACCAGTTCAACCATTGTAAATTAAATTAACATTACAAATGCTGTTACAAAATCACCACCAGGATATGAGGAAGGAAATATTACCATATAGAAGCAGAAGGAAACTTCTGTATCTTAGGACACACATCAGAATAATTTTGGGGAGTGGGGAAAACAGTCTATGTTGAAGACATATGTGGTAAACAAATTAGATCCATGGTTATTCTTGGTTGCAAAAGGTGCACCATGATCAATTTGCATGTCAGTGTTTGTGCTGTCTGAAATGAGGGTAAATTATAATTTTTCTGTTGCTTTTTGGATGATGGAAAAGAAATGGCACCACTGAACAAGAGGTTGTCCACACTGGCATATAGATTGGTACATGGATCACTGTTGGTATGATTTGGATATGACCAAATTATGGCAGCTATGTGTGCTTCCCTTTAAATCGATCCATATTTTTTATTTTAAGAGCTGTCCTGTACCTTTTTGAATTCCTGTCAGGGGGCTCTACCATTTTGGTGTGGGTTGGAAGGCTTGAGCAAAATCCATTCCAGTTAGTGTGGTCTCTTGGAATTCGAGCTTTGCAGCTCCTCCCAGTGTCAATTTTCAGTCCCCTGAAGTGTGGAGGTGATCAGGGGAACTTTTGGGGGGGGGGGGTTAGATCTGCTAAATCATTGTTGAAGCAATGCATCACTTCAGCTAAGTTTTAAAAAAAACTTTGCTTATCTGTGCGTTGCTGATCAAGAACATGCCCTCAGCTTTTATTTCTCCCTCCCTCTCTGGAACTTGCCAAGCATGCTTCCTTGACAGGGTGTCTGCAGTGCAGGTCTGTTTATAATCTGCTGGAGTAAAAGCTTAAAGAACAAAAGCTGAATCTCCCCCTTTCCTTCCTCACCTACCTCGAAGGCATATCTCTGGCTGTGGGCAGTTTCTCAATCAGCAATACACAGACAGGCAAACATTTTATATTTTCTTAATTTAACAGAAGTGATGCATCACTTCAGTAATGATCTAGGAGACGTAAGAAAAATAATTTTGTTTCCCCTGAACCCCTGCAGAAAATCCTACCCTGCTGCAAGGCCTATTCACCACTCCTCCTACCTCCTCAACCCACTCCTCTGTAGTAGCTTTTATGAGCCATGGGTCCAGCGGGCATGTAGTAGCTTCATCTCTCCAAGGGTCCTGTCTGTATCATTGGGCTACAAAAACTGAAACTTATCCATTAACATAGGACAAGCAGGGGCCATAGGTACATCCACAGGAGTTTTATCAACTACAGCACCCTGCTCAGAATTGATCTAAGCAGTTTGCGGTATTTTGGGGGAGAAAGGCAGGATAGAAATATTTTAAATAAAGAAATAACTGTGCAATGCAAAGTCTTCACAGTGGGCTGCATTCTCTTCCTGAAGGCCAACATGTGATAAGTCCTTGATCCACTTGAAGGAGCTCTGCTGGAGGACTCTGTGCAGATGCAATGGTGGCAGAGAAAAATGAACTCTTCACCACCACTGCCACAGAGCAGACCTTCCAATGAGTCCTAGCCCGTGTTCAGTTGGCTTCACTTCAAGTTTTCTGCCATTGTCACTCTAGCCGCCTAGAGTGGTCGTAACTGACCAGATAGGCGGGATATAAATAAAATAAATAAATAATAAATAAATAGTCTTCATCCCACTCATTTCATCACCATCAGCTCCCCAGTAAACCAGGAACTCTACTTCATGGGAGGCAACGTTTAGAAGTGGTTGTGTCAACAGCCCTGGCCATTTCTCCATTATAGATATTCAATAGAATCACCTGCTGAAGTGACAGGAAACTCTCCACGAAGTGTCAGGGAACTATTTAGATTCATCAGCCTGATGGATCCAAATGCAGCAAGTCATAAAACCAAACTAGGAAGGTGGGGGGGGGGGTAAGGAGAGAAATGAAAGCAAAGAGAGGAAAGGATAGCAGGATCCTCAAGGGAAAGATATTAGCATATGGAGAAAGCAGAATTTATCATGGCCAGCATCTGTTTTCCCTCAGTAATGCTGTCACATAGCCAGACCTGATTGGCCTTATATCATCATAACATCATTACAATTCCTAATTGGTTGGGACCACTTCAGGAGGAAAAAAAGAAGCATTAAAATGGCAATGAACCAGTAGCTCGGAGAGCACCAAAAACTGTGTGCCAACAAAGGGACACACACTAAAGCTAAAAATAAATAAATAAATAAGGGAACATTTTAGTCTCTCAAAATAAAGCCATTAGCTTGACCCTGAATAAAAAAAAATAATGAAAAAAGAGCAAACAGTAAGCACAGTGTCCTCACTAAGTACCTGTCAGAACTGTTGTCTTTTATGGAAAATTATGAGTTTGGAGGAAAAACCCACACAGATTCAATCAACATTGCATAAGGGTCCTTGAAAACACCATTCAGAAAGAGAGACTGAAGGACAGCGAGGATAGGGAACTGAGCAGGCCTCCGCAGCTAATAGCATTTTGAGAAGTCTCCGTAATCTCTGGCAAATTTCACAGGGACACCTTGACACATCGTGACTAAACTTTCTGCTGTCCTAGCTACACTATACTTCTAGATGAAAGATTTTTGCAGGTGCTGATTTTCCAGTCCTTGCAACACCATGTCATGCTATGCTGGGGAAAAAAATTGCTTCAGCTATTATGTGTTAAAGCTACTGGATCCCTGGCCAGCGCTGGCTTAGTGTCTATTTATATCCTGGCTACAACAAGTTCTTGAAGTTTATCTTTATAAATATTCTTTTGTTCTGCCCTAGGATAAATGGAGACCAACTGGACTTGAGCCACAAAAGCTCAAATTCAAATATAGCAGTTACTCTTTAAGGCACCATAATATTTTTTTCTTCTTTTAGTTTTTGTTTTGTTTTGTTCCTTGTCTGATCTTGCACAGACTAACATGGTTACCACTTCAAAAACTACACTTGTGTAAGGAGTACCCATGTTAAAGTTAAAAGGAGGAGAAATGAAGCCAACTAGACCACATTTGGCATGGGTACTGTAGAACTGAGAGCGAAAGAGGGGAAATGCCAAAATAAGGAAGGTAAACAAAATGAAGGAGATGTTTGTAGTTAAGATGATTATCTGAAATATGGAGAAAGGTTTTCTCTGTGAACCACAAGGAGAGAGGTTCGTCTTCTGAGCTGAAATGCTAGAACATCAAGGAGGGAAAGAAGAGGCATGATCACTGCAATGACTAGCAATGAGGATTGCTTCCCTCTTTACTGTTGGAGTTTTATTTGCAACCTTGCATGCTGCCTGTAGTCTATTTGACTGGGAGGGACTTTTTGGGCCTGGGATGATTGTCTATCTGTGCAGCACTAGCCAATCCTTCCTTTCAGCCTTTGAATTCAAAGAGAGCTCCTGAGAGCTCATTTCCTTTCTTTCCTTGGTTGCAGGCAGTTGTTTGTTTGCTGTTGATCTGTTCAGTGGGTTGCTAAGTATGTGTGCAGAAATAAAGCAGTATACACAAGTTTGTAATTTCAAGCAACTATATATATAGAAATGTGTTTTTAATTCTTTTTTCTAGAAAGGTCTCAGAGTGAGTTATTGAGACTGTAAGTGTCAGTTAATAAGAAAGGGGTGGACTCTGGAGAACTTGTAGCTAACCTCCTCTATGGATTTCTGTACTTCTTCTTGTTTAGTTGTTAAGTCATATCCAACTCTTCGTGACACCATGGAACAGAGCACGCCAGGCCTCCTGTCTTCCACTGCCTCCCGGAGTTGGGTCAAATTCATGTTAGTAGCTTTGGCTACACTGTCCAACCATCTCATCCTCTGTCGTCCCCTTCTCCTCTTGCCTTCACATTTTCCCAACATCAGGGTCTTTTCCAGGGCGTCTTCTCTTCTCATGAGATGGCCAAAGTATTGGAGCCTCAACTTCAGGATCTGTCCTTCCAGGGAGCACTCAGGGTTGATTTCCTTCAGAATGGATAGGTTTGTTCTCCTTGCAGTCCAGGGCACTCTCAAGAGTCTTCTCCAGCACCAAAATTCAAAAGCACCAATTCTTTGGCGGTCAGCCTTCTTTATGGTCCAGCTCTCACTTCCATACATCACTCCTGGAAAAACCATAGCTTTGACGATGTGGACCTTTGTCATCAAGGTGATGTCCCTGCTTTTTAAGATGCTGTCGAGACTTGTCATCGCTTTCTTCCCAAGAAGCAGGTGTCTTTTAATTTTGTGGCTGCTGTCACCATCTGCAGTGATCATGGAGCCCAAGTAAGTAAAATCTGTCACTGCCTCCATTTCTTCCCCTTCTATTTGCCAGGAGGTAATGGGACCAGTGGCCATGATCTTTGTTTGTTTGTTTTTTGATGTTGAGCTTTTTTCACCTGTACTTCTACTGTGTAACAAAAAGAAATTAAACCAGAAATTCAACCAGAAATTCAAAACTTGGCAACATTTATTGCCATCCAAATCACTATCTCAGCAACAAGAATTAAGTGGTGATCTTCTGACTTTCTCTTGGCAAAACCTGCATGGATTTGATGGCACCACTAGGACCAAATGAAGCCAATTCAATGAGAGTAATACATTCAGGAATTATCAAAGAAGCATTGCCATCATCCCGAACTGGCTTCATTCACCTTTATTTACATGATCATATAAAGAAATCTGTTAACGTTCCATGGCATTGTCTCAATAATTTCCTCCCTCATTTATGTTTTGGCAAAGGAAACAACAGAACATCAATTATTTGTTGTTGCTGTTGTTTTGTTTTAAAGTTATCACTGAAGCTGTACCAATTGGAGGGTCGGTGGCAATGGCCAGTGGCCATTTCGACCTGGCAACATCATGTCCTGACCAATAGGCATGGGGAATGACCTTTTCTGTTGGCCTTTTTAAAGCAGAGAACTTTTGGCCACCATTGTCCATAGCCTCTGAGCAATAACAGTTGGCAACTAGGAAGCATGATAAATAACAGTACAAACTGTTTTTGTGTGAGGAATTGGCTTAAACAATGTACTAGAAATATGGTGGAAAAGAAAAGCACTGCAAAAAGAGAATCTGGAAAGGCAAGGATAGCTACAAAGCCTGTAATCTCATCTAGATACCTAATGGGAATAAATACTGATGAAGTCAGTAATGTGGGGCAGGCAACCAGAAGCCCTCACCATACTTTCAAAAACGTTCTGTAAGCAATCAGCTCAGGCCTCTGACAGAGCTATGGGAGCCACCCTGGCAGCTGGGGGTGGGAGGTGGGTGGGAAGAGAAACTGTGAAAGTAAAAGGGGGTACCAAAAAAAAAGAGATAGAAGATGAGAGGAGGAGCTTGAAGGAAACAGAGGTGGCCTCTCTAATTCTGAAAAGGAAGAAAAAAGAGGTAGTCTTCTGTCCTGGCCATCACTGAAATGCAATGCCCTTGACAGATTACCACCCCCCCATGGTGCCTATCCTTTCTGTACAACACACTTTGAAGTGTACATGGACAGGATCAGGGTGCCTGGCTTAGAAGGGGAGAAAAACTGAGAGATGTCAGTAAACCTTAGACTTTTGTTGTGTCAACCGGTCTGTAGTTTCTCTTATGGAAGAGACAGCAAAATCCCTTCTGTGTCCTACAATATAAATCCACCAAGGTTAGCGGGGGGAGGAAACGAAGTCAGAAATGAAATCTGATGCTGAAGAGCCGGACCCCAACTTGTAATGTCTAAAGAGAGGTCAGAAAAAAGATGATGCTGGCATGTACTCTATTGTTCCAGAAGGCAGGAGTAAAACTAGTGAGTGAAAATTTCAGGGAGACAGATTTTGAATAGATATTAGAGAAATGTCATAACTCTAAGAGCTGATCAGCAGCAGAACAAACTGCTTCATGAGGTGGAAGGTTTTCTTCTGACATAAGTATTTAAACTAAGGTTGTATGTCCCATTTGACAGGGAGGATTACAGCTTAAAACATTACTTTGAAAAAGGAATTCATTGCATTACTCATTACTTCTTGACAGGCAGATTGTTACCATTGCTTTAATCATGCAAGTAATCATGCAAGTAATGTATTACTTTGTGGGTTATTAATGCATCACTGTTTCATTACTGGCAGATCAGAAAACACAAGGAAATGCTTTTAGGTTCCTGCACTTGCAAATATTTACAAAAACACAAAAAACAAAGAAACTTCCCTGGGCTTTTAGGATTGATAAGAAAATGGCACGAAACCTGAAAAAATCATGTTAAATGTCTGTCAAATGCCTTAATCTGCCTTTTAAAATTAAGGTTTGAAAATACAGTAGCTAGATAGCATTACTTGTATCTAAAAATAACTTTGTGTTTATTTGTTACATTACTTTTCCTGTAACTTTGTATCTAACCATTACCCAAGAAGTAATAAGCTACAGGTAACTACATTACTTGTAACTAGTTGCTTCCAAGCTCTGAGGGTGTTATAGTTGCATCTGCATTGCAGATCCTGTGTTAAATGAGGGGTGAATTAGATGACCTCTAAGGACACAAATCTCTGTGATTTTCTGATTCTTTGAATGACCTATTAGCTATAAAATGGCTTAAGACCACATCATCAAGAGGAGTGACATCACCTCTCATAGGCATGGACCACCAATTTTTGGACTCCTGTTTACAATTTTTTTGCACTATGGGCTGTGCTAAGCCTGAGGAAGTAGAATTTTCTCCATGAAAGCTTGCAGTTTATGTGATTCTTTAGTAGTCCAATAAAAGGTATCACCCACTCTTACATTTGTATAAGCACACAGCCTTTTCCTTGTTCTTCCTAGTAGCAGAAGCACACTTTTCAGTTTCAGTTGACATAAAATTAGAAGTGCCAGAAGATTCAACTTGCACTTTGAGCTGACAGCTTTCTATGAGGCCCACATTTGTGTGGGTCATTTTAATCAAAATGAAAGACACATCCTATTAAGACAGCTTTGCTGACAAATAATTAAGATGAATTACAGCCATCTACTTGTCCCAGCTGCCTTGTTGGGTGTCAGTTGGTAGGTCCTCTTGAAGCTCCCACTGTAAAGGGCTTTGCTCTTTCAAGGCAATTTACAGTCTAACTCAACATCCTAACTACCCGAGAAGCTTTTAATCCTAAACCTGTCACTACATATTATTTTCACAGGTTCCTGACATTTCTACATTAAAACAGTTTATAAGGAAAAGGTAACGGAATCTTAAGAATGAAGGATTTATGTTTCGTGGTGTGAAACTATCAACTTTCACACCAATGGGCAAAGAGAGCTATTTTCTCTCCTTTTGAAGAGTGATACTTGTACAGAATTTATGTACCAGTATATTGGATATGACTTTATTGAGGAAACTGTTTTTACAATGCAGAGTCACATGATTCTGAGTGGCTGGTCATTTAAAATACTTTATGGAAGTTCTGTTTGGAGCTAGTGGTTTTATTGTGCAGTGTGGCACTTTCATTATTATACTTGGGACATTTTATCTCCCACAGTGAATATGGAATGAAGAAGCTACCCCCTTTCAATAGTCTGAACTCTTGGGTTGCTACGCTGAACTGGTGATAACATCAAGCATAAAGCAAGGTAAAGTGTGCTGCTTATGTACTGCTCCATAGTGTTTAAAGCATTCTCTGAGTGGTTTACATTTTTAATTATGTAAGCTAAAAATTGCTGGTCCCCCCCCCCCTCCGCAAGCTGGGTACTCAGTTTACCAACTTTGGAAAGATGGACGGTTGAGTCGTTCTTGAGCCGGCTGCCTGAGCCCGTTGGGATTGAACTCAGGCTGTGAGCAGAGTCTTCATTGCAATACTGCAGATTAACCACTGCGCCAGTAGAGACTGAAGTGCAGGTGAATGGAGCAACATGTTCCTTTGTGTGGGATCTCTATCTTAGTGTGAACACTAAGGAGATGCAAAGCTGTTGCATCTTTTTTCCTGTTTGTAGATTATAGTTTCAACTATTGCAGTCCAGTTATTTGATTCACAGGATTGGTGGCTTGGGTTATAGTCTTTGGAAGGAATATCCAGTTTTCTGCTTTTCTGTACTGTCTAATAGTTTTCTGTATTCAGAAAATACATTTGTGGAATATTCAGATACTTAGTTCCAGGAAAGATGTAACTCTGGGAACAGATGCTACAATAGTATAGGGAAACCATGCTTCAGCTGGTAGTTTTGCTTCAGGATTTGGATATTTTGAATGGATCTGAATAATTGCTATGCCCTCAAAGACAGGATGGAAGCTACTGTCATTTTAATACACTAAAAGAGTTTAGAAAAAAAAGAAGACACAAAATTTATTTCAGGAATAATAGTTTTTAAAAGTGACATTTCCAAACTCTGAGTTAATTGTGTGAAAACTGTAAATAAAGGTCTGGACAAATTTCAGTCCTGCATCATTAACCAATAACCACTTCTATCCTGCCAATTACGAAGAATTGAAAAATTTTATGGTCGCTGCAGTCTGTACTAAGTGAAGGCTGAAGTAACTTCAAAACAAGGACAATAAACTACTGAATGTGTACGAACTTCTACTTGGACCAGCCAGTTTCAGAATCTTCAAAACACACAATTTCAAACTTTCTGAAATAAAACGACCTTGCTGAACTTTTCCCCTCCCTAGCAGTCCACTGATAAAACCTTAAAAGTATTTTATAATAGTAAACAACCCTTGCTTAAGTCACTTTTTTTTACCCTACTGTAGTGTTGTTCAAACTCTTACACTACAAAATTCCTTAAGTACTAATCATTATTATCACCATGCTTGGCTGTTATGTGCATTATCAGTAATTATATGTCAATTAATTTTCAAGATGGACTCCCTTATTAAAAACACATTCAATTTTCCTGGCACTCTGTTATTTGGATGTGAAGGGAAAGTGAATTAGGTTGCGTAGACAGCCACTGACATTGTAGCTATAGTTACTACTTCATCTATTATTGCAGTTATTATAAGACTGGAAGATTGGAGCTGCAGTAAGATAAGCAGGCAATAATATTTTTACAGTCACCATGATCACAGGGTAAGATTAGAACCTATTATTCTATTTTTGCGCAGAATAGTAGGTTTTTGATTTTGTTATTTTCAAAGCGTACAACAGATCCTGCAGAGCTATGTAAATTTTTTGTCTGTTCTAGCTCTAAGGTTGGATGCCGGTGGTGGCATATACCCCAGCTTTGGGAAGATTTTGTGCTAAAGAGATGGCTGTTAATTTTATTTGCAACAGGGAGCAGAAAAGCATGCTCATTCAAGATACTTGTATCATTTTTAAATCAAGGCCATCTTTTTCTCAGTGGTAAACGTGAAATGTTTTTAAAGGCCAGACTTAGCATAAAATCTATTGGTTGCTATGGAGACCACTTACCACACAGGACTGCACTCTGTGTTCGACTCTGTGATTTTCTCTATTCAAAGGTTCAGCATTGTCAAAAAACAAATTACTTTTTTTCCAGTTGTTTATCTCAAAAGTTCATTATGGAAAAGGCAATACTGTTATATTAACACATGTAGATAAGAGTAATATCTCAAATCACTTGAGTACTATTCTTTAAAAATTTCACTCTTTTGCAATAATTAGAGCAAAATGGTCTATTGTTATGAAATGAAAGGGATTATGATTCGGGTGTGTCCATACAGAAACTGGACTCCACTCAAATTATACAATAATAAAGTCTTTCCTATTTAAACAACACTTAAAGACAGAAGTGTGGAGATAATAACCTAAGGCCTAATAGACTGAAACTTTTGCCTGCAGTCTTTCCTCATGAAAAAAATGTGAGTTCAGGATCTACTGCTTGTAGAAGTATTTGTGTTGAATTATTCACCACTATCTTTTGCACCATACATCTTCAGAGTTGAAAGTAGTTGCGTTGTGATTAGCAGCAAAACATATTTAACCAGCTACAAACATTGAAAACATGCACATCTGCTTTTCCTCAAGCACTTGCTTAATTAACAAGATATAAATATTCACACTTCAGTCTACTCCCTGTTCCTCTTTTCCCCAAACACATCCGTTCCATTATGCAGGAGGGCCAAGATCCTGTCAGATGGTGGTGACAATCAGGGAGGAGCGTATTCAACTCCACTTGCTTTCATCATACTACACAGAGGGAAAAATCAATAGGATTTGTTATGTTATCTTAGGGTACCAACTGGTCAACTTCAGCAGTTTGCTGTTCGTTTTGCTGTAATGATGTGCTTTAATTCCCAATGAATTAAAGTGTGGGTGAGCACACTTATTACTCCCAAATTTAAGATGTTCACCTACTGAAAACTTTACAGTCAATTTTGACATAACAGGTTTTTCCCCATAGAGGGCTAGACAGAGAAAAAAAAATTACATGGAAATTTCTCTCTATGTTAAGTCTCATTTGTTCAGTGGGTCTGCTCCAAATGGTAACTAACCATTAGATTTAGCTCATTCCCTCACACAAACACACATTAGACATGCTGATGCGATAACTACTAGTAGATGAATCTGGATCTTATTTCAGATCCCTGTGGGTCCATAAAAGAGGAATATATTCAAGGTTTCACTGCTCTGATAGTGCTGTTTCTGAAAAATAAATAGTAAAACCTAAGTGAAAGAGCTGACTGGACAGCTCAGTGAGTTAGATATCTGACTCCAGAGCCAGTGTTTAGAAGTTCAGTTCCCCACTATGTATCCCAGAACAAACAGAGCCAAAAGTGCCCCCAGAAGAAGGGAATGGTCGACCACTTTTGGGTAATCTCTACCTAGAAAACTTAAAAGGGTCGCCATGATTCAGAATTGACTTGATGGCACACATTTACTATTATATAAGTGAAAGGCCTTTTCTTACCCATGTAATAATGCATTTTCAAAAATGTTTTAAAAGTGCATAAAGTTGTGGATTTTATTTATTAGCTGCTCTTGTTTGTTGCCACGAGGTTAATTAAGCTTATGCCTATGTCAAATTGTTTCCAAGACTGTAGTATCATAGTCAATTCCCTGTCTCACTACAGATAGCAACTGTACTTGTTATAATATAGTGTACTGATAATTAACATGCTGAAAAAGCTGCAATTAAGACAATTGGAACGAGTGTGGAAGGCAACACAAAAGCATCATTTCATTGTATGGGTATTGTCTGGCTCTTCATGAATCAATGTGCAGTTGGTCTTTCTCTATGTGTCTCTCCGTGTTTTAGCAGAGTGTAGTCAGTTTCTGCACTGCATGCTAAGTAACTCAGGGAAGCAGAAATCCTTAAGAAAATATGCCAGTTCAAACAAACCAATAAAAACTAGTTAGGCAAAACTAGTCAACAGAGGTGAAATAGAAAGAATGGAATATTATTCATCCCCCTTGAACAGGAAATCCAGTCCTAAGGGTCACATTATATGTTAAGAGAATTTGTATTTCCTGCCATTAAAACATTTACCTTCCAGATTTACCATCCATTGAAAGCTTTATTCCTGAGCAATCTGATTTGCAAATGAACTCCATGTTTACTTCCAGATGGCAAATCACAAAATAGAAACAAATGAAAAGCAAGGCAAATGAAACTTATACTTGTTTCCTGAAGACCAACCAAAAACGTAAAAGAAGCTCATTTGCAACCTAAGGGGTAAAGAAAACTTGTTCCAGGATACTCTTTTATCTCTTAACAAGGTGCTGCTTCTAAGGTGCTGAGTTCCAAGGAAGATTGTTTGGATTTCATTTTGGAAGGGACAAAATGATTTCCATGTGTATTGGGAGATGGACAGATAGGAGCCCTCAAAGGATTTCCCAGTAAGAAACATATAAGTAGAGCAAGCTGACACATAAAAACACAACTACATCAAACTAAAATTTCAAAATATATCCATAGAAAGTGAACTAAAATACAGAAATAATGGAAACATAGCATCTCAAAAAGAAAGAAAGAAAGAAAGAAAGAAAGAAAGAAAGAAAGAAAGAAAGAAAGAAAGAAAGAAAGAAAGAAAACACCTAATTAATTGCTGAAACCTTGCGAATGACTAGAATAAACTGGTTTCTGTCTGCTATATAAAGGATAACAGGATTGGAAGTTGTAGCCATTGAGAAAATCTTCTCTTCCTTAATAACTGCAAAATGTTATCAACAGCTCAGAAAAGTGTTGCGATTTGAAAGCAAAAGGATTTGTATTTATATCTACCAGGCAGACCCAGTTAAATGTTTGTGAATGTCATTCCAAAAATGTAGTCTGTCATGAAAACGACAACATGCGACCTACAAAACTGAAGAGGAAAGGTGGCCAGTTGCTCTTCTCCCTCACTTTTGCCCCTGGCAAGGCTATTTAAAGAGTGCCCATGCTATTTGTTCCTTTCTTGCTCTAAGAAACATAAGAAAAAAGGTAAACACAACATTAATTCAAATAAACAAATAAAAGGCAGCAGTTTCCTTGTTGCTACCACTTGCAGAACCTGTGTTCCATATGCATCTGGTCTGTGGAACTTGCAACTTTCCTTTGTCAGTTCAGATTTGACAGAATCACTTAGGTGGCAGGGGTGTATGACGCCCCTAAGTCCTTTCAATAATTTTTTCCATTCCTGAGATTGCCAGCTAGGTTGGCAGCCAAAGACATAGGGCAGCAGCAGCTGGAAGGAGATATATAGAATGTTGCTTGTGTATGGAACATTGTCAAAGGAACCACAAGCAACAGGTGAAGTTTTACTTGCCCTCTTAGTGCTCCCTAAACTTTTCTCACTTGCTTACTTGGATGAATGATCTGTATGTGAATGTGGTTGTGCTGTGTGTGTGAGGAATAGGAGGCTCTAACATGGTTCCATCATGAGAATAGGTGCCAAACTGAGAAGTCAGTGTGGAGCTTGAATCCATCTGGGCCAGGCAAGGAATTTAGTGAATCTCCAGCTATTAAATTTCAAGTATTTTCCTGTTAGGGTCAAGAATCACAAAAAATACAAGCCTTTTGCCCAGCGGAGTTTGAAGGCCCACCAGGCTACTAAGATTGCTCACACAAGCTTTGCTATTGTGTAAGCAGCAGGTGAGTCTCCTTCATATAGATCACTGCTCATATGAAGGGCAATACTTGTGCAAGGAGCATAATCCAATGCTGCTACTCTGGTAGGACTTTCTGCTCAGCAGAAGCTCAATTTGATAAGTGCCTATAGTAACCAGCCCTTGCCATCACTTCAGATAGACACAGCACAGTTCTATGCACTTTTGCCTAAAAGTCAGCCCCACTGTGTGTTCGATGAGGCTGAAAAGTATGCACAGGATTAAAACTTTCCTCTTTGTCTTTTTGTGGCATTTAGTTTCTCTTATCAAACCACGTTCTCTTATCAAACCATGAATGTTGTATGTAGCTTGCTGTGAGAGCTGGCTGGATAGCTCAGTGATTTAGGTCTCTGGCTGCGGAGCCAGAGTTGGAAGTTTGATGTCTTAATGTGTATCTTGAAAGGAGTTTCAGGTAGCCTTGGGCAAGCTGCTTCTTCCCAGGGGGTCACCAGAAGAAAGAAATGGTAAACTATTTCTGAGTATTCCTTACCAAGAAAACCCAGGAAAGGACTGTTATAAGTCAGAACTGACTTGACAACATGTGGAGCTCTTTCCTGTTCTATTCTATGCCCCTGGTTTAGTAGCAATATAACAAGCCAAGCTGTGCAAACAAATTCATACCCAGATGCAGTTTAGAATACAACAGATCGCCTGCTCGTTGGAAATCAAGACTTAATTCAAACATAGAACAAACTAAAGCAGTTCTAAATCTAAGTAAAATAATATAGTAGTCTATTCTACATGCTGTTTCTTTGTCTAGAGCCATGGCATAGTTTTGAGAAGTTAGCACCAAGATCTGGGGATGGTTATGCATAGACACTGCCCTTCCCCTGATCTCTACCCCCTATCATTGTACGATACAGAATCTAAGTTACGCCCTATGTAAATTGGGATACAAGATATAGGTATATTGGGTAGATGCATAGGTACATCTCATTTCAGCTCAAATGTCTGAATGGAAAATCAAATCTGTTTAAATCAAAATATGAATATTCTTGCAGATTCTGAAGGGATACAAAGGGACACACAGAGAAGGGGTGCCTGCAAAAATTGTTGCTTTTGAGCCCATCCTGAACTTTTTAAGTTTGGATAACAGAAAAGATGAAGCTGGTGCATATATACATTGCAGTATCCTCAAACACTGCTGAATCTTTGTATCCCAAAGTACGCAGGCAGTGTGGGTGAAGAGTAAACAAAACAGCCAGAGAACTGCATCTAGAATAAGGAATTAATAATTATTATGTGCCATCAAGTAAATTATTATTTATGGCAACTCTTTGGAGGGTTTTGCAGGTAAAGAATATTCAGAAGTGGTTTCTTAGGGCATCCTGGGACAGTGCAGCTTGCCAAAGCCACGCAGGCTGGCTCTACTCACAGGAGGCTCAGTGGAGAATTGAACTCCCAAACTCTGGCTCTGCAGCCAGAATCCTAAACCACTCAGTTATCCATACAGCTCTGATCAGCCATATCTTTATCGGTTACAGCTGGCAATAGGTGAGCATCCAATGACTGGCCAATCAACAAGTGTGGTTTTTTAAAACAGAAGGGGCCCCTTGCTATTCAGGAGGCACTCTGCAGAGCCTCCGGGGAGCACAGGATCCAAGGCTGTAGAATCCTCTCTCCCGGCCCCTTCTCCATCTTCCCTGCTCACCACCCTCTTACTCTCCTTCGACCACTGTCATATCTTCATTGTATTCCTTTGCTTCTCTATTCACAGATGTGGATCTGTGATCCATCTTTTTAAAACTGCAATTAAATCATGCATCCATGTATGTGCCTAAACACAATTTTAAAGATAAAAAAGGTGGGCAGGAGCAAAGCATGATGTTCCAATCATGTGATGTTGCACTAGCCCCTGACATGCCCATGGCAGCAGTGTGCACAGTCACCCACAATGGATTAAAACAAAGGAAAAAAAAGGGAACCCAGTCTTTACCTGGGCATCCTCCCTCTTGCTGGAGGGAAATTGGATCCTGGGTGGCTAAGTACAGCAAGGAGGATAAAGGTGGCATGTGGAGCCCAAATCTAAGTGGAGGACGATTGTGGGGGATTCCCCACCTATTGGCTTCCCATTGGCTAGCAAGGAGTAGATCTCATTGCCAACCCTGCTTTGGCTGGTGGGGAAATTCAAAAAGTAAGACTGTGGGCTGGTGGACCAAGAGAGAGCAGTTTTCACTCCAGTCCTCCAGCCCAGCATGAAAGCAGAGCACCAGGCTAACAATCCCCAAGTCTGCAGCTATCCAGATTTTCCCTTCTCTGCCTCCCTGTTGTTGTTGTTGTTGTTGTTGTTGTTGTTGTTGTTGTTGTTGTTGTTGTTGTTGTTGTTGTTGTTGTTGTTGTTGCTGCTGCTGCTGCTGCTGCTGCTGCTGCTGCTGCTGCTGCTGCTGCTGCTGTTGTTGTTGCTGTTACAATAGGATGATATATCAAGTCACGGGTGTGGATTTATTGGCTAGTTGTAATGTTTATTATGAGTTTAGAGATTTGATGTTGTCCCAGAGGTGGGACCACGGCCTGGCCCAGCTAGGGGGCTTGCTGGCCCAGCCCTGCCATGCAGTTTCCGGAGGATTGTCACTATCGGTGGAAACTTCAGCAGCTGCTGAAGTAGACCGAGGTGGGCACTGGGGGGCATTCCGGCCTCTCAATGCACTGGATCCAATTCCCCAATGCTAAGTTGGGGACCACTACTGTAACTAATAAAGTTGTGGCCTTTCTCCTTCAATGAGTTGTGTATTGTGTTCTTTTACTTACAAGGAAGATAGCTGGGGTTGGGGGCTGTTCAACAACTGTGCTACAATGTTGGCGTGTGTTACAAAAGATCTTCTGGCTGTTTGCAGCTAACCTTTTTGTAGAATTACTGCAGATGTCGTTCCAGCCCGGACTGATGGAAAGTCATAATGACATTCAATCCTAGCCCTTTCCTGTTATCAACACTGAAGTGTTGGGACATTGGAGTGAAGTGTAAGTTTTTGTGGACTAGATCATGTCAAAGAGAGAATGTGAGAGTTGTTTTGATTATATACTAAACATGTTATATTTGTTATTGCTGTCTTTTTCCCTTTCAAGGACAAGAGGTTTTCATACAGCTATATAACAGTTTCCTGCCTTCTAAGAGCTAGTCATTGTTCACAGTTGAAATGCCACGGAAGTGGGTTTTTTATTTGCGAATCCATAGGAGCCTGTCATAATGCAGCTGGTGGCCAATGTTTTTTGAAGGAGTATGCTGCAAAATGACCCAGTAAAAATAAATGGGTGGAAAGAAAAATAGAAATGATTTTCAAAAAGCAATCTCTTTAATAGCATTAATAGTAATGTGCATTGTACAAAAACTTTTAGAAGGCTAAAAAAAAAAAACTGAAAAGAAGATTTTGCAAAGACTGGCTCTTAAGTGTCATTAATGGGAAATGCCAGATTTTGCTGCAGTTTTTACCATAAAATATTTTTCATGGAGGATTATCTTTACAACAAACAAACATGAGGACTATAAAATGGATCCCGCTGAAAAATTGCACATGTATACATGTACGGATTTTATGTACAAACTGTATCTATAGAAGTCAAACAGATCATATGACTTAAATGTCCATGTATGTTCATATGTATACATATTTTTCTTTGCTTATTTAAACAGTAAAGGTAGCCTTACAGTGCAATGCTGTGTGTGCAAGCCCTACATGGGGTTTACTCTCAGCGTTATATATGTTTCCTGCCTAACAATGCAATTCTGTACATGTCCGTTTGGAAGGAAGCATCACAAGGCTCAATGAGGCTTATATTTTGGAAGTGGATTAGAGTCTTGATCTGATAATAAAATCCTCTTAAACGGCAACATTATGAACACTTATCAGAAGGCAAACCTTCCTAAATTTAGTGCCATTTACCTCTGAGTAAGATTGCACCTAGTTGCACATTGTGAGTGGAAAAGCAATTCTACTTCCACAAAGCTGTCCTCCCTATTTGACCCAAGTTGCTCTTCCTCTCCAGCTCCACCCCCACCCCCGAATTATCACACACATTTCCAGAGGATAAATTATCTGTCTAGAGTGGTACTGGGAGTATGTAGCAGGCTTGGATGTGATACATGAGGAGCTTTCACTTGTCTGTCTGTGGAGCTTTCTATGGATTCAGCCGAACAGGATTTTAACTAACTGCTCCCATTATACTCCGTCTGTACAGCAGAGGAGTAGATTTAAATATTTGAAGCACTTAAAATAATTAGTTCTTATGCAGTAAGAGTGATTCTCAGCTAGGTTTTAACATTCTTTTATCATAGTTTCTTATGGGGAAGAGTCTGAGACTTTCTTCCATTTTAAAAGATTTTCTACATTCCATAAACAGCAAAATAGGACAATCTCAATTTCTTAGTATGAAGGAAAAATTATGCTCTTCAGCATTCAGGCTGAAGACATCTGATTGGGAAGAAATTGCAGTCAGCAGGTTTCTCCTTAAGAATACAAGAAACTGAAGAAAATATACATTCTTGTGCACATGTCTACTCAGAAGTAAGCACATTGGACTGTATTCTCAGATATATATGTAGAAGGGAGGCCATGTGTACAACTTTACATGAGATAGGTCTCTATCGGAAGGACTATCAAGTCCAAATTTAGTTTAAAGATTAAGAACCATTAAAAAAGAATACAGCACCTTGAGATCACTGTTGGGATGACTCACTATTTAGGTGTATTTTGTATTATAGGTGAGTAGCCTGTAACAGTCCAATTTTTTTTAAAAATGGAATTATTTGATTGCTTTTGAATGATAATTTAGAATTGCAACTACAGTGGGGTCTCTACTTAAGAACTTAATCCGTATTGGAAGGTGGTTCTCAAGTTGAAAAGTTCTTATGTTGAATCTGCATTTCCCATAGGAATGCATTAAAAACCATTTAATCCGTATCTGCTCTTTTCCGTCCATAGAAACTACAGTGGAACCTCTACTTAAGAACTTAATCCGTTTTGGAATGGCGTTCTTAAGTTGAAACGTTCTTAAGTTGAAGCAAAATTTCCCATATGAATGGACTGAAAACCAATTAATCCGTTCTGGTTGTTTTGTTATGTAGAGGTGTGTTCGTACATTGAAGCATTAGTTCCCATAGGAACTAATGCAAAGCTGGTTAATACGTACTCTACCACTAGGGGGAGATTTTTTTTAACCTAAGATGACCTAAGGTTAAAAAAAGAGCAGGAAAGGTTTTTTTTCCTGTTCTTATCTTGGATTTCTGTTCTCAAGTAGAAGCAAAATTTAGCAAATGGAGCTGTTCTTAAGTTGGATTGTTCTTAAGTAGGGACGTTCTTAAGTAGAGACCCCACTGTATAAGAATAATTAAATATGTTGGGGGAGGGATTGAGAACTGCAAAGGAGAATTTATTACTTTCTAAAAATAAAATCTCAGTTTTGGGACTTTCCGCCTTAAGCCAAAATAATTTTGGTAGTCTCATCATGGAACTTAGGGAGCAGATGAACCCTTTGATGGTCTGATTCAAGTGATGAAATGTTGTGAGATGTCCCTGCCAAGGGGACATTTTTGTAAGAAGAACAACCTGCCCCACTGGCGATTGGAGTTTTATTTGCAACCCCACATGCTATCTATAGTTTGTGTGACCGGAAGGGACTTTTCTGGGCTGGGATGATTGTCTATTTATCTAGCACTGAATTCATAGGTAGCCCTGCCTCTCTGCTGTGGTTTCCTTCACTCTCTTTCCTTGGTTGGAGACAATTGTTTGCTGTTGATCTGTTCAGTTGGTTGCTAAGTATGTGTGTGCAGTAAAGAAAGCATCATGCACAAGTCTGTAACTTCAGACTGGAAGTAAAGAAATGGTTTTTATTCTTTCTCTTACAAAGTAAAGGGTAAAGGTTCCCCTTGACAATTTTTGTCCAGTCGTGTTCGACTCTAGGGGGCGGTGCTCATCCCCGTTTCCAAGCCATAGAGCCAGCGTTTTGTCCGAAGACAATCTTCTGTGGTCACATGGCCAGTGCGACTTAGACACGGAACGCTGTTACCTTCCCATCAAGGTGGTCCCTATTTATCTACTTGCATTTGCATGCTTTCGAACCGCTAGGTTGGTGGGAGCTGGGACAAGCGACGGGTGCTCACTCCGTCTCGTGGATTCGATCTTATGACTGCTGGTCTTCTGACCCTGCAGCACAGGCTTCTGCGGTTTAGCCGGCAGCGCCACCACGTCCCTACTTACAAAGTAGTCTCAGAATAAGTTATTGTAACTTTAAATGCCAGTTAATGAGAAAGGGGTGGTCTATATGGGAAACCTGTAGCTGTTCTCTACTTCTACTGTGTAGGAAAAGGCATTTTACCAGAAATTCAAAAGTCTGCAATACTGGCAGCATATCTAGTTATAAAAGAATAGGTCAGAAACACAGCTTTTGATTGTCAGCTGCAAGAGAGAGCTGTGGCTGAATGGCATTAGTCATTTTTATAACTTAATCCAGAAGTCTTTAAGGCCATTGATGCGAGGAAACTAAAATCTCTTTCCGTCCTGGAGAAGTGTATGTTCTCAAGAAAGAAAAGAACTGTGAGCAGAAAAATAGACTCATTTTTGATGTCATTCCTGACTCCAAGATCCTTTCCTTAGGTAAGGTACCCCCAATTCCCCCCAGGTATTATATTTTCTTGGAGCATGGAAATATTTTCATTAATATTCACCCGTTAAAATTAAATTGCTAATGAACATTAATTTTCAATGTTAAAAATGGTAAATATTAGCATTAAACCATCAAACAATTAAAACAAGATATAGGAAATGCCCACCAATAAGAAATAATGCCATTGGTATTTTAACAGTTAACATATTGCATTTTAAAAAGCCTTTTTGAAAGGTTCAACCAATTTGGGGATAGTGAATTAATATATATTAAATATTTCCTAGCTATGTCTTTGCTCCCTTAGGCTATCAGGGAAGAAGCATTCAATCTGAGCATGCCTTACTTCTGCATATTGTTATTTATGCTAAGCTGGCTTTTAAAAACCAGATGACTCTGTCTTGGCTTCTTTTCTCTGGAAACTGAGAATTAGCACCTTGTCAAAGGCAGCTTCTGCTGTACAAACACAGCTCTCTGCCCCTGCTGATTCCTGAAAATAGTTTGATATCTGGACCTTTACAACGTTTTCACCCTTGGAAACCTCCTTTGAAAAAAGATGGCTCACAACAGACCCAAGCATATTCTTCCTACTGGATAGTAAAACCCTTAGTCAACTGGAGTCACACTGATTTCAAGGAATTTAAAACAAGGGATTAGTATCTATGCTCCCTATCACGCACCCATTCCCCTGTTTGTTTCTCCACATAACCCAGGTTCACTTTCGGGTGTGACATTTATTTTTCAACCCTTTTTTTCCACTGCCACCAGAGGAGATATTCCTCACTATATCAAATACAGTGGTGCCTCGCTTAACGAGCGCAACTTTTAACGACGAATCCACATAGTGAAGTGTTTTTTGCTACCGCTAATGCGATCGCATTGCGATGTTTTAGGTGGCAAAACATCGCATTGCGATGATCGGTAAGCGTTTCGCATTGCGATGTTTAGAAAACAGCTGATCGGTGGTTCCAAAATGGCCGCCGGGTGCAGAAAATGGCCACCTGCAGCGTTTTCGCGCCCTGCCCTCGCTTATCGAGGTGGCGAAAATGGCAGCCGGATGGGGAATTTTCGCTTACCGGTGAGTTTTTCCCCCATAGGAATGCATTAAATGGAGTTTAATGCGTTCCTATGGGGGTTTTACATTCCATATAGTGATGTTTCCGGATAGCGATGTTAATCCTGGAATGGATTAACGTCGCTATGCGGGGCACCACTGTATAACTCTTCAATCAGTGTTAATCAATAAAACAATGTTTATTAAAGTGTTCACAAGTAAATCATGTAAAGTAAATCATGGATGGTCTTATTTTATTCATGCAATCAACTGTGCTTTTATAACATTTCTATTTGCTTAGATAGAATCATGTTACTTCAAGTATTTATTCATTTCTTTTCTTATTCCCTATCTCTCTATTACTCTTCTCTAACACAAGGCTGGTCCTAACTGCCTAAAGTGCTTTTCTCTAACACCAGTCCCTAACTCATCCCTAACTCTAACTGAAATCCTCGCTAACTCCAAACTAACTGCTCTTTAACTGTCATCCATTCTCTTATATATCCCTAGTCCCACCTTTTCTGTACAGCCATTGGCTCCTGAATCAGGGTTCCATTGTGATGGACAGGAGTGGTTCCTGACCTGTCCGTCACACTCCCCCCCGCCTCACTTTGACATAAATGTTAGCATACTATTTCATAGTTAAATTTCATTTCTATACAACTAAAACAATGAGGTTGGTACATGCAGAATCTGATCTATAACAGTGTTTGTATGGAAGGAATCAGAGGTGAAACAAATCACATCCTTACATTAAAGTATTTTTTATCAATGTACAAACAAGGTCTCACAACTTCCTCTTAATTAATAGGAAATTGTCACCATGATAATTAGAACTGAACTGAACTTTAATTTTTGTACTTGTTTACTTTGTCCAATCATCAAATGTAAATGAATGGATTAACTGAAAATGATGTTCATCTGTGAATATTCATTTCCATCCTATGCAGAAGGAAAGTTGGCTAAGGATTTTTGTTGACTTTAGCAGACCCCAGTGACAGAAATATGGGTTTTATTATTTAAAAAAACAGTATGTTAACTAAACAGATGTAAACATTTAGGAAGTGAGTATCTTTTCCCCTCGGATGTGGAAAAAGTCAAACATACCTACAGTACAAGATTCCCTCTGATACCTTAGACTTGAGGAACATCAAATGTGCTCTTAGGATGGAGCTGAGCAACTGCTGCACCAGCCAAATGTCAAAAAATATTGTTTGAACCTAGTGTTGCAGAGAGCTATAGCAATACAAATGTTTAACATAAGCTTGGCAGTATATTGGCAAGTGTTTGTGGCCATAGCCAGACTGAATTTATACTGTTCATTATGTAGAATTACTCTTGAGTGGTAGTATCAGACTGAAAATATGAGTTCAGAATTTAATATCTGGAAATATTCTGCAGCCAAGAGATTGGTTAAATAAAGGAATAACATTCCAAGGGCAGCACTAGAAGCCTCAATGTCTATAATTTAAGCCAATGCAACAAAACACTGGGAAGATATTCTGCTGCCAGAAAAATATTTTTGTGAGCAGCAGAATAAAAACATTGTCTGGTCTGTCTTTCCTCCCATTATAAATATGACTCACTGATTTCTGCAATAAAGGAAAAAGTCTTATGGAGAGCTGTTTTTTCACAAGTTGGAATATCCTAGCACAGCTACGATAGGGTGCTGATAAGTATTGAGCCTTTCCCAGAAAAAAATTGAGCTAGGAAGCTATAAATTGCAGGGTGTATTGCCAATTTGTCTATATTCAATGGTGCAAAAATCAACTACCTATGATTTTAACTTATCTTTCATGTTCAGGTCCAAAGTGAACATGGCAGCACCTCCAGAAAAGTTCAATGTGGAAGAGCATAGGACCATAATCAAGTTCCTGTTTCTCCAAGGGAAAGGTGCAAAGCAGATCCATGATGAAATGTCACAAACAATGGGTGGCAGTGGCCCTTCAAATGCAACAGTTAAACATTGGGTTGTCAATTTTAAATCTGGCCATTTCGGTGTTGAAAGTGAGAAACCCAGTGGAAGGCCTGTTTCTGTCTCTGTGCCTGCAAATGTGAAAGCCATCCATGACATGATCATGGAGGACCGCTGAATATCAGCCAAAAGTATTGCTGTATATCTGAGAATATCACGTGACAGAGTTGGTGCCATTATCCACAACAATTTGGAAATGAGAAAGCTGGCAGCAAAGTGGATCCCCAAACTTTTGACAACCGAACAAAAGAGGAGACGTGTGGAGTCATCGGTGGCTGTTTTGGAACATTTTGCAAGAAATGAGTCAGATTTCCTGGGCAAACTGGTAACTGGTGATGAGACATGGATCTACTGTTACGATCCTGAGACAAAGGAACAGTCTAAGGAATGGAGGCAGAGTGGTTCCCTCAGGCCAAAGAAGTTCCAAGTGCAAAGGTCAGTGCAGAAGCAAATGGCAACAGTTTTTTGGGATAAGAAGGGAGTTCTGCTGGTGGACTACCTCCAACAGGGTTCAACCATCAATGCAAAATATTACTGTGCTTTATTGATGAAGTTGAGACAAAGCATCAAAGAAAAACATCAAGGAAAGCTCTACAAAGGTGTCATCCTGTTGCATGACAATGCCTCGTCACACACTGCAGGTGAAACAATGGCAAAACTGACGTCCTAAGGCTTTCAAGTGATGCTCCATCCATCCTATTCTCCTGACCTGGCTCCTTCTGACTATTATCTGTTCCACAAACTCAAAAAACACCTAAAGCAACAATGATTTGGGAGTGTTCTGGAAGCAACTAATGCTGCAAATGAGTGGTTACACCAGCAATTGGAAGAATTTTATTTGCAGGGACTTAAGAAGCTGCAGGACAGATGTCACAAGTGCATTGACTTCCTGGGGAGAATATGTAGAATAGGGTGGCAGTTACAGCTTCCTAGCTCAATTTTTTCTGGGAAAGGCTCAATACTTATCAGCACCCCCTCGTAATAGGATGTTTCTCATGCATCCACACCACTTGAGGATATGAAATCAGTTTTGTGGGATATGAACATCAGACAGGTTTACAAAGCATGATGAAAAAATGATGATTGGCAGATAAGGGCAGTATGGACAATACTACCATTTTATTGCAAGCCATTGGCCTGTTAGAGAAAATTAATGGAGCAGAATAATAATCTGGTTTATCAGACAGATAACGTCTGTTTTGCATTAGAATTTGGTACAACTCTTTCTGGAAAAAATCATTTCATTATTTGCTTAGGACTGTACCATCAAATGTTTTCCTGCCAGCTTACCAAGAGTAAAGAACCTAGTAAAGTTCCTAGTAAGGTGTTCTTATTTCTGAAGTCTCTTTGTGTGGGCTTAAAAAGAACAAAGAAAAATGATGGCACCTTTCAATAATAACTTCTCAGACCCTAGCTGAGCAGAACTTATATCATCAACCTTTATCACACTTTAAAGAACAGAATTCACAGGTGAACGGTCCTGTCCTGTTCTGAACCACAAGGAACAGTTTGACAACTCTAAATAACAGCTCCCTCTAGCCACCGTAGTTGCAGAGATAAAAATTTGAGGTATTTTGTCTATACCACTCAGCGGCTATTAGCAGCTTTGGGCATATGTAATGTGAGTCAGGAATTTGGTATGAAAACAGGTTAACTCTCCTTCCCCTTAACATTTCCAAGCTAAATGATTGCTCAGTACATCACTATTTAAAAATAATACGATTCTCAACATTGCAGGCTTTTAACTGTTTGTTACTTTTCCTCTTACTTGCGAAGAAAAATTTCCCAAAGGGCTTGAATACCGATTATATTTTTATTATAGAACTGTGAAATACGGGACATGTTTGCACATCATGATAAGCCATGGTTTATGTTAACCATGGTTTGTTGTTTAAATTGCAGATTGCATACCAGAAGGTTGAAAAAAACTGTGGCTTGTCTTCCTCATCTCATATTTGTCTTTGATTTATTCCTATCCCCTTTGTTAGTTCTCTTTCAGCTGGGCAAACAAGCCAAAGACAAGACATAGTTTATCAAATGTCACAACAAGCCTTGATGGAAACGAACCAAAGCTCATAAGTCAAGTACAAATTATGCTTTCAAACTGTTGCTTTTTTTTAATAGCAGAAATGGGTTTGTAAAGCAGATAGAAAACAAGATTTTTACAAGTTATACAATGGCCTGTTAACTATGGTTTGTAATGAAACATGCACTGTCTTTGTGTTTCATTACCAGTCACTGTAACCAGTCAACAACCCTGCCACTCAAAAAAGGCCTGTCTTGGGCATGAAGCAAGGTCAGCCTGGTTCACAGACTCCAGTATATCATCTGATTACCAGAAAATAGCTTACACCAGATCACAACACAAGCAGTCCAAAATACGAGCTATTTTTCTGTCTGATCATACCATTTCTATGTCTTTTCAACTGATACATTTTTCCAGCTTATATCATTATCATATATCTTCAAGCAGTTACACATTACGGATATCACATATCTCTGACAATTACTTCTGGATCTTGAAATGTCTGTCAGTCTGCAGCAGTACAAGTTTGTGGATTCATCTGTAAATACAGTATACCAGGTCAGATACGTAATCCAGCATAGGAGAAGAGTCTATGCTTTTCAAAGAACAATTCTTTTCTGTATTGATTTTCTAAATCAAGTCAAATATTTCAGAATTTACAGCTGCAGTGAAAAATAATAACTATGTGAGTTCTTTCACATTGTGGTATACGCAGTTGCTAGAGAAGGACTTTTAGCTCTTGTAAATCACATCCATGTTTTGAGTGTGGTTCCAAGGAGCACCCAGTAGCACATACACAACTGAATCAATGTTAAACCAAATTGTAAAAAGAAGCTGAAAGGGAAAAAAATATTCTGGGGAGGCTTTTGTCTAATAATAATAAAGACAGAGGTCATATTTTCTCATGTTTGCCTCATTGCATGATGCTGATTAATTTCTAGACAAGTGTTTAATGGCTTTGAAAAGGGTACCATGTTTAATTAGTAAGAATGAACAAGACCACACAATCAAAATAAGTTTTTTTCATTAAAAAAAGATGGCAGTTGGCAGTAGAAGCAATTGACCCTGTTTCAGAATGCCCTCCATCTGCTATTTTAATGTGTACTCGCAGGAACAAGGCAGAACTGTAACATTTCTTTAACCCTCCTTTCACTCACTGTGCTAATTAGCTCCCTTCTTTGAGAAATAGCCGAGACTGTCTTATTTTAAGAACATTTGTCTGAGACCCGGATTCTCACATTTATTTCTGACATGATAAACTATTCCAGAGACCACACTGCCATTTTTACACAACCGTTTGTTCAGAAGGTGCTCCCCTGTACTGCAACTGGAGTTTCTCTATTACTAGGGCTTTTCTATACACTTATTTTTATTTGGAATACAGTAATTTTATCCTTGGAAAAAACCTTGATGTTAGGAAGGTGTGATGGCAAGAGGAGAAGGGGACGACCGAGGATGAGATGGCTGGACAGTGTCTGCGAAGCAACCAACATGAACCTGACACAACTCCGGGAGGCAGTAGAAGACAGGAGGGCCTGGCGTGCTCTGGTCCATGGGGTCACGAAGAGTCGGACACGACTAAACGACTAAACACACACACACACAATTTTATCTTACTGCCTTAATGAAAAGGCTCTCACATCAATAAAGAACTAATTAATTTACAATCCAAAGGCAAGATGCAATAGCAATGTTTGCATTGCTCACTTAAAAGCCAGTAGTGATGAGACCAGAAAGGCTGCTCATGAGTAGGTCTCCACATCTGAGCTGCCACAGCTGTACATTGCCCTCCAATGACATCATAAGTACTGTAGTCGAAAAACTCAAAGACTTGCTTCTAATTAGCACTGCATGAGAGTGCAACTGTGTTATTGTGCAGAAGAGCAAATCAACATTTTACAAGGCAATTCTAAAAAAAAGGTACATACCTTTGAAACTGGACTTTGGATCAGCACCAAATTTGGCACTGATGTATGAGACAGTCAGCTCTTGCTCAGTGTTAAATTTGGGGAGGGTTGGGCAAAAGGTTTTAATGTTATGATTTTTTAAAAGTAAACCATTTCCCCCCTATACAGAAACAAGTGAGCTTAAACATCCCCAGTCAAAAGACAAGTTTTCTTTTAAGAGACCAAACAGCAGCAGCAGCAGCAGCAGCAGCAGCAACAACAACAACAACAACAACAACAACAACAACAACAACAACAACAAAAACCAGGCTTGCTTTAAAGAAATAAGGGAGCGACAGTCATTCAGAAAAATTTGGGGACATATTAAAGCATTTCTGCATTACAAAAGCACAGGGCACTTGTAGATGTCCCAGCCCTGAGTGCTTGGACAGCAAACATTCTCTCAGAATTACTAAAACTAGGCTTCTGACACAAGTCTTCAAAGAGGGAATCAGCTCCAGGTTTGGGCAATCTGAACTTTTGTCCCATCAGTCAGGATTCAATTCACTGACTTTCAGAAGGAGAACTTTTTAACACCTTCTTGACCAAACAGGCATTACACAGGGATTCTGTGTCTGGTTATAAAAATAATTTAAACAATATTTTTAAAAGACTAGAGAACAAATATTGAGAAGCTCATTTATTTAAGATGTGAAATTACTGTTTTTCCTTGGGGCTGGGGCTGGTCTTACTTGATGCTAGCAGAGCTTTGGTCATTCTGTCCATCTTGTCACTGTACAATGGCTTGGTAATAATAATAAAATAACCATCTCCAAAGGTGTTATATACTATCAAGTCACTTCCAATATGGTATGTGGAAGAGAGGATTCTACGGCAGGCTTCCCCACACTGAGCTTTATATCATGTAGTTAATTGGTTTTAATTCAAATTAATCTGTGCCTAATCTGATGCAAACTGTGGGACAACAAGCCAATATAGTCACCTTCTCGGACAATGTATCCTGTGACTTGCCCACCCCACAGCATAAAGAAGCTCCATGGTTTCTGCATGACCACAAAGGCAAAATGTCTCTGCTTTAGGGGTAGAAAGTGGGTTTTTGCTCCTGGAGGGACAAAGGAACAGTGGTTTTTGCATGGGAATGGGCACAGTTTCCAGTTCGAGAAGCCACTCATCCAAAAATATCAAAGCACTTCTTGCTTTAATTTTTGCACATTTCCACACTCTTTCAATGCTGAACCCATCAAGTTTGCTCACCTGGATTTAAATGCATGGGCAGGTTCATGTGAAAGAATTCATCCTCCCTAGACTGGCGAGAAGTTTGGGTTAGGACCAGAACAATTTGGGTTCGGACCAGAAAGAAATAAGCAATTGGTAAAGATGGGACAGTATGAGATTCTTCTGCTATGTCTTGAGTTAATCATCAAGCCACTGCATTTTGGGCTACAGTGGTGCCTTGCAAGACTAGTGCCCCGTTTAATGACGAAACCGCATTACGATGAACTTTTTGTGATCGCAAAAGCGATCACTTTACGATGGTTTCAATGGGGGGATTTCACTTTGCGATGATTGGTTCCCTGCTTCGGGAACCGATTCTTGCAAAACGACGATTTTCGGTTTCAAAATGGCCACCGGGTAAAAAAAAAAGGCTCCCCGCTCTTTTCTGGGATGGATTCCTTGCTGCACAGGCAGCGAAAATGGCTGCACTATGGAGGATCTTCACTGGATGGTGAGTTTCAAGCCCATAGGAAAACATTAATGGGGGTTTAATGCGTTTCTATGGGCTTTTTAATTTCGCATTAAGACGTTTTAGTTCTACAGCGATTTCGCTGGAATGAATTAACATCGCCATGCGAGGCACCACAGTAATTATAATTTTTGAAAAGTGTGAGCTTATGCTTCTAACTGCAAGACATCCTTTCTGTTTTCCAGAAGTAATGGCATTGCCACTTCCCATGTAAATTAATAGCTTTTCACCAGGACACATGGAACGCCAGGCTCTGGGGCTCTCCTGTGTATTGAAATGGATTACTCCCTTTCCAGAGCTCCTTTTGAACTACTTAAAATCAGGTCAGAGTTTTTGCCTAACACCTGAACAATGCCATGCATAAAGGGAGTCCACCTTCAGACTAGGCAAAAGAACGAAATCAACCTCATTTTCCAATTGAATATATTTGTTGAAGGATCTTGTAATGAGAAGTGCAGCAACAGTCAACAGAGCAGAGAGAAGTTCAGAAACAGCATTGGAGAGTCTCATCATGAAGCCAGGTCATGGGCTTTGGCTGCAGGGGGAGAATTTACCTGGCTCCTAGGATGTGTGTAGCAATGCAGCAAAATGTTGATGCCTTCTCATGCTCTTTGTTGAGATACATTTCTAGAAATGGTGGTGAGGGGAGAGGTTGGGTTTGTCCTGGGTTTCCAGGCGCTTTTTAAATGAAGTAGTAGTCAGAACAAGTGAGGAAGTGCTGCCCTCCAGGTTGCAACTCCTAGCAGTCCAAGGCAGCACAGATGGTGGTAAGGAGCAGCTGAAGGCCAACAATATTTGGAATGTTGCAAAAGGAGATGGTCTTTACTAGCTGGGGCCACCTTGGTCAAAATCTGGAAACATCGCCCAATGGCTTCAGATACATACACATGGCATCCACCCTATCAAAGGCCATGGACTGGATGTGTTGTCTCCTAACATCACCCTTTGGGTTCTATTCCTAAGAACGGACAAGAGCTATCCCCATTCCAGAAGTGGGAAACTTTTTTTTTTATTGTAGCTCCCAGAATACCTTGCTTAGCATGCTATAAAGAAACATTTCCTAACTCTGCGCCTGCCCAGGAAGATGGCTTTTAAGGATATAATGGACTGTGGTACTGAAAATAGCTGAGGTGATTGAAGATTCAACAAGGAAGACATTCCCTTACCAAGGAAGCACTTTTGGTCTATGACTCCAGAAACCAGGATAAAAGCCCAGCCAATCACAAAATAGTTGATGCAATCTTCTGTAAGGCTGCAGTCTTATCCTCCCTTTCCAGAAATTAAGCCCCATGGAACTGAATGGGACGTTGGTCTGCAAGAATGCCTGAAAGCAAACAACTTACATGGATTCTGAGGGTTTTTTCATGAGCATAAAGCTTCATGTGCTCTAAGCACTACTTAGTTACAGCAGCTGAAGGTGTATGCATCCAAATGATATCTCAACAAATTAAAGGAAAGCCACTGGTGTCTTCAATTTATGGATACTAATCCTGTTCAGTTTTGCAGGCTTGCTGTAAGGATTACAGAGATAATTTAAAAGTGAAGCCACTTCCAAGAACGTTAAAATCACATATAAATGCAGCTGATGATAATTGCTTACTCCTTTCAACGTGTGTGTGTGTGTGTTTGTGTGTGTGTGTGTATGCGTGTGCATATGTAAAACTCTCTCATTCTATGGGGCTGTACACACACACACGCACAAACACACACAGAGTATTGCCAACACCTAGTAGATAGATAGACAGACAGACAGACAGACAGACAGACAGACAGACAGACAGACAGACAGACAGATAGATAGATAGATAGATAGATAGATAGATAGATAGATAGATAGATAGATAGATAGATAGATAGATAGATAGATAGATAGATAGATAGATAGATAGATAGATAGATAGATAGATAGATTCTGCTCAGTAGAAAAAAGTCTTGCACACTAACTATCTAGAACGGTCGTGTAATATCACAGTCCAGGTTGGGAGCTACATCTCTAACAATGAGATTCCTTTAAACTATTAGTAGCCGTTCTGAATTCCAAGTATCTCCTTGATGTCAGTGAATAAGCACAGACTGACGTTTAGTACTAGAAGCAAACCCACGCCTTGAATACAGAGGAAGTATCACCTCTCTTCTAGGATGTGATATTTTTGTATGTACAACCAAACTAAACAGAATCCCACGCACTGCTCTCAGAGAGATATGTATGAAACAAATACTCCAGAAATATCTGCTGAGATACATATCATCTTTTATTACCATCTCTGATCCCACTTGACTGTCACCTGAGAATGACATGACCTCACAATCCTCTACCTACAGATTACCATTTTTTTTTCTGAACAGAAAATGCCAGAAACTGGGCTCAGAGTGAACAGTGCTGTTGCAGCTCTGTGCGCAATGCTAATAATCATTTTCTCTTACACATGGGGCAAGGTCTTCCTAGTTTCCCTGACTTTTTTTACTCTCATTTTCCACTTGTATTAGGACTTTCCCCCTCCTCTCCTTTTGGCTTTGCTGCAACATCCTTCAATTAAAGTATGGCATGCTTTCTGGAGACCACACATTCAATTGCCGTTTTGAGTTGGGCCATAGCAGTATAATGCACAGTGCTGCAGCTTAATAGTAATTGCAATGGGCTATTAAAATGGAACGCTGCACATTAAAACCACAACTTTATTCCTACTGAAATACTTAACCAACAAAAGGTCCCCAGAAATTGCCATTCCATTCACTGAAGAGATGGACCAAAACAATAGAAAAGCGATAACAGAGAAAATAGAAGCAGAGGCACGGTACACTTGAGACTGCCCATGCTGGCCCTTTTGCAACAAGCAGATTTTGCTTCTTTCCAAGCAAGTTCTGCATCCAGCAGACCCTCCAAAGCAGATATGATCAAAGCCTATTTTTTTACTTTAATAAAAGCACCTACCTTCCGCATACAGGCAAGCCATTCGGCACAGCCCATGCATGTGTATAGGATATTATTTCACTTGTTTCCATTAAAATCAATTGCAGGGGTGGAGGAATACTTCAAACAGCTGTAAATCCTCCCACTGACATTCTTACCCCTTTGGAAAGTACAGCTGAGTCCTACATCAAAGCCACTCTTCATTGCCAAGAAGGGAAGAGTAAAATCAATTTTTAAAAACATGAATCAAGCAGCTGGGAATTTCACCTTAACAACGCAAATAGTGAACAAGATGCATTTAGAAAGAATGAAAATATCTTTTTGGCTCTGATATGCCTGGCCAAATGTTAAATATATATATATATTTAATTTGGTGTGGGTTTGGGTTTTTTTTTTGGTATATTGCATAGTGACAAGGCATTTTAAGGAAGCCCCATGCCCTTTGTATGGCAAAAGAGAAGAAAAAGATACAGTATGGGCTTTTCCTGCTAATACAAACCTCTGTGGTAGGATCAGAAGAATGTGGTCCCCAGGCCACTTATTAAACCCTCCCAAACACCTTTGGTGGCGGTGGTGGCATTTAAAGCAACAATTTTCCTTGCTTTAAGAGGCTTGCTGTCATTTGCCACCTTATTCTGGCAACAAGCTTCAAGGGATGCCTTTAGCAAGCAAACACTGGGACTACAGAAGTGGGTGGAATGTTTCATAGACCGATTCATTGCTCCAGTGTGTTCTGAGCCAAAAGAAAGAGTATAAGATTAAGGTAAAAAAGTCGCTCAAGTTTTAATTCATACAGACCAGAATTCTGTTTTCATCCTTCATGAAGGTTGGATGCATATCTCAGTTCCACTTCCATGAGCTAACACTTGTTGCAATGTTGGTATATTACACTGGGTTAAAAAATTGTTACATTGACACTATTATGGGGGTCATTTAGTCACAGTCAAAAGTCAGTCAATCATGCTGCTTTACAAACCTCATGAAAACTTTCTGAACCATATGCCTTCCAGATGAGTTGGATTACAACTTACTGCAGCCCATGCCTCCATGTCTGAAGGGTACTACATTGGAAAGATTGGCCTATAGCATTCTTGAGGTGCCACATTTTGGTCTTGAGAAGATTTAAAGGACAGTTATGCTTAGAATATAATGAATTTTAGAATTCAGCTGTTTCTTATATTTACAACTTACCTGCTGTTCAAGAGGTCAGAATCCTGCATATTGAGGCCTGAGGTAGTCGATAACTAATTGTATGTTCAGGACTTTAGGTGTGCTGTTTAAAGAGAGAGGAATGTATAAAATGTCTTACCATCCTTCAGAAGATGCTATAGCAATACTGTTACATCTACACATACATACTTCATCCTAGTCTCAGTATAGCAGTCCAGCCAACTCTGGAGGTCTTTTTGTCACCTAGGAGACCAACACAGATTCCTTGCAGTGTCAGTCCATAGTGGCTTTCTGACAAAAAGTGACCATTGTAACACATGATGATAGCAATGGGAATCACCAGAAGTAGATAACTAATGCAGGCTGGTCCTTCCGGACAAACAAGACACTGCCTCCCTTCCCCCTCAAGGCTATAAATGGTGGTGGTGGGGAGAAATTTTTCCTCCCGCAGAGAATCAAGTAAGATAGCGTGGAAGCCTGCTGAACCAACAATATACTCTTCAGTTCAGTTACTTACTAGCTGAAATACTACTGGTGTTCTGTAGGGTTTGTGTAACTCACTGCAGCTAATTGTCATGATGCCATGACTTGTTGTAGATGCACAATCAGGAATGCAACCAGGCACACCACCAACTCATGTCCAATCACCTTGTTGGCCAACCATAGCAAATTTACACAAACCTTACATGAACCTCAATAGGATTCAGGCTGTTATGTGTTAAAGAATTGCACTGCTGTTTCATTGTGGGGGGGGGGGGGGAAGGAAGGGATCAAAACCAAAAATGGTTTAGACTGACCTGCTGTTGACTCCCTTCCCTTTGTCCACACTTTGCCACTGAGCACTAGCTACCACTAAGGGATAACAGCAACAAGTGTTGTCTATGAGTGTGCCACTCTTGACCTAAAACAGGAAAAGTCATTGATTTATAGGTCAAATGAAAAGAAACAGAACAGCTGCAGAAAAAGAGTCAAGAGAAAGAATATATAACTGCAGCATATTCAGCCAGCAATACAATTCATCCATTTTTGGATGAATTGTCTTACGCACAAAATTGATGCAGTGGAACTGTAAGTACCACAAACCTACACGAAGAAGTGGCAACTCTCTTATCTTGCAATCTATGGTGCCGCATTCATTAAATGAAAGGAGGTAGCTGGCTTTCAGTCATTCACATTCAAATTCCTTGAACATTAGGGAATAGTTTCTAAGTATAATGATCATGTGCCATCAAATCAATTCTGACTTACGGCAACCCTTTTCAGGGTTCACAGATAGAGAATATTCTGAAGCGGTTTACCATTCACATCTCTGGGACTGTGCCACTTAGCCATCCAGCCAGCCTACCTAACCTAATTATAAGGTATTTTTATTACCTAATATTAATATATTCTAGGACCATGCATACGAACCTTTACCTTGGATCTCATGGTGAAAGGAAATGAGGACTGCAGTAAAAACTGGTGGCCTTTGAAAGGTCAGGTACTGCATTGAGTTGAAAAAAGTTTCAAACTTCCTTAAAAATATCAAAGACACATAAAAAGGAGTCAAAATAGAATAAAGCCAGATGAGAAGGAGTTTGAAAACCTATTCACTAATGACAAAATAAACAAAATGAAGTCTTTTGAAAATTTCCTTGGAAGCATGAAGCTTGTCAGTGAATTGGTGGAGCCATTAAACAACCCAGATATAAAAGGAGTCCTCAAGGACAAAGGTACATTGCAGAGAAACTAAATGAATTCCTTCCATAGTTCTTCATCCCAGAGACCTTTGGGAATTTATCCTCAAGTAAGCTCTCTTTTCAAAGTGATAAATCTGAAAAATGGCTTGAAGTTGAAATGTCTTTGCAAACTTTTAAATAAAATGGATAGATTAAACAGCAATAACTCAATTGGAATTCTGTGAGTAAATGCAAAAGAAGTATGGTGCAGCAGGAAAGGTTGTGTTTTGTTGTGCTGGTTTAATTCAGTGCTACATTTTAAATATGGGATTAGGGAGGGAAGGGAAGGTTCTTTCTCTGCCTGCTTAAAGCAAAGGCGAGCACCTTCATTAAGTTCCTCTTCAGATGTAAGGGTCTGTTACTGAATTTTGGTAGAAATCCAGATTTTTCCCATTAAAAAACTATATTTTTGTGAGGAGTGCTAAGAGATCACAGAAACAGACTTGGAGGATTACACTTGGTACCCTGACCTAGATTAATATTCATAGCATTAATGAAATCAGTTCCCTTCCTTCTCACATTTCTTTCTAGATCCTTTGTGGGAGAAGACAGTTGTGGCACCATGCTTTTCTTCTGGAGAGGTGGTGAGTAGCCATGGCTCCCTATACCTCCACCTTTGTTAGTTAGAACTAAGATTCCTGTTGGTCAAAATCCTGTTGCACAATTACCACACACAATTCAAGGTTGCACATATGATTGTTGTACTAGCACCAAAGCAGGAGTAGTAGTCACAAGGCACTTCCATTGGCACATTGCTCAACTGGTCATGCTGGGGATGCAAGACAGATTGCACAAATGCATAGTGTAGTGGTTCCCAACCTCAGGTAACCCAGGTGTTCTTGGACTGCAATTCCCAGACACCCTAACCACCAGCTGTACTGCCAGAGTTTCTGGGAGTTAAAGTCCAAAAAACATGTGGGTTACTCAAGGTTGGGAAACACTGTCATAGTAAAACTCATTGTTGCTGAGCATAACACCCTGCCCAACTTTACCTGACACTGGAATGAATTGGATACTGGCCATTGTGTTTCCTATCTTGGTGTATTTCTCTAATAAATACTGTTGTTACAGCTCTTGTTGTTGCTATGTGCTATCAACTTGGAATTGATCTATAGTAACCTTCATAGAGCTTTCAAGATAAGTGAGATATTTAAGGAGTGGTTTCCCCCCCAGTTTCACCCCTCAGTGAGTTTCCACTGCCAAGCAGAAATCTGAACGCAGCTCTCTTAGGCTGTGGTCACACCAACAAAATGTTTCTGACTTACTCCTCGTGAATTTTGAGTTTATTTTTTTGTTCAGAAAATGCAAGGCCATCATCGATTCTTTTGTTCGCCCTCCATCCAATCACCACATCAAATCCAACCTGTTGGGAGGCTAGTACTATATATATTCCGCCTTTCATCACACCGTATAATGGACATCCCATTGAGTGTGTGCTCCGAAATCGATTCTTTTCCTATGCATCCGGTGTACGGTCCCAGCTGCCTCACCTGCTGTCATTCAACTCTCTTAATTTTTAAAAATTAATTATCAAACAGGAATGTTGACATATTGGTTTACAAATACGGAGCATCATTTCCCCTATTGTCTTTTGACCACCACTGCAGTGCATTGTGTGTTCTCCTCCACAGAGGGTAATGAAGCACGGAAATAGCAATATACAGTACTCACTCTTTTTTTAAAGGGAAAGGGGGGCAGAAAAAGGCACAATAAAAGGAAGGGGTTATGGCCCACTTGAGGGGTGTAGATGAACTTACCAAATCTAATTTACGCCCAAAAAGTGGAAGCATTAAAAATATATGAATCGCTATCGCAGGATATATGCCACATGACCACAACATGTGGCTATATAGGAAGCAGGAGATGCAAGAAGAAGGGAGGCATTTCTCTTGTGTGACCACAGCCTCAGTCCATCATCCTATCCACTACAGTGCACTAGCTTTCTTATTTTCTTAGAATAAGAAGGGCAAATGTGATTTCTTTCCACAGAGGCAAGTGTGCTTTGCTAGCTATTCTGAGATTCAGTCTCTAAACCCACATATTAAATTGGCTTCTGCCTGCTCGACTAACACTAAAGAATAAGAGAACTTCCTCTCTCTCTCTCTCTCTCTCTCTTTCTCTCTCTCTCTCTCTCTCTCTCTCTCTCTCTGTGTGTGTGTGTGTGTGTGTGTGTGTGTGTGATCAGTGCAGCAGCCAGTCGCTTAAAGAGAAATCAATTCTCCCAAGGGATGGAATTCACCAGTGTTGGTTTTGAAGAGCAGGTGCTGCTTCCCCATGATGTTTGTTGCTATTTTTTTCCTTAACAAGCAAAACAGCAAAGGGATTGGCACAGATGACATTGACTCATAGATGCCAACCAGAAAAGCACTCAAGAGAATGAGAATGTCTAGAAGCGCCTTAAAGATTGTACAGCAATTCGCCTAAAGATCAGAATATGATCTGCTCAGCAAGTTGCAAGACAGCAAACAAGAACCAAACCTTAACAGTGAAAGGGAAATTTTAGGGGAAATTTAAAACAGTATAATACAGACATAATTGCTTACAGTGGAACACTTTAATATGTACAAAATAAATGAGTATGCACATCATGGGCCATGATAGTTCTGTCATGCCAACACGTTGAGTAGGCAATGTCATGTTTAGGAAAATGATGAAACTCATAATCAGCTGGTTTCATCTGGCATGCCTGGGGGGGGGACATTTGTTTGCAAATGACTCTCCCTCCCACCCCCATGCATATCAGATAAAACCAGCTGAGTGGGCCAGTGCTATAGCATTCTGCCATGTTTAAGGAACCATGAAGTTTGCTGTCACAATCATTTTACTCTGGAGCCACAGTGTATGGCTAACTTTGTTTTGTTATTGTTCTGCTGCCATTTTTCCCTTGCGTTGTAGACTCTTAGCAATAAATGCACTCGTCGTTTAGTCGTGTCCGACTCTTTGTGACCCCATGGACCAGAGCACGCCAGGCCCTCCTATCTTCCACTGCCTCCCGGAGTTGGGTCAAATTCATCTTGGTTGCTTCGATGACACTGTCCAACCATCTCATCCTCTGTCGTCCCCTTCTCCTCTTGCCTTCACACTTTCCCAACATCAGGGTCTTTTCCAAGGAGTCTTCTCTTCTTATGAGATGGCCAAAGTACTGGAGCCTCAGCTTCAGGATCTGTCCTTCCAGTGAGCACTCAGGGTTGATTTCCTTTAGAATGGATAGATTTGTTCTCCTTGCAGTCCAGGGGACTCTCAAGAGCCTCCTCCAGCACCACAATTCAAAGGCATCAATAAATGCACTAAGTTTACATTAATGAGACGTGGTGGCGCTGTGGGCTAAACTGCAGAAGCCTGTGCTGCAGGGTCAGAAGACCAGCAGTCATAAGATCAAATCCATGTGACGGAGTGAGTGCCCATCATTTGTCCCAGCTCCCGCCAACCTAGCGGTTCGAAAGCATGCAAATGCAAGTAGATAAATAGGGACTACCTCGGTGGGAAGGTAACAGCGTTCCGTGTCTAAGTCGCACTGGCCATGTGACCACGGAAGACTGTCTTTGGACAAAATGCCGGCTCTATGGCTTGGAAACAGGGATGAGCACGGCCCCCTAGAGTCGAACACGACTGGACAAAAATTGTCAAGGGGAACCTTTACCTTTACATTAATACAAAGAAGTCATCTGTTTGCTTTGCTGGACAGCATTTGAGCTTTGCTGTGATGCACAATCAGTTTTTTTTTTTGTTAAAGACTTAAAATAGAATCCTCTTCTTTGAGTCACTTCCAGGAAGCATTAAAAACACCCATCCAGGCAAACAATTCAACTCTCTGTTAAATTCTGTTATTATAAGTTGCTTTCAAGGCAACAATGCTTTCTGGAATGGCTAGAATGCCTCTTTGTTGTTGTTGGGCTTGATGCTACCGTTTTTCTTGCAGTTTTAATATTTGACACATGCTCTAAATGACACTGTGCCCTCTAGTTAAGAATCATCAGTATTTCTAGTGTCTATATCTGGCTGGTATTTTACAGTTTCTAAAACCTAGCCCAACAAAATGGCCCCATATCAGCCTGATAAAGGTCACCTGTCTTATAGACAGAAAGGAAAATTTTGTTACATGGAGCAGTTCACTCAAGGGGAATGTCTCTTCCTCCCCCCATCTCTGTGTTATATGGTTTGTTTTTGTTCAAGGTGAATGGACTTTCTTCTGAAATAGTCATTTTCACATGTTTACTAAGAATTTTTTCATTTCCAGTTATTCCCTAATGCTCTCCCGCTTAAGTGTTCAGATCATGAGTTGTCAAAGGATGGGATTACTCTGTATTTTACCCTGTGGTTTGCGCCAGAGTTGGCATGGTTAAATTCAGTGCATTTTCCATTGACTTCATGATATACAACTAATTGGAAATAAACCTGGTCTTCTCTATATGTAGACATTTGTTGCTTCCCCCCCCCCCAGCCAGCAACGGCATTCACATTGCAGGGTTTTTTTTTAGTTTCTGCCATGTGTGATTGCCTATATTGGTCCAAAAGGGCAGTAGCGGGTGTGTACTAGTGTGATGTTGGTGGTGAGGTGTCTTTAAAAAAAATTAGCAAATGACATAGTGCTGAATTGATATGACAACCTGTGAAACTGCAGTGTTTATCCAACATAACACTAAATTGGGAAAGCATAATTTTAAAAAATTGTTTGAAGAAGAGACAAAAAGCATTCACTACCATACTGCATGGAAGAGTATGCCAATACAACAGGAACATTCCCCTCAACTAAGGACCTCTTGTCTCTCCTTCAAAGACCTTTTTAAAAATTGTGCCTTTCCAATTCAGTACTATGTTGGATAAGCACTGCAGTTTCACAGGTTGTCATATCAATTCAGTGCTATGTCACTTGCTTAAAAAGTGCTTTTTTAAAAAAAAGAGGCAGGAAAGAGGGTGATATTAATGACAGAGGACAGTAGGCGACTTGTGATCTTGGTGAGAAATGCAGCAGGTTGGAGTGCAGGTCCAGCTCTTGCCCTAAAAATTACCTGGAATAATTAAACATTCCACGTGAGGAATAAAAGTGATTTAATTACCAGAAGAAACTTTGAATTGACTTAAATCAATCTGGGACAGCCTCCCTATCTAGTCACAGTTGAACTGTCTCTGCATAATCTCCAAACCTCCTTCAGAGATGACATGAAATGAATGCTTATTTATTCTATTTTCAGTCTATGTTCACATAGTGCCAACTCACCACTGTTCTTAATTGTGAGTCAGTGATGTGACGTCATATCTTTGGTGGACCTTATTACTCCTGGCAGTTAGCCTAGTCTACCATTTTTTTAAAAATAGTCTTATCAAATTATATGCTTGATTTCCTTTACCAGATGCTAGAGGAACCAATTTCTCATTTCAGATTTATCCCTTTATCACAATTTGGAAAAGTTACCTTTTTATGATGTATTTCCCAGACCCCAGTCAACATTTGCCCTTAATTCACAAATTCCTGTCCTCAACCTCACACATTTCTATTTTAGTTCCCTTCAATTTTTTAAACTCAGAATATCTTTGTTTCAAGCTGAATCCATTATAAAGAAAAAGTCTCATGGTTTACTTTTTACAGATTCTGTTATACAGTAAATGGTGCTTTCTTTTTAATTTATCTCTTTTTTAGAACTTTTACTGATTTACTCCACTATATGTCATGAACAGAATATGTTGCTGAATACATGTAGACATTATTCAAAGTGAAGATTAAGGAGTATCCACTACCTGCGAAAAAGCTCAATGGGAGGAAAAACTATTTTTTCCTGTTTTTCTAAGAAGGTCTGCTCTGTCTAATCCAGATCAGTATTTCCTATTCTAAGCTGGTTCACTTTGGCACATGTCAGAATTTGGGGGAAATATGAAATTAATTTCTCAGTGAAACCTGTAGTTTGTGTTGCATTTTGTTTATATAAAGAAATGGTTTAGAATTATCATGTTAGGTATTGTCAGTTATCTAGAGGCACAAACCTGGGATTTCTGTAGGGAAGGCAGAAAGACAGAAAAGACAACCATAGATAATCCAGTTAATGCAAAAGCTGAATAAATGTTATCCTCACATTACAGTCTTAACATGGTTGTTCCTGTTGCTGTTTCATTTTGATTTTTGTTCCTCTAATGTGATTTTAAAGCTTTTTGATAATACATCTGAGGTTTCTCTTCTGCAAGAGCTGGACACTAAATGGAATAAACAAACAGGCAAACAAATAACCTACAGTGGTGCCCGCTTGATGATTACCCCGGTTCACGACAAAATTGCTTCCCAATGAGGTTTTTGCGATTGCTATTGCTATCGCTAAACGATGATTGAATGGGGGAAATTTGTTTTACGACGATCGGTTCACTGCTTCGGCAACTGATTCTTCACATTACTACGATCAAAAATAGCTGATTGTCGGGTTTTCAAAATGGCAGCCTGCTGTTTTCCGGACCTATTTCCAGAAGACAGCAACCGAAAATGGCTTCCCCATATGGAGGATCTTCGCTGGACAATGAGGTATTTCAACCATTGGAACACATTGAACCAGTTTTCAATGCATTTCAATGGGTTTTTTTCTTTTGCTTGATGACAATATCGCTTAACAATGATTTTAACGGAACGGATTATCATCGTCAAGCGGGGCACCACTGTATTTTGAAATAACCAGTCCTTGAAGGACACTCCTTTCCTAAAAATGTCCTTCTATATGGAAGTTCTGTAGAAGTTATAGCTGTTCTCTTTCCTTTGTTGGTCTAGTGCAGTAGTTCACAAGCTTGGGTTCCCAGATGTTCTTAGACTACAACTTCCAGAAATTCTGATCAGCACAGCTAGTGGCAAAGGTTTCTGGGAGTTGCAGTCAGAGAATATCTGGGGACTCAAGGTTGGGAACCACTGGTTTGTTGGATGAATACTAGATTCAGTCTCCTCCATCAATAGAACCATGAATTCCGAATTAAGGAAGAATGTTCTGAAATGATTCCCATTATGTTTATTAGTGAAGAAGCTTAGTTCTGTGTTGTTGTTGTTGTTTAGTCATTAAGTCATGTCTGACTCTTTGTGAACCCATGAACCAGAGCATGCCAAGCCCTCCTGTCTTCCACTGGGATGGTTTTTGTTGTTGCCTCCTCTACAGTGTTACCAGCCTCCATCCATAGTTCTTCAGGCACTCTGTCCACCAAATCTAGTTCCTTAAATGTGTTCTTCACTTCCACTTTGTATTCATAAGGGATTTGGTTTAGATTACACCTGACTAGCCCAGTGGTTTTTCCTACTTTCTTCAGTGTAGGGGTACCCAAAAGATGTAACCTACCTTAGACTATCGCAGTGGGCAAGACTTACTGTTGTCAATAGGACTGTATTTGGGTCAATGGGCATAACTCATGGTCACATTTGTAAAATAGGCATCAAATCAAACTTTATCAGGAGAGCATATGAAGCTCTAAATAAATAAATAAATAAATAAATAATTAAATAAATAAATAAATAAATAAATAAATAAATAGGCAATCAAGTTCTTAATAAATGTATCATAATGTCCATGTTGTAGTTGTTATGAAACCCTTCTATTATTAATGATTAATCACATATCCCTGTTTAGGCCTGCCTTCTAATCTGTCCTGTATTTTTACCATGGGCATATACGTAGTTTGGCAGACAGACTTGCACAAACTTAACAACTGGGGTCCTCCTTTATTTTTATTAATAAAATCCTCCAAAAGTGATCTCTTATGGTTGGGAAATTCCTTTTTTAATGAGGCAAATATTTGACTGTAACTCTTCAGATACTGCAGTGAGGTTTCCTGATGATGGCCTCATGATTTCCTCTTCTCATCCCTACCAAGCTTCACCGTGATGCCCTAGCATATATTTCTACCCTTCAGATATGATATGATATGTCACCTCAGAAAGAGATAAGGTCAGTGAATCAGTCATTCATCATTCCTTTTGTAGGTGTTCTTTAAGTATGTTTTTTTTAAAATAACTTTTGGTTCCATCAGTGTTCTCATGCCACACTTCAAATATATATATTTTAAACTTCTATATTTCTCTGTTGCTGGAAAACCAGTTGGCGCAGCAGAAAGTTTTGAAGCTCAAAGAGGCAGTGGGTCTCTTCTTTTCCCATTTACTCTCATTAAAAAAAACACACACAAAAACTCTCTAAGAACTCAAGCTAGGCAAGGCACAATTCATATAATTAGCAAAAGGAGTCTGATAGGGAACAGAGGAGCTTCCCCAGTCTGGATCCACCCACAGCTCCATACTTGCTATTTCTACTGCCATTCAGTGGTAGCTGTTCATCCAAGGCAAATAGGAGTCATCCTTTCCTGCTTCTCTTTAGGGCTTCATCCATTTGGAAACTCTATGCTTCATCATTTTGCTACTAGTACATGGCTACTAGAGGGATATGGGAAGAAGTGCTGCAGCTGCACTTGGCTAGTGATGTTTGCAGGAATCTCCCATGGATTCTATGAGAAACTGAATGCTCAAACTATGTGCAAGATGTTGGCGTTTTGGGAGCTAAACCTCTCCCCACAGAATAAGCTGTTTAGGTTTGGCGCTATTATTTGGCAATGGGTGGTGAGGAATAGTGCTGACTCAGTTGGATCCACATGCTTATGACCGTAAGATCTTGCCAGCTGATCTGTGGAACAGCAGAAGACCTTTGTCTATTGCCAGTTCCCAAGTAAGATTCAGTGACATCCTGGTCAATTTCTACAATCAGAATTGGAAAAAGACCAGCTCTTCTATCTTGTGCCAGCCTTGAGACTGTACCATAACTCCTCCTGCAGATCAGGATTTTTCTCTGCACTACCCTCAATTTTGAGAAAGAAAGGATGTAAAATAGATTAAAGAATGATGGTTTTCTGTGCGACAGAAAGGATAATCAGTATTATTAGCATGCATAGTTTCGGAACTACTCCTGAGGAGTTGCTAGAGATTTTGTTGTTGTTTAGTCATTAAGTTGTGTCCAACTCTTCGTGACCCCATGGACCAGAGCACACCAGGCCTTCCTGTCTTCCACTGCTTCCTGGAGTTTGGTCAAAGTCATGTTTGTAGCTTCGATGACACTGTCCAACCATCTCGTCCTCTGACATCCCCTTCTCCTCTTGCCTTCACACTTTCCCAACATCAGGGTCTTTTCCAGGGAGTCTTCTCTTCTCGTGAGATGACCAAAGTATTGGAGCCTCAGCTTCAGGACCTGTCCTTCCAGTGAGCACTCCAGATAGGTTTGATCTCCTTGCAGTCCCGGGGACTCTCAAGAGTCTCCTCCACCGCCAAAATTCAAAAGCATCAATTCTTCAGCTGTCAGCCTTCTTTGTGGTGCAGCTCTCACTTTCATACATCGCTCCTGGAAAAACCATAACTTGACTATATGGACCTTTCAGACTATTCGGACTTTTGTTGGCAAGGTGATGTCTCTGCTTTTTAAGATGCTGTCAAGGTTTGACATCACTTTCCTCCCAAGAAGCAGACATCTTTTAATTTTGTGGCTGCTGTCACCATCTGCAGTGATCATGGAGCCCAAGAAAGTAAAATCTGTCACTGCCTTCATATCTTCCCTTCTATTTGCCAGGAGGTGATGGGACCAGTGGCCATGATCTAAGTTTTTTTTTTTATGTTGAGCTTCAGACCATTTTGTGCGCTCTCGCCCTCATTAAGAGGTTCTTTAATTCCTCCTCACTTTCTGCCATCAGATTGGTATCATCTGCATGTCTGAGGTTGTTGATATTTCTTCCGGCAATCTTAATTCCGGCTTGGGATTCATCTAGTCTGACCTTTCACATGATGTATTCTGCATATAAGTTAAATTAGCCGGGGGACAATATACAGCCTGTCGTACTCCTTTTTTGAACCAATCAGTTGTTCCATATCCAGTTCTGACTGTTGCTTCCTGTCCCACATATAGATTTCTCAGGAGATAGATAAGGTTGTCAGGCACTCCCATGTCTTTAAGAACTTGCCACAGTTTGCTGTGGTCCACACAGCCAAAGGCTTTTGTGTAGTCAATGAAGGAGAAGTAGATGTTTTTCTGGAACTCTTCGGCTTTCTCCATAATCCAGTGCGTGTTAGCAATTTGGTCTCTAGTTCCTCTGCCCCTTCAAAATTCTCGGTCCACATACTGCTGAAGCCTACCTTGTAGGATTTTGAGCATCACCTTGCTAGCGTGTGAAATGAGTGTAATTGTACAGTTGAAGCATTTTTTTGGCACTGCCCTTCTTTGGGATTGGGATGTAGACTGATCTTTTTGAATCCTCCGGATTCCTTTCTCTTCTCTGGTATTTGTAAGGCCTTGTTGGACAGCCACTTTGCTTTCTTGCATTTCCTTTTCTTTGGGATTGTTTTTGTTGCTGCTTCTTGTACAATGTTACCAGCCTCCATCCATAGTTCTTCAGGCACTCTGTCCACCAAATCTAGTTCCTTAAATCTGTGTATTCATAAGGGATTTGGTTTAGATTATGCAGTACCTGACTAGCCCAATGGTTTTTCCTACTTTCTTCAGTTTAGACTTGAGTTTTGCTATAAGAAGCTGATGATCAGAGCCACAATCAGCTACAAGTCTTGTTTTGCTGACTGTATAGAGCTTCTCCATCTTCGGCTGCAAAGAACATAATCTGATTTTGGTATTGCCCATCTGGTGATTTCCATGTGTAGAGTCATCTCTTGTGTTGTTGGAAAAGAGTGTGATGACCAGCTTGTTCTCTTGACAAAACTCTCTTAGCCTTTGCCCGACTTTGTTTTGTACTCCAAGGCCAAACTTACCTGTTGTTCCTTTTATCTCTTGACTCCCTACTTTAGCATCCCAGTCCCCTGTAATATCTTTCTTTGGTCTCAGTTTTAGAAGGTGTTGTAAGTCTTCGTGGAACTCGTCAATTTCAGCCTCTTCAGTATTGGTGGTTGGTGCGTCAACCTGGATTACTGTGATGTTGAAAGGTCTGCCTTGGATTCGTATTAAAATCATTCTATCATTTTTGAGATTATATCCCATTACAGCTGTTCCCACTCTTTTGTTGACTACGAGGGCTACTCCATTTCTTCTATGGGATTCTTGCCCACAATAGTAGATATGATAATTGTCTGAATTGAATTCGCCCATTCCCATCCATTTTAGTTCACTGACGCCCAGGATGTCAATGTTTATTCTTGCCATCTACTGTTTGACCACATCCAGCTTCCCAAGGTTCATAGATCTTACATTCCAGGTTCCTATGCAGTATTTTTCTTTGCAGCATCGGACTTTCCTTTCACTTTCAGGTACATCCACAGCTGAGCCTCCTTTCAGCTTTGGTCCAACCACTTCATTAGCTCTGTAGCTACTTGTACGTGTCTCCACTCTTCCTCAGTAGCATGTTGGACGCCTTCCGACCTGAGGGGCCCATCTTCCAGCGTCATATCTTTTAGCCTTTTGTTTCTGATCATGGGGTGTTCTTGGCAAAGATACTGGAGTGGCTTGCCAGTTCCTGCTCCAGGTGGATTGCGTTTAGTCAGAACTCTCCACTATGACCTGTCTGTCTTGGGTGTCCTTGCACGGCATAGCCCATAGTTTCTCTGAATTACTCAAGCCCCTTTGCCATGACAATCTGTGAAGGGGTGGTAGAGATTACTATGGTGTATTTAAATGTCTTTTTGCCATTGAACATTTACAGCATTATCAAGTTTGAAATACTTTGCATTTAAGATATTTTAGTCTCATATTGTAGTTCATGGTGCTAAAACCAGTTTAAACCCTAGACTTTACTTGAAACTGAGCTGTGAAACCTGTTCTATTTTTTGTACAATCAGTGTCTCAGGCCTTTTTTTTTTTTACAGTCTATTGGTATTAAAAAGCAGATGGATCATGAGCAGAAAAAGCCCTTATCAACTTTGATGTCCTGTCTCCAGAGTCTTGCACCCTAGGGAAGGTTCCTAGAAGCTGAAAAAGAACAGTTTATGATCAGAAAATGGAAAATTGTTCCCCTCTCTGCAACTCCCAGTATCCCCAAGCTAACATGGAATTGTGGTCCAAAAAAGTAAGATTACCAAGCTCTGCTTATAGGTATTGATTGATTGCCTTTTATTTATTTGTACCCTTTCAGAACATTTCGCTGTTTTCAGCTTCTAAATATTGTATTTATTTATTTTTCCCATTGATTTTAATTACTGGTCTTAATTTACCAGTCGCTTAGAAGTTTTTAAATTGAAAAAGAAGTTGTAAATATTTTAAGAAATAAACAAACAAACAAGGCACCAGAAATTGGTAATCTCGCTAGAATTCTAATTTTATTATTTCATCCAGACATGACAGCAAGACATTCAAATCAAATAGATGCAATGAGCCAAACAAAAGAGGGAGATGTAGACACAAGCAGAAAAAAAGGAAAGAGCCGCACTAAGGGAAGGAAATCTGCAAGCTGCAGCTATATTATGATGGGATATCATTGGACAGTGGAGGGGTCTAAGCTAAATTCTTCACTGATCTGCAACAATTTTATATAGCTGGATAGGAAATGCCAACACATGTAGCACATTTTGTAGCTGGGCCCAAGCCTCATCTGGTGGAAGTGGGGCTCGCCTCAGTCAAGAATGCACAACTGTCATGCATTCTACGAATAAAAACATTCAGATCCCTTAACCATTCCATTATCTTTCCATTGCCTACTTTCCTGCCTGCTGGCAAAGTATAGCCACCAAGAAGGATTAGCCAGCTATGCAAGACCATGAATAGGCTGGAGTTGTCTGAGAAAAAATAGAGGGATGCAAGATGATTAAGAATTGAGCAGACAAACCCAGAAATCTTATAAAGAGAAGTCAAAGTTTGCCCTCAATGGATTCTGGGTCTGGGTCTGGCTTTGGATCTAGGATTGGTCTGCTTGGAATTTCCAGTTCTTCCTGAAAGTGCATGCCACTTGCTCCTGGACACCTCCTGCTAAAGTCAGCCTTATTTTGAGCTGAATATTAAAGGTCTGAAATCTCCCTGAGACCAAAGCCAGCTGGGATCACTTTTTCCCCATATCAGAATCCACAATGTATCCAAAGAATCCTGTTAGCTCAACTTTCTCTTCCAAAGTCCTGGTTCTAGCCTAGGACTCCTGTCAGTCTGCCTTCTCTTGGAATCTCTGCCCAAGGCTTTCCTTCCTTTGAATCACAAAATTGTATTGTAAAAACCACAATGCTTCCCAGCTTCTCTTTACAGCAGTGTAATGAAATTTGGGACAGGTAATATCGATCATCCCTAAATTTATGTTCAGGAGGGGGACACTTCCTGCACAGTAGCAGCTGTTTCCCCTTCTCCTTGAAGGAATTTCTCCATCCCAAATTGCTTAGCTCCGAGCTCTTGTTCCTTTTCGTAATTTGCACCCAACCTTCTACAATTTATCCAGTCTGAATCTTAGAACCCTCTTAGCTTTGGAAGTTCATGCCTTCTGAGAATAGTTCCTCATAATATTTCAGACGTAAACGCATCCTAAATATTGTCAACCATTTATGCTGCTCTACTGAAATCTTTGCTAACCCTGAACGCAATCAAGTATGCATATTTGTGTATCCAATAGCATCTCCCAGTTGAAAAGCTCTGTGCAAATGTGACATAGTGGACACTAGTTTGGGTCAAACACTGTTGCCACAGTCCAAAGACCTCTTAAAGATGTAGTCTCAGAACATGCATGAGTTCATACAATTGCTCTGACAGCATAATAGGTAGGAATCAACAAGTCCAAAAAAATAACCGAACGCGGGAAAGGACAAGGGAACAGGAGAATGAGATAATTTCTCCATCTTCAGGTCTTCCTGCCCCTACCATTAAGATTGTTCTTATATATATCTGACATATATGCGCCTGACATATCTATGAATTAAACATACTCTCAAATATTCTTAAAAGGTACACTGTAGTCATATATGAAAGCGAATATACTCTCATACCTAGAAGAAAACCTGTTTGAAGTGAACCGTGCTTGCCCATTAGTTCCAAACACATATGGGCATTTCAGAACATCTCTTGCAGATTTGACTTCCCATATACCACTAAGAAACAGATGGCTCTCCTGAAATATAACTTTCAGATAGTCAGAAAATTTTGCGTATGCTATACTAGGAAAAAAAAAGTACAAGGTAAATGTTTCCTGCAAAAAAACACCTTCAAAACAACACCACTCACTAGACTGCTCACTTTTTTGGTTACCGCCAAATGCTGAGGTGAAGTTGATTCCTACCCACCTGTCATTTTGATCTATACCAGTGGAAAGGGCGATTGAATTGTCCTGAGATGGTAGATTTTATATAAAGTAGTCCCCATTAACTAATGGGCTATTCATGGAACTTACTGTATCAGAAGATAAAAGCTTAGCCTAAGGCCTCCTGCCTGTATGCTGCTAGAACAAATAAATACAGAGGACACAAAGTTTATATTGCTGTTTCCATTAGATACAAATGTACAAAGTGCTTTGGATCGATATGTAATCCAAGTGATGATAAATTCTGAACAAGGATAGAGGATGAGAAAGAATGGCTATAGCCAGTATTGTAGTGTTGCCAAGTCTCAGAGGGTCAAAGGAACAGAACTCTTTGATTTGCAGGGACATCAAACCCTTTAGCCCCCCACGCTCCCATTCACTCTCAGAGGAAATATTTTCAGGAGCTGGGGGACAAACATTGATTTACAACAATCTAAAGTATTTTGGAATGCTTTGGGCTTGGATGTTAATTAAGACTCATGAGCTTTAAAAAAGACCCGCTGATGGGGGGGAAATAAAACTGGTACAAGACTAATTTAATTAAAAATAAAAAGATCAAAACGGCTGTCTAAATTTTCAGGCTCCTCTTTGAGATCTTGCTGAGTCCCTCCACTTCAAAATTTGTTGCTGTACTTCAGGCTGCAGCTAGGTGGTAGGTATTCACTTTGCATGTAAAAGTTTCAATCCCTGACCTTTCTGAGTAGGGTTGGAACAGATTCTTGTCTGGAACTAGAGATGGGGGGCGAATATAAAAATGGATCAGTATTTCTGACGAATATAGCTGATTCGTCATATATTCGTTGATCCGTATTTGTAAAATTTTAAATCAGGACGAATATGGCTTGACGAATATTTCCTCGGTTTTATTCGTCGATCCGTTCATATTTGTCTATATTCGTTACCCCTTTTGGGAGCCTCTCTAAGCTTGCTGGCGCCAATTCAAAGCTCTGGCGAATCAGGACAGAGATCCTGGATTGGCATGTCGAGCAGCCAATAGCGCTGGTGAAAGGTGTATCTACTTTTACAGACGCTCCAGATAAGCTTTTCCTGTCCAGCCATTCCCCACTTCTCTTCATGCACTCTGGAGTGAGAACAGTTGCTGCTCGCTGGCTTGCTGGTGCTCTTGCGGTTTCATTTTCACGGCAGCAAAGCAAAGACTTATATTTTTTCTTTTTCATCATCATTCATCAATTATCATCAACTTTACTGGGAATTAGGGGTGAGATTTCAGGTAGCTTGGATTATTGTGATATTGAAAGGTCTACCTTGGATTCGTATTGACATCATTCTATCATTTTTGAGATTGTATCCCATTACAGCTTTTCCCACTCTTTTGCTGACTATGAGGGCCACTCCATTCCTTCTACGGGATTCTTGCCCACAGTAGTAGATATGATAATCATCTGAGCTGAATTCGCCCATTCCTGTCCATTTTAGTTCACTGATGCCCAGGATGTTGATGTTTATTCTTGCCATCTCCTGTTTGACCACCTCCAGCTTCCCAAGGTTCATAGATCTTACATTCCAGGTTCCTATGCAGTATTTTTCTTTTCAGCATTGGACTTTCCTTTCACTTCCAGGCACATCCACAGCTGAGCGTCCTTTCGGCTTTGGCCCAACCACTTCATTAGCTCTGGAGCTACTTGTACTTGTCCTCCGCTCTTCCTCAGTAGCATGTTGGACGCCTTCCGACCTGAGGGGCCCATCTTCCAGCGTCATATATTTTATCCTTTTGTTTCTGATCATGGGGCATTCTTGGCAAAGATACTGGAGTGGCATTGCCAGGTCCTACTCCAGGTGGATTGCGTTTAGTCGGAACTCTCCACTATGTCCTGTCCATCTTGGGTGTCCCTGCACGGCATAGCCCATAGCTTCTCTGAGTTACTCAAGCCCCTTCGCCACGACAAGGCAGCAATCCATGAAGGGATTCAACATCACAATAATCCAAGTTTATGCACCAACCACCATTGCTGAGGAGACTGAAATTGAACAATTTTATGAAGATTTACAACACCTTCTAGAACTGACACCAAAGAAAGATGTTCTTCTCATTCTAGGGGACTGGAATGCTAAACTAGGGAGCCAAGAGTTAAAAGGAACAGGGAAGTTTGGCCTTGGAGTTCAGAATGAAGCAGGACAAAGGCTAATAGAGTTTTGTCAAGAGAATAAGCTGGTCATCACAAACACTCTTTTCCAACAACACAAGAGGCGACTCTATACATGGAAATCACCAGATGGGCAATATCGAAATCAGATTGATTATATTCTCTGCAGCCAAAGATGGAGAAGCTCTATACAGTCAGCAAAAACAAGACCTGGAGCTGACTGCAGCTCTGATCATCAGCTTCTCATAGCAAAATTCAAGCTTAGACTGAAGAAAGTAGGAAAAACCACTGGGCCACTCAGGTATAATCTAAATCAAATCCCTTATGAATACACAGTGGAAGTAAAGAACAGATTTAAGGAACTAGATTTGGTGGACAGAGTGCCTGAAGAACTATGGATGGAGGCTCGTAACATTGTCCAGGAGGCAGCAACAAAAACCATCCCAAAGAAAAGGAAATGCAAGAAAGCAAAGTGGCTGTCCAATGAGGCCTCAGAAATAGCAGAGAGGAGAAGGGAAGCAAAATGCAAGGGAGATAGGGAAAGTTACAGAAAATTGAATGCAGACTTCCAAAGAATAGCAAGGAGAGACAAGAGGGCCTTCTTAAATGAACAATGCAAAGAAATAGAGGAAAATAACAGAAAAGGAAAGACCAGAGATTTGTTCAGGAAAATTGGAGATATTAGAGGAACATTTTGCGCAAAGATGAACATGATAAAAGACAAAAATGGGAGGGACCTAACAGAAGCAGAAGACGTCAAGAAGAGGTGGTAAGAATACACAGAGGAATTATATCAGAAAGATTTGGATATCCCGTACAACCCAGACAATGTAGTTGCTGACCTTGAGCCAGACATCCTGGAGAGTGTAGTCAAGTGGGCCTTAGAAAGCCTGACTAACAACAAGGCCAGTGGAGGTGATGGCATTCCAGTTGAACTATTTAAAATCTTGAAAGATGATGCTGTTAAGGTGCTACATTCAATATGCCAGCAAGTTTGGAAAACCCAACAGTGGCCAGAGGATTGGAAAAGATCAGTCTACATCCCAATCCCAAAGAAAGGCAGTGCCAAAGAATGCTCCAACTACCGTACAATTGCACTCATTTCACACGCTAGCAAGGTTATGCTCAAAATCCTGCAAGGTAGGCTTCAGCAGTATGTGGACCGAGAACTCCCAGAAGTACAAGCTGGATTCCGAAGAGGCAGAGGAACTAGAGACCAAAATGCTAACTTGCGCTGGATTATGGAGAAAGCCAGAGAGTTCCAAAAAAATATCTACTTCTGCTTCATTGACTATGCAAAAGCCTTTGACTGTGTGGACCACAGCAAACTATGACAAGTTCTTAAAGAAATGGGAGTGCCTGACCACCTTATCTGTCTCCTGAGAAACCTATATGTGGGACAGGAAGCAACAGTTAGAACTGGTCATGGAACAACTGATTGGTTCAAAATTGGGAAAGGAGTATGACAAGGCTGTATATTGTCCCCCAGCTTATTTAACTTATATGCAGAATACATCATGTGGAAGGCTGGACTGGAAGAAACCCAAGCCGGAATTAAGATTGCTGGAAGAAATATCAACAACCTCCGATATGCAGATGATACCACTCTGATGGCAGAAAGTGAGGAGGAATTAAAGAACCTTGTAATGAGAGTGAAAGAGGAGAGTGCAAAAACGGTCTGAAACTCAACATTAAAAAAACTAAGATCATGGCCACTGGTCCCGTCACCTCCTGGGAAATAGAAGGAGAAGACATGGAGGCAGTGACAGATTTTATTTTCCTGGGCTCCATGATCACTGCAGATGGAGACAGCAGCCCCGAAATTAAAAGACGCCTTCTTCTTCGGAGGAAAGTGATGACAAATCTTGACAGCATCTTGAAAAGCAGAGACATCACATTGCCAACAAAAGTCTGAATAGTCAAAGCTATGGTTTTTCCTGTTGTGATGTATGGAAGTGAGAGCTGGACCATAAAGAAAGCAGACCGCCGAAGAATTGATGCCTTTGAATTGTGGTGCTGGAGGAGGCTCTTGAGAGTCCCCAGGACTGCAAGGAGATCAAACCTATCCATTTTGAAGGAAATCAACCCTGAGTGCTCACTGGAAGCACACATCCTGAAGCTGAGGCTCCAGTACTTTGGCCATCTCATGAGAAGAAAAGAGTCCTTGGAAAAAACCTTGATGATAGGAAAGTGTGACGGCAAGAAGAGAAGGGAATGACCGAGGATGAGATGGCTGGACAGTGTCTGCGAAGCAACCAAGATGAATTTGACCCAACTCCAGGAGGCAGTGGAAGATAGGAGGGCCTGGCGTGCTCTGGTCCATGGGGTCACGAAGAGTTGGACACGACTACTTTACTTTTACTTTACTTTACCTTTATTGGCATAAAAAGCGCATACAGACATACAAAGGGTACAAAGTACAACTTGTGGGGACAGCCCCTAAAACACTAAAACTTAGGATTGGATTCTCGTTCTGTATTAGTTTGGATTATGTCTAGCAAAAATTTGCCGAGGATAGTCAAAAAGTGCTCGTCGGACCGCTGTAAAATAAAGCTAAAATATGCTTTGTCAGTAAGCCAGGGCTTTCGTTGAGGAAAGGAGGCGAGGAATTTGTCCCTCGTGGTCAAATGAAGTGGGCAATGAAATAAGATGTGGGGTAACGTCTCTACAACATTCATCATGCAGGGGCATAATCTGTTATTGAAGGGGATATTATTAAATCGGCCTGTTAGCACCGCCGAGGGAATTGAATTACAGCGGGCTAAAGAAATCGCCCTTCTGATTTCGGGATTATGCAGTATGGAGATGTAGGCCGGTGGGCTGCCTACTACCAGGGGAAGGTTCCAGAACAGAGGTGAGCAAGATCTGTTTGCGGCACTTAATAAGTTTTGCGAATCAATGTCGGCCAGTCTTTGTTTGATGGTTTTTAAGGCGGCCTGGAACGTGAGAGAGCCCAAGGTCTCCGGATCTAGACCAATCTGTTCAATCTTCCTTAGCCAGCCATCAGCAGGAGGGCAACTATCTTTTTTTAGATGATAAAGTAGGGTTGTTTGGGAGGGGTCAAAGTATATTCTTAGCCAATATTTGCAAGTTCTGTGCCAAGCAACGTCCTTTACTGGGAGTTGTCCCGTTTCGAGGCATAACGCCTCATACGGCACGCAGTTTGGCATAGCCATGATTCTTCTCAAGAAAACTGATTGGAAATTTTCTAATGATTTGTGATAGGCGTTGATCCAAATAGGGATGCCGTGCAAAGCTTGGGAAATGGATTTGGCATTGAATATTTTGAGGGCTGCCGGGATTAGGCGGCCTCCTTTGTTATAGAAGAATCTGGAGATAGCCGTTGAAGATGTTTTGGCAGTTGCATGTGCCATATTACGATGGCCCACCCAGGAACAGTCGGCTGAGAATAGTAATCCCAGATATTTGAAGGTCCTCACCTGTTCAATTGAGTGACGATTAAAGGTCCATTTGTATATTTTGCGGGACTTGGAGAAAACTAAAATTTTTGATTTCAGATAATTTAAATGAAGTTTGTTAATGGATAAATAGTCCAGACCTTTGTTAATTAATCTTTTAAGGCCCAGCCGAGAGCGCGAAATAAGTACAGCGTCATCGGCATATAAAAGGACTGGGATCTTGCGATCTCCAAGAGTTGGAAAATGACCATCGACAGTTAACAGTTCTGGAGCCAGATCATTTAGGAACAGGTTGAATAAAGTCGGGGCCAATGGGCAACCTTGCTTGACTCCCTTATTTGTAGGGATCGCTTCCGTAAGGAGGCCGTCCCAAGAGCATCTTATTCTGCAGGAGGTGTTAGAGTACAGTTGCCTAATGGGGTTAATCAGATTGGAAGGGATTCCGGTTTTCTCCAGCTTGGCCCAGAGTAGCTGCCTGTCAATGCTGTCCTCTGAAGATGCCGGCCACAGAGACTGGTGAAACGTTAGGAAGAACAACCTTCAGAACACGGCGAAAGAGCCCGAAAAACCCACAACAACCATTAGATCCTGGCCATGAAACTTCGCGAATACAAAGTTTCTAGGCTTTCAGCCAGACAGAATCTAATAAAACATGCTCAAATCAGCAGACTTTTTATTGCTTACCTGTTGGTTAGTGTACTTTTTATTTGCTTGGTCATTCTTACATTTTCTTTGCTTAGTCACTGCTGTTTTGATAAGTGTTTTCAATGCTAGGCTTCATTTCCAAGATCTAAATGCCACCATTTCCTGTCATTTTAAGAACTGCCCTTTACAGATCAACTTCATTTTTAGTCTCAATGCCCTGTTGTTACCTCTGCAGGAATCAATGGTTACAAGGGCATGTATATGGCTTGACTCCCAATAGTGAGACACAGTCTTCAGTTCATTGCTGGCTGTTGAGGTTTGCTTGCAGACCTACTCATTAGACTAAAGGTTTTATTGCCATGTGAGTTCTGAGCATCCCCCATAACATGATAATGCAAGGAACACTTCCCCTCTCCACCACGAGTTGGGTCCTCACTTTACCAACCTTGGAAGGATGGAACTTTAAGTCAACTTTGAGCTGGCTATCTGAATCTGTTGGGATCAAATTCAGGTTGTAAGCAGAGGCTTGACTGCAATGCTGCAATTTAACCATTGTGCCACAGGGCTTGTCAAACTTGTGAGGGATCCAAACTTCACCTTTTTCTCTTATATAGTGTCACATTGAGTTATGCCCACAGAACTTCAGCCATTGTGAAATAACACATGTTGCCAGCAAACATAAGAAAGGCCATGATGTCCAGAGTATAAAATTATTTGCAATATTGGTGATATGAGGCACAGGAGGAAGGAGAATGCTGGTTGGAGGAAGGGGTGGAAATCTTCCTTTCCTCAGTCATGTTGTCACAGGAGAAATACATCAAGTTAAAACCAATGTTTTACAGCTCAATCCACCAGCTTATTCAGCTTCAGCATTTGGTTTCCTTGAGCTGGTAGTTAAAATTGGCTGCTGCAGACAGCCTCTTTTGTAGTGAGTATATATAGTACGGTACAATATGAAGAATGATCCAGATATTGCTGATAAACAGGTGCCTTTGTAATGCTGCTGTTTTTGAAAATTCTGGCTATTTTAAAAACATGTTGTACTTTTACCTTTGAAAATGAAAATAGCAAGATAGGCCTTTCTCACCCACAAACCTGAATCCTGTTTTATCGCTTTTTCCATGTTTACTAACGTTTTGACTGGGAAAACACACTATTCTTTGGGAAGAGAATATACCCAAGTTTCCTTATTCTTCCCCTCTCTCGTACCTTTCACAGCTTCAGATACAAACCTTTGTTTGTTTGTTAATTTTGTTTAATTATTATAACTGTGGAATAGCTCTGCTTAATGCGTTTGACGATTCACAATGGGGTGTCATTATTGAGTTATTTTCACAGAAGAGCTTTTCCAGTTTATGAATGTTGCATTTCATCGGACAAGTAACAGAGGGAAATGGCTATTTTTATGGCAAGGGTGATGAAGATATTCAGCCGAGGGCTTACTTTCATTATAGCAGCTCTCACTGTGGTCATGAAAGTGACCATTTCCCTCCATCACTCATCAGAAGAAATGCAAAGTTTATCCTATGTGGTAAATTCCCCAAATGAAACCAAATTGTGGAGTTGTAAGGTATCATCTCAGTGGAGGATCCACAACACAGGATACAAGTACTGTGTGCATGAAATTAATTCTGAACCAAACTGCATTAATGCCTGCCTCTACTACCCAAACTACAGTTAAAGTGTAGTATCTGTTTACTGGCCCTGTTTTTTTTTTTAAATATACAAACAACAGACTATATATATTGTCCACTGAATCAATGAAACTTACATAGTTTACTAAATTCCCATTAATTCCCATTAACTCAGTGGTTCTACTCCAGTTGGGATTAGGCCAATATAGTTCAATTCTTTAATCCAGGTGCTCACATGTCCAATTGTTACTGAGAATATGAAGGTGAATCCATTGTTATGTACTGATGATACGGACCTGCTGTTATTGATCCAATGAAAATTTCAGAATCAACTGGATAATCTTTCCTTTTACATAAACAGTATTTGTAGATTAATTGTGATGGGATAAATCATAATTGTTCATCCTAACTAGAGTAGACCCACAGTATAAATGGGATTGTGACATCCACCCTCATGCTCCTTTTGCTTGACCTTCAAGCCTCAGAGCACCTGAAGGTAAACACTCTCTTCTTTTCACTGCTGCCACCAGCTGATCTCTAAATCATCAGTACTTCAGAAAGATTCAGGTCCACACTTCAAGTTCCTTTAAATAAAACTTTGGTTTATTGATTACAGAGATTGTTTTATTAATATTTTCAGTAGCTAATCACACCTCAGAATTTTCCAAACTACACACTCTATTACTTTCTCTGACTTTTCTCTACTGCCTGACCTTTACATTTCTCTTACTTACTCAATATATCTCTTGACTCTCTGACTCCGCCTCTTATAGCATCTCTCTCGGCTCCGCCTCCCAGGTATATTAATATGCACGAACCCTTCCATTACATAACAGACATGAACCATTACATAATACAACCTGAACTATAAACCTAATAAATGGAGAACACTACAGGGATTTACCTAAGTTTTGATGTAACAGATCCCATCCATTCAAAGAATCTAGTCTAGCTTGGCCTAATTTCATTAGCCCAATGAAACATAGTAATAATTTTCAGGAGGACTTAATCATAGTTTGGCCTTTACAGAGTAGCTGGTCCTGTCCTTCTTATATTTAAGAATGATATTTTCTTAAAGAGTTTTGGTAACCTCATAACAATTATATGGGAGCAAAAGCATAGACAACTTCAAGGAAAGAACACAAGATTAAATGGGTTTGCTTCACACTTGTTAAAACCAGGTTCCCAGTAGCTTCTGCTAACTAATTTACTTAACTGTCCACACCAGTAAGATAAATTATGCTGTTGCAAGAGTCCATACTGTACTTCCCCATTAGTTCAATTTCCCCTAAGATCACAGACACACCCTATTAATACCATCAGCTTTCCTAGCCCTTTCCTTAATCACTCTCCTTTTATCTGTCCTCATTGTTCAGCTGTTCTATCTGTCAGTTGTCTGGTCTTTATGTGTATATGTTGGAAATAAGTAATACCCTATTTATTTATTTATTTATTTATTTATTTATTTATTTATTTGGCTTTTACACCACCCATCTAGACAAATCTGCTCTTGGCAGTTTACAGTCCAAAAAAGGCAATGAAGTTAAAATCATCAATAAAATCATCAGTATATATTTTCTATAAGACACCGTTAACTTCTGTGTTTCCACATACACAGAGGTACAACATCCATACCCTTGCAGTGTACTACTTGGATGGTCTCTGTTTTCATTTCATTTTAGTGAAGTGACATAGTGCTCCATTTATTTAGCAGCTATGCATCCTAGTGAATTGTGTTAGCTTTGTCAATTTCATCTGGTTTCCAGGAAAGCTCTCAAATCAGCAAGAAGACGGGGCAAGTAGAGAAACAAAAAGCTGCTGGAAGTGGCAAAAACACTGTATATCTTGATCAGTTTCATCTGTTTCCCAGCAAGACTTTTTTTATCATGGCAAGAAATACGAGATTATTTGCTCCACCTATATCTCCTCCATGCCCCATGCTGGATTATCCAAAATTTAAATCAAGGGATTATACAATTCAAAAATTGGAAAAGAATTGGAATTTATAGAATAGGAGACCTATTTGACGCAGGGAAACCAATAATAATTAGACAGTAAGAGGACAAAATAAAAGAAATAAAAACTAATTGGCTACAATTAATACAGGTAAGAAATTTGGCAGCTCATTTATACCACAGTTCTGGACCTATGAGAACGCTCATGGAAGTAGAACAATACAGTATAGAAAAAGATCAAAATAAAAGAAAGGAAATAACTTCAGTAATATATAAAGATTTGGTTGAGAAAGCATTTCCCAGGGGTCTTGCCCCAAAGTGGAAGCATATTGGTGTGAAATAATTAAATGAATAGAAACATTGTTGAATTTAAAAAAATTAAAAATGAAGCTTTATTATTATTTTCAAAATGTAAGGATGGAAATGAAAAATTAATTAATAAAGATCTAATTCCACATCTTATTGGTGCAACAAGAGATGAAATTGCACAAAACTGGAGAAATGCTCAAGATCTTTCAGTTCAAAAATTTGAGAACAGAATCTGGCAAATGGTCCTGATGGAAAAGTTGACCAATCTAATCAAAATATATAGAGGGGAAATAAAACAAGATAAATTTATGAAAACCTGGCAACCACTATTAACATATGGAATTAGCTCAAGAAAAGAAGACTGTGACATGGGAAATAATTTGGATTGCTAGCATGTAATATTTTAAAAGAGTTAAGTACAGTAGGTTAAAATATGAACTAGTGGATGTGTAAAGAAAGATAATATGCTGATAGACTGTGTAAGTAATGTGATAGTACTGTAGTACAATTCTAACTTGCATTGTCATACTGTGGATGTTAATATAATAAAATAAAAAAGTTAAAAAAGAAGGATGATGGGAGAGACACTAAAAGTTGTTAAGCCTTACAGGAAACAGTGACTAATTTGCCTGCAACACTTTCTTATCATGACAAGGAATTAAGATGGAGGTTTCCCCCTCAATTGATTCTGAAGGGCAAGCAAGCAAAGCACCCTTAGCAGTGTAGCACTTATCTGACACAGCACTAAACTTGCTAGATGTACTAAAAATACAAACATTGTTCAGAGGAGAGATAGCAGGTAATCACTTGAAGGGGATTATCCCACTGTGAGGCAAACCACGATCCACTGGAGACATCAATGTCACTGTAGGATATGCCCCTGATTCCCTCTCTGTACTGACAGGCAATCACACATGCCAGAAAAGAGCAAAAAAGCATGCCAACTGAATCGGTATAAAATATACAAACTGCTGAAGGCTGAACAAAAAGACACAAATGTCACTGGAAAAAATTGAGGGCTTCTGAGAAATTAGCTTTATATTGTTAACTTGCCCAAAAATGTATTTGATTTTAACTGTTTCAACTCCAACACAAACGGTGTGGCATTTTGCAGTGTAGTCACACCCTCAGGTTCACATCTTGGAGTAATCAACTATAAGCAAAATAGTTCCCTGTACTGTTAACTATTTTCCCTTATGTGATAAGCATATAAATTTCAAAAGTAATGTAACAAGTTGTTCTAATGCTACCAAGTAGAATGGACTACTTAATTCAAAAACATATTTTAAGGCATTTTAGAGGAATTGTGACAGGAATTTTTGGTTTTCTGCCATTCTTTTATCAGTCCTAAGTGGAACGGGAAGTATCATTTTGCATTCTCTTTTCTTTGACTTGATGGCACGTAATTATTAAGTATTCTCAAGTTTCCATGACAGAATTGGCCACTCTGCTGCAGTTTTTAGGTTATTATTACAATTGTTATTATTATTACTACTAGTCACAAGAACTGTAATGATTTGAATAATCTCACATTATCATTTTTCTCTGCTAAAAATGCAAATAGCTAATGCAGTACAAATATCTTATTTTCCAAACCACACTAAACTAAAAATACATTTTAAAAAATTTCATGTGGGGCAAATCCATTATGGGACAGTTTTTATGGCACAATCTCTGCATAATTTCTTGTCCCTGAGTCCTATTTCATGGTCACCACCCTTAAAACCAGGCACGATTTATAATTTATTACCCATTTTAATTCCCCCCCCCTTCATTCCAGCTGAAACAACTTTTTTTTTGCTCATTTCCAATTTATATGACCATACTGGGGGTGGGGGGGGGGAAATCAGTTAATAGCTTCTGAAAGCCAAAATTCCATAATACATCAAAGTCAGAGAGGCACTGGCATAAGCAACAAATATTGTCCCCTCCCATCTCTGCACATTCATGAATAATCCAACTGATATCATAAGACAATTTTACAGGGTCATGAATTAATTAACATAATTTTACAATTTAGTTAACTTCTTCATTCTTCAAGTAATGTTTCGACATTGTGCACTTAGAATACTGCTGAACTGGTGAAATGTAGGTCATGGAAGCACCTAAATATTGTTACTGACCTAAAGGAACTATACTGAGAGCAAGAAGACCTTAAAAACCGATAGGATGTGGCGATGCTCTACTTCCAATAGAAGGGCTATCCCGCCATTTAGATTTGTACCTTTATGGCATCACACTCAGGCCATTCATGGACATAGCAGTTTTCCCCACCTGCTGACTGGTTTGTCTTGCAGCGGTTTGGAGGCAAATTGTGTGACACACTGTGTGTTGCCAAATGCTAAAGATTCTGTGTGTGTTGCTGCAGAGACACATATCTAGTTTATGGATTGCATTGCTGCACACATATCACTTCCCTGAACAATGAGATGTTCCAGGTGCAGTGCTATCTGGTTGGGGTCCCTTTGGATGACAGACCCATGGAGGCTGGTGGTGTCTTTTTAACATTTGCTTGATTTACAAATGAGCACACAGAGCATAAGAGAGTAAGGAGAGGTGAACAGATGGCAAACTCCTACAGTGCAGGGAAAGGGAAAGGAGAAATGTGCTTTAAAAAAGGACAAAAAAGCCAGAAAAGAATCTATAATTTCAAAGTGTTTATTGGAATTTACCCAATGCATTGAGGGGGCGGAGGAGAATCTTCATTGGAGCAACCTATAAATAAACTTTGATTATTTATGTAACTGTAAAAGATCATAAGGATGAATACATTTTCTGCAGATGAAAACAAGTTAACAAATTGCAGACACATGTTAAAATGTGTATTAAATACATGAATTTATTTGCCTAAAGAAAATTAAATAGCATTAAACTATATGTTAGATTCAGAAGTACAGTGATGCTATCTGCTTAACACCTAAAACAAGGAGAAGCTTGAAACTTTTCCTATAAGGCAGGAAAATGAACAAAGATGATCGCATGGTTGTTGTGGGTTTTTCGGGCTCTTTGGCTGTGTTCTGAAGGTTGTTCTTCCTAATGTTTCGCCAGTCTCTGTGGCCGGCATCTTCAGAGGACAGGAGTCGGAACTCTGTGCTCTGGTGCAGTTTGTTTGGGAGTTGAGTATTTATGGCTGTGAGATCGGCTGAGAGCTGATCTCATAGCTGATCCTCTGAAGATGTGGAATACTCCCTAGCTGCTTCAGACTGTGAACTTTAGAGGTCCTCTCTATGAAGCACATCTGTCCTATAGAGTTATAGAGCTGCTATTTAGATCTATTCTATAACCTTCCTATTTAAACACATTCATTCTTTAGGAGTAGGAAATAACTATATCGGACCACTAAGAAAATCAAGTAAATAGCTAGCTTTCAATGATCATTCATCTTCATCAAGTTGTGCACCAAGATATTAGAATCCCAGAGTTTCATGGCATGGGTGTTGTTCATGCCAGGCAAGTTTTCCTAAGGTGAGCTGATCAGTAAACAAATAGCTTGTGGGTCATGGGTGGCTGGAAATTCCTCCCCAAGTAGCATTTTGGAATTTATCTCCTGTTTCTATAAGCAAAGAACTGCCAAGCAACCTACATCCTCCACTGCCTTCTTTTGAAACTCAGTGTTTCTGTTTGACTCTTGGGGGGGGGGAGAGGGAAAGAAATGCAGCCACACAAAGGTGTTACCTACTCCTGCATTTATATTTTTTTGGGGGGAAACACATGGACTTTTCCTGATGCTTTGGGAGGACATTGTTTATCCTTCTATGGTACCAGTGTGTTTTTGTGGAAACTTTAAAAAACTGGTGTGTAAAACAAGACAATAAAATCCCTTCCTTTTTGTCAGTTATGTGTCCCCACTTGTGAGAGAAGATGTTTTCACTTTTTGTCTTGTGGAGAGGAGAGATTAATCTACAGATGAGTGTGAGGAGCTACTTATAAAGAGTTGGAAGATGGATGTGTCTCAGCCATAGCAGAAGCACTCTGATGTCTGTATTAGATCTTCCACAGCTGCTTGCATTATTTCATCCTCCTGTGCAAACGCTGGGGTCCACTGAGGCAGATGGAACAGAGGAAAGCGTAGGAAAACTACTATCTGCCAGCCTACCATATGTTGCTTAGGAACATGGGCAAATCCCTTGGGTGAAGCACTGAGAGGAAAGTAAGCATGGTTGAGAGGATAAACAAGTGGTTGAAGTATAAACCAAGGAAATATGAGGAAAAGGCTGACCTGATAAGGACATTTGTAGTTGGTGAGGTAAAAGGGGGTGTATCGTTTATATGAGTAACCTACTGCTGCAAAACTTTTTAAAACGTGAGGGATTCTAAGAGAATTTCTAAGAGAATTTTCCTGTTAACATTTATTTTTAATTATGCACCTTATTGACTTTATGAGAGGTAAATTCTGTTTAACCATTGTTCCAGTTGCCAAGTTCTTAGGAATTATGCAGTGTTCTCTCAGTCCTTTGTGCATTGCCAAGTCTCTCAGTCACATGTTTAGCCAGATAATATTTACCATATATAGTGCCCAGATCCTGCATCCTTTTAAATCATGCTATATCAATACCTTTGCATTAATTTTAAATATTGGCCTGCCATTTCTTTAATGCTCTGTATGACTGCTTTTCTCACATTGGTACTGGTACACAATAATACTGCTCCCCAGCAAAACAACAACAGTTGCTTTCTTTGGATGGAGCCAGAGAAAACTATTATTATTTTTTCTATAATAACAACTATTATTATTTTGCTAAGGAGAGGTCTTACTGTGTATCAAAAGAAAGAAAAATGGTTCATACCCAGATTACTTAACCATATATGCCTCCTCTGGGTCTCTCTTGCTTCTGTTTTGTATTAACATGGTTTCTTCTTCTTGAATTCGTCTTACCTTTGCCTAGCTTTGTCTCCTCTTCTTGAAGCTTCTTTATCTTCTCCCCTCAGTTCTGTTCTTTTAACTGAGGTAACACTGGTCTCAACATTTATGGTTCTCTGGTCTTAAGAGCAGAGGGTTTAAGAGCCTTGTGGTGCAGTGGTTAAATTGCAGTACTGCAGCCAAAACTGTGCTCACGACCCAGGGTTCAATCCCAAGTAGCTGGCTCAAGGTTGACTCAGCCTTCTATCCTTCTGAGGTTGGTAAAATGAGTACCCAGCTCACGGGGGGGGGGGGGAATATATAGCCTGCACAATTAACTTGTAAACCGCCCAGAGAGTGCTTTAAATACTATGGGGGTATATAAGCAGCACACTTCCTTTTTTTTTTCTTTCCTGAAGTGTTAGTAAACAAGTGAGGGGCAGAAACACTACAGTAGTGCCCCGCTTGATGACAATAATGCATTCCAGCAAAATTGTTGTCAAGGGGAAAAAACCCGGTCAATGCATTTCAATGGGGGAAATACCTGATCGTCCTGCGAAGATCCTCCATAGGGCAGCCATTTTCCGATGCCTGTAAAGCGAAAATAGGTCAGCAAAACAGCGGGGAGCCATTTTGCGAACCACTGATCAGCTGTTTTTAGATCGTCGTTAAGTGAAAAATCGCTTCCCGAAGCAGGGAATCATGAAGCGAAAAAAACCCCATTGAATCATCATTTTGCGATCGCTATAGCGATTGCAAAAAACTCATCGTTAAGTGATTTCCTCGTCAAGCAGGGTACTCGTCAAGCAGGGCACCACTGTAATTCCACCCATTCCATTTTTACTTGTGTCTCTTTTCTATACATAGAGGGCAATGTCTGAAGGAGAAAACATCATCTGTCTAGGGAGGTTCTGCATATTCATGGGAGCTTGGAAAATTCACGGTTCTTATTCATGTGAGGAGCCTCCATGGGTACAGGAAGCTGTAGGATGGTGATGGAAATAATAGTGGCAGGAGGCAGGACGAACATGCTGTCTCCCCTCAAGTGTTTCCAGCCATTTGAATGGGGTTGTGACTGATTCAGTACAGCTGCCTACTGATCTTCCCTTTCCTTAGCAACTGCCTGCACAGCACTGACTCATGACCTTAGCATCCCTGACAATTACTGTGTACAAAACCCAAAAAGAAAAACATGTAATTTAAATGGAAATCTAAAAGGAAATCTCTCTTTATCTCTAGACAGTAATCACAGCTTACACACCATTGTTTTACTTTAAGCGCCTGCAGGTATGATGACTGCATAACGTTAGTCATCATCTCTTTGGAGAAAGTATGTGTTTGCCTTTCCACAGATGTGTGCACCTTGGTTGAAAACGGTCTGTTCCGGGGAGTTTCTGCTGAGTTGGCACTGAATTTCCAAGCAATGTTCATGTTGGATTTTATATAAAACTCAATACATTAATTCTTTCACTGTTTATATTTCACACAAGTTAGTCCTATCAAGACATCGTATTCAATACTAGTAATACTGCATGAAGTTTCATCCACACTAACAGACCACTTTAATCTTGTTTATTGTGTCCTGTGGATCCTTTGGAAATTGATATTTTACACAAAGAAAATGCAGGCATTTGCGGAAGCTGTATTGTAACCATTTCATCAAGACATTTCAGTATCTTTGGGTATATTTTGCCGCAAGCTTTCATGGTTGAATTAATCCTGTCTAGCTTGCAGCAATCTGCTTATTTTTCCTTTCCTTTCTAAGTGGATATCAGATATTTTTGAAGTTCCAAGCATTTAAATCCATTGAATTATTTATTAACATAACAACAATGCTCTAGAATTATTGAAGCTACTTAAATAATTTACCATAAGCCACATGCTTTAACCCATAGGGGAGATAATGTTGGCAATTCAGAACTACCTCCGTTTATTCTGAGTCTTCCAGGGTGATATTAGTAACAGTAAATTTATCACAGAATATTGGCAACATCTTCTCTGTTTTTGAACCTGGTCTGTAGAGACAAAGGAGCAAGTAAAAGGATATGAAGCATACAGGTAAGATAAACATTGGGGTGAATGTGACATAGGGATAGAAATCCTTGCTTGTTTCATCCTTGCATGAGGATGTCAAACTGTAACATTTTTCTCCTCCCAGGTGCGACTGCTGAGGAATTCTCAAATGTTCTCGATAAAGTTTTTGCTTTGGCAAAACTACCTTTTGGGCAAAATTTTCTGTTTTTCTCAAGTGTGCAGTTTGTGTAATCATTAAAATTGTGCAAATTGCCCCCAAACTATTTTTTTTAAAAAAATTGAAACCTTGAATAGGTTGTTTGCATCTTTCTGAAAAATCAGCTAATGCTCTGAGTCTGCTTTGCCTGTAGTGACCTTGCCTTTTGAGAAGAACTTTTTGCCAGTTACAAGGACATGGGTGGTGGGCAAGCAGAGTTATCTGTCTCATTTTTGATTGGAGGGGAGGAATCTTTGAGAGTTTAAAATTCCTTGTTAAGGTGTCTCACCATAGCGAGGCAGGCTAATTCAATAAGAAAGAAGAATTTAGCAATAATTCATTTCATCCCTTGTCTAGCAACATGTCAAGGAAGGAACGGCACTGGTTTCTTCCCTACTTTTGATACTAAGTGTTGATCTATTACCTGGTGTCACATACAGCACTGATGGTACCTGTCTGTCATGGGTTTGGAGGGAAAGTTCCATCCTATGGGGAGTGGAAGGCGGGACATCAGGGGGGAGGAGCTGTACTGTATATATATTTGGAGCTTGTGTGGAGAAGTTGGAGTTGGAGTCTGTGTGTCAGACTGGGTACAACTGTGTGTCAGTTAGTACATACCTGATAGGTTCAGGTTTCTATTTAGGTAGCCAGAACTGATAGGTTCAGGGTCTGTGCGTTACCTTAAAGGGTTCTGTGGGAACCAATCTGTTATATGTGTATGTTTGGGGATATGCCACGTTACATTATCCTATCTACCTGATTCTTTTATGTACCCTGTTTGTTATTTCAATAAACCTTGTTCTTTTGTTTAGTAAAATCCATTCCTGGTCTGTGTGACTCCTTACAGGGAATGGTTGGTGGCAGCATAATTACAGGGTGGTAAACTCCAGTAGGTCTGGGGTTGTCACATTGATTGGTGGCAGCGGTGGGATACGACTAGTCCAGTTGTCCAGTGGTCCAGCAAAGCCTTGGCAAGTGTGCCCAGAGCAAGGGGGGTCTAGTCAGGGACAATCTGAGGGCACGTAGGTAATCTTCTAGGCTTACCTCACGGGGAGGTAGGCTAGTGGAAGAACGTGCACACTCAGATTGGGGGGACTAGATTAGGGAGCTCTGAGGCAACCTGTTTTGGCGGGAAAGGGCTGAGGCAAAGCTGTGTGAAGTAACAGTGATCTAGCCTGTCTGCTGAGAGGCCTAGCAGAGGGGGTGGATTCTGCCTGGCAACAGTTGCAAGTTGGTGCTGAAGGAACAGCAGCAGTCTATAGAAGGCTGTTTCTGAGGCAAAAGGAAAAAAGTCGTCGTTTTATTTTGAGGCTTGACTTTTGAAAGCAGCCTGTTCTGGGGGGGGATTATGCCCTTGACTCGAAGCCAGATGGCAGAAATGGGGGAAGTGAGAGAACCACAGGGAGAACAAGGTTCTGAGGAGGAATTTGGCTCAGTGCAGGAAGAGAGCACGGGAGAACTGACCTCAGAACTCAGGAAAATGCTCCTAGCCCAACAGCATGAACTGAGGGTGAGGGAAATGGAAAAAGAAGAAAGATTAGAGAGAGAGAGAATGGAAAAAGAAGAAAGATTGGAGAGAGAGAGAATGGCGTTTGAGTTAAGAAAATTGGAACTGATGAATCAGAACAATAATAACAATAGAGATTCTGAGGTGGGCCAATTGTCTAAAACTGACCTGAAGAAATTCCCTGTGTACCACAAGGGAGATTGCCCTGAGGTGTTCTTTTCCCTCGTGGAAAGAGCGTTTGTGGACTTCTCAGTAAGGGAAACTGAGAAGATGACCATTATGCGATCTTTAATCAGTGGCAGCCTGGCAGAAGTCTATGCAGAGATGCCAGTGGAACTGCTGAAGGACTTCGCTGAGTTTAAAAAACTGGTGTTTGCCCGACATGGGATAAATGCGGAACAGCTGAGGCAAAGATTCAGGTCACTCACAAAAAAACCAGAGCAGTTTTTACCCAAGTGGGGGCCCAACTGGTGAGGTTGCTAGAGAAATGGCTGTCTCAGGAGGGGACAGAGACCTTCCAGCAGCTCAAAGACCTGATAGCGCTGGAACAGTTTTATTCAGTCCTGCATGGGGAACTAAAGTTCCATGTGAGGGAGAGGAAACCTAAATCGGTGGCAGAAGCGGCAGAGATCGCAGATTTTATTTCCCAAATAAGGAAGCCCTTAGGTGCTGAGGGGAAATCTGTGGGTAAGCCCAAAGAAACCTACAGCAGGTACTCTCAGGGACCAGGGAAAAACCAGCAAGGGGGAGGGGCCCATGTTGAAGGGAAGCCCTCAGACATGAAACCACCAAGACCTCAGATTCTGGAGGGAAAACCAAAACCAGATGAGAAAGACTCCAAGTACAGCAGAAAATGTTATTTCTGTCAAGGAAAGGGCCATCTAATCTCAGAGTGTGAGAAATTAAAGCAGCTAAAGGGAAATTTGCCTCATGATTTGAGTGGAACCAAGCCAAAAGCTGTGTTCTGTGTCCAGACAGAGCAAAGCTCCTTGCCACTGAGGGAGCCTGTTGCCATGGCGACTCACTCTGGACCTGTTACATCTGCTGATCAGGCTGAGGAAAATGGTCCTCTTGTAGAGGTCAAGCGCTGCTTACTAGTGAGGACAGATTCGCAATTGTTTGAGACCGCAGGGGTGGACGTAGGAATACTTGACCATCAGTATAGGGGGCTAAGGGATACTTGTTCCCAGGTGACCCTGTGCCATCCAGACATTATTCCTAGGAAGCATATAATCCCAAATGAGAGCTTGAAGGTGGCAGGGATTGAGGGGCAGGTGATCTCACTGCCAGTAGCTGAGGTACCTGTGAGCTTTCAAGGCTGGAGGGGAGTTTGGTGGCTAGCGATTTCATCGACTCTGCCAGCAGCCGTGCTCGTGGGAAATGACCTGGCTGAACATGTGAAACGGGTGCTAGTGATTACACGCTCACAAGCTACCACGGGGACAGTTCAGGGGGGTACTGAAGAGCCCGAGGTTGAAGCAGGTGAGGGTAGTCCCGAAGCCGTGGTAGAAAGCCACGGACAGCAAATTTGGCCAAGAGCAAAAGGCAGACGCCACTCTCCGAAAGTGTTTTGAAAAGGTGACAGACACCCAGCTAACACCTGAAACCCCAGCGAGATTTCGCGAGAAAAAGGGAATTTTATATAGAGAGACCCTGATGAATATCTCAAAAGGGGGAGATGGGATCAGAAGTCAGCTAGTGGTACCTGAAAAGTATCGCCCCATGATTTTACAAAGGGGGCACTCTGACATGTTTGCTGCGCACTTAGGGGTGAACAAAACACAGCAGAGAATCACACAAAATTTTTACTGGCCTGAAATAGGGAAGCAGATCAAGGAGTTCTGTAAACAATGTGATGTGTGTCAGAGGCAGGGGAATAACCGTGACAGGACCAAAGCGAAGTTGTGCCCTTTGCCTGTGATTGACACCCCGTTCAAATGTATAGGAGTGGATATTGTGGGACCTTTGCCCAAGGCCACAAAGAGGGGGAACCGGTTCATTCTCACCATTGTGGACCATGCCACGAGGTACCCCGAAGCCATTCCCTTGACTAACATTGAAACTAACACAGTGGCAGATGCCTTGGTGGGGTATATGTCCAGGATGGGATTTGCCTCAGAAATAATCACAGATTTGGGCACATCGTTTACATCAAAGCTCATGAAACGGCTATAGCAAATCTGTGGAATTAAACACAAGGAAACCACTGCCTATCACCCCGAAAGTAATGGGTTAACAGAGAAGTTCAATGGGACTCTGATGCGCATGATTAGGGCTTACTTGGCAGAGAATCCAAACAATTGGGACCAGAAGCTGCAATCCCTTTTGTTTGCTTATCGATCAGTGCCACAAGCCAGTACCGGGTTCAGTCCGTTTGAACTTTTGTTTGGGAGAAAAGTAAGAGGTCCACTTGATTTAATCAAACAAAATTGGGAGCAGATCACCCAGGATGACCCACAAGATGTTGTGACGTACATAGACACTTTAATGAATGACCTGAAGAGAAACCTAGAGCTAGCAGCAGAAAACCTGCAAGCTCAGAAGGTCAGACAGAAAACCTGGTATGACCAGAAAGCCAGGGAGAGGCACTTTAACCCAGGGGAGGAAGTGCTTTGGCTTAGGCCCTGCAAAGAGAACAAACTGCAGCTCAAATGGGCAGGACCATACAGGGTCATTTCCAAGATGTCAGATCTGAACTACCTTATAGAACAGGAGGACCACCAAACACGAAGGGTGCTACATGTGAATGCCCTGAAACCCTACTACAGAGGGGAACAGAGGGTTTTATTTGCGATAAAAGCAGCTGAGAGTGAGGAAGCTGAATTACCCTTCTGGGAGGGTAGAGGGGAAGTGAAATACAACCCAGATGAGGTGAAGATCAGTCCTGCACTCACCCAAGACCAGCAGCAAGAACTAAAAGTGCTGCTCACTAAATATCATAAGGTTTTTTCGAATAAGCCGGGGATAGTGAAGGGAGTGATGCATCGGATCCACACAGGGGATGCAACCCCACAAGCAGTATCCCCATACCGAGTGACGGGACCCTATAGGGACAAGGTGCGGAAGGAGCTGGACGAGATGCTTAGGGAGAACATAATCGTCCCCTCTTCTAGTCCTTGGTCCTCTCCGATAGTCCTGGTGGACAAGCCTGATGGGAGCATTAGGTTTTGTGTAGATTACCGGAAATTAAACCGCGTAACCACTCCTGATGCCTACCCAATGCCCAGGCTAGACAACCTGATTGAAACCATAGGGGGTTGTCGGTTCATTTCATCGTTGGACCTAGTAAAGGGTTACTGGCAATTAAGGATTGATCCCAGGGATCAGGAAAAGACCGCATTTTGCAGCCCTTTCGGTCTATATGAGTTTAGAGTCCTTAGTTTTGGTCTCAGGAATGCACCAGCCACATTCCAAAGGCTGATGGACCAGACCTTAGCAGGGCTCAGTGACTTTACTGTGGCCTACATTGACGATATAGGGATCTTCAGCAATACCTGGGAAGATCACCTGAAACACCTGGAGATAGTGCTGCAGAGGTTAAGTGCAGCAGGGCTAACAGTAAAGGCAAGCAAGTGTCAGCTGGGTAGCCCAGAAATAAAATACTTGGGTCACATAGTAGGGGGAGGAGTGATCAAACCCCTAGAGGCCAAGATAGAAGCAGTTCGTGATTGGCCCAGACCCAACACCAAGAAAAAAGTCAAATCATTTCTTGGGTTGGTGGGCTACTACAGAAAGTTCATCCCGAGGTTTAGCGAGATGGCGACTCCGCTGACCGATTTGACGCGGAAGAAGACTGATGACCGCATCCCGTGGACCAGCGACTGTGAGGAGGCGTTCCAGAGGTTGAAGCAGGCGCTCATCCATTATCCAGTGCTGCGTGCTCCAGACTTCGACCGGGAGTTCATCATCTACACCGATGCGTCTAACAGCGGGGTAGGAGCAGTTCTTTGCCAGGAGGATGAAAATGGTGACCAGCATCCAGTGTCCTACCTGAGTAGGAAACTCCAGAAAGGTGAGAGACATTTGGCAACCGTGGAAAAGGAGTGCCTGGCCATAGTATACGCAATTCAGAAGGCCAAACCTTACATCTGGGGAAGACATTTTGTTCTGTGCACTGACCACTCACCACTGCAGTGGTTAAAGACAATGAAAACCCATAATAGTAAACTTATGAGATGGGCTTTAAACCTGCAAGATTTTGACTTTGAAGTGAAGGTGGTCAGAGGGTCAATGAACTGTGTTGCTGACGCCTTGTCAAGAAGACCCGACGAGTGAAGACGGCGAAGAAACCATGGACTATGTATATTTTGGTGACCAAAAGTTAAATGTACCTGTTTATTGAACAAGCTTGGTTTGTATTAATAAAGGTAACTTAATGTATTGCAAATATTAATGTTTAAAGTAAGTATGGTATTGTATTATAATGTATAAATGTTGTTGTGTTTTGATCCTGGTTGTTTTTTGGAGAAAAGCACTTTAGCTTTTCCCCGCAAAACAACTTATAAAGAGGGGAGGTGTCACATACAGCACTGATGGTACCTGTCTGTCATGGGTTTGGAGGGAAAGTTCCATCCTATGGGGAGTGGAAGGCGGGACATCAGGGGGGAGGAGCTGTACTGTATATATATTTGGAGCTTGTGTGGAGAAGTTGGAGTTGGAGTCTGTGTGTCAGACTGGGTACAACTGTGTGTCAGTTAGTACATACCTGATAGGTTCAGGTTTCTATTTAGGTAGCCAGAACTGATAGGTTCAGGGTCTGTGCGTTACCTTAAAGGGTTCTGTGGGAACCAATCTGTTATATGTGTATGTTTGGGGATATGCCACGTTACATTATCCTATCTACCTGATTCTTTTATGTACCCTGTTTGTTATTTCAATAAACCTTGTTCTTTTGTTTAGTAAAATCCATTCCTGGTCTGTGTGACTCCTTACAGGGAATGGTTGGTGGCAGCATAATTACAGGGTGGTAAACTCCAGTAGGTCTGGGGTTGTCACACCTGGGCACAAATTGTGGCATATTCTCAGTGCAATATGGATTTGCACAGAAAAGTTTATTACTTTGCAACCAAAGTTGCTGGCCCCTTTCAGTTAAAGGATGAGAGAGGCAGACAAGGCAGATGAAACCTTTCAGGAAGTCCCAGAGCGAAGGCTTTTCTGCTGTTCTAGAGACACAGAATTTCTGTAACTCACCAGTCTGAGGAAGGGAAGTCCCTGGGAAGGGTGCCATATTTTGGTATGCAAACTTAAAATATGTCTTTGAGGGGGACTTGTTGCAGTGGGAGATTTGATTACTAGGGGACTTTATGATGAAGTGCTCTCTCATTGTGAAGTTGCAGTCATCACACATCAATTAGATTGCCTAGGACTAGAATGCGGCAGTGGTAACAGTGTTTATGATTCCCACCAGCACTAGTGACACAGTGTGATAAAGCTGTAAGGCCCTAACTAGAAGGAAAGCAGATTGCTAGCACTTAACATTAAAAAGGGTGGCTGAACAGATTTTTGAAGAGAAACTTTCGTAAAAATCTACAGGAACTGGCAAGTATTCAATTTGCTTTGACTCCCATTTAAGGAACAAATGTGAAAATGTCTTTTATTGCCCCAAAAGGGACAGAGCAGAATGGGAACACCAGCTGGATGTTGTTATGTTGTCAGGAATCTACAGCTACCCTTCAACTCTGGTGGAGTGTTCCAGATTTGTTCAGTTACACAAAATGGAGATTGCTCTGATTGCATCATGGATTTCGGCTCACAGAAGAGATTCCTGAATTTTCCCTTATGCAGGCAACTGAAAAGGAAGAATCACATGCAGAACTGTTTCATAATGAGTTCCTGACTAGCAGAATACCAGCCTATGATTATGTGGACATTTTTGGAGGGGGAGTTATCTTTCCGAAGTTGGATGGGGATCTTTCATGGAGACTATTGGTAGGGGGTGGTCTAGATCAGCTATTCTCAACCTTTTCCCCCCTTTGCCACAGTCATAAACAAAATATGAAAGAAATGTAGACCGAATCAGGAATGTAAAAGCTGCATAACATAACATAGCAATCATTATGTTAGACTGCACAGGGAAGCCATTGAAATCCACAAACACCAGTAGAGCTTCAACAAAAAAGAAGAAAGTCTAAAACTCAACAAAGCCTGGCTCCCAACACTGAAAAATACAGCCTGCAAAAGGTCAACAAACTCTACCCAGCCACAAGGACCGGTGATCACCGCACACAAAAGACCAGCTAACAACACCCATCAATCACAGTGACAGATCATCTCTCCCCATTAAACAATACACCCACACCAAAAAACACGCGATTACCATAATCACCCAACCTCATTAAAAGGACAAAAAGCTGATCCCACAGCTATAAATACTCAACTATCCCACAAACAGCACCAGAGCACAGACAGAGTTCTGACTCCTGTCCTCTGAAGATGCCGGCCACAGAGACTGGCAAAGAAAAACCTCCAGAACATGGCCATACAGCCCGAAAAACAGCCATCGGATCCCAGCCATGAAAGCCTTCGAGAATACATTGCATAACATACCTCATATGTGGTGTGTGAAGAATTGTTTCCAGTCTGTGGCCCCTTTCAAATGTGCCAGGGTCACCAGGGAGCCGTATGGCCTCCGTTGAGAATGGCTGGCCTGCATGACTCCTAGGATATCTTTCAACTCTGCAGTCCTAAAATTCTGTCCTCCATTTGTGGGCTTGTCCTAGGGAAAGACATTAGTCTAAACCAGCATGGTTGTTCTTATGTTCTTATACACTCTTGTCATTCCAACACATTCTGGGGAGGATATTAAAATTAAAGATCACATGACCTTTAAACTGAACAAGATGTTACAGATACAAATTGAAACTCAACTTCCTCTGGGCCACTGTTGATCTCTTTTTAAAGCAGTAGCCCCCGAGCTTCTTTTGATCATTGGAATTGGTGATATGACAGCACTGGCCTCAGCATCCCAGAGTATGGTTACATTAGGGAGAAAAAGACATATCTGAATTTGGTTTAACATGTTTTAAATCATTTTTTTAAAAAAGGCAACTACACAATGCACACGCATGCTCAGGGTTACCCCCCCCCCCCAACGATGGGAATTGTTTTTTCCAGTCAGAAAGTGAGGCATTTTACTGGGTGGCAAGAGGGTCATTTATTTTAAGTTTCTTGTGAAATCAATTTTGTTTGAATTGGTTTAGCAGATGATAACTGTCAGTGTAAATTGTGTCTGTGAGGTCTACCACAGTGAGGTCCCACTACTCACTGGTGTGTTTTCCCTCCCACTAGCCTCTGCTGCAAGTTCCCTTTCCTTCTCCATTAGCACAATGTTCTCTCTCTCCCTCCCCCATACATTTGTGTTGGGCTGCAGTCTGATCTGTTTTATTTTTTCCCCTATCTGTTTTATTGAGATAGTGATATGTCACTTTGGAAGACATTTTAAAAAACCATTAGCCAACATCAGGGGGAAAGAGTTCCCTCCTTCACAAGCCTAGAAGCAGCAGGGCTTTGTTATCAATGGCTTTGTTATCAATTTTTCTTGCCTTCCCTCATGCCAGCACTGGCTGCCTCCCTTCCCCTTTCTCCCTCTTCTTCTCAGTTTTTTTCTCTCTCCTCCAGGTGTCCTCACTCTAAAATTTTCAGGGAGATAAGACTACTGTCACTTTTTAAAAAAAATACTGAAAGAGGAGCTTCTATCTGGCTTCCATGAGCTACAGGAAAACTCAATTTTATTTTTTCCCCTCTGCCATACTGACATGGACGTGGTGGCGCTGCGGGCTAAACCGCAGAAGCCTGTACTGCAGGGTCAGAAGACCAAGCAGTTGTAAGATCGAATCCACGCAACGGAGTGAGCTCCCGTCGCTTGTCCCAGCTCCCGCCAACCTAGCGGTTCGAAAGCATGCAAATGCAAGTAGATAAATAGGGACCACTTCGGTGGGAAGGTAACAGCGTTCCGTGTCTAAGTCGCACTGGCCATGTGACCACGGAAGATTGTCTTTGGACAAAATGCTGGCTCTATGGCCTGGAAACGGGGATGAGCACCGCCCCCTAGAGTCGAACACGACTGGACAAAAATTGTCAAGGGGAACCTTTACCTTTACCATACTGACATATAGATATATCAGTTTGAAAGACATAAAAAACCCACAAATATTTAAAAATACCAGAGCAACAGCAACAGCAAGTGGCCAGCGTGAGAGTGGGTGGCTGCGGGAAAAAGCATCAATTGCTAGAATTTTAAAAGCCCATGTAGCCCGCTCAACCAATATACAGCAGAGTTTAAAAACAGATTAAACATTTTCCCAAGAGATGTACCCACTGACCCAAATACTACATGGCTATCAGGTCACTTTAACCTCATTTCAAAAACCCTGATTCACTTCCTGGTTTATTTTCATATGTAACCATGCCCCAAGTAACTTTACTTTCCCTTACGTATTCCAAACAGCGTCCAAACTGGGTGATAGTACAGTAAAACAGCAAATGGGGGAATTGGGTTCTTAGAGGCCATCTTTTAGGAGCTGTGTTTTTAAAACAAAAAAACTTGAAACAGCATTTTAAAAAAATAAAATCATAAAACCTCCAACCTGTGCATTATATAGGGGGGAAGGGACAGACGGAGGAAGAGTCCAATGCTCCTGTTCGATGAAGTCTCTCTTAAAGCTTCATACCTCCAAAGTTAAGGAAGCAAGGCCAGTCCAAAACTCAATAATTCTAACCAGGAATGTTCAGACAATTTTGCAATTCCAGTAATTGTGCTGAGCAGTTTTCAAACCAAGGTCCCTGTGTGATGCTATTCCTTTTCTTTTACATGTATATCTAGAATTTGAATCGAGACCTTGAAACATAGTTTGGATTCACCTTCATTCATCTTTACTCATGTCAGAGTTTTGCACAATTTAAAATTATGGACATATATGAAATATAGGTAAAATTAAAAGAAATTAAAATGTTACAATAATTAGACTAGTTTTGACCAGAAGGGGGCTACTTCAATAGTATTATCTCAGCCATATCTTAGATCTCCTTTTGTGCATGTGGCGGGGCATAAATTGCATGCACATAAGTGCTACATTGACTGAATTTCTCCACAGTCACAGAAAATTTGTCCTTTATTCAGATGGCCCCATTGTACTTAATTATTCTTTGATCTTCTTACTTTGCTTCAAAGTCTATTAAGTGACTCCCAGATGGTCCAGCTAGAGTCTTGCCCTGGTGGGAGACACTATTCAGCATTCATCCATTCAGCAAGGTGTGTTCTTCTTCTCCATAGGTTTAGCCTACCCTTTTTTAACTTAATATTTAGAGCTTAAGATGTGTGCAGAAAGTTTTTTCTTGATTTTAGTTACTGTCTTGGCATCCATGAATTGGATGGGTTTGTGTTGTATTACCATATTCCATTCATTATTTGCTAGCACTTCTCAATGTACTTCCAGAAGGGTAATGCCAACCTTTTTCAATGGGGCTGGGAATGTTTGATATTTATTTATTTATTTATTTATTTATTTATTTATTTATTTATTTATTTATTTATTTATTTATGTATGTATGTATGTATGTATGTATGTATGTATGTATGTATGTATGTATGTATGTATGTATGTATGTATGTATGTATGTATGTATTTATTTATTTATTTATTTATTTATTTATTTATTTATTTATTTATTTATTTATTTATTTATTTATTTATTTATTTATTTATTTATTTGATGCACCACCAATAGTGCTGGAGCACTCTCTGGGCATTTTACAAAATAATTATGCCAGGAACACTTTGCCCTCCATCAAGCTAGTTACTCATTTGACCATCCATGGAGGGATGGAAGGCTGAGTCATCCTTGAGCTGACTAACTAAATCCGTCAGAACTGAACTCAGGTTGTGAGTGGAGGCTTGATCACAGTACTGTAGTTTAATCACTGTGCTACAGGAATAGTTAGCATCAGCATTTATATTTTAGATTAGTAAGACATGGTTGTCAACTGGTTTTGGAAAACAGAGTGAATCATGTTTGTAGTAGTCTGTCATATACTCTATTTTTTTGCTCCATTAGATGCACTTTCGCCCCCCCCCAAAAGTGGGGGGAAAGTGTTTGCGTCTTATGGAGCGAATACTGTAAAATGGTGCAATTTGTGGACATTAACAGACCCCCCCAGAGCCCAGGCCGCTGTCATATACGACTGGGTTCTGTACTCCCCCCCCCCACTGCCTGTCCTCCCGACTCCAACCCAAGCCCGACAGCATACCCCGGGAATCTTCTTTGGTTTCCCACCACCGGCAGTGAAAGCTTGACTCTGCAGGGGAAGAGGCGAGCTCCGCCGCCTGTCTTCCACGCCACTGGCTCTGGCTTCCCCCTCTCATGCCTGCAACCGATATTGGTCCGTTCAGCACCAGGCCAAGCCCTCATCACCGCCATCGCCAGCACACCACCCTTCTCCTCCCCTTCTGGGTCAGGGCCTAGGAGCGCTCAACTGATGAGTCCCATAGAGATGATGAGCTGGCTGGATGCCTTAGCAGTTCTAGGTGTGCATGTGAAGAGAGAGCATACCATTCTCTGAAAGGGGGGTGGAGTTTTACTTCCGGCGCTCTTTGTAGGAACCATTCCTTGTACTGTACTTGTTCAGAATATTTATTCCTATTCCCTCCTCTAAAAATTAGATGCGTCTTATGGTCAGGTGCGTCTTATGGAGCGAAAAGTACGGTACAGTGGTGCCTCGCTATACGGCTGCCCCGTTAGATTATGAATCCGCATAACGATGACTTTTTGCGATCGCTATAGCGATTCGCAAAACAGTAATTTCAGTGGGTGATTTTTGCTTGACAATGCTGCCCGGGGCGCCCATACACCAAGTGGGGAGGGGGGGGAGACATCTGGAATTTAGACGATCATCGCAGGCATCCTCATAAGGTATCAGCTATGGTAGGTGTGGCCAGTCAGAACACATGCATTTCCCAAGAAGCAAACTGGATGTGAGTTTCAAAAACAAACAAACAAACAAACAAACAAAACTTGTCTCAAAACAAATGAACTCCAAAACACAAATCTCATCTGAACTCAGTTTTCTGCTCCAGTGTATTCATTTTCCAGGAGGCAATCTGATGAGAAGGCAATCTGAGAGACAAGTAACTCAGCCAAGAAACTGAGCACAAGGCAGAGTCTGAGTCTCAAATAAAAATCACTTATTTACCCCCAGCAAAGTGCAACAAAATATCAGTTTCACAGAAGGCAAACTATTGATGCTTATAGGAACACTCAGACTACACCCACACACCCCAAAAAGCAAAACACACAGATTTCTGGTCAAGCATATAGTACTGTGAAACAAACAAACAAGCAAACAAAAACAACCAACCAAGCAAGCAAACAAACAAAAAACCCAAGTTAAAACACACACGCAACATGCATGCTCACCAAGAAGGCAAAACCCCATACCACACCAAAACAACTAATTGGCTGACACAAAGCAAAGCAAAAACGAAGTGTCCTGCTTATATACTGCCGCATAGCACTTAAAGCACTCTCTAGGTGGTTAACAGTTTAATTACACCGGCCACACATTGCCACCCCCGCCACCCCAGTGATCTGGGTACTCAATTCATGGACCTCAGAAGGATGGGAGATTGAGTCAACCTGGAGCCAGCTAACTGAGCCCAGGATTGAACTCAGGTCATGAGCAGAGTCTTCCCACTAGTGCTGTAATTTAACCACAGTGCCGTGAGACACACAACCTTCCAAAAGCATAGCAGCAGTGAAAGCAACAGAAAGACAAAATGCAAAAGCAAATTAAAAATGTTCCTCCCGCTCTGCCACATTAGCTCCTTAGGATACTCCATTTTTATTATGTCATTTTAGTAGTATTATTTTGTTCCTTCCTTTTCACAAGGGGAAAAGTGCACTAGAGAGCTGTATCAGTTTGATACCACTTTGACTGTCATCCTGGTGTTTGATGAGGTATTTGGAATCCTCTGCTAGAGAACCCAGGAATGTTGGTTTCCCCGAGCTGCAGCAGAGAATTCTAAGCATCTCAACCAACTACAAATACCAGGGCTTCTTAGGGTGAAGCATGACAGCTGAAGTGCTATCAAAATGATACAACTGTATACAGTGGTGCCCCGCATAGCGAGGGTTAATCCGTTCCGGATTAACCCTCGCTATGGGAAACATTGCTCAACGAAACGAAAAAACCCATTGAAACGCATTCAACATGGTTTAATCCGTTCCAATGGGCCCCGAAACTCACCGTTGAGCGATGCTTCCCCATGGCCGGCAGCCATTTTTGCGCCCTCCCCTCGCTTAGCGAGGGCGCGAAAACGCTGCGCGCGGCCATTTCGGGGCTTCCGGCGGCCATTTTGGAGCCACCAAACAGCTGATCCGCAGGTCACAAAGTGAAGGTTGGTAAGCGAAATGCTTACCGACCTTTGCTATGCGATTTTCGGCCATAGAGGCCATCGCTTTGCTATCACATTAGCGATCGCAAAAACGTCCTTGCTATGTGGATTCGTCGTTCTACGGTGCGCTCGCTAAGTGAGGCACCACTGTACTGCAGTTACACCTTAAATGACAGAAAAGTCCCCCTCCTCCACTTTATTCTCAGAGCAAATTTTATAGGGTGGGTGAATTAAACTGGCTCCCGGTGATCTCTATGAAAGAGTAGGGAGTCAAGCCTAGGTTTGCCTGTCTCAATCCAATCATTGTACCATAGTGTCCAAAACTGAGTAATTTACTGAACATATGTGTGTAGAACCATAGTCCAATGATTAAACAGATTTATTTACAAAAGAGAAAACAGATGAGTTCAGGGTCAAACTAGCTGTTAAGAGCATGTGTTTTTCATACAATTAGCCCATTTTCTCTTCCAGTTGTTATTTACTGAGATATGTGCCTCAACAATCAGACTTGCAAATTGAGCCCATGTTCACCTTTCAGGGATTGTTTCCCAAGACAAAGCATAATAAATGCAAAAAATGTGATAAGAATATTAACTAGTTTGATCCATACTTAAGAACTATGTGCCATGGCAGACAGGTATTTTTCACTGCCTGGGAGATAACCCTTTGACCTCAGTGGGTCAAATAAATGTGTTTGTGTTGCACACTGCCCAGTTTCTGTTACTTTTCGTCTACATTTTCTTTAACCTGAAACAACGTCTTATTTTTAGAACCCTCTACTGAAATGTATATTCAAAAATGCTTGTACAGATGGATGACAGTAAAGCAGTTAATAATACAGAGTGAAGGTAAATGTCACTGAGAAGGTAGTTGATGTGAATGTCTTTTAACTTGGAACATAAAATAAGTGTGTTAAAGAGGTATGGATCATTCCTCCCACGAAGCAAGAAATGGTTGGATTGTTTCATTGCTGATTATACCCAGGTTGCATCCATACGGTGCAAGCAGCTGCAAAGAATCAGGGTATTGGAAATGATGTTTCCCTTGTGGGCAGCTACAATAAACTCTTGTTTTTGCTGCTCTGATTTAAAGCAGAAGAAAATCTCCAATGGAATGCAGCTGAACACTGAAGGACTGCTTTCCATTTGCAATATGATGGGGAGAATAGTCTTAGGTTCTCTAGAGAGATTAATCTGAAATTTCAATTTATTAACTGTGTTTCAGATGGAACCTTGCTGAAAACATGCAAGTGAATATTAAGTAGAGTTTATTATAGTGTACATCAGATTAGGCTATAGGATATTTCTCTGTATGCTTCACCGCCACGTGCTTATCTTTGCTTAAGAGACATATTGTACTCTGCTGAGTTTTGGCAATAGATTCCAAATTCTAGATCAAGCATGGGCTGTGGGATGATAGAGCAGCATTGCTATAGCCTCCACTGAATGATTTATGGAATAGCGTTCATACTGGCTTCAAAGCAAAATGTTCTCTCTTCCTGCCTGCTGAACAGAAGGAGCTGATGCAAACATAGGCATCAGCAAGAGGAACCAAATGGATTATGTGACAAGAAAAACAAGTTACACACAGCAAAGCAAATGGAGCAGAGCACTTTTCTCTCTCTTTTTAAATTTAATGGGCATAATTTACATGTGCAACTGAATGCAGGCTGGAAGAAAAATAATAAAAGTTATGTACAAAATGAGAAACATATGCTGGTATAATGAACCATATATGTGCTCTTTATGTATGTATGTATGTATGTATGTATGTATGTATGTATGTATGTATGTATGTATGTATGTATGTATGTATGTATGTATGTATGTATGTATGTATGTATGTATGTATGTGCATATAGATAAAGCTACACTTATTCAGACATTTGTATTGGAAGTAGATAATCTAAGCACATAAATCTAAAAGGGAAATAAATTAAGCAGGGGATGTGTGACAAAAAAGGTTACGGAAATGGGAAAGATGGTCAGCGTAAACGTTTGCCAGGATTAAATAGGCCATCTACCTTTTTGCCTCTAGTGGTCTAAATTGCTTTTCTTAAATACACACTCTGTTCAGCCCTGGCAAACTTTGATGTTGACCAGTTTCAGTGCCTGCAGAAAGGCTGAGAAGAATTCATGGCCTTCAGATATTGTTTAAATATCCATCAGGACACGAGGAGATGTTCACATGTTACAAGACCAAGCATTCTACAAAATGGAAAGGAGCTGCAGTAGGAAAAAAGAATGAGAGAAGAAACTCTGGATCTAGTGAGTAGATGGATGTCAGCAGCATGAGGGAAAAGAGGCAAAGAGAAGCAGGGAAGAACAAAACTATCAATGGTTAGTCATTCTTTACACCTATGTAGGGCTCCTTTGAATCTTGGACACAAAGTTAGAAATTAACACCATATAGAAACTGAAGGCAGTAAAGAAAAGAAATAAGAGATACAGTATAGTTTTGTTATTTCCTGGAAGTCGCCCAAAGCAGTGGTTTGTCCACTACATCAGTATCGTACAGGTTTAAACAAACAAACAAATAAATGTCAATCAATGTTGAGAGCAGGAAAAAGCCCAAGATGGACAGAACACCTGAGAACTGAAGAATGCGGTTAGACATGAGAATTAAGCAGATTATGGTCCAAAATACAAAATTTACCATTGTTTCTACTCTATTAGAACAACTAGATAAAGAACTATATGATGGCCTGCTTTAGAACACCCCAATTCTATAACCATTCCAACATTACTCATGTCCCCTCCCACCAGCACTCAAAACTCAGGTTTGCTTCGTCTGTCACTGGCACATTTATGCCAGGAAGCACAGCAACAGAGGAAAATGAAGAGGACAGAGGTAAAGCACTGAGAAAGAATGAACAAGCCAAATAACATAGGACAGGGGAAGGGAGAAGACAGCTGAAGAGGACAAAAGGCAGAAGCAAGACAGTGGTAGATGGATGGGAGAGGAGAGGACAGAGGGGGTTAGAAATACCAAGGGAAATGGAGGGGAATGGAGGGGTAGAGGAGAGGAGAGTCAGCCTGTGGCTTTAGAATTGTCTGGGTACCAAACCTTTATTTTAACATTGATTTCTATAGGGAAATTGAGTTCGGCTTCCAACGGCTCACTTTATGGCTTGCTTCCAGGTTGGACTTTTTGGCATGGCAAAATCCTTCTATTCCACTTACAAATTCTGGCAAATTCTTGTCCAATGAATTTCTCACACATCTGCACCAGATAAATTCAATGCAGCTACTCCCACCATGAAGAGGACTGTATCATATGTGCATGGCCTGTGACTCTGAAAAAGGAATTGCCTTTCAGGGGAAAAATAGGTGGCAACAGTGATCCAATCTCACAAACATGATTTGAGTTCAAACACAAATGGACTCAAACCCACATTTTAAACAACTGAATTAAAAGCAATCCAGCCATTTGCCTAGATGGATGAATCTATGAATTTTGCATTTACCCATGTTTTTACTACTCATAGGTGGGGTATAAATAAATAAATAAATAAATAAATAAATAAATAAATAAATAAATAAATAAATAAATAAATAAATAAATAAATAAATAAATAAATAAAAATCAGCACCTTTTGTGAGGTTCTTAGTTTTAAAAGGGAACCACGCAAAATGATTTCTCGTTCCAGTGGTGGAAATGGTGAAAAACAGGTAAAGACCATAATTGGCTTGGTTTGTCACCATATGAAAAGACAATAAATGGTAGACAGGGCATATTTTCAAGGCAGAATTTCAGCAAGCCAATGTCAAGAAGGGGAGGAAAGCTGTTTAATATACCAGACTTCTCTGAGGCAGTGGAGAACAAGTCAACCTAGAGCTCAGTAGACCAGTCTACCCAAGGTTCAGTAGTTAAGGCCTATGGCCCACATAATTCTCTTACAATCATCTTAGAATTGCAGAGCTAGAAGGGACTGTGACGTCCACCCTCGTGCCCCTTGCTTGACCTTCAAGCCTCAGAGCACAAACACTCTCTTCTTTTACTCTTGCTGCCACCAGGTGATCTCTAAATCACCATTTACTTCAGAAAGATTCAGGTCCACACTTCAAGCTCTTTTAAATAAAACTTTGGTTTATTGATTACAGAGATTCATAAATATCTTCAGTAGCTAATCACCTTAAATATCCCAAACTACACACTCTATTACTCTGTCTGGCTTTTCTCTCCTGCCTGACTCTTACATTTTTCTTACTGACACAATCTCACTTAATCTCCCTTCTGACTCTCTGACTCCGCCTCTTATAGCATCTCTCTTGACTCCGCCTCTCAGCAACATGAATATTCATAAACCATTACATAATACAACAAGAAACATAGATCAAATAAAAGGAGAACGCTACAGGGACCGTTTGGACCATCGAGTCCAGTCCCTGTCAAGAAGGCACAGTGGGGAATCAAACTCCCAACCTCTGGCTCTGCAGCCACATACTGAAACCATTGAGCTATCCAGCAGTTCCATCCAGATAGCAGTAAGCATAACTCTCCGGGTGGGGGGCTGATAATTGTTTAAGAGAGAGAGAGAGAGAGAGTGTGTGTGTGTGTGTGTGTGTGTGTGTGTGTGTGTGTGTGTGAGGGGGGGAGATAGAGAACATAAAAAAAGTAAAAGCAGCCACAGAAAAAAGAGAAGAAATATAACTGAAGGTCATCATCATCATAAAAATTGCAAGTTAGTTAAAGAATAATAGCCACATGGAAAAAAGGAGATGTAAAAAGGAATGGGAACAGGACCAGATCTCAGCAGTTTGACAAAAACAGGAGAGGGAGGAGGGAAATGTTAATAGAAACCAAGATGGAGTTCTTGGCATGACTGTGTGTGCGATAAAAACCGTTAAAGAACTTGCCCATGAAAACCAGGAGAGTTCAAAGAAGTGTGAGTAATGGCTGTGAGATTAAGCTAAAAGATTGCTAGTAATAAGTAAGAGCAGTCTCACCTGAACAGTTAGAGCAGAAGCTGGGTTGATGTAATGATAGTTATTCAAAGCAGAAATGAAAAGTTTTCAAAATTGCTGTTGGAAGGAGTTCTGGGGAATATTCAGCAAGGGAGAGAAACCCAAGGCAGCTGTCGTTTTGCATTATCATATACAAACCACAGTGTTAAATCAAGTTCCTTCGCAGCTGCAAACATGGCAGATGATGCAGATAGGAGACCAGCATGCAATAGATGAGAGTTCTGCATCTACTCAGAATGTCATTTTATTCCATCAAATCACAGAAATGTGGAAGGAACAGCAGGCACCATCAAGTCCAGCTCCCTGCTACTGCAGGAAATCTGCCACCAAAGGATCCTGACAGATGTCCTCCATCACTCTCTGCTTAAAATCCTGAAACAAAAGGGAATACATCATCTTCTGAGGTGGTCCAGCCTACTGCCAAACAGTTCTTACTATCAGGACATTCTTCCTAATATTTAGTCAACATCTCCTTTCTTGAATCTATTTGTCCATGCCCAGATATCTCCAAAACCACAAAAACAAGCTTGCTCCATCTCACTGCCCTCAGGCATCATACAATGGGTATTGTAACACCATTTAATTACAGGAAACTTATACTTCAGCGCTGAGATTTCTACAACCCCACTTAGATGCTTGTTCCTTCTTGCTGTTCCTCTTTCTTAGTATCTTTTCTCCTCCATTTTCCCCACTAAGAAGAACCTGGCACTATTTCCTGTTTGTCACAATACCCACGTGCCCCTGCTTGTTTCACCAGACTAAGAGCTTGTTGTGAGTTGCACAGTGTTGTTGTTTATGCTGTTTGAGATTTCTTCACCAGTGTCCAAACTGAGAGCAAAAAACAAAAGAGGCAGGAGACGTTCCCTTCACCAAGAGTGTATTTACAAAATATACATAGATAGCACCTCAGAACTGGCAAATTCATGATTTCTTCAAACAAAGTGACATGCTGCTCCTCCATACATCAACCCAACAAATAAGCCTATTCAGTAACTTGCTCATATACAGTTGCATGATGCAAGTATGATGCAGCAAATTGAAATCTACACATGTGTGGAGGTGTCACATCATTTTTCCTTGGCTAAGTGCCAACCTGAGTGACTCAGCCTTTTCCAGTTTCCCACAATCCAACAAGACAATTCCATATTGTATTTTAAACAAAATACTGACAGAGCTCACACTTTGTGTCTTTCAGCTGCCGCCAGCTGATTACATCAAAATTGTTTGCTATTAATCACACAGGTCCAGGCAATGTGTCATTTTAAAAAGAACCAATAGAAATTGTTTATTGTTACAGATGTTGATAGAACAAGCAATGTTGTTAACTCTTAAACAAACATCCTCCTTCATCCACTCTCAACCACCACTCTCCTGCCCAAACTCCCAAAACTCTCCAAACTCTCCGGGACTCCCCTCCCACCTCCTGCTGCTGAGTCTCATATCTCACGACTTTCCCTCTCCAGCACTCCCATTGGTCTATGCAGATATCACATTAATATTTATCACTTGGACAGAGCCACACTGTTCTATGCAAGCATCCCAAAACAGAGCCTGCCTCGGACATCTGAACATAATGGAATACAGTGGTGCCTCGCTTGACAAGGATAATCCGTTCCAGCGAAATCACTGGAGCGAAATCCTTGTCAAGTGAAATAAAAAAGGAAATTGAAATGCACTGAAAACTGGTTCAATGAGTTCCAATGGGTGAAATACCTCAGCGTCCAGTGAAGATCCTCCAAACAGGCCATTTTCCAATGCCTGTGCAGTGAAAAATCTATCCTGAACACAGTGGGGAGCCAACAGCCAGTGGCCATTTTGAAAACCCGACAATCAGCTGTTTTGATCCTCGTAATGCAAAGAATCAGTTCCCAAAGAAGGGAACCGATAGTCGCAAAGCGGATTTTGCCCATTAAAACGTCATTTTGCGATCGCAATAGTGATCATAAAAACATTGTGAAGTGGATTTGTCATCAAGCGGGGTAATCGTTAAGCAGGGCACCACTGTATTGCATAAATGTTTCCAATGAGAATCCACCACAGCTTCAAACTCTAATACTCTGGAGTACAGTTCCCAGCACTTCCAACTAGCATGGGATTCTAGGGGTGAGAGTATAAAATAGTTGACTTTTCTAAGCCCTGCAATTGATAATATTCACCGAATGCAGCAGACTGCTGCCTGCAGTTTGTCTTGGTGCCTCTGACAAATTTATCTAGTAACACAAGTAAATTAATGTTAGTAAATGTCATAGTACTGGTTTACATGCTTTATTTAGTTCACAGCATCCAAATTTTCTATTGCTTCTGGAATTATTAATGAAATAATGTAGTTTATGGTGGCAGTATTATGCACTGTGATACAATATAAATCTTAGTGATTTCAATGAGTCATGTACACACAGAATTCCCAGCTGTGTCATAGCTTTTATCAGCTGATATGAGTGGCCTTAGGAAGAGGCCGTTGACAAGGCCTGACAATGTAAAAGATACTTTGGTGGAGAATTATAGCCTATTCTGCTGTAGAATATTTGCGTTAGCAATTTGTGCCCCATAGTGTCGATATTGATGTTTTTTTAGGGATCTCTCAGTCAGCTGGAGTAATGTTCTACCAAGAATAAGAGTTTTAGGTGGCTGTCCTGACATGAACTAATGTGCCAGAATGGTAATATCATAGCAAGAAGGATACCTTTGAGGGCTATTATATTTCAAGTTCTTGTTTAAAACTCCTGTACGTTATTTTATTGCTCTTTTACATTCCTATGCTTGATATTTGTTCCCCCCACATGGAAAAACTGGCTTCAATATTCTCTGTATGAATCAATACTAACAGTAATAAAACAGAGACTGTACCGTTCTTTTGTAGATTACATTTCCCCACTAATCAGAATCCCATAGATGGAACAGTCATAGGGTTTATGGAAACTGTAGAAGGCTGTTTTGGCATTGGAAAGATGAACGAAAATGGCCAACGCTTACTGGAGTTTTGCTGTTACTATGGTCTCTGTGTCAGCAACACATTCTTTAATACGAAGCTGCAACACAGAGTTTCCTGGAGACATCCAAGATCCAAGCATTGGCATCAGCTCGATTTGATCCTCACTAGACGTTCTAGCCTTCCTAGTGTTACGATCACACGCAGCTACCAGAGTGCTGATTGCGATACTGATCACTCCCTGGTGTGTAGTAGAGTAAAACTACGAACAAAGAGAGTATATCACACGAAAAAGGAAGGAAGACCACGCATTGACATCATCAAGACTTGTGATCAAAGAAAAGTGAAGGAATTTGCCCAAGCACTTGAGGAAGTCCTTCCAGGTCCGGCTAATGCAAATGCACCTGAACGATGGGAACACTTCAAGAACACTGTCTACAACACCGCCTTGTCCACCTTCGGCAAGAAGACCAGAAAGATGGCTGACTGGTTCGAAGCCCATTCGGAGGAGTTAATGCCAGTCATCGAGGCTAAGAGAAGAGCTCTAGCAGCATACAAAGCCTGTCCTAGTGAGTACAACTTGCAAGCTCTTCGAGCTGCTCGTACCCAAGTCCAACAGGCTGCCAGGAGATGCTCCAACGACTATTGGCTCCAGCTCTGCTCCCAGATACAGATAGCAGCGGACACAGATAACATCAAAGGAATGTATGACGGTATCAAGCAGGCCTTAGGTCCAATGCAGAAGAAATCTGCTCCCTTGAAGTCTGCTACAGGTGTGCCCATCCAGGACCGAGCACAGCAGATGGAACGCTGGGTACAGCACTACTCTGAGCTATATTCCAGAGAGAATGTAGTAACCGAAGAAGCATTAAATAACATTGAGTGCCTGCCTGTCTTGGAAGAGCTGGACAGTGAACCAACCTTAGCAGAAATAAAAGCGGCCTTGGATTCCCTCGCCTCCGGCAAGGCACCTGGAAAGGATAACATCCCTGCTGAAGTGCTGAAGTGCTGTAAGGAGATCATCACCACCGAACTGTATGAAGTCTTGTCTCTGCTGGAGGGAAGGTGCAGTCCCACAGGACATGAAGGACGCAAACATCGTCACATTGTACAAGAACAAAGGTGACAGGGGTGACTGCAATAACTACCGTGGCATCTCTCTTCTTAGCGTTGTAGGGAAGCTGCTTGCCCGTGTTGTGCTGAAGAGGCTCCAGGTTCTTGCAGACAGAGTCTATCCGGAATCACAGTGTGGATTCCGAGCTAATAGATCCACCACTGACATGGTATTCTCCCTCCGACAGCTGCAGGAGAAATGCAGGGAACAACAACAGCCACTCTTAGTGGCCTTCATAGACCTTACAAAAGCATTTGATCTGGTTAGCAGGGATGGCCTTTTTAAAATACTTCCCAAGATTGGATGTCCACCCCGTCTCCTTAACATCATCAGATCCTTCCATGAGGGAATGAAAGGCACTGTAGTTTTTGACGGCTCAACATCAGACCCCTTTGACATCCGAAGCGGAGTGAAACAGGGCTGTGTCCTCGCACCAACACTTTTTGGGATCTTTTTTGCTGTCATGCTGAAGCATGCCTTTGGAACTGCAACCGAGGGTGTCTATCTCCGGACTAGATCAGACGGAAAGCTCTTTAATCTCTCTAGATTGAGAGCAAAGACCAAAGTCCAACTGAAATGCATGCGGGACTTCCTCTTCGCAGACGATGCAGCCATTGTTGCCCACTCTGCTGAAGACCTCCAACAACTCATAAATCGATTCAGCAAGGCCTGCCAAGACTTTGGACTAACAATCAGCCTGAAGAAAACACAAGTCATGGGCCAGGGTGTGGACTCACCTCCTTCTATTACCATCTCCACACAAGAGGTTGTTCATGACTTTGTGTACCTGGGCTCAACCATCTCTGACACCCTTTCTCTGGATGTCGAGCTGGATAAACGCATTGGCAAAGCAGCTACCATGTTCTCTAGACTCACAAAGAGAGTATGGCTCAATAAGAAGCTGACGACACATACGAAGATCCAGGTCTATAGAGCCTGTGTCCTAAGCACACTCCTGTACTGTAGTGAGTCCTGGACCATTTGTGCACGGCAGGAGAGGAAGCTGAACACCTTCCATATGCGTTGCCTCCGACGGATTTTTGGTATCACCTGGCAGGACAAAGTTCCAAACAGAGTAGTCCTAGAACGAGCTGGAATTTTCAGCATGAACACATTACTGAAACAGCGACGTCTACGTTGGCTTGGGCACGTCGTGAGAATGGCTGATGGTCGGATTCCAAAGGATCTCCTGTATGGGGAATTAGTGCAGGGAAATCGCCCCAGAGGGAGACCACAGCTGCGATACAAGGATATCTGCAAGCGAGATCTGAAGGCCTTAGGAATGGACCTCAACAGATGGGAAACCCTGACATCTGAGCGTTCAGCCTGGAGGCATGCATTGCATCACGGCCTCTCCCAATTTGAAGAGACCCTTGCCCAGCAGGCTGAGGCAAAGAGGAAGTCACAAAAGCAGCAAAACCAGGGAGCTGGACAGGGGACAGATTGGATTTGTCTTCAGTGTGGAAGAGACTGTCACTCTCGAATCGGCCTCCTCAGCCACACTAGGCGCTGTTCCAAGTCCTCCATACAGAGCACGGTACCATAGTCTTTCGAGACTGAAGGATGCCTAACTAGTAAAAAAAGTAACTCTTCCCAGTTCTGTGAGATAAAGCTAATATAAGAATGGTATAAAACCTCTCTAATTCCATATTTCCTCCTTGATTCTTCATTTCCTTTCCCACCAAAAGTTACAGAGTTCTGGATTATAAGAATATATATGAGTCTTTAGTAGGAAATCACACAGAATATCTCAACTTGTTGTCTTAAGTATAATAATTTGCCTGTTTCTTCCTTACATTTTTTGTACTATATCATATTCACTTGAATTCATTATTGACTTTCCATAAACATGCTTACCTTTTGGAGGTCTGGTAATTAACAGTATATGGTTCCCAGTGTGGTGTAGTGGATAGAGTGACAGACTAGGACACTGGAGAACAGGGTTTGAATCCCCACTTGGCCATGGAAACTTATCTCACCTGGCTTCCATCCCTTTAAAATGTTCACTGCCTAATATATCTAAAATCATTAATGTCCTTTCATTAAGACTGGTTTCTTAGCAGAAATAATTTGCAGTACTCCAGTTCAACCCGAATTACAGTTGATGCATGGTTGATAAAATATATATATATAATTAATCCCAGGACTATCCTGACCAGATTCCTCCTGCTCCTTCTCCTCCTTATTGTATAGAATAAATAAAAAGTATCAGTTTCACCAGTAACTATAAAAAAAGAGTGCACCAACATTTCAAGGAAAAGGAGCCTTATCTCTCAAAGAATTCCACACTTTCTTTTCTTTTCTTTTCTTTCTTTCTTTCTTTTTTTTGTGAGATAGCTTGTAGTTGCTAATTTGGATATTCAGGAGACAACTACTAAGTGACTTGGACACTAGTGAATATGACTTTCTTGTGGGAGCAGGGGGAAGATAAGTTTTTAAAAGATTGTGTGTATTTTTCTAGAAATAAAGTAACTTCAAATAGGCATATCAAAGCTGTTACAAGGCTCTGCCTGGCAAAAGCTGTTTCTGTAAACTATGAGGTGTAGTATGTGACCTGCAACACAAGTTTCTGTGAGTTTTCATGTTTTCTTGGCAACCTCTTAAAATTAAATAATAATAATAATAAAAAGACACAGAAAAAGACTGGCAGGAGGGAATGCAAGGAAAAAATGCATATATTTTGAATAATATTTGATGGACAGAGGGAAGTGACATAACTTCGATCATTGACAATGAACAACAATGAACGCCAGGATAGTGCAAAAAAAAATGACTCTAAGCCAAAGCAGCTCACTTTAGAGACATTTGGGAAAAACCATTTTTATTTTAGAGCCACAAGGTTCAGACCCCCAAAGTGAATGCCAGGTACCATCAGGTAATTTGCCAGCAAAGGTGCTGTTTGCTATAGAAGGCACATTTGGAAGCCAAAAGCAGGCAGAAGCTGTGACTATACTGGCAAGCCAAATTTGAGTGATTCAGTTTTGCTGTGTCTGGATTTTAACCCTTGCACTTTACCTATTTTACACTTTTGTTCTTGTCAAGTGTAATATGAGTCTTGCTATACTTGTAAGACTTAACAAGTGTAATTAGGTATATGTTTTTGTGGACTGCTGCCAAATTCTGCAGCCCACATCAAGAGTGTTTACAAGGTTAGGCCTAACAAAACATGTTAGTCTTCAAGGTTTCACTAGATTCTTTGGTGGTTTTGCTTCAACAGACTAGCACAGGTATCTCTCCTTTTAAAAAACACATTTTAAAAAACAACAAACTATAGTTTGTGTCTTGAGCTGTAAGAAAGCAATTTTCTAAGGAAGGACTATCATCATCATCACGTGCCATAAAGTCAGTTCTGACTTATGATTATCAATTTTTGGCTTTTCTAGGTAGAGAGTACTCAGAACTGGTTTACCATTCCCTTCTTCTGGAGGCACTTGTGGGACTGTGCTGCTCGCCCAAGGCCATACAGGCTGGCTGAACTGAAATGCACAGTTGGGCATTGAACTCCCAACCTCTGGCCCTACATCCAGATACCAAAGGAATGTAGAAAATAATAAATCAGTATATGTTGCTACTAGCCAGTGATGCCTATCCCAACCCCTCCTTTTTTGTTTAGTGAAAGTAGCAAGTCTAATTTAAGGAGAACACGAGGTAGGATGCAGAAAGTCACAGAATGCATTAAGAAGCCTGAGACAGGACAGTGATTTATGTTCTTTGTACATGTGTGTGTTAATTTTTGTAGTTTTAAACCTTACAAAACAAGCATTGATCCAGCTTGACATGTCTACAATATTTGTTCCATATTCAATACATCCCAGTGTTCATTGTATAAATGAGTCTAGACTCTAGACTCACTCCACTTTTTAACATCTATTCCATGACAGATGAAAAATAATGGTTTTTTAGTGTCTTGCCCTGACTGCTTGAGTAGTAGTTGGTAAATTAATACAGAATAATTTCTCAGTATTGAAAATAGCATCCTATGTTACATTAAATAGTCTTAATAAAAGATTTAAATTAAGGTAACTAGAACTTAGAAAGTTACATTTTAAAAGTAACTCATTAAAATTATAGAAGCAATGAATCCAAGATTAGCTAGTTACCATTGTAGTTATTTTTAAAGTAACATTTTCCCATTCATCAAGAATAGTTATTTTAGTTATTTTTTTTAAAAAAAATAGGAACACTACAAGCTATATAAAAACACTTGCCTCCCATGTGTCTTCTCACCATATCAATACCTGCAAGAAGGCACAAGCCAGTGGTTGAAGTGTGTTATATTCCTTTTCTAACATTCCAGGAAAAGTAGCTTTTTACAGCACAAAAGGAGTTAAACTATGCAAATTGAAGAAATTGCCAAAATGATGGCATTCTGTTGCCTTTTTGCATGGACTTTTAGATGGGTTATTTGCATCTTTTGGTTCAATCTCCTGCTCCTTTTGTGCTTGCTTTGTATGTGTGTTTTGCTTCATAAAATAAGGAAAATACCTGGAAGCAGGAAATCTCCTGGAATTCAATGGACAAAATCCAGTAGTAAGCTACAACTAGAGTAGGTCCACTGAATCAATGTGGATTTGGTGAGTCAACCAAATCCACTAGAGTAGATCCAGTGGGCCTACTCTAGTTGAGACTTACTAATGGATTTCAGCCAATTATTAGCCGATAGGCTGTCTGGCAATATTGAAATCAAGGACTGGTGGTTTGTCTACTTTGCTTATATCAAAAGCATCACAACACAATTAACAGAATGCAATATAAAACTAGGCAATGATGTGCATAAAAACACAGATAAAATACAAACTAGTTTACAAAAATTAAATTGTAAAGCTTAGACAAGTATGTCAGAAAATTTCTTCCAATACCAGACAACATTTGGGGCAGCTAATGTAAAATCTTTTATAATATATGTTGAAGGGCAGAGTATACTGACATTGTTATGACGTTGTCTGTTTTTGTGCTGTTTACTAACCCCACTTCATGGCCTACTAAATGACTTTCAAGCAACCCAGTTGTCCATGTGATCAAGGTTTCTCAAGGTTCCATCCATTTTAAGAGCTGGGTATTTCTTTCTTTCCACATTGCAGTCCTGGCTGTTTTTCTAGGATTCACAGGTGTTCTGAAAACAATGTTTCTAGATTTCAATCTTGGGCAGGAAGGAGGCTGATAGCTGAAAGGGTTCGGCAATTTAGTAAGAAATCTCCTCTGCTGGAGAAAATAACTTATTACAAGTAACTAATTATTTCAAAAGTCCGAGTCTTTGGTATCAAGCCCCAAGTCTAAAACCCCAAGTTTTTATTAAAAACAAGCCTTTTCCCCCAGAAAAAAGTTGTGGGGGTGGGGGTGGGTGGGTTCCAAATTGCAAGTCAAGTCTGAGTGATTTAAAAAAAAAAAAAAAAACCTGAATCAAGTCACTGTTGCAACTTAAATCTGACTTGACAGCGGGTCCTACAACTCAAGCCCCCATGTCTGGTAGAAGCAAGCACGACTGTGTACAATACTGTAAGTCTTCTTCCCAAACATTTCAGGTGCCATCAGATGGGGAAACAGCTTGTATTTTGTGGCATGGTCTGGTGTGAGGTATTTCCTGAAGATCCCACAAGGTATAGGCAGTAGTGTTCCAGCCTGGCCTTTCTGGTCCAGCAGTAGGGCTACTCTGTTTGGGGGGCAACTCCCGATGGATTGAAGCCTCAGTATAAGGAGATCACTCCAGCTAAATCACATTTTCTAGTTTGATCAGACATTACCCCTTATCACCATCTGAACACTCTCACTCCCAGATTCCGCACAGGATTAAAATGGGTCCTTTTTCCAATGTGTATAGGATTATGTTGTCATGTGTCTTCAAGTTGGAACCAACCTCTAGTGACCTAAAGAGGATTTTCAAGGAAGTGAGATACAGTGGGGTCTCTACTTAAGAACTTAATCCGTATTGGAAGGTGGTTCTCAAGTTGAAAAGTTCTTATGTTGAATCTGCATTTCCCATAGGAATGCATTGAAAACCATTTAATCCGTATCTGCTGTTTTCCGTCCATAGAAACTACAGTGGAACCTCTACTTAAGAACTTAATCCGTTTTGGAATGGTGTTCTTAAGTTGAAACGTTCTTAAGTTGAAGCAAAATTTCCCATAGGAATGGACTGAAAACCAATTAATCCGTTCTGGCTGGTTTTTTTGGGTTTTTTTGTTATGTAGAGGTGCGTTCGTACATTGAAGCATTAGTTCCCATAGGAACTAATGCAAAGCTGGTTAATACGTACTCTACCACTAGGGGGAGAATTTTTTTTAACCTAAGATGACCTTAAAAAAAGAGCAGGAAAGGTTTTTTTCCTGTTCTTATCTTGGATTTCTGTTCTCAAGTAGAAGCAAAATTTAGCAAATGGAGCTGTTCTTAAGTTGGATTGTTCTTAAGTAGAGACGTTCTTAAGTAGAGACCCCACTGTATTTAAGGAGTGGTCTTACCAGTTCCACTCTCCCAGTCAGTTTCCATGGCTGAGTGGGGATTCGAACCCAGGTCTCCTGAGTCTTAGTCTATTACTTCATCCACTACACCACACTGGATATTGTATAACCTGTGCAGCATTTTCTTTTTATTGTAGTAAGTTTTGTTCTTAGCTGAACAAGAAGAGAGGCATGTGTTTATTAAACAAAAACTACATTGTACAAATGAATGAATGAATGAATGAATGAATGAATGAATGAATGAATGAATGAATGAATGAATGAATGAGCTAGGGAAAAGCTCTTGCCAGCTCACCATCCCCTGCTGCTGGCTTGTTGGAGTCCATACTGACTTTCTCACTGCTGAATTGATTGTGCACAAAGCCATGGAGAGAAAGTCCTCAACCTCCCTTTGTCCTGAACATGCTGATGCACAGGGAAAGTCTGCCAAAATTACCTGGCAGAGGGAAGTATGGCTGAGGCAGGTTGCGTTAGCTGCATTTTTTAATTAAAATTATTAAATTGTTGTAACTTGGGGTGCAGAATCATTGAAGTATGGGTGGAGAGAAGACTGCAAGACTTCAAGAGAAGGGAATAAGGTGGCACCTACGAATGCATACATATATACCAATTCCATTGCCCTTCTCCGGAGGAAATAGACATTGAAAGGCATATTAAAAGCACATTGTCTTTTTTTAAGCAAATGAAACCCATACTTTGACAGTATATATTAATTTCCTAAAATATCTTTGCCTCCAGACACATAATTTGAGATAATTTTGCCCATCAACACAAATCAGTTGGAAACACCCAGATGTTAACCTTTCTGTCTCTGGTTTCTAAATTCCTATAATTCAACTGTGTTTCATCCAATTTTTGGAAATCTCGACAATTCAAACCCTTCACTGAACTGATCCTCTGTGTTCCTTTTCGTGGAGGAAGGACAAATAATCTCAAGGAAAGGGATATGTGCAGTTTTAACAGAGAACATGACACACCTTAAGTACTGAGCCTCTCCTCAGGCTATATAATTTAAATTTTCTCCAAATAGTTTTCTAAATGAAACCTTTCATTTAAGATGCTTGAAGCTATGTGGAAATTATGAAAATCGAACAAGAAAATCCTTAACTTCTATGATTTTCTTCCAAGTTTATCAGCTCACCAAAATTAAGCTCCTGGTCGCCTCTTTTATTGCCGAAAATAGATTTTTTTCCCAGGCTTGGTCTGTGTGTGTTCTAACATCTTCTGTCAGCTGCTTTTCCGAGCTTTTCCAGTAGTACTTTATGCAAACCACTGTATAGCCCAAATGCCCTTCCCTGAGATGATGAGTGAGTGATAGAAAAGGCTTTCAAGGTGCACTAAATGAAAAATGTGCAATTTATGCAAAGCATTCACACATTTCTATGCAAGTCTGAAACTGTTGAAGCTGCAGCTGTTGACAGGAAATTGGTGTCCCCATTGCTATTTACCTAGCAGAAATTAGTTCTCTCAGATCAGTTTTATTAAATGGGATAAAAGTAAGCAGACTCTCTCAAGAGGCTTTTTAAAAAATCTGCCTTTCAAGACTTAGAATATAATATGCTTTGCCTCCTGACATTTTTCCTATAATATCTCCTTGAACCATTAAGAATGGATTCCAGATATGGGCCTCTCTCATTGAATATTTGCTAGTTGACTTGAACTTAAAGCTTAAAACTTTCACTCTGCTGTGAAAATACACTGGTATAAACCGAGAAAAGATTATTATCTGGGGGCAAATACACCAGAAGGTCATCATAAGCAATGGTAGCAATGCAAGTTTGTGAGAAGGAAAGGAAACTTGAAGTGACAAGTCTGCATTTTAGGGTGGACTGCCTGATCTGCTCCCTTTTCTGAAATATCCCTTTCCAAAACCTGATGACAGTGGGAGATTTTTAAAGTACTCAAAAGAGATGACTGCCCAAAGCAACTGGAAACATAGACAGTCTGTGGATTGCTACACAGTTTTGTCTTTAACTGCATAAGAGAAAGAATTCTGATGATTAAACCATGCCTGAAGTATCTTATCATTGCATCTCATGGTTGAAGGGTATCAAACTGCAAAGCTGTTAACTCTCCTACAATTCTCTGGAAAGTCCGGTGGGGAGATTTAAAGTGAATAACATTTGTTTGTGATTGTAAGATTTGTGTGTTTTTTTGGCATTTGTCTCCTATAACATTCCTTTATGTGGAATTTACTATCTGGTAATACAGTTAAATTCAGTTTGTCTAGAGATAGCAGATCAAGGATAACTGCATCAAGGGGGAATCTTTCATCAGATTTTGAGCACAAAGAAGACAGCCTCTTTCTTGTTGTGTTGTTTATCAAGACCTTTGTGTGGTGCCATTTTATTGAGGGAACCCAATTTAACCTTCTCTGCTGTCCAAACACAGAAAAATATTGACAAAGCATGGGGGCATTTCAGTATTATGTCTTCAACACATACTTTTTTTGACAGCTACTGCATTGTGCTGTACTTTAAGAAAAAGAAAAGTTAAGGATTATCAGTTGCATAAGCAACAGTAGATGTTCAGGTCCAAGATCTAGAGGATGATGTTAAATGGGGAAAAGAATGAAATCCCCTCCCCCATTGTTAAAAATGTACGTCAGATTTTCTAAGCAGTTGAAATAGCAGTGGAGGAAGAGAGTAAAATATCATCCACTCTTTTAAAGAGAATATAATTTAGCAATGTCAACTATGGCTCTTAACCTATCAGCAATAATGATTCAAATTTTATATCTGCAAAAGAATGAATTCTTATTTTTATGTAAAAATTATGGATTTCAGTGTTTTAGGCAAGAACTCCTACACAGAACACCTACATATGCTATTCAGCTTAGGGAAAGCTTTTCTGTGCAATGCACTTAAAAGATAACACCTACATACAAGTCTTGTTATTTAATCCCTTCCAGAATTAACTCTTTTATAACCTCTTTTAGTATTATTAGTAGTTGTATGCTTCCTGGTGTTGGCACACATGCTGAGTCTATGTCTAATATTTCATCTTCTAGTCTAAAATACAAGGGGCATTATTCATGACAACAGACACAGGGAGATTAAATTTTTGTCTTCTCTCAGCTTGGAGAACTTGCATGTATGAGTACATGAACTGACTTAACAGAACAATGGAAATTTGTTTCCTTGCCAACCAGGATGAATGAGTTTGAAGTGAACATAATGTTTCATAAACACACACACAAAACTGAATATGTATGCGGCTTCTTTTGCAGTGCATAAGTTGTCTTATTAGCCAATATGATAGCTTTGGATAGGGTCCTCTCATCACAGACAGTATTATCAATACACATTGTGATTGATTTTTTATAATTGTCCAGGTTGTGATAGCTGTGGGACATAAATTTATGAATTAAATCTGTGTTATTATTATGTGTTGTCAAGTCGCCTCTGACTCATGCTGAATGAGTGATCTCCAAATTATCCTTTCCTCAAATGCGCTTCTCAGCTTTTGCAAACTCAAGACTAGGGGTTCCTTGAGGGAATCAGCCCATCTTTATTTGGTCTTCATCTTTTCTTGCTTCCTTCCACCTTTCCCAGCATCATTCTTAGAGAATCCTGCCTTCTCATATTGTGCCCAAAGTAGGGCAGCCTCAGCTTCAGCATTTTTGCATCCAGAGATGGTTCGGGATTGTTTTGAATTCAATTAGAGTATTTAGTTCTATTAAAAAACCACATAGGTTACACAACTAGGGCATTGGGGTCTGTATCTGAGGAAATCCCATTGTGAGCTAATTGCAGGGGATGTGAGCATGGTGATAGGGCCAAATGAGATGGATGAATAGATTCTCAGAATTATATTTCCTTTTGTACTCATGGTTTATTTTGGGTGTGGCTTTAGATGCAGAATGTGTATCCATGAGAAATGGATGGATTTAGACATGGGCAGAATGTCCCCCGAGTACCTAAATATTGGACATACAGATCAGAACCAACTGGCCTGTGCCTTTTACAAGACATCTCAGCATGCTCCAAACATTATCTGCTCACATCTGGTTCTCCATCATGAAAAGACACTGCTGCAAGGGAAAGGATGCAAGTGTTCTGACTTGGAGGCAAACAGCACCAACCATTTGGGCAACATCCTAGACCTGAATCTTGCAGCCAGAATCCCACTGAGAATGTGTGCCCACCAGACCCTAATGTCTTGTGTGTGTAACCTATTCAATGAATAGAGCCATCATACATAACATCTAATTTGACCATTTTAAAATTTCTTACATTCAGTGTTATGAAGTGGGAATACTGGATCACATCTGCCATGAAGGAGCATAAAGGAGGAAGAGAATGATTCTCATATCTCATATACCATATATGTTGAGCTAAACAAACTCACAATGCAAGATTTGTTAAATATGAAGGCCCTTTCAAACAACATTTCTGTTTGTCCTTTTCATGAAAAGTCTGCTTGTTTTTCCTACATGTAAATTACCACATGGTCATTGATGACAGAATATAGATGGTGAATTATGTGCAGACAAATGCTTGGGATCTTCTGGTGCAGTGCAGGATTTTGTGTTACAGACCAATTAACAAAACAACACAGCCGAGAAGCTGCTCTAGTCAATACATGTAGAATATTTTCTCATAAAGCAGTATCAGAATGAATAAAGTCTTCAGATGCTTAATTGCCTGAAGGTAATAAAAAGTCTCCTATCACAGAAAGGAACATAAAATATTTCAGGATCTTTTCAGAGTTTAGAAAAATTATTTTTTAAAGACTGGCCATGTTAGTTGGGGATTCAGGGAATACAAAACTGCAGTCCAAAACTGCAACTTTTCTATTTATACCTTTCCCTAATACCGTATGATACACTGAATATAAATCTGATAAATATTGCTGTTATTATTCCTTTAGAATTGAGATATGAAAAAAGGCACAGTTCTAAAAACACCATGTCTAGTATTGAATCTAATTTCCATTCAACCCACCTCACTCGACGATACCTTCCCCCTCATGAGTTGCAGTTAAGTTCAGTTGCTGGACAGGAGAATCTGTTACTACAGGAATGGGCAGAAGACAGCTTGGGAGCTACTAATAAACACCTGGGTGGTTCGCAATAGACTGCTAAGTGCAGCTTGATTCCCAATTGTTTAACTTAGAAATCTTAGAAATAATCTTAGAAGAGCAGAGCTGGAAGGCACCCTATAGATCGCTTCGTCCAGCCCCTCTCAAGAAGGCACAGTGGGGAACTGAACTCCCAACCTCTGTCTCAGCATTCAGATGCCTAAACCACTGAGCGATCCAGCAGTATAACAAGAGCTACAAAACAAATTCTCCTTCCAAATTATACGGGTGGAATAACAGAGATGCACTGGCTGGGGGTTCTCTGAGCCTATAGAGGGGCAGTGTGCCCTTTGCCCTAACGGACCAGGCTCCACTGGTGTAGTGAAACAAGACAGATTCCATGATTTGGAAGGCTACCCAACCCTGCATTACAGCATTACTTGGGGAATGCTATATGCAGGATGTCAACACCGCACACAAGCCAAAGCTATCACTTTTTTTCTCCCACTTTTAATGCATTTATAAAATGTCATTTTTATTTCTCTGGCTTCCTTTATTTTCCAACAGTTAGTCAAGGTCAACCTGCATATTCTATACAACATCTGTGTATAGAAAGCCAGTGCAATTGATAACAACACTCATTTTTGTCCTTGAAAAGAGCAAACAAACAATCTAAGTAGGTTTGTGATAGAAGGCCAAAGAGTTCATGTGCAGTTTTGGTGTACAACTGTAATGCAATGAATCAGACTTACATATGTTCCGATAGGTGTCAAGATTGCAATTCATAGTGTCCTGGCTTAACTCACTTCCAAACATTTCCCAGGACATGATGCTTTCACAGTTTTGAAAGGTGCAGGAGCCATTTCATCACACCACAGCCTCTTAAAGTTAATGGGAATTTCACCATGTTACCCAATAACCACTTTCATCACCTCCTCAAAACTGCCTCATGATTCTCCAGTGGGTCACATATTTTCTTTATAATGTTACCTGTGGGCCAATTCACAAATTACCATTTAATGAACTGGCACTTGATATTGATCCTTGCTGTAACTGTTGCTAGTACTGCAGCTAAGCCTCACTGGACTGCAGAACTAGTGTAGGAAGTCTTGGGAGGTTTGATTTTTCATCTGGAAAGGTACCCAACAGGATAAGATTTATGTTCATCACCTGCTCTTCTGAACTCCCCATATTTGTCACACAGCTATCATGTCTTCAATCTACCACAGCCTTGGTGGGGGGAGTAGAATTTCTCTCCTGTTGCCAAGGTGACAAGACCAATGACTATTCTGTCTCATTGAATGAAATTAATGCCGTACCAAGAAATTACATGTACGTTCAGATAAATACTTGGGCACATATTTAAATTAGACCTTGGAAAGAGCATGTTAAAATTAACATTAAATCTGCTAATGTTGTTATTTTCCTCTCTGAACAGTAGAAAAATTACCTTATTATCTGAAACTTAGAAATTTACACTTTAAAATTAACATTGGCATACTTTCTATGTATGTCTGTGTTTTAAAATTAGGCATGTGCATCATACCTGGTTTTTGCCCAAATAAAATTGGGGGGGGGCAACCTACCCTGCGATATTTTGGACATACTCCAACCTGACACTTCTTGGTGCCCGTTGCCAGTATTTGTGTGTTTCAATGAGAAAATAAAACATGGGGGGAAATCAAATTAGGAAATATAAATCATTGTGGGCTGGTGGCAGCGGTATACAGTGCCATCTGAAATAGCAGATTTATTTGCCCACCGCTAGCTCAAAGAACAGAAAGAAAAGAGAAGCAGAAGGCAGTTGTTACCAAGTAACACCACTACACCAGCAAGAAAAGAGAACTCAAAGGGAGGGAAGGAGGGAGAGAGAGAGAGACAGACACTGACATTCTAAAGTTAAATTTATCTAAGCAGTCCATCTGCACATACGTGTGTATTGGTAACCAACTTCATTAAAAAAGGAGAAGAGAAATGGCAAAGTCTGGGCAATATATTGTGGTGTGATGTCAAGTTGAAACTGACTTATAGTGACCTATAGAGTGTTCACCATACTTGAGGTATTCTTTACCAGTTCCACTCCCCTGTGAGTTTTTTTTTCTCGTGGCAGAGTGAGGAATTGAACCCAGGTCTCCTGAGTCCTAGTCCATCACTGTATCCATTGCACTAAACTGGGCACTGCTGTATGAACAGAAATCCCTCACTTTGCACTGGAGTTTTAAAAAAAACAGTGCAAAGAGTGCCACTATACAGTATATAGTCTGGCAACTTCACTCAGAGATAGCTTGGGCTTTATAAGTTAGAATCAGTACTGTGTTTTCAGCCCAAAAACAGCAACAGAAATGGAAACAGAAGAAGAACATGTATAATCCTCACCATATCCCAGGAAAGTTGGGGGGGGGGGAATCTACCTGATGCTTTGGGCAATAGCTGCCAGTCAGCATCAACTATTTTGCACTAGATAGACCGATGGTCTGATTCTGTGTAAGGTAACTTCCCATGCTCCAGTTCTCTTAACAATTGCCATTTCAAACAATTTTTACCCATTGGATAGGGAGCAAACAAAATTGCCCAGAGGTGGCTTATTTCACACAGCAGAAAGAATGTACCCCTTTTCAATTGATCAGTCATTCTGGAGTTTGGGTTTCCTCTGCAGGATGGGATTACATAGTTGGTGTGAAGGTGGTTAACGGGTTTTCCAATTTAGGCTGGAATCCTATACCCATTTATATGAATATCAGTCCCACTGGATAGGTAGCGTTTCAATGTTAGTGGCTGCAAGAACTTTGACAGGATTTCTGTTGGGAAAACAAAACAGCAACACCTACTATAATGGGCAAGTGAATGAGCTTTCTGTTGGCAAACTTAATTCTCACTGGCACTTGTGTGCCTATCACATTTGATTAAATAAACATCTACTAGTAATTCCACCTCATCTGCAGGTTGTTGTTGTTTGTCTACAGAGTCAAAAGGAAAGAAACATTTTCTTCAAACTGAATAAATACCACATTGATGCTCATTCCCTTGGATTTCTCTCTTGCCTTGTGACGTTAATGGTAAATTAAATTAAAAAGCAGCACCTATTTATTTTACCACTGCATTATGGCTGTGAGAGAAGAATGATCAGGAATGGAAGTTGCTATAGCCAGGTAGTACACATTAAAAAGTATATAAATACATACATGTGTTTCTAATTGGAATATAAACAGAAGGAAAATCACAGAAAGGAGTAGAGAAATCTTGAGTCATGATCTGCAATACAGCATATGGTGACTTAATATATTGTCAAGAAATACGAAACAAAAGAAAAAGAAAAAAGAAAAAAATGTTGTGGCAGCTTGAAGACTATTTGCTACATTTTAATTTACGTTTTCATGGAACATGCCGACATTGTCAGACACAAGAGTCAGAATAGAGAATCATATATGAAGATTTGGAGAGGGTAAGGAGGTATGAGGGATTTCCTGATTTTGAAGTGACTTCTATGCTTTGCTATTGCTGGTGAATCTCTGAAGGCATTTGGATATGGAAAGACGGAAACAGACACAAAGGGTGGGGGAGGGAGGCGGCGAGAGAGCCATAGAAGCTAGGATGTGTCATTACTGGTAAATGGCATGTTTCAGCTTTGAGGCAGAAGAAGATTGTAATTAGGAACGGTAACAGACGCTCAGTCTGGTTCTGAAGGATCATTTCCCTGGCTCTATAGTATCATTTGCAAAGCACTGCTGCTAGATGCTGAGTCACCGACTATGTCTGGACATCACAATGAGCCCTAATTCCTGAAAATTCTGGCTTGGTTTGAATGAGGCAGTTTCTTTCAATGCCCATTCTGGCAAACAAGCCACAGACTCTTCCTAACGTTGATTTAGTACCAGTTGTGATTACTGAAGAATCCCGTGAATACACTTACCACAGAGAGCTATTGAAATTTTATGCACTCTTAGCCACTAGTCCTGTGATAAAAAAAATGTATTAATCTGAAGCTGGTATGTGCATAACAGGTTGCCTAAGGCGTTGATCCCCATATTGGAGTGTGAGATTTTTATCTTAAATGTCAAATTAAGAATGGATTTTTATATTTGGTTAAAAGGGGTTGGGATGATGATGAAGGAAAGGTGGGGAGGCAGAAAGGTTTCTCAGAAATCCAAAAGATGGCATGAGGATGGAAAAGGATAGAACCCCTGGCCTACGTGACATTCCTATTAGCTGCTTAGACATATATTCACTCAGTGCCAGGATCATAGAAGCTTCCGGGCAATGTGAAGACCATGTTTGGGGATTTGTCTATCATTATGATACGACTAGAGCAAAAGAATGCTCTGCATTTGCTGTTCTCCCATGGACTGCCATGAAACAAGGAATTGCTGCATTGATCCTCCGAGCCCCATTTACAAGCGATAGTGATACAAGGGAGCTGAATAGATTGCTCCCTCTAGAGATCCACATTATTCTATAATAGATAAGCCTCTCAGTGGGCTTTGCATTTTGTTCTTGCAGCATTTCCGATCCAAAGAGGGCGTGAGAAGACTCCGCGTTGCCCTTGGCTTTCCTTTTTAAGCTCTTCCGGTAGGGGATGAGCGGGGACAGCACTCTAAGCTGGCATGTAATGCGTTGCTTTGGGGGGCAGTAGGTAAAGAAAGCATGGCAAGGTTTGTTTTGCAAACAATGTAACAATTGATAACATCTTCACGTTTTTCATGAAATAAAGGTAAAGGTAAAGGTTCCCCTTGACAATTTTTGTCCAGTCGTGTTCAACACTAGGGGGCGGTGCTCATCCCCGTTTCCATGGTCACATGGCCAGTGCGACTTAGACACGGAACGCTGTTACCTTCCTACCGAAGTGGTCCCTATTTATCTACTTGCATTTGCATGCTTTCGAACCGCTTGGTTGGTGGGAGCTGGGACAAGCAACGGGTGCTCACTCCGTCGCGTGGATTCGATCTTACGACTGCTGGTCTTCTAACCCTGCAGCACAGGCTTCTGCAGTTTAGCCCACAGCGCCACCACGTCCCTTTTTTTTTCATGTAATAAGCAACGTTTATTTGTCCGTCCTTTTTGTTCATTTTTGCAATTCTAAAATGCTTTCCTGAAGCACTTTGAGGGCATTTTTCCTCAGAAATTTTAGACAAGTGTGTTACTTTTTCAGATTTTTTTTCCCCCTATCAGTTCAGGATGGGGAAAAGAAAAGGAAAGCAAAAGATCATTATGGTGGCAGCGATGCCAGTTATTGCAGTGTCTTTAGCCCAATGGGGGCACAGGAAGACAGTATTTCATCAAGAATTCCCTTCCCATCCTGTGAACCCGATGGCTTCTCCATGATGAAAGTGACAACGTGGGAGCCTCAGACCTTCAGGATGAGAAATCAGAAATGTTTTATTTCCAAAGAAATCACCACTGCTGATGACATCATCAGCCTTACACAGAGTAATTTACAGAAGAAGAGTTCAGCTCCTTGTAGCCCTATGTTGATCTCAGACATCTGTAACTTAATACCATATTAAGGATGATGAAGAAGAGATCAAGGATTAAAAAGAAATGCTGTATGTATACCTTTTGTCTGTTCATTTTCCTTACGCAAAAATAGAGTCCACTGGAAAGAAAATAATGATACAGGCTTTAATTCTGGCTAGTGTGGCTTTGATATAAACTATGATCCAGAAAACCTCACTTACATGAAATCTTCCTGGTGACCTTATGACCCTCATTCTGGGCTGCCATACTAGGTGGGTAGAACACCACACAAAAGGCAGAATACAGATGCAATGATAAAAATTAAAATTCAATTCCTGTTCATATATTTTGACTTCTTAAAATAATTTTTACTTAAGAAAATTACTACTGAAGACAATTTTTTAAAAAAGATATATTTATTAGGGAAAATATTATTCATATTCTTGCATTTGCCTTCTTGCTTAATATGAATATATAAAAACCTTGACTGATCATGCAGTACAAGATAATTTCCATAATGTGTCTATTTTTTAAAAATGCTTAAATAAGGATAAAGGAAGGTAGCTTTTGAAAAGCCAACTCAGAGAAGGAAGTGAAGAAAATAAGTCTCTCTAATTCTTTCTTACATTAGGTTTACCTGAATGGTGAATATTAAATATACATATCCTAAAGTCATGGGAATAAGTCTGTGTGCATTTTGTTCCTGTGTAGCTAACAAATACCTCCCAAGAAGTACCTACACAGTTGTTACCATAGTGATTTTTATCATCATGTGTTTGGGCATGCAGCAACGATCACAATCTCAGATGGTTAGGGACTGGCTGTGGTTATTCACTCTTGGAAGATATTCTGCTCATGTCCAAAAGACTCTCACAGCACAAGCCTATGTAAATCTACTCTGAGGTAAATTCCAAAATTGCTTTCCCCTTGTACAATGAGCAACCTTGTACAATGATACTAGATTCATTCATAGTTTCAGATGCAAAGTCGCCTCTTATGTTTTCTCCCAGCTTCTTCCATTTTCTTGCCATTGAAAACCACAGTCAGGAAAACACAGTAACTATACATATTGTTTTGACTGATAATGCCAGCAGCCACTGAATCACATGCTTCTAGTCTTAGGGGTAGTGCCTCAGCTATTAGAATGGATAGAACTATGGGGCATACTACATATAGAATCCCAAGTTTAAATATTCTTCTCCCCATGTCAAACACAAGCACAAAAACAATACTCCTGCAAAAATACAAATAATATCTCAAGGAGAATATGTGAGAGGAAGGTGAGGAGAAGATCTTGCAGAGCATGGGATTCAGTAAACGGGAGGAATTCAGTGGTCCAGTTGACAACACCCTTGACACAGCCTTGGGTAGAGGGGCTGAGGGCAATTGTGCCAGTGAAATGTCAGATGATGAGGAGAGCCTTGTGGATGTGAGGTCTATTTGCCCAAGAGAAAGGTGAAGAGGCAGAGAGTTTGAGCAAAAGCAACCATAGCATCTTGAGGTCCCGCTATAAGTAACTGGAAACAGCTGGGCACTCGGGAAAGGCTTGCTGAAAACTCTAAATTCTGCGAGGTCAGACAGTTAGCTCGTGGGAGACAATTGACGGAACTCTTGCTTGTTGCCCATCCATCTCTGTCTTACCTGGACTTCTCAGAATGATCTACAACTTGGGTAGGAACTACACATTTCAGATAACCCACGGAAAGTTATTTACAGTGGCTTATGGGACAACAGATATGAAACTGTCCATCTCACATACCTTGCTTTTATGCAATTCCTTGTATTTAAAGTGGAATGTGAAGCGGTCTCTAGCCTGCAGGGAGGCTTGCCTGCTGTTATGGACAGCATGAGGGTGAGGGAAACCTTGCCTGCTTGCTGTGTAGGGGAAAGGGAGCTGTTGGGGCACCCCCTTCCAGCAAAAACAACCTTGCCAGCCACATCGTGTTGAGGTAGAGGGGAAACCTCCACAACACAGCTCAACAGCAACACTCTTCCTGCCCGTGGGGCGGCTCCAACAGCTCCATTTTTGCTGCATGTCAAGCCCTAATCCAGCACTGTCAATAGTCGAGAAGCTGCTTGGCACCAGGCAACCAGGACTGTACCAATGTGCACTTTTCTTAGACCACACTAGGACTTGCATCATGTGAAACAACGAACAATGCTGCAAAGTGATGTTGGTCCTTCCTGAATGTATAGTTGTGGTCCAAACCATCAGATAACCTATTCCATCTGCCCCTTATGATTTAAGTTGACAAAGTGCCAGCTGGCTTGGTTTGATCCATGGCCTCTGATGACCTTTGTTTCGAAGTAGGGCTGGCCTTATGAAGCAGCCCGTCTCTTGCTAGCTGCCAACGTAACAGAAATTGTGGCACACACCTTACTATCAGCAAAATCAAAGTATCTGTGGATTCATGTGCAGAAATAAAAATCTTTGCTAGGAATTACTTTCACATGTTCACTAAAAAAATGGATAAATCAGATAAGTTTTCAAGCCCTCTGGAATTCTTTGTCAGGGGTACATATTATAAAATTTGCAGGGCTGATGGGGAAGCAAGAAGCCCCAAAGTCCAAAAACAAACAAACACCCAAATCCTTGACTAAATGTAGATACCACTGTATTTAAAAGCAAACCGCTGACATAGCAAGATGTAGACTGAAGATCTTGTATAATACGCAGGTGCCAAGGCATCAGTTTATAGTCTCCCCCCTCCCTCTAGACACAAACATGTCCAGGATATTTCCCCCCCCCCTTTGGAAAGGGTATATTCAAGTATATAACCACCACACAGCAGCCACATACAAGCATGTGTATTTGGAAGTGATAATATCATAGGGAGGGTATAGTGTGATATTTCTGGACATGTCATTTATCTTCAGTATTGATGTGTCTGTTGTAGGAACATCAAAGAACAATGTTCATTTTTCATTTCCTGTTTCATCACCCATTGTGTTTTTCCCTTACAGATATTATGTCTATGATGCTAAAGATGAATCTGATCCTTAATCGTCCATTCTCACATAAGGGCAAAAAATCTCAAATGTAAAAGCAAAAATTCAGCTACCTGTAGAGTTTTACAGCATCTGGCTAGGACAATTTAAATGCTAAAAAGCAAAGAAATGCGACACTGAACAATTTTTGCCCTCTGTGACTAGCATAGCAGTTTTAATTCCGCATTCTATGACGTGAGATAGCAGAAGGAAAAGAGGTTTCTATAATCCATTCCATATACTTTCCATTAATTGGATGCTACGTTTGCCAATGATTATGGTTTGAACATATACAATTTATTTTATTTTCCCCCACAAAATATTAACTGCATGGATTTTGGTTTAAATACTCCCATCATATTTTCATGGTTTCATGACAGGACTCTCAGTTAATGTTTAGGAGGCAATCGGGCTGTTCACTCAGCCTTACTGGTACAGTTCTACTAATTAAACTTTAAATCTCAAAGTATGTATTCCCTTGTTTATCTAAAATTGCAGATAGTGGGAAAGAACTGATTACTTGTTTATACATATTTGATATCCTCAGTCACGCTCACCTTTCCTCTGAGCTTGGGGGAAAAAAATAAAAATAATGTTTTAATTTATTTGCATATGCCTCATAGTATACTTACATACCACTTTTATATATATGCCGTATACTTAAGGTGCCTTGAATTCAAGATAGTAAAGTATAGGAAGAAAACTGTCTGAAATCTAATAGTAAGTTGAAGTTACGGTAGGCCCACTGAATCAGTGGAACTTACAGAAGAATTGTAAGTTCCACTGATTCAATGGGATTTTAGCCTATAAAGCATAAACAAAAAAAGTATAAATAATTCAAAACAGTAAAATATAGATTACTAAAACAATTGAAAAGATCACATGGAAAAAATTTAACATTATTTATAATAGCGGCAAGAGTGGGGATTTCTGTAATTCTAAAGCGTGAGGGTATTCCTCAGTCTGGGAGTGATACAGGAGAAAGCTCTCTCTGACATGTCCTCAATTGGACCTCTTCAAGAAGAAAGCTCAGGCCAGTTACTCAAAATGTCACACTGGCTGGGAGGTCCTGGGAACCATAGTCTAAGAATGGTTCCCTAGCATTGCTCAAAACACCTTCTGCAGCAGACTTTATTGACTGGACAGATACATAGATTTAGCTGGTTTAGCACTAAGAGATTTAAGCTATTTAAGGCTTTTGAGAGTTTGAAGTGAGGGATGTACATTGTTGTCACACAAATATGCAAAAATTGACTTAATCAGAGGTATTTGTCCATTTCCAGAACGACTATGGGATGGCAAAGAGAGCTGATGGTTGTCCATATGGCAAAAATATATCCCCAAGCATCCTTTCATGAAATATTGTAATAAAAATGCACCGTGATTTGAGCAGAGGAAACGGAACTCAAACTGATTAAGCAAGTGGCACCAAAAGAGATGTTGAGTGACAGCTGAACCATCCAATGAAGTCCAATATACAATATATATCACTGTGGCACTAGAGAGAACTTACACTGAGGCCACCACAGACTGTATATCCCCTTGCAGCTGCTCCGTCAATCATTTGGCATAGGTGTAAGGCAAAGTGAGAGACTTGCATCATCATTAGTAGTCAGGATGTTTCCTTTTGCTTTTTTATTTACTTATTTTACACTGCGATAACATGAGCAAGCCGAATCAGAGCAAATTTGCTGAGATTTGATTCACAACTAGACAGGAGAGCTTCATATTTGTATCCCAGGGATACGAATATGAAGCTTGGGACCACAGGTGCCAGAGTGATCCATTCCTTCCCCACTGAATTAACCTAGCCCACTGGGTTAACTCCTCACAGTGCGTGTGTCTGTCAGTGGTGACAATGCACCAATTGTGCATGTAGTCCTGCCAGCGCTTCCCTACCTCTCCCCCCAGCCAACTGGAAGCTTCACAGTCAGTGATCACACAAGGGCTGCAGATTGATTCAGGAATTCAGCATTCACAGTTGGTATAAGGCAATTTGCGTTTTAGTCTACAGCTCCCCCTTCTTTCCTTCCTTCCTTCCCCTGATCCCGCTTTTCATGGTTCACTGTCAAGCCGCTTGGTTTTGAAAGGGTCGCACAGTGTTCCGGAAAAGGTGGCAGCATTCTGAAGCTCTTCTTAACATGTACAGAAATACCACATAAACTTCTTTTATTTCATCTTAGTGGTTTGTTTTGTTCATTGTTATTATTTTTGTCCCCTCATATCCAGCCTTTTAATTCTTGTGATGATGTAGCCCCATATACACCCCTGTTCCTGCTATTTGCATTTTCCTATTCTGCGAGGAAGACTTTTTTCTCACCAAGAAATGTGCAAAAACCATCCCAGCCGTGGAAAAGGATTGGATTGGAGTGTCATTGGAGTTGAACATCCATCTATGTGCCCTTATTCAGACACCGACCCGCTCAGGAGGCCATTCCACATTCCTCGTTAGAATTAAAGCCTTGCATTGAGCTTGTAAAACAATTCGTAACCAGTTTGGCTTTTTGAGAGTAATATGATTCTTTCTATTGTGTTCCACTAGGGAGGCAAGGTCTTATGACCATGAGACTTAGATTTCAGGGTCCATTTTCCTGGTCTCAAACTTTTGACTTGGAGTCTCAGGGAAAGGAATGCTGCCAGCCTGGCAACTCTAAATTTTGAGAGTTAATTTCCAGGGCATCATTAAGCATGCTCAGAAGCTGCCTTATCTCTTTTGTTACCATGCGCATTGTACAGCTGAAGCTGACCTTCTGGTTTCTTATAAATTCCTTAATTCAGTGAGTGCCTTTAAATTCATTTCATTGAGTTGCTGCATTGTCTTGGTCAGATGCGCATAATCGTGTGATTGGTGCTGAAGAGTCCACTCTGTGGCATCACTTGAGCTCACCTCCCCAGCCCTGAACTCACACTTTGGCCCAGGATTATCAAAGGATGATCCTATTCTGGCAAATCCCTATTTCTCCTTGGGTGAAATTCTCTTTTGTAAGAAAGCAACAGCAACAGCCTTTAACAAGTCAGCAAAACTGCTTTTAGGAGTTTGGAATCATTGGCTGTCAACTCAATAAAAAAGACTCAATTCATCTCTTGCTCAGATTTAAGAACTTCCCCATTCATGAGCAAACTCCTCAATCCACACAGGTGATAATTGAATCTTCTTTTTTTCTACCTTCTTATCATGACCATGGAAACTCTTATTAGCATGACTTGCAAAAGTCAATCCTCTGGAAGGCATTTTCTCTGATTTGCAACATAATGACGGTTTTAAATCTTCAGGTGTGAATGGACTACTTTGTCCATTCAGGAAGAATTCATTTTAATAAAAAAGGAAGGAGAGGAAGAGAATGAGCAAAAGAGGAAAGAAGGTTATGTAGAACAAATGCAGCAGTGCTGTATTTAAAACTTACCAGTGGGTGAGGAGAGTAGGAGTAGGTTGATAGAGAGCCAGGTGGGCTAGGACATTATAGCCTCTCTTGGATCTCTTTCTGTGGCTACTTGTAGATTTTTTGCCCTTAGGTCCCTTCCTTCTGAGACTCCTTCTTCAAAGAAATAATTTAGTTCTTACTCCACTAGCTTTCAGTATATTTGTGCAGCTAGACATTACTGTTGTTGTTTTCAACTTATATACCACCCCATAGTGCTAAATCCCCTTCACGGATAGTTGCCTTGTCGTGGTGAAGGGGCTTGAGGAATTCAGAGAAGCTATGGGCTATGCCGTGCAGGGACACCCAAGATGGACAGGTCCTAGTGGATAGTTCTGACTAAATGCAATCCATATAGAGCAGGAACTGGCAAGCCACTTCAGTATTTTTGCCATGAAAACCTCATGGACAGAAACAAAAGACTAAAAAATATGATGCTGGAAGATGAGCCCCTCAGGTCGGAAGGCGTCCAACATGCTACTGAGGAAGAGTGGAAGACAAGTACAAGTAGCTTTCAGGCCAAAGCCAAAAGGACGCTCAGTTGCGGACGAGCCTGGAAATGAAATGAAAGTCCAATGCTACAAAGAAAAATACTGCATAGGAACCTGGAATATAAGATCCATGAACCTTGGTAAGCTGGATGTGGCCAAAAAGGAGATGGCAAGAATAAACATTGACATCCTGGGCATCAGTGAACTAAAATAGACGGGAATAGGTGAATTCAATTCAGACGATTAACATAGCTACTATTGTGGGCAAGAATCCCGTAGAAGAAATGGAGTACAACACAGTCAACAAAAGAGTGGGAAAAGCTGTAATGCGATATAATCTCAAAAATGATAGAATGATTTCAATACAAATCCAAGGCAGAGCTTTGAACATCACAGTCATCCAAGTTTATGCACCAACCACTGATGCTGAAGAGGCTGAAATTGACCATTTCTATGAAGACGTACAACACCTTCTAGAACTGACACCAAAGAAAGATGTTTTTGTCTTTATAGGGACTGGAACGCTAAAGTAAGGAGTTAAGAGATAAAAGGAACAACAGGTAAGTTTGGCCTTGGAGTTTAAAACAAAGCAGGGCAAAGGCTAATAGAGTTTTGTCAAGAGAACAAGCTGGTCATCATAAATACTCTTTTCCAACAACACAAGAGGCGACTCTACACATGGACATCAGCAGATGGGCAATACTGAAATCAGATTGATTATGCTCTCTGCAGCCAAAGATGGAGAAGCTCTATACAGTCAGCAGAAACAAGACCTGGAGCTGATTGTGATTCTTATAGCAAAACTCAAGCTTAAATTGAAGAAAGTAGGAAAAACTACTGGGCTAGTCAGGTATAATCTAAACAAAATCCCTTATGAATACACAGTGGAAGTGAAGAACAGATTTAAGGAACTCGATTTGGTGGACAGAGTGTCTGAGGAACTATGGATGGAGGCTGGTAACATTGTACAGGAGGCAGCAACAAAATGGCTGTACAACAAGGCCTTACAAATAGCAGAGAAGAGAAGGGAAACAAAATGCAAGGGAGACAGGGAAAGGTAAAGAAAATTGAATTCACAGGTGGCAAGAATAAACAGAGGAAGTATACCAGAAAGATCTGGACGCCCCGGACAACCCAGATAGTGTGCTTGCTGACCTTGAGCCAGACATTCTGGAGAGTAAAGTCGTGGGCTTTAGAAAGCATGGCTAATAACAAGGCCAGTGGAGGTGATGGCATTCCAGTGGAAATATTTAAAACCTAAAAAGATGACACTGTTAAGGTGCTACACTCAATATTTCAGCAAGTTTAGAAAACTCAGCAGTGGCCAGAGGATTGGAAAAGATCAGTCTACATCCCAATCCCAAAGAACGGCAGTGCCAAAGAATGCTCCAACTACTGTACAATTGCACTCATTTCACACACTAGCAAGGTTATGCTCAATATCCTACAAGCTAGGCTTCAGCAGTATGTGGACCAAGAACTCCCAGAAATACACGCTGGATTTCAAAGGGGCAGAGGAACTAGAGACCAACTTGCTAACATGCGCTGGATTATAGAGAAAGCCAGAGAGTTCCAGAAAAAACATCTGCTTCATTGATTAAGCAAAAGCCTTTGACTGTGTGGACCACAGCAAACTGTGGCAAGTTCTTAAAGTAATGGGCGTGCCCGACACGTTATCTATCTCCTGAGAAATCTATATTTGGGACAGGAAGCAACAGTTAGAACTGGATATGGAACAACAGATTGGTTCAAAATTGGAAAAGGAGTACGACAAGGCTGTATATTGTCTTCCTGCTTATTTAACTTATATGCAGAATGCATCATGCAAAAGGCAGGACTGAATCCCAAACCGGAATTAAGATTGCCGGAAGTAGTATCAACAACCTCTTATATGCAGATGATACCACTCTGGTGGCAGAAAGTGAGGAGAAATGAAAGAATTTCTTAATGAGGGTGAAAAAGAAGAATGCAAAAAAATGGTCTGAAGCTCAACATCAAAAAAAACTAAGATCATGGCCTCCCGGCAAATAGAAGGGGAAGATATGGAGGCAGTGACAGATTTTTACCTTCTTGGGCTCCATGATCACTGCAGATGGTGAAATTAAAAAACACCTGCTTCTTGGGAGGAAAGTGATGAAAAACCTAGACAGCACCTTAAAAAGCAGAGACATCACCTTGCTGACGAATGTCCACATAGTCAAAGCTATGGTTTATTTCAGGAGCGATGTATGGAAGTGAGAGCTGGACCATAAAGAAGGCTGACCGCCAAAGAATTGATGCTTTTGAATTGTGGTGCTGGAGGAGACTCTTGAGAGTCCCCTGGACTGCAAGAAGATCAAACCTATCCATTCTGAAGGAAATTAACCCTTAGTGCTCATTGGAAGGACAGATCCTGAAGCTGAGGCTCCAAAACTTTGGTCATCTCCTGAGAAGAGAAGGCTCCCTGGAAAAGACCTTGATGTTGTGAAAGTGTGAAGGCAAGAGAAGAAGGGGAAGACGGAGAAGTTTGGACAGTGTCATTGAAGCTACCAACATGAATTTGACCAAATTGTGGGAGGCAGTGGAAGACAGGAGGGCCTGGCATGCTCTGGTCCATGGGGTCATGAAGAATCAGACACAACTTAATGACTAAACAACAATAGTGCTAAAGCACTCTCTAAGGTGTTTCCAACACAATTATGCAAACAACACTTTGCTCTCCAGCACACTTGGAAAGATGGAAGACTGAGTCAGCCTTGAGCCAGCTACCAGAATTCAATGGGATCAAACATGAGCACGGCTTAATTGCCGTATTGAAGTTTAACCATATGGATTGTACCACTGACATGGGTGTGCATTGCAGAGAACAATGGATGCTCCAGAGGTGCTCCATAGTGTTCCAAAGGTAGTCAAGGGTGGTCAAAGAATATGCAGGGGCATTTATATGGTGGGTGATATAATGCATGCTTTACCAGTTCCATGCCTCCAGTGAGCTTCCATGGCTGAACAGGACCTCCTCAGTCCCAGTCCATCATTCTATTCACTACACCACAATGGCTGGATAGCTCAGTGAGTTAGATATCTGGCTGCAAAATCAGAGATTGGGAGTTCAATATCCTCCTATGAGGAAATTGGACACACAATGATTATTGGGAGTATACTGAGACATAAATAGGAAACAATACATAAAAAGTATCTGTGAAGATTTTTCAGTTGTCCAGGTGATGGTTGAAATGTTTCATTACTTACCCAAGTAGCTGACTGAAGAAAGCTATTTGGATGAGCAGCAAAACGTTTTTCAACCGAATATGAAAGAAATCCAGTTGCCATGACTCAACTTCCAGATAACCTCACCTGGATGACTGAGAATATGCAGTTTTGAGATATATATAGTTTTATCTATTTTACTATTAATAGAATTTTTCTCAAAGTGTATGGTGTATGTGTATGTTTTTTTTTCTATCTTATTTTGAACAGCCTGATGGATTACTCCTAATTCATAGCCACAAACTCACCTTACTAGTCTGTGGCATTCTGCTAATTATAATTACCATAAATTACAGCAGGATATACATTTGAGAACTGTCTCTTCCCTCCTCTTCTGATGCTGTCAAGGAAATTACATGTTCTGCTAGGAGTTGATCCAAAGCACTGCTAACATGTTTGGCAGATGTTCTTTTAGTACGTATGTCTTGGAAGGAAGGACTTTCTGAACCTTGTACTGGAGGAGGGGGCAGGAGCCAATATTTGCTGATCCCACTTTAGGATCAGGGGAAGAGATCTACCTAAATAATCTTGTGTTTGATCATTCCTCTTTATAATGAACACATTTTTATATTTTGGTAAAAAGCAAGCTCCGTCTATTAAATTCAGCTTATATTTCTGTTTTACAAACCTAACCTTGAGGATAACTTTAGTGTTGACCTAAGTCATTTCTTTACACACTGGTTTGAAATGGCTTAATGACCAAGTTAGCACGTAATTTTCATTTTTAAAAATGTGACTAGGAGCTGTAGCAAACAAGGTGGGCCACTGCCTTAAAGCAGCATTTTCTCAATAGCTGCCTTGGGGTTTTGGTGTATTCAGAGTCTTCTCTTGATTGACTGACTGACTGACTGACTGATTGATTGATTGATTGATTGATTGATTGAATGATTGATTATTGATTGATTGATTGATTTACTGCCCCATTAGTGAAAGCACTACCAGTATACAGGTTAAAACTTAAAACCTCACAAAACATAACAAACTATATTCAATAGCATGGCAATCTAGCAGTATGGGCCTAAAATTCATGCAAATTAAAATTAACAGCATCCAGGAGAATTTGTTGTTGAAGGCAGCTTTGAATAATTTAGTTGTCATGGATTTCATGAACATAAGAAGGGGAGGAACTTGGCATATATGAGTGAGTAACTTATTCCAAAAATTGGAGGCCACAGCTGAAAAGACCCCATTCCTTATTGTTGCCTCTTTGGCCTCCCTCAGTGTAGCTACTTTTAGCAACATGAACAGAGAGAAGTGGGTGAAATGGGTAGCTGATTTGTGAGAGAATTGTCCTGACAAGTATCAAGGTCCTAAACCATTAAAGGCTTTATAGGTCATAACCAGCACTTTGAATTGAGCACGGAAATGGACAGAAAGCCAATGAAGGTACACCAATCATATATTGGGACTATATGATTGAATTTACTAGTCCCAGAAATCAGTCTGGCCACTGCATTTTGAACCTGTTAAAGATTCCATACTGTTTTCATGAGCAGCATTACATACAGTAGTCTATTTTCAAGCTTAACAATGTGTGAACCACTGTTACTAGGCATTTCCTATCCAGGTAGGGGCATAACATGGCAATCAACTGGAGATGATGAAAGGCAGTCTTGGCCATGGCCAGGATTTGAGCTTTCATAGAGAGTGCCGGGTCCAGGAATACCCCTAAGCTGTGAGAGTATAAATTCATAAAGTTTCCCTCTGAGTGGTTTGATGATCCTCCTGACTTTAGGATCTCCAACTTATCTGGATTCAGTATCAATTTACTGGCCCTCGTCCAGTCCATTATTAACCCTGGGCAGTGCTTAAGGACCTGTACGGCATCATCTACAGATGCATATAAAAGAGAAATTGAGCTGTGTGTCATGAACACATTTTGTTTTGCTAAAGAAGCACAACAGAACCTTCAAACTATGTCCCAGAAGACAACCTGAGATAGATGATCCTATTTGTGTGGTGTCCTGACTTCCTATCGCTCCCCTTTCTCTTTAAAAGCTACAAGAAAGGTGAATTCTGGGTCCTAGAAGTGGCAATTCATCTTTTAAATGGGCCACTGGATTTCTAGTAACATTTAACACCAACTATGCAAAACAGTGAGCGGACCTGAAGGCATTCCCAATTTTCAATTCTCAGACTTTTTGTTTTATTTTATTTTTATTTTTTATTATTATTATTGGTGATCTGAGTAGCCCTCAGACATTATTGGCAGCAGAGAAATGGCCCTGAACCCACCAAAGATCTCCAGACTGATTTAGGATGTAGAAAGTTGTGTTTTTTTGGACTATAGGCCCCAGGAAACTCAGATTTGGGAGTGCTATACTTTAAAAAAAAGTAACTTGTCCAAGATCTGGATTCAGCAATGAATGTGTAATGATACAAAACTTTGCCATCATTACATCTAATTTTTCCACTGTAATTATTTCCAGTCAGAAATCTAATGTTAAAAAAATGTTATCATAGGAAGTGTATTGGAGGAACCCTAGAAAATCAGTTCAGTACAACCAATAGCTGCATTTGTTTCAGTGAAGGGATGCAAAGCTGAGGAAGCCCAGTAGGATGGTGCCAGGCAGGGTCAGCCAAAATCCATCGGGACAAAGCCAGGCAGGGTCAGCCAAAATTCAGCAATGGTTGAGAGCTAACCAAATCATATGCTCGGCAGTTTTCCTTGGAAGCCTTTTCAAGCTGAACTTGGAGCGACTGATTTGGTGATGCATGGCGAGCCAAAGGCCAAGTGTGTCAACATGCTTCAAACATGACACACATGTGGTGCCACAAAATGGAGACAGCTATGAACAAGGAGGACAGAGGCAACATTTCCATTCTGGACAATGTCCAAAGCTGTTTTAGATTTCCCAGCATGACCAGCCCCTGATTAGACAATTAGCTCATGGCTATAGTCTCTTTGCCGACAGATATCTAAATGAGCACAGCACTTTATTTTATTAGTCACAAAAGATATATCCATTGGGAATAGATGGATGCAGAGCACATCTTTTTTATTCCCAAATAAATAGTGCTCTTTCAGTCCATTATCTTCATGCTGACAAATTTCCCCCACCCCATATACCTCAAGCATCTTTAATTACATCTCAGGCTGCTTTTAATGGTCTGGTTGGCTGCTGCTGAAAGCAAAGCAGGTTTACACATATCACCTTTTCTCCAAATTCTTGTGGCATGGAGCCTGAAAATGTGCCCTACGTATGTGTATGGCATACGTTTGCTAACATCTTTCTAATATCTCGGTCTGCTTTGTGTATTGCAAAACAATTAACAGCAGGCAACTAAAAAAAAGGTAAGACAGAGAATAGTTGTGTACCATGTCCTACTATATTGGCAGCAGACAATAAAGACGAGATGATCCAAATCATCCACCACCTTCTGCCTCGCCTCCTGTCACAAAAGAACCCACATACATTTTTTAAAAAGTCAGCTACAGGATTATAAATCTGGGAAAGGTGGGTAATAATGCATCCTAAACCGAAAGTGCCTTGGAAAATGTTCTGCTTGAGTTGGAGAGGAATGGATGACAAGGAAGGATTCCCAACTTGATGTGAGAGAATAAAGACATATTTTTTTTCAGGGGGTTTGAGTGGGCTTGTCTCTGATGGCAGGAAATTGGCAATGAGATTCAATCTCCTTTAAGTGACTACCAACTCCCATAATGCCCAAGATTAGTATGCTCACATGTTCTCTTTTACAGAGGATGCTCTTTTGTTTGAAGGGATGCCTGAGAACAGAGGACACTCTTCTGCTTAAGGTTTCCTCTGCTTGAAGCTCTGTCCAGGCTACAGGCCTGTCCAGACAGAGATATAGATCAGCATTTGGATAGCTGGTTGGTACAGTTTGGTTTGAACCAACTTACAGCATCCACATACATTTTTCTTAGATTGATCCATCCTGCCCCTTTAAGACCTGCCCTGCTTCTTTCTGGCACAGTACTATGGGCATCTATTTCTCAGCACAGTATGGCCCTCTCCCAATTATGCTGTTGTGTAGCCCAGTGGTCCTCAACCTTGGGCCTCCAGATGTTCTTGGACTTCAACTCCCAGAAATCCTGGCCAGCAGAAGTGGTGGTGAAGGCTTCTGGGAGTTGTAGTCCAAGAACATCTGGAGGCCCAAGGTTGGGGACCACTGGTGTAGCCCATGCAGATGGCTAGTTTGCACCCAAAAGGAGAGATGAGAGGCATTATCTGAGGTGACAACTCTGTGATTGTATTAGATGAGTACTGTCATTAGAAGGAAGGATGGAGAAGGGGGCTAGTTGGCTCTATGGGCTCCATCCACACAAGGCAGCAGAGCCCCAGCTGAGGTGAAAGGGGAACTACCTCCCTTCTGTCTCCTCAGCCTTTACCCCAATGTTTTCCTCTGTCCTCAGCTGCTGACACTGTTGCCTCCTTACTCACAAGTACACCAGGGAAATCTTGCTTGCAAGTAAAAAATAGTTAAACCTTGCTCTCAAGTAACCCAGCAATCCAACTTCCCTTCATGGGAGAATAACCATCTCCAGTATGAACAGAAGGATGGCTCAAGTGAGAGATAAAATAGATGGCACTGAAAATAAGAATCTTTGAAGCACAAACCAGACTGCTCCAAATTCTCCTATCCGGAAAGGCCCTAAAGTCTGATTAAAAATAAAGGATTATAAGGAGGGCGATACGTTTTCCTATCTAAAGTAGACTGCCTCTCCTTGCCTCATGGTAGGACTGGCCTTTGTTCCATAAATCTTTTTCCTCAGCTAGCACATCTGGTTCAGGAAGGAGTTCCTTAGACATGCTAGCCAATTAGTTGCAGTTCCCTAGCACAGATGTCCCTCCTTCTACATTCAGTTGGGCAGGATCATGCATGCTTTGGCAGGAACAGACCCTCCCTCCCTCCACCAGCTCTCTGCCTTAAATATAGCTTCTGCTCCTAAAAGCTATGGTACTTTATTGCAGGAAACTCTCTTTCAACAGAAATCATCTCCAGTACATCTGTCTCAGATCTATATGCTTCCCCCCACTTTCCCTTGAGATCAGAAAAGACTGAGTGAGAATTGCTCTTGGAGTTCCCAAAGCTTTCAAACTTTCCTGCAACTTTTCTTCCACTGCCGTTTTCTTTTTAAAGACATTTTCTCTATCTTCATCCAAGTACTCCTCTTAAGACTTTTTGTTTTTCATCTCTATGGCATACCGTTCCCCCCCCCCCAAAATTCCCGGCAGCAGTAGCAGCACAAACACATCATTTTCTAAAGCATATACTTTGGAAATTAAAGGTTGCATTTCAGTAAGAGTGGGTTGTGGAGGTGGGAATGCTTTTCCAGGAAGTTCAAAGGTTTATATTTTATAAGGTAGTGTTTTTAATAAATAAATATAAACAAAGCAGATAAAGACACGTTCTCAATCTTGTCAGTTTCTTCTGTACATACCATCCACTTGCCAGCACATACCCAGACTACATCCATATAAACATTTATTTTATCTCTATACTGCCACTAGTGCTAGAGCTAATATCATACAGGTGAAGAGGATAGGAAAAAAAAGAAGCTGGAGGATGCATGAATAGAAACAAACTCTCTTGGTTGGGTAGTACCTTTAATGGCTCACTACAAACTTACAAACAAGATTTCAAGTTCTCCAGAACTTTGGAAGATTCTCCCATACTTTGGAAGTTCTCCCATATGTTGGAAGATTCTTCAGGTATTGGTGGTATGCAATCTGGGGATATAAGAAAAAACCCAAGGTCTAAAAAAAATCAGACCAGATGTTATGAGCTTGAAGGCAGACAGCCAGAGATGCAAGATCATAGATTATGTGAAAAACAGAAGTCTCAAGATACAGTGGACCCTTGACTTACAGATGGCTTGACTTACAGACTTTTTGAGTTACAGACTTCTCTGGCCACAAAATTTAGGTTTGACTTGCAGCCTGAGAATTGACTTACAGACCAGAAAAAACCAAAATGGAACAAAAACGGCCTGTTACGGGATTAATCGGTTTTCAATGTACTGTAGGTCAATGGAGACTTGACCTACAGACTTTTTGACTTGAGAACCACCTTCCAATACGGATTAAGTTCTCAAGTCAAGACCCCACTGTATAAATTGACATCCCTGGCATTACCTTTTGGAAATTTACAGTATTATCACTTATGCATGTTTACTCAGAAGTCCCATTTTTATGAGTTTGAATCCTAATTAAGTGTGCACAAGTTTGCAACCTCCACAGTCATACCAAAGAGATGTCTGAGTGTGAACCTAAAACTATCTGAATAATAACCATATGTTTTACCATGGAGCCATGGCCCTTCCTTTTCCTTTTGTGGAAATCATAGCCCATACTTTGGAAGATTCTAGGTTTTGCTGTTTATTTCCTGATGTTGTGAAAGTGTGAAATCAGGAGGAGAAGGGACGACATAGGACAAGATAGTTGGACAGTGTCATCAAAGTTACCAACATGAATTTGACCCATCTCCGGGAGGCAGTGGAAGACTGGAGGGCCTGGCGTCCTCTAGTCCATGAGGTCACGAAGAGTCGGACATGACTTAATGACTAAACAACAACAAATTTATTTCCTGTCAGAATTACAAAATTTCTAATATTTAAAAATTTGACAGGTGAACATGTCAATAAGAAAGCATAGAAGGGAGATAAAACTCTAGAAATCAAGTTAACATTCCATTAGTCTGTGTTTTATAGGATTAGGACCTTGGAAACATAAAAGAGATTTACAGTGGCACTGGAACAAAAGCAAGGTGAACTTCCCTGGGGGAGCAGTTGGGTGATGGATAAAACTCTATTCCAGATCATCTGCCATTTCACAGAAACATCTGGAATACAGAAGCATCTGGAGAAAAGACTCCAGTGAGACTCAATACAAACACAAAAGGAAAGTAGTCTTATTACTCATGTTATACTTTATGCATTAATGCCACAGGGCTGGAGACTGGGATAATTCGCAGGGTCCCACACTTGGTGAGGAAGTGGGGGGCTAAAGACCACCCAGAGAATGGTAGATAACAAGAACAATGGCAAATTGACCCAACAGGGATCTGCTGAGGCCTGCCAGGCCTGAAGCTACTTGCCAAAGCAGCATATTTTATTTTTTAAAAATGATCTATAATATAAATGAGCCTTGTGGTGCAGTACTCATACTGCAGTACTGCAGCCAAGACTCTGCTCATGACATGAGTTCAACCTTGGTGGATTTGGGTAGCCAGTTCAAGGTTGACTCAACTTTTCATCCTTCTAGTTTGCTGGGAGAGGTGGAGGGATGGCAATGTGTAGCCAGCATAATTGAATTGTACACCTAGAGGGCGCTTTAAGCACTATGGGGTGGCATATAAGCTGCACATTTTGCTTTTTTTTTTTTTTTTGCTTTTCTTTAATATAAAGGACACTTTGATGATTATTTGCAAAGACCTAAAATCTTGGAACCCAAATACTGTATCTGAAAAAGCTTGCCTCCTTACATCAGTCTCCTTATGCCTTAGGGTTTGCAAGGGAGTGTCTTCTCAAAGTAGCTTTTGCTCATTATGTGACAATGAGGGAGTGAGCCTTCCTCCCTATAACACATGCAGACAATCAGAGTTCATCTCTTGTTTTCTCCATCTCTGTAGAAAAAGGACTGCCAGTCACTCAGTGAATTCCTACTGCCTTTTATCAAAGCACATGGCTCCTCTGTGGCCTGGCATAGAAACACCCAGAAATTCAGTAATACCCATTTCAAAAAGGTTGAGTTCCCATTTAGATAACATGCTAAGTAAAATAATATGAATACGAATACGAATACGAAGAAGAAGTAGTCGAATTAAGAGTTTTGCCTAGTGGGTGCAGGAAGATGAAGTCTATGCATGGCACACTCCCTCTTGGGGGCTGGTAAATCTCATTGTGATGTTACATCCTTCCCTGAAGTGCTAGTCATCTTCATAGCATAAGAAAGAAAGAAAGAAAGAAAGAAAGAAAGAAAGAAAGAAAGAAAGAAAGAAAGAAAGAAAGAAAGAAAGAAAGAAAGAAAGAAAGAAAGAAAGAAAGAAAGAAAGAAAGAAAGAAAGAAAGAAAGAGCAGTGGGGCATGTGCAAAACCCCAAAATTCTGATACTTCACCTTGGAAATACTTTTTAAAATACAGTACAGAAAAGTAAACAGTACTTCTCTTGCCACTTAGGAATGATAAGATCTACCAAAAGTGTCTTTTATCTTTTAAAACTACATTTCAAATGCCTTTAAAAGCAGCTTGGGGGGGCGAAAAATGTTCCCCATTGTACCAAAAACATAATGTTGCAATTACTGCCTTTGAAATATAATTCAATCACACCTTCATTAACGTAGAAGTAACTGAGTAAATATATTACCTGTAACTCATTCAATCACTGCCTAAACTGTAAAGTTATTTTTAGATGCCAATAATAAACACACAAGTGAGGGAGTTACATAGATGTTATAATCCCTATGCACAAATGCCATATAAGAGTGGTCTTAACCGACCAGATAGGCGGGATATAAATAAAATAAATAAATAAAATATAGTTGAATTTAGAGTTTATTTTGATGGTTCAGCTGGGAGAAGACATGGGGATTAATAAAAAAACAAATCACAATATTTGTAGAAAATTGCTGATTTGCCGAATATTCATTGCTTCACATTGGTCAATTCTGGAGATCCTGAAGAATATGACAGGATGAATATTTACCTGTTTTTTATTTGTTCCTATGAGCAAAGAGGGGACTCTAGGCTGATGGAATGGCAACTCCCATTCCAGCAACCTAGCCTCTCCTCTTGGCCTATGCATCCACTGAACAGAAGCCGCGACTGCCATTTGCAAAGATAGCAGTGGCGGCAGAGGTGGCATCATGAAGGCGGCAGCGGCAGAGGTAACAGGACAAGGGAGGGAGGCAACAAAGGTAGTGGGAAGGGAGCAGGCTGGGGGGGGGGCTCAGCTATTTTTTTAAAGACAGCCATGGGCAGTACAGGGACTGGCAGATGCATTTTATTTTAACACTGGCAATAGGACTGGCCTACCAGGATATGTGAGACAGAAATTTAATTGGGGAGAGCATATTTTGCATTCTAGTGCAGAGCTCTTTTCTCCAAAGAGACAGAGAAACATTAGAAATAGCAAAAAGGCAGCCATGACTGGTTTTTGGCTCTCTGAGGCAGTTGGCTTATTCTGCCTAATGGGAGGGCTGGCCCTGGTTGATTCACTAATTGCCTATAAATATATACTGGAATGGAGAGTATTGTATATATCAGAAGTCCAGAATAAAAAAAAGACCAGAGTGAGATCAGAATAATTCCTGAAAGACCACAATACGCCATATAAAGCAGTGAATGTGCTGTAAGCATGAATAGCTTTTGTTTTCAGTTTCAGTTCTTTACACATAGCTTCCTCTCATCTTTCATGAAACACTGAAGTGGAGGAAAGTTAGGCAAAAAAGATTTACAAAGCTCTGGATTCCCGTGATAATCACCACAACACAAGGATTCTGGAAATATGTATCTTCTGCTCAATCTCTGTAAATATAAACACTCCTGACTCTTGTGTGGAATGAATTAAAACAGATTAATCATAATCCCCTTCAAAATAGTATTTCTAATGGAAAATGCTACTGATCCTTTTATTCTTGGAACAAGAATGTGATGAATGTGATGCATTTTATTTATATATCATAGATTGCATTCATCGAATTGTTTGCAGCTTAATCTCTCTGAAAGCAATCTATTATATTTAACATTAAAGGTTACTTGGTTTCCTTGCCTAGATTGCAATGTAGTCTTCAGGTGGAAGGAATCAAGTGCCACGCATAGCTGTTCCTTTCTGTACAACTGCATGCATCACATTTTTCTGTGGCTCTGAGAGTATATTGTAACTTTACCACATTCGATGCAATAAATGCCCTGTTTGTTCTAGCCATGCCATCTGTACATAACTATGCATCGCTGTATATATATATATATATATAACTGTCTCCATGGCTTGGACCATCTATTGTAATTTCACCACAATGAATGTGACAGAAACCCTGTTTTTATTTTTTAAATTTTTTCCCTGTTTCTTTTCATATCATTGAAACTGCTACAGGAAATAAAGAGAGCAACTAGAATCTACATCAACGTGATTTCTCTGCAAAAGGATTGTGCTGGTTTTACTAATATCATGACATTTGCACCCTATGAATGTCATGCTGTAAATAAATCTTGGAAGGACCTTTGATGCCGACATAGAGAATATATAGTAGGGAGCTTAATTAATATCTATAGCCAGCCATTCTCAACCCTTTTTGGCCACAGCCATAAACATAATATAAAAGAAATAAAGGCCGAATCAGGATTGGATAAGTTGCATAACAAATCTTACAAGTGGGTGTGTGAAGAATTGTTTCCAGTCTATGGCCCCCTTCAAAAGCAAAGCGTGCTGCTTATATACCACCCCATAGTGCTTCAAGCACTCTCTGGGCAGTTTACAAGTTAATTATGCAGGCTACACATTGCCCCCCCCCCCCGCAAGCTGGGTACTCATTTTACCGATCCATTACAAACATGCCAGAGCCCCCAGGGAGCCATACGGTCCCCGTTGAGAATGGCTAGTCTATAGAATGGAGCTGTAAACCAATGAAACAAATGCATCTATGATATTTCTTGATCGCCAAACAGGATTCTTACAGTATCATTCTTAAGGAGTTTACTTCAGAAAGAAATTATACATTTTAATCAGTTCATCAAGATAATTGCTCAACAGAAACTCTGAAATCTATCTAATCTAATTGGGAAGATCTCTAGCTTTGTGGAAAGAATTCCCTTTTTGGGCAGAAAAAAAGAAGACAGTTTACATCAGCCCCATCAATGTGTTATGGAAATGTCCTAGTTGCTCTTACCATGAAGAAACTGTGAAACTGTTCACCTCTTAATTATGTTCAGGTTCATAAGAATGTTTGTTTTTGTTTTTTTGCCCATGCAAGCAAGATGTCTCCACCTGATTCTCTGGAACTACAACATCTCTCCATATAACAGCCTATCACATTTCAGCATGAGGTGAGGCCTGAAGGGTTGCTTGTGGCGAGGAGTGGTCCGGCAAATGTGCTTCTGTAACCCGGTTACATGTGCCTGCATGTGGCAGACTATTTTTGATCCATTTTATTGCAGCTAAGCAGGAGGATAGAGTTAAGAATGTAATGAAGGTTGGGGATAGGTACAGGGTTTAATGTACATGTCTTATATATCCTGACCCCAATGGGAGTTCCAAGGTCCAAACCAAATAGGGGCATCCTGCTGGCAAACAGACTACATCACTTCTGCTTTTCTGCATCATGATATGCTGAAATTGCTTTACTACATTACACAGGCTGGACAAAAAAAATGTACCCTGATAAATATATATTTATATGGGTACATCGGAAATTGGAAGACGAGATGTGCTTCAGCAAGAATAACGGCACCATACCAAAACCATTAGTTCACGCAGCATTTAAAAAAATCAAAATCAGTTGTTCTAGTCACCAAAGTCTGTGATCCATAACAACATGCACCACTTTTGGCACTGACACGTACACATTTTGCAGACAATGTCCTGATGTTTCAACCATTTGCCATCTACAGTTTTCTGTTCACATTTATTTATTTATTTATTTATTTATTTATTTATTTATTTATTTATTTATTTATTTATTTATTTATTTATTCATTCATTCATTCATTCATTCATTCATTCATTCATTCATTCATTCGCTGCCTTTCTCCCCATATATTTATCAGGCTACATTTTTATATATTTATATATATTTATCAGGGTACTATATATAAAAATATATATTTATTTATATTTTTCAGGGTACTATAAATATAAATAAATAAATAAACACATAAATAAATAAATATTAAAGTTGCTGTAAACTTTATATATTAAAGTTGCTGTAAAGTTTTTTTTACTTGTCCCTCCCCTTTTGTGAGGGGATGGAGGTCCCCATTTATTTCTTGATAAGTGCTACCACACCTAAAAAAAAATTTTTACCCAACAGATAAGGAGTCCTGTGTTGTTGTAGAATATATGTTTTCCTCACTACAGACAGGAGATTCAGATTCAGGTTCTTTTAAAAAAATTAAACCAAGCATTAAAGACTTCCCTTCCCTTTGTTTACTGATCTGATTTGCCTGCTGAGCAGGTGCTGGTGCTGGGAGATAACTTGTTTCATGAGAAAGGAGGTAAACCTTATTCCAAGTAATACTAGAAGTATAACACTGTGACGTGTGCCATGACGTCACCTGCCTGTCTTGGCTAAGGCTGGAGTTTCCTGGCCTATGGCAAGGCAGGAGGTGGGTCTTATAGGGGTGGAGCTTGTGTATATAAGGGGGGTGTACAAGGAGGGAGGAAGTTGTTGTTGGGGAATTAGAGGGTTGGAGAGTGAGAGGGTTAGATATAGGTTAGGTACCTGAGTATTAAGTAACTAAGAACTGTGCAGGGTGAAGGTCTGTTAATATAGTAAGATAAGTGATTCTTTTATTCAGTGATTACCATTTTAATTCTGTACACAATAAATCATTATTTTTATTTTTAAATCCATACTAAGTCTGAAGTGTCAGGTTTATGTGTGGTTGGTGGCAGCGAAGTGTGTGTGTGTGTGAAGGATCGTGACCTGTCATCTCTTGTGGTGACGTAGGAGGAGGTGGCAGTCGCGACAAACACATTCTGGAAAAATCATACCAAGATAGAATAGCAGTACTACAGAGCCCCTTCCATGGTCATAAGGAGAAAAACATGTGTAACTATCTTCTGAGTGCCAACACAGAAACAGAAAAGAAAGTTAAAATTCTCAGTGCTGTCATTTTGGATGGTCCCTTATGGTCTGCCACCATAAGCTACAGCAATGACCCATCTATTTGCAAGTCTACTCATTTCACAACTAGAACAAAGAAGCTGTTCCTAGATTGCTGGCTTAAAGATTCCTGAATGAGCCTGATTGGCTAATACCTGTGAGCTATCAGCATGTCTCACTATGTGATGAATTTAAACTTTTTCTTGGTATTGAACCAGACTGTAACAAGAACAATAAGTAATAATAACTCAGTTCACCTGCCATTATAACTGTTTCATTCTATAAAAACAATAGCATTAAAAGCAAAATTTCTGTTTCCCCGTTGCTCCTTCTATTTCTCTCATTCCCATATGCCTCAGAATCAAATTAAATGATATACCTAGCACATATTTAGAAGAGGTATTTTGTCAAGTCATGAAAGATGCCTGTTTGGCATAACAGATGATTTTCCACAACTAGGTAACTTGCATTTAGTTATGCTTTATTTTGTGATTGTTCACTGGAAGGTAAATACAGTACAAGACTGATTGCCAAGGCATCTATAAGAAGGCAAATATACAGTGGTGCCCCGCATGACGACGATAATCCGTTCCGTTAAAATTGCTGTACAGCGAAATCGTTGTCATGCGAAAAAAAACCATTGGACTGCATTGAAAACCGGTTAATGCGTTCCAATGTGGAAAGCAGAGATCGTCCATAGAGAACCGCCAATCAGCTGTTTAAAATCGCTGTCTTCCAAATCTTCTGTCCGGAAAACAGCCATTTTGTGAAGGAAGCGATTTTGCGAAGGGAAGCCATTTTTGGAGCTGGAAAAAACATCGTTTTGCGAACAAATGGTTCGCGAAGCAAGGACCTAATCAACATAAAGCAGATTTTCCCCATAAGAAACATCGTTCTGCGATCACAATAGTGATTGCAAAAAAGTCATCGTCAAGTGATTTCGCCGTTTACCGGGGTAAGCGTCTAGCAGGGCACCACTGTATATGAACAGCAAGGAATACACATTCCTCTTAACATGTAAAGAAAAAAGAAATTCACTATCTAAAGGACATTGTTACTCTTCATCCACAAGATTTTTAAAAAGCTAGTGCCATTGAATTAAAGATACTCAGCCATATTCCTATAGTAAATTGATATCAAGTTCAAATTCAATTTGGTTTTGAATGGAAGCCGTGTGGCAAAATCTGTAGCTGTTCAAAAACATGTCTGTGTCACAGATGTTACCAGTTCCACATGATACCTCTTTCTGTCTGTCTCTCCAAGCCCTAGCATATTAGGTTGCAAAACGAGTATCAGCCGTGGCCCAATTTAACTCCAGGGCAAGGAGATGTTTTAAATTCTGGAACTGCCCTTAGCCATCTGAGACAGATGCATTGTGTAACATCTCCTTAAGATTTCAATTCTTGCTCCAGCCACAGCTGTTAGAAGGTACAAAATACATTTATGTTGTTTGGAGTCTGGCACCTGTTGTAGGCAACTTGAAATAAAAACATGTTGTCATTATATGGTAAGGAACACAAAGACACAAACTACGCCCACTTTAATACTGCGGCTGAGCATTTTGTTTGGTGGGGGAAAATGTATTCAGATTGTTTAATTTACATTATTTTTTAACCAACTTGCAAACGTGCCATATTTCCCTTAAATATATTTTGCTTTTTCCAAAATACATGAGCAGAGAGGGTCACAATGCCAAGTATATTTTATTCCTATATACACTTTAGTATATATTAAGTAATTTTATTAATTACAATAAAAGTTGGTAAAGTAAACTGAGTCTTAAACAGTAGTGTGTCAGCACACAGATGGCAACATTAACCTTTCTTTCCTCCTTCCCCATCATGAATATTCATATCAGATTTAGAAGAAATCCTGAAGTCTCTGTATAACAGGATCCAAAGTCAAAATATCTATTGCAACAGTCTCTCTTTCTCCCCTCTATCTTTATGTCAGGCCATTCGGGACTTAACAACTGATGTTCTGGCTTTAGATAATTTTCAGTGCTTCATTTTGCATCTTGTACAGATTCTTATCACTTGGACAAATTTGGCTTCATTTAGTGTTCCCTTCTTTCACTGCAACATTGATTTGAGAAGCCTCAACTTTTGTGAAAATAAGTTGTTCAGCGTTTTACATAAAGGAAACCATGTGAATCATTTGTACTGACATAGGTTACACTAGATCAGTGGTTCTTAACCTTTGTTACTCGGATGTTTTTGAACTGCAACTCCCAGAAACCCCAGCCAGCACAGTTGGTGGTGAAGGCTTCTGGGAGTTGCAGTCCAAAACTCCTGAGTAACCCAAGGTTAAGAACCAGTGCACTAGATTACATAGAATGGGAATACTTAGGGTGCAATCAGATGGCACCCTTTCTTATATTTTGATTCACTGTTAACACGGTCCAGTTAGATCTCTCTTTTCTGATGGCAAGACAATGTAAAGGAAATTGTGAACCAGTTCCATGCCCATTTAGATCCTTTTTAGCTTCTTCAGCAGGGCTATTTTGGGTGTGATCTATTTTTTTTTTTTTTTGATCTGGAGATCATATTGGACCAGATCATATGTTTATGGGTGCATCTTTTTAAATGAGATCATATTCAGCAAAGCAACTTTTTTCAGTGAGATCCTGCTTCCTTGTCTGATCACACCCTTTGTTAGAATATTTTCCTGTACTTGGGTATAGTTGTGGTCATCAATGAAACATATTGGGCTGGATGTGCTCTGGCTCATTATGTATGGATTCTTGCCTACTTTTTGACCTCTTTTTTAAACCCATATATTTTGCACTGGAGGAAGAAATTCATAGGGAAATACCATCTGGAGGTTGGTGGGGTATGGCAATAGCCTATACAATACATAAGGGAGAGTTGTCAAGAAGCCAGACTCCTATAAATATGGTTTTTCTGCAAAAGAAAATGCAAGCATTTCAAGTTGGTAGATTTTGTCCCCCTTGAACTTTGGAAATGCCCCATCATTTTGCTGCAATAGAACAGGACCAACACCTGTCAAATCAATGGTGACTTTCATTATTCTGTGGAAGAACACATCCCTAGAGGTATTTAATATGTGCAATATAAAATGGTTATATAGCAGACACTGAGTTATTTTAAATTGAATAGAGGGGAGTACTTTTTTAAAACGCAATGAGTCATGAAAGACATTTCAATCTTGTTCTATAGATGTCTCACAATTATTGTTTTCAATTTTACTGTAATCCTGTTTCAGCTCCAGGTCTGTTTGATCATTTTTGAAGGATGTGGAGATCACATATGATGGGGGGGGCATATTAGCCCTGTCCACTCAGTCCTTGCTTTCACCATAGAAGGTGATTGTCTGAAGATGGAGAGACTACTCTGTCCATGGGATCTCTTTCATTATGTCTGGGAAAGAACAGGCTTCTGGTTCATGTGAAGAGCCTACATGGATAGAAAAGTCTCTCTCTCTCTCTTAAGATAAAAACTTTCTGAGATGGAAGTGAGGGTGCTAGCACACTCCACCTCACCACATGCTTTAATAACACTTGAGTAGAATTTCTGCATCCTAACTTTGTATAAGAAATAAGGTCAAGAGAACTAAAGCAAAAATTGGGAAAGAGAGATAAAGAAGAAGAATATGCAAACAATTGCTTGGAAACACACAAATAAAAAGATTAATAATTAGTTGTTCTGCTGCATCTGCTGAAGGAATGTGGCAAAGACAGATGTTACAGGGCTATGTCAGGTTAGGATGGACATTCCTTAAGTTAACACTTGCCCTACTCGGTTTTCAGCCCCACTGGTGATTTTCAAAATTGCTTTAAGCATTAATGACTGACTTTTAACAAGATAAATGATGCTGGCATATCCATTGACTGAAACCTCTTACTGTCAACCTGACTATTGTGAGAGGATGGGGTTCCTCAGCATCGCCCCTCCCAGCTGTCACTTTTTCTGAGGTAATTACTTTGGGCGCCATATTATTAATGTCACTCAGGTATTGTGGGATTGAAAAAAATTAGTGGGCATAACATTTAGTTGGTAGTTAATATTAAACCATTTTAAACGGTTATAAAGTCAGTCCTTAATAGAAACACATCTTTATGTATAATTATAGTTCAAAATATGGCCATTAATCAAGATAAGAAAAGACAAGAGCAGTATGTGCCATACTTGAAAACAAAGAGAGTGTTTCACAAGTCATGGGTGGTTGTTGGTTTTTGTCTGCTTCATGCACACAGGATGATTATTTCTGGCGATCTGCATCCTTTATGTTTCTCTTTAGAATGCTTTGAATGAAACAATACATTTTACCACCAGAATCTGAATAAATGGTTCCCAGGAGGATATATCTGAAGTCAGATGCATTTGTCATTCCCTATTGATAATCTTTGTACCTCATTACCATATTCAGCTTGCCATTTATATGCAGACGACACAATCATTTATGGTAGTAGATTATGCAGGGAGAAATCTTAATATTATCTTCACACTGATTTAAATGAGCTTTAAGATCATCTGGCACGATCTAAATGACTTTTAAATATTAATGAAACAAAGATCGCACTATTTGGCACAAAACAGAAGTTCAGTAAACTGAACAACTGGCAAGCAATGTGACCTTGGAGACAGTTTGTGAATGCTGGTTTTAAAGACTCTGGAAGGGGGGAGGGAGCATTTCCCCCCCTCCTACTGTTAAAGGATTGATTACTATGAGGGCTTGCAAGATGGTCAGGTTCCTTATTTGGAAACAGTAAGTACAAGTATGTTGATTTGGATGGCTGGGAAAGGGAGAGATTTGGTGGATTTGGAGGTTGTGCTATGTACTTTGATGCTCCAGAAGTCTGCCGCACAACATTTGTTAGGGAGGATAAAGCATCTTTATCTTGGACCTCTAGGCAAATTTGTTTTGAATTATACATTGCATAAACATTGCCGTCTGTCAGTGTAGCAACAATTGGGAAATAATAGCCATGTTAAGTTTTCCATGGCATTTATATCCTTCTGTCCATTGCTTCTACTGTACCCCTGTATCTTGAGTTTAATTATCATTTCCAGAAATCTGCCTTTTGTAACAACAGAGATACCAATGCAAAAATAAGTATTATTACAGTTGCTTCAGTACTTTTAAACAAAGGTGTGAATGTTTGATGAATAAACATAACGGATGCATCTATAAAACAGAATGATGATCTATTTTTAATAAATTGTAGAATATTCTTCTGTAATCAGTTGAAAATGCTGGAAAGATACCAAGGGAAATAGCATTTCCTCTCAATTGTTTCTCAGTGGGGAAAGATTCCACTTGAAATCTCAGAGCCTTGATGAAGGTGATCAGGCATTATCACTCAGACTACATTACAAGCCATTAAATGCGGGTTTTTTTCCAAAACGGAAATTCCTCTCAAGATCACAAAATGTGTCCCTACCTAGGGTTTACTGCCCCTTCTTGGATGCACATCTTAACATGGTGAAGGGGTTTTAGCAATGCCATCAGGAGGCCAGACTCCATTACAAGCTTGAACTTCCAGCAGGGTCACCCCAGGTGGAATGGTCACAGCTGAGATACCAGACTAATATGCATACACCCTCTCCAAAGCTAATGGCCACATCAGCAGAAGATAATGGGTAGTTCCAGCAGTGATTGATTGATTGATTGAGAGTTTTGATTTGATTTGATTTGATTTTTATCCCACCCTGTCTACTCAGGGTGGCTCACAATAAAATTATTCATAAAACAATTAAAACCATGAATTAAATTGACAATGTGTCATGAGTTCTGCCGAAGAAGATCTGGAATCTGAGGGGTTAATTACAGTTGAGGAGAATGCTAGGCAATCAGAATCACAGACAGCTGAATCACCACCAGATTCTCCTCCCCCAGTAGCCAGAGTACGGGAGAAGCTTCGGCAAGGACTCATGACACAGAGATCCGGAGCCCACATGAATGCTTCCCATAGGAACATCAGGTCGACCAGCCTTGAGTATTAGCAGGCTGAGGTGTTTAGATGGCTGCTGTTGCTATAAAATCTGCACCCAGATGCTGACAAGCTTGTAGAAGCAACAAGTCAAATCTCTGGCTCACAGCCATGCTCCTGACAACCTGTCTTATCTAGCACATGGATAAACAACACCATAATTTAGTGAATGGTCACTACTAAATGTGGAATTGGCTCTGTCACTTCTTTCCACATTTGATTTCCCTTTGATTTTACTGGCTGTAATTTCATCCTTCAAAACAAGCTGTACTGTTCTTATACCTGGAATTCTGGGTAATGTTTGATTTATTTGGTGAGGTGGGATTGCAATGGCCAAAAGGCCATATCATAATAAATGTGCTAGTATTTAAAGTGCCACAGGACACTTGGCCGGTTTTATGCTGTTGCATGAGCAGCAGAAGCAGCAGCTCCCCCTCTGAAAATTGTTTGCTTAAAAAATATCGATGCCAGAAGTTATTTGGTATTGCCTGCAGGATTAATGGGGCCCTAGTGACTATGAGGCCCAAGAGCAGAACTGAAGAAATATATGGCATTTCTTGGCAAAGCTGGATATTGATTTTAAGTAGAGCTGGTGCTCATCACAACCCAGTTTCACATTGTTATCTACAGTAAGCTGAAAGTATAAAGCCCCCTTTCTGACCAAAGCAATAAATAGAGGCAAATTATATTTAGATTTGAAAGCCATAGTAGCAGAATGTTGAAAGTGATGCTTGACTTATGTTTTCTTGGCTTTTACAGTACATAACAGATAATTTTACGACACAGTTAAGCATAGAAAATGTGATATACTATGAATCCTGAAAGTCCATAATACTTTTCTAAAATACAGAAATAATACTTGCGCATAGCTACAAATGGTACTTTCAGCAGCATCAATCTGTCCACAGACAGAACCACCTATTTCAGAGATACATTCTGAAAGCTTAGATGGTATGAGACTGCATTTCGGCACCATGAACTGTGAGGAAAAGACTTTCCCACATCAGGAGTGGCCTTTCATTAGAGAATTAAAGTGAGGAATAACACTGTGTACCTCTGCCTTATAGAGAAAGATCAATACCCCTGTGGCCTGACCAATTGTTATTCTAGTCAGTCCCTCCCTTCAACTCAGCCTTTGGCTGCATGTTGTAGCTCAGGCAATTGAGCAAGTTATAGAGGTTTAAACTTTCCCCAATGTGATTTAAAAAAAAGAAAAAAAAACTCCACTTGGGCAAGGTTTTTAAAAAAACAAACCATGTGACTTTTTTTTTTAAAAAAAAGTAGAGTTGAACCTTCCTTACCCAGTGTAAGACAGTGGATAGAAAGATGGATTAGGATGCATGAGACCTGGGTTCAAAACTCCACATAGCCATGAAGACTCCCTGGGGCAGTGGAACTGGTGGAACCACTCCTTAATTATATTGTTTACTCTGAAAGTCCTATTAGGGCTGCTGTAAGTCAGTTCTTGGGATGTGGTGACGCTGCAGGTTAAACTGCAGAAGCCTCTGTCCTGCAAGGTCAGAAGACCAGCAGTCGTAAGATTGAATCCTTGTGATGGAGTGAGCTCCCGTCGCCTGTCCCAGCTCCTGCCAATCTAGCAGTTTGAAAGCATGTAAAATGCAAGTAGATAAATAGGTATCACCACAGTGGGAAGGTAACGGCATGACCATGGAAACCGTCTTCAGACAAATGCTGGCTCTATGGTTTGGAAACAAGGATAAGCACCGCCCCTTAGAGTCAGACACGACTGGACTAAATGTCAAGGGGAACTTTACCTAAGTCAGTTCTAACGTGAGCGCAGATAACACACAAACACACCTGTGTTCACTGATCATAACTGCACACACTTACTCTCAAGTAGGAGAAAAAGGTCTATGCAGCCTTACAAAACACCAGCTACTGCTTGCAGTGAGCATGCTAAGACGTATGTGAAGAAGCCTTCCAGATGAGTGAGGAGCTTCTGAAGTAAAATGAGCCTCATGTCTCAGGGCAAGAAGGCATTGCAAGGTACAAGCCACCTGGGCCTAGCAAGTTTGGAGTGTGAAACGGTCATAGGATGCCCTGGGCACACGTTGGTGCCTCAGTTTCTACAGGTGTGGGATAGAGTCACCCTAGCCTCAGCTCTTCAAGCAGAAAGGGGAGAAAAGCCATTTTGCTTAAACATTAGGAAGAATTTCTTGACAGTAAGAGCTCTTTGACAGTGGAATGGATTGCTTTGAAGACTGATAGACTCAGAAGCTTTTAAACTGTCCTCAGATTGCCACCTGTCAGGGAGGCTTTAGCTGTGGATTTTCTGCTTCAGCAGATTTTTTTTTCCAGCTCTAAAATTATGTGCTTTAAACCAAACCACTTGCCAGGAACAACTCTAGTTTCGCCTGCTGTGCTCCCATCATGCCTGTTTTTGATTTGTTTTCTTCTGACCCAACTTTGGCACTCTGTTGAACACTCTCCTGGCTACTCCCTGTTTGGATTACAACCTGATAGGGCTCTGATTTATCGCACAACCTTGACTACACTTTTCACCTACTGTAATGGCTCTGCTGGACTCAAGTTTTCTAGGAAGGATGAGCTGGAGTACCCTGCCCCACCTCACCACGACATGGGAGGGGGATTGGCTGTATCCTGCAAACCTGGGCTCCTGGGTGCCCAGAATACAAGTTACATAAGAAAGCTGCACTGTGCTTATGTCAGAATAGGAGGTTGGATTTCATGAGCTCCTGGTGAAGTGCTCAACCACAGGGCAAAACTTCAGGAAAAGAGGTCTTTTGGGATCTCTTTTAGGGAAAGCTGTCCCTCCCAATGAGGCCAGCAAACTAAATTCTGCATCTGAGCGGGGCACAGCAGCTCACTTTCTATAATTCTTAGGCTTGGACTCAGAGTTTTATTGCAGACAGCTGTCTCTTCTAGTTCCTGATTGTGCTGATTACCTGGCTGTGTATGAGAATTCTGGACCAACTTGATGCTCAGACTCTCCCCCTTGCTGTTGGTGACTATTATTTTGTTTAACTCTGGATTGCCCTTGGATTCTGACTTCATATCTCCTGCACCTGAATTTCCTGATGATCTGTTAGAGCTCTGTTTGTTAATCCCTGGGACTAATCCTCCTAGGAGCAGGACACCTTACTATCTGTTCCCCTTTGTACACGAGTTCTGCTTGGCATCTGGACTTTCTTTCAACTTCCAGAAAGACTGCCCTTTTGTTGGGTATAATAACTGTCTGGTTCAGAACTTACAGCTGGAGACCAGGGACAGAATGGCCAATGTTGATTTTATAATTATCATTAGCATTCTTTCAGTATACGATTTCCATCTGGCTACAATTCCTACCTGTTCATGGATTGCTGCCTTGTCATGGCAAAGGGGCTTGAGGAATTCAGAGAAGCTATGGGCTATGCCATGCAGGGACACCCAAGACGGACAGGTCATAGTGGAGAGTTCTGAATAAACACGATCCACCTGGAGCAGGAACTGGCAAGCCACTCCAGTATCTTTGCCAAGAAAACTCCATGGACAGAAACAAAAGGCTAACAGATATGAAACTGGAAGATGAGCCCCTCAGGTTGGAAGGCATCCAAAATGCTACTGAGGAAGAGAGGAGGACAAGTACAAGTAGCTCCAGAGCTAATGAAGTGCTTGGGCCAAAGCCGAAAGGACGCTCAGTTGCGCACGCGCCTGGAAGTGAAAGGAAAGTTCGATGCTGCAAAGAAAAATACTGCATAGGAACCTGGAATGTACGATCTATGAACCTTGGAAAGCTGGATGTGGTCAAACAGGAGATGGCAAGAATAAACACTGACATCCTGGGCGTCAGTGAACTGCAATTGATGAGAATGGGTGAATTCAGTTCAGACAATTATCATATCTACTATTGTGGGCTAGAATCCCCTAGAAGAAATGGAGTAGCCCTCATAGTCAACAAAAGAGTGGGAAAAGCTGTACTGAGATAAAATCTCAAAAAATGACAGAATGATTTTGATACAAATCCAAGGCAGACCTTTCAACATCACAGTAATCCGTTTATGCACCAACCACCAATGCTGAAATTGCCCAGTTCTTTGAAGACTTACAACACCTTCTAGAACTGAGACCAAAGAAAGATGTTTTTGTCATTATAGGGACTGGAATGCTAAAGTAAGGAGTTAAGAGATAAAAGGAACAATAGGTAAGTTTGGCCTTGGAGTTTAAAACAAAGCAGGGCAAAGGCTAATAGAGATTTGCCAAGAGAACAAGCTGGTCATCATAAATACTCTTTTCCAACAACACAAGAGGCGACTCCACAAATTGACATCACCAGATGGGCAATACTGAAATCAGATTGATTATGTTCTCTGCAGCCAAAGATGGAGAAGCTCTATACAGTCAGCAAAAACAAGACCTGGAGCTGATTGTGGCTCTGATCATCAGCTTCTCATAGCAAAATTCAAGCTTAAACTGAAGAAAGTAGGAAATACCACTTGGACAGTCAAGTATAATCTAAACCAAATCCCTTATGAAAACACAGTGGAAGGGAAGAACAGATTTAAGGAACTCAATTTGGTGGACAGAGTGCCTGAAGAACTATGGATGGAGGCTGGTAACATTGTAAAGGAGGCAGGAACAAAAACTTTCCCAAAGAAAAGGAAATGCAAGAAAGTGACTGTTCAATGAGGCCTTACAAATAGCAGAGAAGAGAAGGGAAATAAAATGCAAGGGAGACAGGGAAAGGTAAAGAAAATTGAATGCACACTTTCAAAGAATAGAAAGGAGAGGCAAGAGGGCCTTCTTAAATGAACAGTGCAAAGAAATAGAGGAAAATAATAGAAAGCGAAAAACCAGAGATCTGTTCAAAAAATTGGAGATATTAAAGCAGACCTGGGCAAAGTACGGCCCGTGGGCCACATACGGCCCCGCAAGTTGCTCCTGTCCAGCATGGCCATCACCACTGAGTGAGCCGAAGCTCCAGCTCCGGTCATCCAGCACGGCAATAAGCAAAACTCGCGAGATCTGATGCTGGGATCCTACGCATTTTGACTGTTACTCTTGAGCCACAGGCTGCCAAGCCTGCGGCTCAAGAGGCTGGAAGTGATCCTTGCACAGGCGACATGATGCGTCGCCTGCACAGAATAGAAGACAGTCGGAGAGGAACGCTGGGGGTGGAATGGAGGACAGGTGAGTTAGCTCTGTGTTGGGGTTTGTTTTCTTTCCCCTCTGCGGTGAACGAATTACAACACTCACATAGTTAACCCCCTAACACAGTTCAAATTTTTCATATAGAAATTAATTGCTCACCCCTTCTATTATCTATTAAAGGAACCTTTTGTGCAAAGATGGACATGATAAAGGACAAAAATGGTAGGGACCTCACAGAAGAAGAAGACATCAAGAAGACCTGGCAAGAATACACAGAGGAATTATACCAGAAAAATTTGGATGTCCCAGACAACCCAGATAGTGTTCTTGCTGACCTTCAGCCAGACATTCTGGAGAGTAAAGTCAAGTGGGCTTTAGAAAGCATGGCTAACAACAAGGCCAGTGGAGGTGATGGCATTCCAATTGAGCTATTTAAAACCTTAAAAGATGACACTGTTAAAGTGCTACACTCAATATGCCAGCAATTTTGGAAAACTCAGCAGTGGCCAGAGGACTGGAAAAGATCAGTCTACATCCCAGTCCCAAAAAAGGGCAGTACTAAAGAATGCTCCAGCTACTGTACAGTTGCACTCATTTCACACGCTGGCAAGGTTATCCTCAAAATCCTCCAAGGTAGGCTTCAGCAGTATGTGGACCGAGAACTCCCAGAAGTACAAGCTGGATTTCAAAGGGGCAGAGGAACTAGAGACCAAATTGCAAACATGCACTGGATTATGGAGAAAGCCAGAGAGTTCCAGAAAAACATCTACTTCTTCTTCATTGGCTACACAAAAGCCTTTGACTGTGTGGACCACAGTAAACTGTGGCAAGTTCTTAAAGAAATAGGAGTGCTTGACACCTTATCTATCTCCTGAAAAATCTATATGTGGGACAGGAAGCAACAGTTAGAACTGGATATGGAACAACAGATTGGTTCAAAATTGGGAAAGGAGTACGGCAAGTCTGTATATTGTCTCCCTGCTTATTTAACTTATATGCAGAATACATCATGTGAAAGGCTGGACTGAATCCCAAGCCGGAATTAAGATTGCCGAAAGAAATGTCAACAACCACAGATATGCGGATGATACCACTCTGGTGGCAGAAAGTGAGGAGAAATTAAAGAACCGCCTAATGAGGGTGAAAAAGAAGAGTACGAAAAAAAATGGTCTGAAGCTCAACATAAAAAAAAAACTAAGATCATGGCCACTGGTCCCATCACCTCCTGGCAAATAGAAGGGGGAGATATGGAGGCAATGACAGATTTTACCTTCTTGGGCTCCATGATCACTGCAGATGGTGAAATTAAAAGACGTCTGCTTCTTGGGAGAAAAGTGATGACAAACCTACACAGCATCTTAAAAAGCAGACACATCATCTTGCCGACAAAGGTCCGCATAGTCAAAGTGAGAGCTGGACCATAAAGAAGGCTGACCGCCAAAGAATTGGTGCTTTTGAATTGTGGTGCTGGAGGAGACTCGAGAGTCCCCTGGACTGCAAGGAGATCAAACCTATCCATTCTGAAGGAAATCAACCCTGAGTGCCCACTGGAAGGACAGACCCTGAAGCTGAGAAAGTGTGAAGGCAGGAGGAGAAGGGGACGACAGAGGATGAGATAGTTGGACAGTGTCATCGAAGCTACTAATATGAATTTGACCCAACTCCGGGAAGCAGTGGAAGATAAGAGGGCCTGGCATGCTCTGGTCCATGAGGTCACAAAGAGTCAGACACATCTTAACGACTAAACAACAACAATTCCTAACTCCAAAAAACATGTTTACATACACAAAACTCCAAATAAGCTGTAGCAGGTCTTAAAATAAACTACCAAAAAACAAATTTTTTGACTAAAAATATAAAGAAGATGTTGAAAAATTAATATTGAAAAAATTGAAATATCTAGGAGTCATTATTACCCCCCCAAAAAAACCCAAACAATTTGATGAAAAAAAATCTTTCTGTCCAGGGCACTTTAGAATTTATTTTGATAATTATTTGAGTTTATTACAACACTTCAAAGTAGCTGAGTGCTGCATTTGTTTCTTCTTTCAATTACACAGTTCTACAACATTGTGCAGCTTCCGGGACTGCCTAGTCTGAAAAAAGCCCTGTGGAATGCAGCACCTTATTCCATCTTTCTGGACTTTAATTGAAGTTTGAGAAGCTGAGGAGAGGCACTGTTGCCACAGAGACCGCTATACAATACAGAAAGACAAGACATAAACACACACTTTCCAGCCACCATACGGAAGGTCAGCATAAGAGTCCTGAATCTCACCCATGAGAATTTCTCTGACATTTCTCTTCCTTTGAAATACTTTTCAAAGGAAATTTCTTTTTCTATCAAATTGAATGCGAATGATCGAAATTCTCATGGGGTAAATTTTTGGCATAGACGATTGAATATACCGAAGTAAGTATTTCATCCCAGCTGTAGTCTTGAATGAAACACAGCTGAGTAACTGTTGGGAAAGCAAAGGTATATTTTCCAATATTCAGAGTAAAGAAACAAAACAAAAATAGACAAAATCAGATTGTGGGAGAAGCGATTGCCAAACTCTAGGTCACATTTCCATACACATCTGCAGCATCTAATAGACACCATACTAGAATTTCAAATATAACCAAACCCCTTCTAGCCACCTGTGTATTTGATGGGGTTTGGTTATTACTAATTGTACACAAACAGGACTGTAATTGCTTTTTTCCACATTGCATTGATTTTATGTACTTGCACTTATCTGATGAGTGAGAAAGATTTATGTTGAGAGGAAAGAAAATGGGCAGGACTGTGATATAAAAATGAACATAAAACAGATGCTTGGGGTTAAGGCTGTAAAGTCCACAGTTAAGCTTTGGTCTGTCAATTTCATCATGCAGACCTGGGAATTTGCTATTCCCACTTCCGGCCTTAGGTTTTAAAAAAAGTGCTTCGTTAAGATCACCCTTATACAGTATAACAGAAATACACAGGGGGTTGTGGGATTTTATGTGAGTTACAGTACAACTAAAATTCTTTGGGCTTTCAAAGAAAATGAATACTATTGGCTGTAGAACTAACTGTATAAAGATTTGTATTCTTGAGTTTTACAAGAAAACAGGAACAATACAAACTAACTGGATAGTATATATAAACATCTCCCTAGAGTTCAATGCATCAAAAAAAGAGAGAGAGAAAAGAAAAGAAAAAAGAAAAACACTCCTGCAATAAATTGCTTGAAAAAGCATCCTTCAAAGCTTTTACACTTCCAAAGTTATTCATTAACAAAACAAGCACAATATCTTCTTTTATGTGGTCCGGATCACAAAAGACAATAATTCCAACTGCAAAGACCAGAAAACACTTGAGTGAAGTATAACAACAACGCATAACACTATTACAAATCATCTGCCCTTCCATCCTCCCTTCCTTTGCACATGTAATCAGAAAGGTTGTTACTTAAATGAAGATGATTAGAGTCTAATTCCTGCTCCCTGGGAAACGGCATCTCCATTTTTTTCTGTGTATTTTCCTCCTAGACTCAACCTTTAAGGGCATAAGCCCTTTCTTCAGGATTCCTCACCCACTGAGTTGCACCAATTAGTCTGCAAGGGTTACGTGGCCAGTGAACACACAGTTTGCTTGATTTTGGTGCTTAATTTGCTCTAAGTATCATTCAGCCCAACTGTGTGGTTAAAGCCATATTGCACATCCACTTCTGCTGCTCACTGGGAATGCTTTCTTGCAAGACTGATGCACACCTAGCAGCAATGAGTCATCTGAATTGCTCCCCATCAGCACAAGTTGCTAAGTGTCCACAGCAACAGCTTAGCTCACCATTGTAAGGCTGCTGGTGGAATGCAGATTCATGAGTTCTGTTCATGGCAGCTGACTCAGACAAGAGTATCTCATCCAAAATGGAAAACAGCTCATCTGATCAAAAGTGTGTTTCAGTTCATGCAAGCAAACAGCTCCTCAAGATGACATGAAAAAGACCAAGACTGCTATACTATTAACAGATGAGCAGAAGAAACTACTTTGACAGGTACGACTACAAATTATGATGCAAACTACATTTGCTTGAAGTCCCTCTTCTATGCAACTATTAAAGACAAGACTGACTGGGTAGTTCAGTGGTTTAGTTATCTAGCTGTAGAGCCTGAGTTTGGAAGTTTGATTCCCCACTGTGTCTTGTGGGAGAAGATCCAGCCTGCATGGCCTTGGGCAAGATGCACAGACCCAGGGCACTCCCAGAAGAATGGTAAATCACTTCTGAGTACTCTCTACTTGGAAAATTCGGAAAAGCGTCACCCTAAGTAAGAATTGACTTTACAGCACATGATATGATTGTTGCTGTTAAAGGCATGGAAGTCCTATACTCTTTTTCAGGTGGTGACCCTGAGCACCTGAATCAAGCCAAAAGGACTATGGGCACTGCTCCTTTATATTAATTACTCTTCAGAGAGGCTTTTAATTGCAACCTTGTATGAACTTTTGCCTCCTGCCCTATCAATTTATTATGAAATGTTGTACCATCTCCATTTGTATCTTGTTATGGTTTTATTGATTGCTAACCACCCAGAATACTGCATTGCACTAGGGGAGCAATATATAAATTAATGGAATAAATTGTTCAGGTCTGAAATGAAAGAGTTATCCTAGTGGTGAATCCTTAGCATCCCCAGCATTTTGTTGTGCAATAGACATTAAAGTTTACCTATAGGGTGAACTAACAGAGGACAAATCTCTTGTACCTGCATGAAATGCAAATGAGAGGCAATTTGGCAAGTGCAGATTTTCTCAGCTATTTAACTCTCTGACATGGTAATCAATCACTAGCCACCTCCTCTTAGGATTGTTAAACAGTACAAACCCCTAAGGACGGTTGGGTTAGTATGTTCTGGGTCCATGTCTTTGCCTTGTAATGCTCAATCACAAATCCATTCTATTCTGTGTTTGCTATTTTAAAAAATAAAAAGGAAGAATTTAGATGTTTATTTTTTAATATCTTTTCTTACAAAATATGCATTTCTAAATGTATTTTATCTTTAAAGATGAAATTTACAAGATGTTTTCTTATTTCTTAAAGCTGGTAAATCATAATTTTGAACTGCTTGTAATTTACCATCATCCCATTTGCTCTGTAGCTACTTATAATAATGGTAGAAATTGTGGGTCACAATTTTACCAAGTGATTTAATTATAGGTAAATCAGATCTGTTTCCTGGCAGTCATCTTCAGTGAATGAAAGAAATGTAATGGTATTACACCAGCCAGAAGTTCTACAAGGTTGGACAGTGACATCACAGCTTTTGATACAATTATCTGTAAAACAGCAAGAGGAATAACAAAAAACAATAACAACAGACCCTTTCACCCTGTATAAGATCATTTTATGTAGCCTTTGTTTTCAAGGATGTCCTAAAATCCCTGAAGGACAGATAAATCCCAAAACAGCCAAATCAGAGAGCAATGTGGAAACGAGAACAATGTATTTAAAATAATCCTGTCTTCCTGAATAAAAACAACAACAAACCACACAAACTCAACACAGATGTTATACAAGTAATTATTATGATAATTCATATAACTAGGAATAAAATAAAGCATACTTGTTTACTGCTGCCTGTTATCCCCAGACACTGTAAGAAATGAGAAGGGAATTTTCAGAGGCTGTACTCTTGGTTAGATTTTTTTTCTTCCTATAACCAGGAGTAAACACAGAAATAAATACATATGGCACACAAGATGCATGTAAATGTTTTACATATTCTTTCTTAGCCAAGTCACCACAGGCTATGGAGCTGTTTGGGGGAAGATAACATTGAATTTCATCTCTGCTTTCTAGAGAGAAAAAGCTGGTAACAAAGAGCACAAGCTAAACTACTAAAAAGGTCCCTTGTAGGAACCCCATCCCAATGCTGCACAAGAGCTGGGTAACCTCCATTCATTTCAAAATCAGAAGGACACATCCTTCTGGTAAGGGAATAGGATATCATATCAACTTTACTGTGCAGAAATACATATCAGTCCTAAGCAGGGACTAGATCTTTAGGATTGGAGTGAGAAAGGGAGGGAGAACTTCAGTCTTTCTACTTGTATCAAGGTTGTCTTCTTCAGTGATTTCAGTCATCCATAGCAACATTAGTACAATTGTCATTAAGAAATCCCTATTCATTCTCTGGTTTTATCTAAAAGAAATCTGCTTTGCAGGAAATGGAAAGAGCAATTGACCAAACTCTGACATTCAGTATCTATCCAGAAGGTAGTGAATGCTGATAGTTGTTGTGGGTTTTTCGGGCTCTTTGGCCGTGTTCTGAAGGTTGTTCTTCCTGATGTTTCGCCAGTTTCTGTGGCTGGCATTTTCACAGGACTGCAGTAGGATCTCTGTCCATGCTCTGTTGCTGTTTGTTGAATAGCTGACTATTTATAGCTGTGGGAACAGCTTTTATTCTTTTCAGGAGATAGGGTGATGGTGGTGATCAGCATGTTTTTATTGTGGATGTATTGTTGTGATAAGGGGGAGAGATTATCTGACACTGTGATTGATGGGTGTCTTTAGCTGGTCTTTTTTGTGCAATGATTCCTGGTCCTTGTGGCTGGTTAGAGTTTGTTGACCTTTTGCAGGCTGTATTTTGCAGCAATCATTATGTTAGATTGCACAGGGAAGCCACTGAAATCCAAAAACACCAGCAGAGCTTCAACAAAAAAGAGGAAAGTCTAAAACTGAACAAGGTCTGGCTTCCAACACTGAAAAATGCAGCCTGCAAAAGGTCAACAAACTGGTGAAATGTCAGGAAGAACAACCTTCAGAACACTGCCAAAGAGCTTGAAAAACCCACAACAACCATCAGATCCTGCCCATGAAAGCCTTTGAGAATACATAGTGAACATTGTTTGTCAGTGGCACTGGATGTATTATGCACTGTGAAAGAGGATTAAAAGTAATTATGGATGCCTTTATCTAATGGTAAACTACATCAATCTCTACATAACCATTTGTTAAACCAACCACCTGAGCTCCTTGCCAAGGCCTAGCACTTGTTGCTTTGGATTTTTCAGCCAATGCCATAAGTTCTTACTGATGTTGGGTAACCTTCCTGTCATAAGAAACTGTGAGGTTACTACCTGAGACAGCATCCTTTGGGTAGGTAAAGGTAAAGGTTCCCCTTGACATTTAGTCCAGTCGTGTCCGACTCTAGCGCATGGTGCTCATCCCTATTTCTAAGCCATAGAGCCAGCATTTGTTTGAAGATAGTTTCCATGGTCACGTGGCTAGCGCGACTAGACACAGAATGCCGTTGCCTTCCCACTGAGGTGGTACCTATTTATCTACTCGCATTTTTACATGCTTTTGAACTGCTAGGTTAGCAGGAGCTGGGACAAGCGATGGGAGCTCACTCCATCACGTGGATTCGATCTTACGACTGCTGGTCTTCTGACCTTGCAGCTCAGAAGCTTCTGCAGTTTAACCCGCCGTGCTACCATGTACTTCTTCCTTTGGGTACCATGCAGCAAATGTTTAGGTATTTAATACATTGTGAGTATGGCTAAGATCCAACAGTGCACAACTACTGATAAAAGCTATTCCATCAGTGGAACCAAAAGAGGGATATTTTTGCACCCTATGCAGCCACTGTGCAACCTGAAAATACATGTTGAAGGACTGGAAAACTCTTCAGAGCAGAGTTTTCAGTACTGTGAAGAGCTGAGAGGGAACAAGAAGACGTATCAAGGGTGGCAATGGAAAGATCTCATCCTAGTTCCATTGATAAAACTGCTGCCACCAGTGGGTATATTTTAATTTTAACTGCCAGAAAGATAGTATGTGCTTGTGAGATATTCTTCTTCAGGTGCCAAAACAACATCACTTTCATTCGCTCTGGGAGTGGGAATGCCATGCACTGTTCTGTCTCAAGTAACAAAATGTGTTGAACCCACCTTGACAATGCAAGTGACAAACCTATCAAGAGGTGACATGGTTGCCCCTTGGAAATTTGTCCTCTATACATGGCATATTTTTGACAAGGAAATATTATCACAGGACACCGTTCTCCTCTCAACAGTCATGTCGTACAAATGCAAAGCATCACATCTTGAACATTTTTTAAAACACAAATGATTTTTTTCAGGATGTTTTAGTTTACCATCTCCACAAGGTACTTTCACCTTGCCGTGTCATGTTACCGTGTGACCACTGAAGGGAAATGTCACCTAGCAAGCTCTGAGTGATGAAAGAGAATGTTACAGCATGTTTAAAAACAAACCTGGAACAGTAGAGATTTAATCGGATAAGCAGTTCATTAGGCGGTTCTCTTCCTTTTTTCCGATAGAGAGGGCTAATTTATTACAGTGATTCCACTTGCTTGATAAAAGTCTGGATTTGGTTTACTTTGATGAGTAAAGATTCCAGAAAATTGATTTTACTGTAAGCAACATTAAACCCAAGGGAATATAAACGGTGTATGTAATACACATATTTTTTTAGTTATTACTCAGTGGATCACTGGGGAAATTATTTGTTTACCATGAAGAAGGGTTACGGCTTACATTCACTGTCTTGGGCAAGTCCCAGCCTATCTCTCATGGAGAAATAAAACAAAAATGTTAAGGTTCTGACTCAATATTTAACTTGTCCTCATGTTGCCTTTGGTATACAAATGTTCAGTTGCTTGGTAGCAGCTTGATTTAAATAACAATTCGGATTCCTCTTTTTTCACATTCCTTCTTTTTTTTTTTTAACAAAAGGTAAATATAATTGTTCCAAAGGCTACACTTAGATATCAAGGCTGTGGAGGCTAGTGGTTACTTCAGTTTAGGAGATTTATTTATTTATTTATTTATTGGATTTATATACCGCCCCATAGCGCTACAAGCACTCTCCGGGCGGTTTACAATTTTAATTATAAAGGCTACACATTGCCCCCCCAGCAAGCTGGGTACTCATTTTACCGACCTCGGAAGGATGGAAGGCTGAGTCAACCTTGAGCCGGCTACCTGGGATTTGAACCCCAGGTCGTGAGCACAGTTTTAGCTGCAGTACAGCGTTTTAACCACTGCGCCACGAGGCACTGCGCCACGATGCTGTGAATGCCCTCTGGTTTTCAATCTGTATTTTACAAGACCTATTTAAAGTGCTGAGCCCTATCCCTTATACCTACCTAATACACAAACTTAACTTGTCACACACATACCAAATGCTGCTTTTAAAGTGATGCAGCACATATTTATCTCTTTCCCCACTTCCTCAACCCCTCCACGTGTCCTCTGATAATCCTCAGAAAGAGCTCAGGATTGTTATGGGATCCTGAAGGTCAGGCTCCTCATGACAGCCACTCTAGCATGCTTCCTCCTGCAGGCAGAAGGAAGGTTATAATTCCTGACTGGGATCCTTCTACCTCCAGTACACTTTTAGCCTGTGAGACAGTGAATGCTCCAAGGGGTTCAATACTCAGAACATTTGTTCGGCTGTCACTAGTTCCCTCAAAACCAATATTAATAATTTAATAATAATAATAATAATCTTAAAACTGGAATGCTCAACGGGTCTTATGGATCATCAAGTCCAGCTCCTGTGGAGGAAGCAGAATGGGAAATCAAACTCCCAACTTCTGGCTCTGCGACCAGATATCTAAAACACTGAGATATCTAGCAGTTCAATTTCAGTAGCTTGGACAAAGCTAAGGACTGGATAGTACCATATCAATCCTTGGTCACCTTCCAGACAGTGGAAGATACCTTAGCCACATCACAATACTGTATTGGGAAATTAAACAGTTCCTCTGCTCCTCCCTGAAAGGGCAGAGGAAGGAATTTAAAAAAAAACAAACAAAGTTTATTATGACAATACTAATGCACTATAACACTTAGAAAAAAGTTTTAAAAACTGAAAACTTCCTCCTGGAAGTGGGAAGAGAGAGGAGGGAGCATGGAGGAGAGTAGAGGATTTTTTTTATTTATTTCAACAGGAAGGTGCACAAAATAGCATATCTGACCTCTACCTGACCTTAAGCCGACCCTATTTAGCCTGATCCCGCCCACTCTAATTGAGCCTGTGTAGACAAGCCCTTACTATGTTAAGGAACATAATTTCAGTCAGTGTCTACATTAAAGCCTAATCCTTGTACACTGGAATTTTCCAGATATGAGGATACAAAATTCACTCAGCGCAGGTGTTTGTTTTTCTTTAAAAAAAATACTGGTGGACAAGGGTTAATATAATGATTGATCATTTTTTGTAAACAGTGGGAGGGAAAATATTTATGACAATCATGGGGCTGGCATAAGTTCTCCCTCCACAAACTGGTGGCAAAGACTAGATAAAAATATACTGAGGTCCAAAGCTATGTCATATTTAAGAAGCCCCAGGTTGTACTTAACCTGAATTAGTACAATACAGTATGCACATATGTGTGTATTTGAAGAATTAGAGGCTGTAAGCTATTGCTTAGTTGGCTTGGATGTAAATCTGGTACTGTTGAGGGGCATGTTCTGGGATCAGAAGGTCTTGGGATCCTGTGGATCCAAGGCCTTTTTAAATTTGTACATGTATATATTTTGTCTTCTCTTTAGATCATATAAATCTTGCCCAATTTGTCCACAACCCATTGCCTATTTTTGATGATAAAGTTCCCGTATCAGGGAAGCAAGAGCTGCAGGATGTTTCACAGAGGCAGGGAGAGGGGATTTGAGGTTGGATCTCTCCATCCAAGGATGGATCACTGACTCTTACTCCAGATGAAAAGATCCAGCACATCCGATAACTGTAAGGATGCTGTCTGATGGGCCATAGGGTTACAGTTGTATTCATTGCAACATATTCCAAGGAAATATAGAACTAGCTGTGAAGGGGAGAAGGAATCACTGTTTTTATTTCTATTCAGGAGTTATGCAAAAAATAAATAAATTATTTTTGGGTAGCTAAACAAATTATGCAAAATTATAAACCATGAATATTTTATGTTTAGAACCCGAAAGCCTTTGACATTCTGCAACAACCTGCATCATACCCAGATGAATTAAGCAGAAGATAACTTTCTTTCTTTTTTTTTTCTGAAACTTCACTCCTGGCTGTTTTCCCCTCTTCAGGTTTTTTAGAGGCGCCTTTCCTCTACAATATTAATAAGAATGTCTCAGAGGGCTTATGCAATACAGAAAAATAGTTCCTGCAATTGGTTTTTTTCCCCTAGTTTTGTAGAACACTGGGAAGTTATTCCCTGTATAGTTTTTGATTTGATTTTGAAATTCTTATAATAACATGAAGTGAATTGATGTGTGCAAATGCAGGGATACATCAAAATTTATACAGTCTTCAGGGATACATCAAAATTTATACAATCCAAGGTATCTGTGGTTGTTAATTCTGAAAGACTTTCCTATAAGATACTGTGTTCTTTAAGAACATGGCCTGTTTTCCTCTCTCTGCTATCAGTGGTTAGTACTATGAAATTGTTATGATGGCTGCTGCAATGCTGGCATCCTCAGAAGGGTGTTCTAGGGGCCACGTGGCAGTTCAAATTTCTCTTCTCAAGGTAAAATGTGTGCCTATGGGGTTGTGCTTAGAGAGGGATTATATCTCAGATGCTCCTGAGGGTTCTGTAGAAAGTGTTCCTGAAGGCACTATGACTCTTATGAAGGACCACAACACCTCTGTTTTTTTTTTTTTTTAAATTAACTGTAGAGAAAAAAAGCTGCAGAATCAAACGCAACATCTGTGGTAAGCCCTTCTCTCTATATATGTGTTAAGTTAGAACTGACATATAGTCACCCTAGGAGGCCTTTCAATGTAAGTGAGATATTTAAGGAGTAGTTTTACCAGTTCCACTCCCCCACTGAGTTTCCACAGCTGAGTGGGTATTTGAACCCAGTTCTCCAGCATCCTAACCCATCACTCGATCCACTACACCATACTGACAATCACTAAGCTCTTCTCTAGGAATGAAATCTATGGGCCTGCTGCTTTGTGTCTATTGGCTGGAACTCTCAGAATTCTGCTGAGGAATTCTTGGAGAATTGTGGGTACAAAACAAGAAAGTGCACACCTTCAGATGTGAATTTTGTTTGGGAAGTGTCTTAATGGAAAGCTCTCTTTAACAAATGGGAATTCTGTTTTTAGAAAACAAGCCTCAGAAAGGGACAAAAAGTTATGGAAAGTTATGGATTTTGACACTGTTTAAACCACGATAAGCTTTATGTTGTGGGATGGCAACCGACACTGAATCAGGTACAATATGGTGAACTAATGTTCCATCTGGAAAATTGTTTCACAAGATTTTATGGTTCACATTGATTCACAGGGTGAAAACGCAGATGGGCTTGATTTACAGACATATTTCATACAGATGTATTTCAAATTCCAGGCAGCATGTATTCAAAAACCAGATACATGGATACTCTTGTTAACTGCTAATGTATTTTGATAAAAGCTTACCATCTGCCAGCAAGTCAACCGTGAACTAATCTTGTACTGTTCAAAGGATGCTTTTTCATCATTTAACAATTTTCAGGAGCATGTTTCATTGAACATTTCCAACTTTATTAATGTTCTATTAGCTGGTTCAGGAAATCATTTTGATGTCGCCACCATATTTCCTTGCATCAAGAACCTAGTGAGAGCAAACTATACTTTACAGATAAAGAGGTATGATACACATATTTTTATTGTGTTTATTTCAGAATTATTTGGTTAGTATTATTTTGACTCAGAGAGCCCAAGAGCCTTGCTATTCAGCCTTTACTTGCTATTCAGCCTTTACCTCATGTAGGCAAGTAAAATACTTTGAATTCATCCACTATATAAGGGGAGCAAATCTCAATATATTATATTGGATACATTTTGGTGTGGGTTGTTGCACTATAGTTTCATTTGTTTCCAGTACATGCAATTCCTGGGAATGGACTAAAATTGAGCCTTGCATCTGTCAAAGCTGCCAAGGCTCCTTCTTGTGTCAATTACTGGCATTGTGAAGTGGCTTAATAAGCAAGCTACTTCATGATATTGGCAAATTGAAAACTTCCCTTGCTTTTCTGTGGAGGGGCATAGGAAGAGATTTTTTTATTTTTCTGCTAGACTATTGCTGTTGCACTGAATCACTTAGATTAATTTTTGAAAAAAAAACTTGGCTTTTGTTTGTAGAGCCAATCGAAACTGTGACATCTTCTCAATTCACACTACACAGGAGGCAAAGAAACAATTTTTAAAGCTTAATCTAAGTGATTTACTGCATCAGTGATGGTATAGCACAGGAACAATAATAATTTCACTTTCTCTGTCCCTCCAAAGAGAAACAAGGGAAGTGATCAATTGACAGTGGAAGTGGGTCATTTGAGGTTGATATGCCATTTGGATGTGAGGATCAGCATGCTGCTCCTTCCCTTGACCTCAAGCACCCCTATTTAGTCTGCACCAAAAGGGCCAGTGAAGTTGCATCCTAAGTCTGATTCCTCCCTAATGCTTCTGTGTTGGCATGCCAAGGCTGGATTTTGAGCTTTACTAGGGCAGGGTTTCAGCTGTCACTCACAATCTCCTTTGGCACCAGCTGTTCAGCCTACTATATGTTGCTTTTGATTTTCCCTTTCCTCATTTCAGGTCACTGACCATTGTTTAACCCTACAAATTCAAATGGGATACAGAGGATCTTTTATGATGTTGCTGTACCCTGGAGGAGTGTGGGGTGGCAAAATGCAGGTCTTTGCTCTGCTTTATACCTGCCATTGACTCATACATATTCTCAATTCAGGGGATATTCTCTTCACATTTGACTGAAGGCAATGTAGATGTCTGCTCTTAAATATTTTCACAACAATAATATTAATGTTAAGAGTATTTACATAATAAACAGCATTTACTTATTATTTCAGAGCATTATTTGGGGTGGAGATATTTTGGGTTCTTTGTTATAATTTTTGCTAATTCTTTTTTTAACTAATGTTGAGAGCATAATGTGTTGTGTTACATAACTTCCTGTTCTACAGTACAGCAATGGGTAGAAAATAAAATGTTACTCTTGAAAAGCAGTGACTATTGTTGCTTTATTTTTATTGCTTTATTTACTTATTTTGACTAACAGTTTCTTTCAGTCTCTGCTCCTGAGCAACACAGAGACCACCTCAGTATCTGTATATAGAGCCTTACTTGAACAGCTAGCACAGCCGTTCTATCTGACTGTTTACTGGTCTGATAGTAGTCGGGGAAAAGTGAGGAGCAGAAGATTACTAACAGTAGTAGACTGGGAACTGCATAGATTTATTTTGATGGTCCCCATAGCTGCACTGTGAAGGAGAGTGGGAAAATGCAGGCAGCTGCCTTCATTTCTGTCACCAAACCAGTTTTTGCAGTGTTCATTTCCAGCTGTAGCTGGTTGTTTGTAATGCTAGCGGCGCTTAACTGCTCATTCATAATCAGCTATTCCTAAAATATATGGCATTCCAATGGGGAAAACCTCCAGCAATATGTTGTTTGGGGAATTCGGTTGCCACCATCTATCAGTCCCAACTCTCAGCTTCAGTGAGGACTGCAGCTCAGAAGGAAGAGGATGTTAGGAGGGGTAGGCTCACAGTTGGCATGAGTCCCTAGTGATTTAAAAAAAAACAGTTCTGGCACTCTGTCTTGCAAGCCCTGTCCCCACTACGCTACTGATGAAGAATGTGTGAATGCTTTCTTTCTAGGTCAGCCTGATTTCCAGTTTTATTTTCTTTGATGGGCAGCCACTCACCAAGGTTTCCTCTGCCATCTGATCCTTTTAACCTGAACCCAGAACCTCCTGCAAAGCTTTTTCTCCTTTGTTCCCTGTCCCTCATACTGATCCCATCCAGAAATAGGATCTCGTGTCACATCCCTGCAACAACGCAAGCCACAATTTCCATTTAATGCCATTGAATTTTATCCATGCTATGGAGAGTCTGATGCATAATGCTGTAATATAGTAAAGGTGAATAACAGAATTAATTATTTTTTTCAACCTCTTGCTGCTGTTTCTTTTTTTAAAAGCAACTTGCAGTTGATCTTCTATGTTTCCCTTGTTTATATGAATTGGCATAATCTTGTTTGGAGAATCTCAATTACTTTTCTGATTCTTTGTGCCACTGTAATAACTTGGATTATTATTAAGGACCGTCTTGTACTGACAACTCTTGATACTGCTGTATATAAAGCACCAGCAGCAGGCATAATATACAATACTTGTTGAATCTACTCAACTAGTTGTGTTGGGTAGCTTACAATCTGAACACCCTTTTGTTTCCATATTAGGTAAAATCCAAATTTTATTTCTTTGGATTTTGCCTGGTATGTCTGCACAGACTAACACGGCTACCTCTTCTAAAACTACAACTTTGATTTCCACAAAGCAATCTCCTTCTCTGAACTGCAGAGGAAAATCTTTGCAGTTAAAAGTGTTTTGGAGCAAATAGCAAAGGCCTGCTGGCTCAGCAAAAGTCCAGTTGATGGCTTCAAAACCAATAGATAAGATTTGATCTCCAAAAACAAATCTTATTTCCTTGTGAATATTTAAGCCTACCTGCCCAGTAATATAGCTGTTGCTTTCCCACCATGACATTCCAAACGTAAGAAATACCTGCATGCAAAATAGATAAGAAGCTACAGAACTATGGTCAGCTCTCATGGTGCTCTCATAGTTTTTTTTTCCTCACGTGTTTTAATCGAGACCTGCCCACTGATTGGATTGGTACCAATATACCTGGGATGTGGAAATAATGCAGCAATAACTCAAGTGCCCTCAGACACATTCTTATAGTAAGACATAATCTTCAGCAACTACAGATCTTTACAAAATGTTTTTCCCCTCACCACACTGCATGAAAGAAAAAGACAACACATGACAGATGTTATTCACACAGTTTAATGCACTGCTGGGAGCTAGAAGGAGAGTATATTAATTAATTGAGGGCCAGAGAAGAAACTGCACAAAGCAGGTTGCCCTGAAAACTTACATTTAGGGAGCATTATTGGTTAGGGCATAATAATTAGTTATCATTTATGTGAAGAATTTTGGCTACACATGTGTGGCAGGTTCATTAGTATGTTTCCAGAAGGGGAAACAAAATGCAAAATATACTGGCAGGACTATATTTTAAAATGCATTAGTTTTTGCATTTAGTTTTCCACACACTAACTTGCATATCAGTAATATCTTTAGGTGAGAGTTTTTTTTCTTTTCTTTGGTTTAAGTATCTGGGCAATTCTTGCAAAGAAATTTGCATATGCGTTATTTATTACTTTCATAACCCCAGAGGCAGATGTAATGTTAGTATCTAATCCATAAAACATTAGTTGCTTACACTGAATTATTAATTATTATTACTACCAGTATATTATAAGCCCAAGACCTGTTAATGGAACTAAAAGTAGAACTATATGATTTGCAAAATACAGCTTTTGCAGTTAGACATTAATAGAAATTAATTAAAAGCCCCCAATCTCCTTCTGAATTTGGAGAACTGCAATTAAATTGGTTCTAAGTTCAAGATAGATCAAATAGATTCAATTCACAGTTACCAGTATTGTTTCCGATATGGAAATAATATCTCTGTATACATGTGCACATAGTATGCTTGTGATAAAGAGGAAAAAAAGATTGGGTAAGGAAATACAGAGGACTAGAACTCACATTACATGCAACAGCTAGCTGAGGACCACAAACCGTAAGAGCACCAGATTGAAAAAGAAGTTATGTGCATACATGCATGCATGATTGCATATGTTATTTATTATTCTTATATGATCCTATCTTTCAACTGAAAATGGAATTCAACATGGCTCACAAACCTCTTAAATACCCTGTTTCTCCGAAAATAAGACCTAACCTGAAAATAAGCCCTAGTACGATTTTTCAGGATATATAGTCTCACACCCAAAATAAGCCCCAGTTAAGTGAAACCCTGCCCTCCACTATTGTGCAGCAACCAGAAAAAGATGACATGGCTGTATTTGAATAAATGTAGATTGTTGTACATGAAAAAAATTAAACATCCCCTGAAAATAAGCCCTAATGTGTTTTTGTAGCAAAAATTAATATAAGACCCTGTCTTATTTTGGGGGGAACATGGTAATAAAAACAGATACAACTACATTTACTAGTATACAACTACCATAAAACCATTAACACCAAGTAAATATGTTAAAAGTATTAAAATTGACAAAGGATTCAGTTAAAAACAACACAGCAGGGCAGTCTAAAAAGATGTGTTTTTACTCCTTACTTAAAATCAGCCAAAGAGGAAACAAATCACAAATGAGAAGGGAGTGCATTCATAGTTTAAGACCCACACAGAAGATGCCCCTGTTAGTCCATCACAAACTGCTGGTGAAAATTTTTGATGAAAGCAACAGAAACAGAGAGGGTGGCAGAAACTGGATGAATGCATGAGGTTGTCAGACCCTTTGTCTCTGCAATACTACTGCGCCTATCAATGTTGGATGATCTCTTTGCTCCATCTCCATGTTGGATATGGAAGCAACGTGTAAAGGAGCTGCAAGGAAGGTAGGCAACCCCATAGAGGAATTGCTGGATCACAGCTGTGAAGCATGCCATAGGTCTTGTTTTCAGTCTGTTTGGCACAAGAAATGACATCAGAGACAGCTGCTGCCACCTAGGTGCTCTCCCATAGCCCCCGCCTGAGATTTAAACTAGACATGAAAAACAAATGTAAATTCCCTGGGATTAGAATGTTCTTCCTCCGACAGGATGATCTTCACAGAGATCAAAGTTTGAGCAATATGACTTGCAAAAACAGAGAGAGCCCATGTTCACCTTCTAATGACCAATCACACAGTCAACTAGCTGGATTGAAAGGCGTGGAGTTGAGTGGAAATACGCGCTTAGACAGACAGATGTGTTTCACCACTTAAGTACCAACCATAATGACTCATCCACTGCATCATCCAGTTTGACCCCCCAAACTCCTCGTGCCCCTCTTGGGAAGAAAATGTGACAACATTTTATCCTCCTCCTGATCAGAGTTGCAATGATGTGTGCAACTGCATCTTTTTCAGATAATCAAGCTGTGCTTCTGCAAGGCAAAAGAAGTCACAGATGTTTAGATAGCAATAGCAGTAATGGGAGTGATGAAGCACGTCACCTTCCATAATAGAGAGCTTAGCACTATGTGGGACTTTATGGCCAGTTGCACATTACAGAATATCATTCACAGTTCTCTTCTGTTTGGGGATGCTGCCAGTTACTAAGAAAGGAAGGCTAAGTTCTCTATTGCAACTTGGCTAGGACATCCTGGACAGAATTATGGCAGAAGGAGATAATGCCAGAAATATACAGTATTCAATCTTTGGGCACAGTGTCCTGTTTCCTCCTTTTGCTTACTTGTTCAGGATGGATTAACTTTGCTTCCCCAATTTGGTATACAGAATATTCATTTCATTTCATTCATTGCTCTTTTTATGGGGAGTCTTTCATGGCATATCTATAAGTAGAGTCATATATTAAGATGGGCAACAATTGCTTTAACCCATGGTGATAAAATTTGAGGGTGAGAAATTTGCTGCTGGAAGGGTGTGACCCTAGCCTTTGATATTTCTTGATGGACTCCTGCCCCACAGAAATATGTCATCACCAGCTACTCCTCCCTGGAAAAAAGAAGACACAAAACAAGGCTCAGCATGGAACTAGTATGGCTATCATGAACTCCATCATCTGCACATGTGCCAAACTCATGTGTTTCATGCTTAAGCAACAGGGCAGTGAAACCCTAGGTGCCAAAAATGCTATTTACTGCTAATATGTGGTGGAGAGAATGAAGGAATGGGAAGGTATGCCAGGTCTAGCCCTACTGAGGCATTTGATAATTGTGAATAGTGCATGTGTGAAGAAGCTACAGATAATGAATGGAGCTACTCCCACCTCTCAACACTGCCATGTGTACCAGCTACACTCCCAAAGTAAGGCACTCAGTTTGAAGAGGGTTGCTCCTACCTATATAGGTTTTCCTGACCAGGATTTCTGTCCTCATGAACAAAATCCTACAGAAGGAATACATTGTAGATCTATGCTGATGTCTTGGGTAGGAGTGTGTGGCCAGAGCATGTGAACAGGTGAAGAGCCTTGTGGCACAGTGGATAAACTGCTGTACTGCAGCTAAAACTGTGCTCATGATCTGGGGTTCAATCTCAGATAGCTGGCTCAAGGTTGACTCAGCCTTCTATCTTTCTGAGGTCGGTAAAATGAGTACCCAGCTCGCTGGGGGGGCAATGTGTAGCCTGCATAATTAACTTGTAAACCACCCAGAGAGTGCTTGAAGTGCTATGCGGCGGTATATAAGCAGCACGCTTTGCTTTGCTTTAACATCAGAAACCTGAGTAGTCCTACAGAGTCCTTCAGAGTACTAAACATCTGAATAAGGGCTCTTCTTACTCAAGCAAAACTCCGTTGGCACAAGAGACCTTTCTACCCTTTTTCATAGAGCACAGAGTTTAGATTCAGATTATTAGATTAAAACTTTTGTGCTAGTTAGTTGGTTTTCTACCTGAACATGAACCTGGAAGCTTGCAATGGCTGATATTTACTCATGATAGGGACTCTGGGGAAAGACAGTAGTGTCAAATGGTATTCTTTAGAATCATAAAGGAACACATGATTATTTATTTATTTGGAATAATTTGAAGTTCCCTTTGCTTAATGAGTGGCCAACGCAATTTCAAATAAAACTGCAAACAAAACAAAGCATATTTGCTCCAGACAAAAGCTGAAACAGAAATGATAAAATGGAGAACAATAAAACTGATGAACCTTCTAAGATCATACTAGGAGGTTCCACAGCAAAAGACTACAAAACAACTTATAAAGCTACCTAGGCAGCTTTATATGTCAAAACCCATTCCATGAATTGTGGTAAGAAAGTGGGAACTGATTCAGAAACTGAAACAGTGGTTTAATGTGTTTTGGTGACTCACCTTCATCAAGCGGAGGCGGTGGGTTTACCACATTTTGCACCACCTGAAGCTTTAACACTCACCAAGGGCAGCTCCACACAGAGTTAAACCTTCAAATTCATATAGGGAATTAGAGATTAGTAATGTATTCTGAATACAGCCTCTTTACACAGCAAGAGTTCTTCCAGTATAAAGTCCTGTTGCTAAGAAACTGTAATTACAAAATGTCAAGACGAAGTATTTTTAAATAGGAAAATGTTTACTGTTGGAGGTACTTACCTTTGAGATTTTTGCCAAAAGCAAACTACAGCTTCCATTGCCCAGTTCTTTCACACAGTTATACATACTTCTCTGGAAGAGCCAAAAAATCTTTGTTGTACACTTTTAGAGAACACCAATCATGCATTCAACTATCCTGTGGCTTCAAAACTTTCAGATCTTCCAGGGTGGGGTACATTTATACACATAAATAAAACATTTCCAAAGCCATTTAGAAGCTACAAAATAAATCTCAGATGTTAGTGGGAGAAAAATATTTTTTTATGCAGGGCCCTCCTATTTACTGTGACCTTTTAGCAATCTTATGAGCTGGGTCATTTGCCCAGAGACTAAAGCCGTATTCCAGTGGTCCAAATAATGGTGACTGCCATTCATGTAATGGTAGGGATGGAATAGAATTTCTTGACCCCAATTTCATTGGAATCGACAAAAGTAGCCTTTCCTCTTCAGCTCCTCAGGTTTGTGACAAAATCCCTAAAAACGTATTATTTTGTGATGTGTCTCACAAATACGTTGTATCCTCAAATGCTCACAACTGAAATAAATGTTTTTGTCTCAAAAGCGTCACAATCGTTTTTGTTTTATTTTTGCTGCTATCACTAGTAGGCATAACTTCATGGCTTTGAATGATTAGTTTGGTATATGTAAAAAACATGGTGCGTTCTATTCTCACTCCTGCATTGGAAGGACATTTCAGTCCTGTAGTCTAGAGCAGTGGTTCCCACTCTTGAATTCCCAGATATTCTTGGACTACAACTCCCTGAAATGTTGGGAACAGTGGTGAAGGTTTCTGGGAGTTTTAGTCCAAGGACATTTGGGACCCAGTGCTGGTACATTGGAGACACTGGAGAAACCTGTTTCATGGTCAAAGGCCCATAAAAGGAGACAAATTACAATCTGTTGCAAGACAGCTCATTGACTAAGTCCCAAGTCTATCAGACAGTTACTTTAATCAAAGCAGTTATTACTGTGCAGCAGAACAAATCAACTTTCTGCAAAGCAATTCTAAAAATGGAGGAAGCCCACACAAAACATTTTAACTTTGAAACTTCAGATCAGCACCTAATTTGGCACAGCTGGAGCAGGCAGGCCACCCTTGCCCTGTACCAAATTTGTGGCTATTTGGACAAAAGGTTTTCAAGTTATTTTTTTTAAAGTAAAACTGTCTTCCAACCTCATTTAGAAATAGGTGACCCAAAATATCCCCAGATTTAAAACAGCTCATATAAATTGAAAAGACTAATCTTGCTGACTTTGAAGGAGAATGGTTGGTCCCACCTGCTTTTTTTAATTTGGAAAGATTTCGGGCTGCAGGGACTGAAATATTAATTATTAATATTAAATATTAATATTAAAAGAGGTATTTCAAAAGGGAAAAACAGTGACTTTGTTATAAACTGTGTGGTCCATGCTTGTCAGGCAATGATGCAATCTAATTAATCAAAACAACTTCCGGTTTTTGAATGTGGGCTATTGTGCTTCTCTTCCATGATTCAGTGGCCTGATATTGCTACACAATCACATGCCCACATTACCAGCAGAAAAAAGGATGCCAACCTTTACACAGAAAAACCAAAGGGCAGACTGAATGTTGACAACCCCAATGGCAGCAATCAATAGGTTCTACAAGATATCCCCTACCATTCAAAAAGTGACACAAAGCAAGGGAAAATCCCAAAAACTATATGAGTTAACAATCTTCAAAATGCTTTATCATTAACACTTCTGCTCATATCTTGTAAAACAACAACATCTCATGTTAGGTTGTTCTTTCTTCTTACTGCCCCCCCCTTCCAACAAGTTCTTCTCAGATTTTGCAAACTGAGAGCCACAGCTTCCCTTATTGATACAATCTATTTCCAGTTAGGTCTTCCTCTCTTCCTAATGCCCCCTCACCTGACCTTCCCCAGCAATATTGTCATTTTCTGGTCAGTTCTGTTTTCATTATACTGTATGTGCATGGTAGGATAGCCTCAGTTTACTCATTTTGCTCTAGTGGGAGTTCAGCCTTGACTTGATTGAGCACTCACTTTTCAGCCTCTCTGGCTGGCTGTGACATCTTTAAGGCTGTCCTACAACACCACACTTCAAATGAATTGACTTCTTTTTTACCTCGTATAGATAATTTTAACTTTAGTTTCTAGTGACAATTTTTGCTGACTCTGAGCTGCCACTGTTTTTTTATTTCAAACAGTGGAGTAACTTCTTTTGGATAACATGCACATAACAAGTTCATAGAGCTTTTGGTTTGATATAGCTTTTCTTCCTCAGTTTGCCTACTCCAAGGAAAGGGTTCAGAAACTGGAACATTGCTTTTTGGTCTACTTTTTGCAGAGTGGGGACAGCAACATTAGGTTATCTGAGAGGTTAAGGGGTATATATGTCATTAAGTGTTGCACTTATACTTTTGCTTCACCATTTCATTAAATCCAAAAAAGATCTTCACAATATTTGGCGCACAGAAGGAATATAGTCACATCCCAGGTTTTTTTGTTTTTGTACTCTCTCAGCAACTGTAATACAGTGGTGCCTCAACTTACGAACTTAATTAGTTCCGGAACTCTGGTCGTAACTCGAAATGGTCGTAGGTCGAAGGACCATTTTCCATTGAAATGCATTAAAATGCAATTAATCCGTTCCAGCCAAAGAAAAAAATACAAAAAAACCCACCAAAACCAACAACTCCACTTCAAGACCCATCAGAAACGCGATTGATCCCTTCTAGCCAAGGGGGGGGGGGAAGCAATCAAGCATGCAAGACCCATCGGAAATGCAAAGAAAGCAAAAAGCAAGGGAAGCATGCAAGACCCATTAGAAATGGGGGGGAAACCAAAAAGCAACCAAACCCCCAAGACCCATTGGAAATGGGAGGAAACCCCAAAAAAACAAACAACCCCCAAGACCAATTGGAAATGGGAAAAAACAATCCAAAAAGTAAACTAACCCCCAAAGACCCATCGGAAATGGGAAAAAACCCACCAAAAAGCAAACAACCCCCCCCCAGACCCATCACAGTACAGGAACAGAACCCACCAGCCCAAAAACACGTTGCAAAACCCACCTGCTTTTAGAAAGCAGAAAGCAGCACCTTACCTTACCAGGCAGTCCAAAGCCTCCTCCGATCACACACTCTCTAACTGCTGGGGCGAAAGAGCTACAAAGAAGCAGCCTCTTTGCCACCAATGGTTAGGAATTTGAATTTCCCACCTTTCCCCCCTGCCTTTTTGTGTTCGTAACTGGAAAATCTGGCCGCAAGCCGAAGCAAAATTTTCCAGCCTGAGGTGGTCGTAACTCGAAATGGTTGTATGTCGGGATGTTTGTAAGTCGAGGCACCACTGTACAGATAATGTGCTGATCTTAGGGGATCCTCTAGCACTAGATATGTGTACATGAAGGAAGTTACTCTTAGAATTTGTGTGTAGTATAGATATACTTAAACTTCCATTTTTAAAAAGCCAGGAAATGCAGTTCTTCAAAACTGGGGAAAATAAATCAAAATGTTGCTACGTTTTTATTTAGCACATCAAGAATTGGCAAAGAAACCAAAAAATAAAAAATAAAAAACCAAAAAACTGCAAGTTAGTTGAAAGAATTCGAAAGGATAAGTGGTTGGACAGGATTTGGGAAGTGGTGTTGCTTGAAAAGCTCTCCTGTAAAAACGATAGAGAGAGAGAGAGGCAAATATATCAATATATCCGAGGGAAGAAGTATGAAGGCAAGATATTAGCTTACAAACATAGTTGCTGAAATCCTGTTGCTTAATGCACTAGAGTAGACCCATTGAATCAGTGGAGATTTGGTGGGTCACCTCCTCCATAAGTGCCACTGATTCAAATGGGCCTACTCTAGTTGCAACTTATTACACTAAAGTAAGTTTCAACCAGAGTAGGCCCACTTAAATCAATGGAACTAATGGAGAAGTTGACTCCCCAAATCCCCACTGATTTAGTGGGTCTACTCTACTATGACCTATTACAGCACCAGGATTTCAGGCAGCATTCTATTTTTCTGTTCAGTGGCTGCTGTTTACAGTTTGTGTCCTTTATGTTTTAGTATAATGTGAATATAGTTCAGTGGTTTAGGTATCTGGTTACCAGTAGCTTCGTGTGGCATCCCAGCACCCAAGGCAAGTACTGTGCCCCCTAACCTCCTCCATTCCTTATAGGAGTGCCCCTAAGGCACTCTCCTCTTCCTCCATCATCATCTCTCCTTTCCTCATCTTCGCACAGCTTCTCCTTGCCTACCTCACACTGGGTTCAGTCAGGGTGTGGAGGGGGCTATGTTTCTTAAGAGAGAAAAAACTGCCTCAACAAATTTATTGCTTTTTGTCACTGAGCTAACAACAGAACCTCTTGGCTCATCCTTCCACTCCAAGAAGCATCATTGGGTTGCTTCTGACATGGACAAAGAAGAAGAATGGAAACAGCTTAGCAAATGCTACATTTATTTCTTGTTACAACCTTAGCTGGTCATGTAAACTGGTCCCCTGAGAAGTTGAAATTGTCTTCAACATTCTATTAATAATAATACATTCTACACGTGTGTGTGTGTGTGTGTGTGTGTGTGTGTGTTGATAACAGCTAGAATATCCTATTTCCCCTGTTCTTCAGCTTGAAAGGAAGATTAGTGTGTAGCCCTCATAGCTCCTAGACAAAGACAAAAAGCAGTACTCTGTGATCTTGGGGGTGTACCTCAGCAGAGTCTACAGATGAAATCAGTGTCTGCTAAGTTGGCTACCTGCTCAGTCACTAAAATCAGTCTCAACTATTAGAATTGCCTTCTGTGAAAGGTTGAATTATATTCTCTGTGTTCTTTTCTCTTATTGCAGTTTGCTTGGAGTTGTTGTGGAGCTGTGGGTTTTTAAAAGAGATTCAAAGAAACTGATGGATTTATTACTTCGATCAATCTATTTGGTATTGGAACTGAGTGTTAAGCAGTTTCCCTATTTATTTTGTTTGGTGTATCTAAAATATTCTTACTAGAAGGTGGACTATTTATAAAAGCCTTTTCGGGATAATTCACAATACTTGAAATCCAGTTGCTTAGCACAGTAAGTCAGAACTAAAGTAGGCCCATTTGAATCAATGGATCTTGTGGAGAATTGACTCACCAAATTTCCACTAATTCAATTGCTCCACTCTCAGGCAATTAACTGCACTCATTGATAGGATTTTGGCCATTATCAGATAAAAACATTTACTGTAAACAGGAAGAATCCATCTTGTGGAGAGTGGTTCATAATGCTGTGTATGTTTGTGTGTATGAATGTGTGATACAAGACTGTGGAGTCTGAAACCACTGCGAAGATGAACTTGAGTCACGTAGCTTTCCTGTCTTTCTCCTTTGGGTCACTGCTGCAGGAGAGTGTAGCAATGATCTTGTGCTGCCAGAGCAAATCAATACTCTGCAAGGTAATTCTAAAATGTAGGAAGCCCAAACAAAAATTATAACTATTCATCTGGGCTTCAGATCAGCGCAATGGGATATCAGTGTAGACCATCTTGACCATCAAGACATGGGTCTTGTCAGCATTCAGGCTGCCCTTTGCTATGTAAAATTTGATATCCTTTTTTCTTCTGGCAACACAAATATGATATTGTGCAGCAATATCAGGCAATTTCCTGGCATTCTGAATCTTGGATACAGAAGCACAATATCCTATATTCATAATCTGGAGGTTTTCTGAGGAGTTCATTTACTTTCTTTGGCTTCTGTTTTCTTTTCAACTTCATGTTCCAGCATTTGTACTGACCCCTTTTCCCCACCACACAACCCCAGCGGCTCCACTGCCAAACAGACAGTCTTAGCTGGTGGAAACTGACTCATCTGTTCTGGCTTGTTTAATTTCTGATGCAGGCTGTCTCAGTGAAACATCCTAAATCTCAAGATGTTCAACGCTATTGAAAAAGCTACATCTTTCTCCTAGTCACTGTCAGCTCTTGCCTTTATTTTGCCTACTACACAGCAGCAGAGCTAACACAGGTGTTTGTGGTAGTGGGTGCTTTCCCTCCTGAATCTCAAATTTATTATTTTGATATATGTAGACAAACATACAGTACTGAAATCCTGTTGCTTAGTATAAGAAACTGTGATTTTCAGTCTACCCCTACCATTGGGAATGGTAGCAGAAATACTACCCTAAAGTGTTCCTGCTGCCATTCTCAAGGGCACACTTGCTCAGTACATGCACACATGCCCCCAAGAATCACAGTGGGGACTTTTTAATCTGCTGGTTTGGGATTTTTTATGCTAAAGAATGGGATTTCAGCCATTATGTTATAGTGGCATACACTTTGTGCAAGACTTCAGGCAACACACCAACATGTAACTTCCATCCCCACCGCAAATAAATTCTTCAGCCATTATTATTGACAGAATCACAGGGGCACCAGAGGGGAATAATTTTTTAAAAGCTAAGGGAGTTGGGCATGATTTTGATAAACTGGGAAGAGTCAGGGAATGGAGCTTGTGAATTTGCAGAACAGAGCTTGAAAAGTTTCAGGACTCCTCGGTTTTTGTTCTGGTTGTTCTTGGTGTACTACAACTCCTAGAGCTAGCTCAAGAGCTATAGACCAAAATAATTATTCCAAGATCTGGCCTCTGTCTTTCCTCTCATAATTTGAGCCTGCCTACATATGCCCTAAAATTATCGCCATACGTGCTGCAGATGTAAACAAACTGCTTGTGTGCAAACTGTCTATATTCTATTTCATGGCATCTTTAATATGGAGGACTCCAACTTTGCTTGTTATACTTGTTCCTGTGTTTGAAACAGAATGGCATTAACATTTCTAGAAACATGATATGGAGTGGATGTTGTTGGGGGGGCTACTCTCCTCTGTGCTCACTACTGGCTATGGATTAGGATTATGGGAACTGTAGCTAAACAACTCTCAAAAGGATTAGGATTATGGGAACAGTAGCTAAACAACTCTCAAAAGGCCACATCTTTCCACTTCATACTTCTGCTTTAAAATGTGCCATGCAAAAATCAAAGGAAAACAATGCCCTGATTCATTTTTAATAATAAATATAACATAAGCATTAATTTGATCCTTAATTTGATCCTTTCAAGTGTACATTCCAGATGGAAGCAATGGCATGGAATCCCTGTGCTGTGAAGATTATAAGTATCTAATTGGAAATATGCTGAGATCATTGCTCATTCCATACTTTTAAGAATGTTGTTATGATGGATATTGCCAACAGTGAGGCTTAACTTCATACAGCAGGAGGCATCTTAGCTTTGTGACTTGTCAGAAGCACAAGGGTCAAGTGAAGTCATTGGAAAGAGGGGGGAAATTATTTAAAAGTTGACACAAGATTTGGTCCACATCACTGGATGTTCTAAATGTACAAGGTACTGAAAGGTAATGTAAAACCTGGCACAGCAGTGCATAATTTACTCTAAAAACAGCAGAAGAGCTAGCCTTTGATGAAGCATGAAACCTTCCCAGAATGGAATAAAGTGCAAAATGAAACAATTAACGGTTCTAAGGAAAAAAAATAACACAATACGTTATTATGGCCTTGTCTAGAAATACTAAACTTTTTCCATCTCAAACAATAAAGCAATATATAACCTTGCCGGTTAATAACTGCAAATGTTACACAAGTGAGAGCATCTTGATTAAATTTATTACAAAAGTGTTACCAGCATTTTAAGAAACAAAACATTTATCACAAAAGGATGATTTCTTCAATTAAGCTCATTAGGAAATCACACATCAATTCAGGCATAATTACAGAGGAATCTCTGCCACTCACTACAAGCCATTACCATATTAGCTTAAAGTTGAGTTAATTAATCTGTGATTTCAGAAAAGGTGGTATCCTAAATAGGAAGAATTAGCTTATACAAATGATGAGACTATCAATACCACTTCAAAAGACTTTCCCCCTCTCAGACAAAGGTGCATCTTTTAACGCTTTTGCATGAAAAGCCTGCTCTTTTCAATGAGCACTAAAGCTTTTCTTCCCATGTCAGAATCCCATATTATGGATCCAGTGCCAGGTACTTAATGAATAGTTGATAGTCCAGGCACGTTTGCTTGCGCCAGACATACTCATTGTTTTTAATGATCGTTGCCGTTTGAGATTGAATTGAAAGAGAGGAGGGCGGTAAAGCGAGGAGGAGGAAGCAAGTTCTGAAACTACTGAAAAACTCAATCCTCAGCAGCAAAAGCAGAAAATGAGATGGAGTAAAATGTTTTTTTGTACTAGTGTTAAAGCTCACCAGCCTTGCCATTATAAGAAAGGGTGCATGGTAGCAGAGGGACTTTCAGTCCCGTTCTTTTCTTTTCTTTTCCCAAAATTTACATTTCCAGCAAAAAAGTCTGACACTCTCTTAGCAGAAGGTCAGCATTCACAATGGCCAGGTCACTAGAAAACGTGAGGGTTTTGCCCTCTTTAACCTACCGAAGGATGTCTGAGTATATGCATATAGTGGAATACTAAGTCTGTGTGCAAACGTGAGACTTGTCTGTGCATATCTTGTAGTATGTGTGTGGAGAATCACTGCCTGCTGTCAATTTATTCCCTATTCTAAGCCCCAAAGGAATGTTTGCAAGCTCCCTGCAAAACAGAAAGGACAGTACTATTAAAAAGCTGCAATAATTAACTACAGCTTCTGTAAACTTACCAAAGTTTTCCCTGCTTTCTCTAAGGGAAGGGAAGGGAACAAAGGTAACTCTCTGCTACTAACCTAGGAGGCTGTTTGCCACAATATTTGTTTGGTACTGCTCAGAGATTTGGAGGAATTACTCTCTGGACGATATCTCCCAGAATCCCCCAGCCAGGAATCCCCTGGTACTGCTAGCTGGGGCATTCTGGGACGTGCAGACCAAAACATTTTTTCCAAACTCTGGCAGGGTCATGGATCTTTAAGGAAACCTCTTAGGCCCTTCTAAGCAACCTGGAGGTTCTGGATAGATTTGAGGATGCCAGTCACTTCTCATGTCTCCCAAGGAACTAAACCTCACCCATAGTGTTATGGTCAGATTCGACATCTGGAAGCTGCTAGTACATTTGTCTACATTTGTCTTCCAGTAACAGGATTTCGTCAGTGTGAACTACCAGTTTTGCAATTTAAACTTATGTTTCTCTCCTGATGACCAGTCATAAAATAAAGCTATCAAATTTGCATGGTGAAGCTAAGAAAAACTTGTGCTCAGAGAAGCAGATACAGTGGACCCTCGACTTACAGACTTTTCGAGTTACAGACTTCTGTATCTTTTACCACTTAAAGAAAGCTGTGCTCCCAAATGTGAGCTGAGTTTCTCCTCTTATTTGGCCCTTCTTTAAGGGCCTCGGTAGCTCTTCCCATGATTGCTATCTAGCTTGACCCCCTGCATGTTGTCTTTCCAGCAGCAGGCAAACCATATTATATTCAAGGATGTATTTGCTGGCTTGCTGCAAAAGGACTTTTCCTTGCTGTTGATTAGTCGTTTAGTCATGTCTCTTCGTGACCCCATGGACCAGAGCATGCCAGGCCCTCCTGTCTTCCACTGCCTCCCGGAGTTGGGTCAAATTCATGTTGGTAGCTTCGATGACATTGTCCAACCATCTTGTCCTGTCGTCCCCGTCTCCTCTTGCCTTCACACTTTCCTAACATCAAGGTCTTTTCAAGGGAGTCTTTTCTTCTCATGAGATGGCCAAAGTATTGGAGCCTCAGTTTCAGGATCTGTCCATCCAGTGAGCACTCAGGGTTGATTTCCTTCAGAATGGATAGATTTGTTCTCCTTGCAGTCCAGGGGATTCTCAAGAGCCTCCTCCAGCACCACAATTCAAAGGCATCAATTCTTCGGCGGTCAGCTTTCTTTATAGCCCAGCTCTCACTTCCACACATCACTACAGGAAAAACCATAGCTTTGACTATGCGGACTTTTCCTAGGTTGCTACAAAAAGGCTTTTAACCAGTTGGGTGTTGGGTTCCTGTAAATTACTGTTGATATATTCTGAATAGCATTTTGCATTAATCTGTCTTATGGTTCAGCTCTGCCGCTTTTATTAACCTATATTGTTATCATTGTTATTGTTTTGTATTGTTATTAAATCTTATTGCTAGAGTATGCACATATGTCTTGCTTATTTTACTTTCTTTCAGAGCAACTTTGTTGTAACAATCATTTTGACTGACCTAGATGCTGAAGCGTTATCAGTCATTTTCTTCACATTGCCTAGACTGGTACGTGGTGGTATGAGAGATTACTGTACATTTTTCTTTGCATCTTCATGAATATACAGTAGAAAAAATATAATAAAATTCACCCCCTTGTAACATTTCAATGTTAAGTGATTAATTGCTTAATCCTTTAACAGATTCCAATAAAATCTTAAATGTCTTGTCAAAGGCACAGAAATATGTAATTTTCCTCACTGATAAATCTCAAGCTCAACACAAAAAACTAAGTCCCATATATTTTAACAAAGGACTATCCTTTAAAAACCACCTTTAGACACATAAAGAGACGAGATATAAATGCATAAATACATAAATGGTTATGCACTGCAATAACTGCACAATGTGCTCAGTAATCCCAACAGCTTTATCCAGGATGTTATATCTATAAATCTAATAAATACAGCTGTATCACTTACTGCCACGATGGGCACATGCAGATAATTAGATTCCATCAAGTCAATTCTGATTTATGATGACCTTTTCCCAGGGTTTTCCAGATGTAGAGTGCACAGAAGTGGTTGACCATTCCTTTTTTCTGGGGGTGCCCTGGGACTATTCAGCTTGCTCAAGGCAACATGGGCTGGGTTTTCCCTTACAAGGTCTATTAGGGAATCAAACATCGGACTTCTGGTACCATGGCAAGATTCTCAACTCATTGATTTATTCTACTGTTAAGGAAATCACTATTGGATGCTAGATACAGTTCTGCCAGTATCAAGTTAGCTCAGCAGGGCTGTATTAGTGGTTTTGTATAATGTTTTTCCATCTGATCTTTTAGCTTAAAGGGACTTGGGAGATGCGGAAGCAGAATAAAACCGAATTCAAACCATGCCAGGTTAAATTGTGATGATCAGTAGTGAGTGGAGCCAGAGCCACTCCTCTCTCCCTCCCTCAAACAGTATATAAATGTGAGGGAAGTGTGGCTCTGGCCCCATCCACTACTAAAATAAATTAAAAAATTAAGGCCAAATAAAGATATTGGCACTAATGTATCACTTAACTTATCAGTTATGTTGACCATTTGCAAATGGGAGTAAACCATTTAATTAGTGTTTGAGTTAACTTGGTGGGTTTTTTGTTTCATTGGTATGTTTTAAACTAATATTTCTACATTAGTACTATTGCTACACAGCCATGGTAAGGTTCAGGGAAAGAAAGCTCTTGGCAGGCAACTGGATCAATAATGAGCTCAATTTAAACAAACAAACAAACAAACAAACAAACACCCTCACCAGCTATTCTGGAATGTTACCAAACCAGTTTCATCATCAGAGAGGAGGAATGATAGGTCTCCCCAAATAAGGATTTCTATAGCCTGGATACAACGTAAGGGTCTTTGATAACACACCATGGGATCTTAAGACCTCTCATCATTGTTCCTTGTGGCCTTTTTTTGAAAAGGGTGTCTTTATTGTTTGATTACTTCTTTAAATGTTCGATTTCATGTAGATAATTCATTGCATGGCATTTTGACAATTTTGCCTATAGGTAGTTTACCTCTTTTAATAGGAAAGCCTATGTGCATTAGTGAACCACTTGATATATTAGTTAGGTAAAATGGAGAAAGAAGGTTAATAAAATCAGCCATGTTCACTTATAACTCAGGTTTCTAACCAATGTATGCTGGTGCCATTAAAGAATAAAACAAATAATCTGTTTTTGTGTGTACATATCAACTTCATGTAACTTTTTTTACTGGCAATCTTTTCTGCTCTTTGTCAACCTATTCAACACCTTCCCTACTCTAACGATCCTCCCTGCCTTTAATATAACAATTTGCTCATGGTCAACTTTGTTAGTGCATAGAATCGAATTTAACCCCTGGCCACGTTGCATCTCGCCTTTGTGCTATAAATGTGCTTCATTTATCAATGTTCCAATGGCAACATGTATTTGACAAAACTGCAAAGGGAAGCAATACACCCTGCAACAGAGGATGATATGTTTAACAGGAGAGGGGCAAGTTTGGGCACAGGTGAAGAAAATGTGATGATTAAAAAAAAAAATACAATGCCACAAAAGAGGCAGTTCACTACTTTGTATTGAAATGAATTGGCTTTGCATAATTGATTCCAACATACTGGTAGCCTGAGGTCTGAGCTGTTCAAACCCAGAACGTATTAGCCATGCTGCAAAGACTGAAGAAATCGGTGCCATCTGTTGAAGGTTAAGGAGAGAATAACATTACTGATACACCACAGGCTCTAAAAGTAGAGCAGAACCACTGAAGTGTAGAACCCTATTATATATGTACGGCCACTTGCCTATCTCTTTCATATTTGCCTTCTAAATTGCTCTTCAGAGCAGTCTGGATGATACCGAATACTAAGCAGTATAATCGTTACATTTCATCTTCCCATTATAAGGATAGCTCAGCACCGACGGACTAGCAGGGCCCATAGTGAGGGCTGATGTTGCTAACATTCCTTCACAAAAACTGAGCTACGATTGTAACATAAATAGCATACAGCTTGCATACTCACTTGCTAGTTGCCAGTAATTATTTAGAATTTGTGCAATTCTTCAGCAATATCTGCATTTTTTGACGTTATAGGAATAACTTAAATGCTGCCCCCCACTCCCACTGCAAACACAATCATCACAATTGCTACTGAAAAATCAGCATTCAGAAGTGGGCTTCTATACATACTCCTTTCTCTGCTAAGGAAGCTGAACTGGCCAGCCAGACATAACACATAAATTTAGCTTTCAAACTGAAGATGCCCAGCTGAGGTATCCATATCAGCACATTATCGAACATTTAGGCTAGTATCTTGGTCAGATACTTGGCAGTGGATCCCAAACATTTTGGTCTTGTGGCTCTCTTCATTTATTCACCACTGGCTGCAGGACCCCTTGCTCGGAGGGGCCATCAGGGGTCTCACTGTAACCAGGAGCAGGATCTTGAGACCCCTCCCCAACCATCCCATCTTCTCTCCCCCCCCCCCAATATCCCACCTTCTTCCAGGTCCTGATGCAGAAAACTCACTAGGCCACCCAGCAAGTGCCTCCACTGGGGACCATAGAGATGAGACAAGGAGAGGAAGGCATACAACCTCCACTTGCAGTTCTTGTTTGATATAGAGCTATGAACAGGTCCTCTAATATCTATCTATCTATCTATCTATCTATCTATCTATCTATCTATCTATCTATCTATCTATCTATCTATCTATCTATCTATCTGTCTGTCTGTCTGTCTGTCTGTCTGTCTGTCTGTCTGTCTGTCTGTCTGTCTGTCTGTCTGTCTGTCTGTCTGTCTGTCTGTCTATCTATCTATCTATCTATCTATCTATCTATTTATTTATTTATTTATATGCCGCCCACTCTACCCAGAGGTCTCTGAGCTATGAAGAGCTCCTCTGCAGCCTTCACAGCTCTATGTTCCATCACTTTTCTCATGACACCCATGGCTCGGATCCCAGGTGCCCCACAGAGCCATGGGGCACAGTTTGGGAACCCCCTAGTGTAAGGGAACTTCCCTGCTCTGACAGACTTCTGTCACAAAACTGATCACGCACCTGCTTGTGGACCCAATCATACAACCAGAGAATGGGGTCCCTGCCAGAGCATGGGAACACTTACATGATTTCCCTTCCATGATCACATAATGCAACCGGATACGGGTCATAATAATAGCCAATTCTTATAATTATCACCATGTTATGTTACGTGCTGTCAAGTCAGAACTGATTTATAGCAACAGTAACAGGACTTTCACGGTGAGTTTTTTAAGGAGCAGCTTTACCAATTCACCTTCTCCGGTGAGCTTCCATGGCTGAGCAGGGATTCAAATCCAGGCTTCCTGAGTCCCTAGTCTGTCACTCTGTCCACTCTATCTCACTGAGTATCTATGTTATCACCATATCCCTGCCTAACCATGTCCCTGCGAACTACCAAACTAATTATAAGACTGCTATTCACAAGAATCAGTCGTGCAAAAAGGCACCCAAGAAGGGATGTGATTTCAAAGGCTGTTTTTTCCCTGGAGTTCAACCTTGAAAGAACTGCAAAGGTTGCTGAAACAATCAACATCATCTTGTAACAGGGAATCTCCTCAGAAAGACAATGTGATGACTCACCGCTTTTTTTCCGTTTAGTTTTTAAACCACTTAAGCTTGCAATATCTCATACAACTAAGAAATTAAACAATGCCTCACGAGGCCCTTTTCTGATAGATTTATCGATCGAAAGGACCCATATATATTTTTTTAAAAAATTGTCTTGCCTGCCCTAGTAAAGCCCCCAATTTACTCCCAACGTTGAGTCATGATTTTCCATATATATGCTGACAATGTTGAAGGGGAAAAAATAGAGGCCAGCTATGAGAACCTTTAAAACCATCTAGATATCGCTCTTCAGAGTGTCTTGTAGAAGCCGGGCATGTGGCAGCTCGGTTTGCCTTTCACAGCAGGTTTGACAGATAGTCAGCTGAAATTACTGTTAATAACAGCAATCATGACACAGTGTTAGAGGACCAGGTAGGAGATGGCAGTTCGTTCGGTCTGATTTCAGGAAGGAAGGAAGGAATGGAGAGTGAGGGAGGGAAAAGCAAGATGCATTTGCTAGTTAGCTAACTTTCCCCTTCCTCTTTTGGAGAGAGTGGGGAAAGGTACAGATATTGGGTTCTTTTTAAGAAAGGCGAGTTAGTAAACAAACAAACAAACATAAAATTTCTATGAAAAGAGGTCACTGTTAATAAAATTGCATCCAGTAAAACTGTGTTACTGTAACAGTTCACCATGGATTAATAATTTCAGAATTTTGGCTGGAAATAAGAAATTCATTTTTACCCCACATTGAAATACTTTACAACTGCTTTCCTGTTAGTTTCTCCCTGGTCAAAGAAAAGTATCCAAAACTGGGTGACAGTATTGATTGCTGCATCAGCATGGCTATATTCGCAGGGCTTATAAACCAAAGTAGGTTGTGGCATCAAACTGTTGTTGCAGTTCTCTAATCATCTGGAAGACCTTGGAATTCATGAGAGTAGCAGGCTTAGGCTATCTCGCCAAGTCTCCAATGCCCCTTTCATTTGGGTTTTCTTTGTGGTGGGATACTTGCCTGAAGAACTGACTGGGGGAAATATAGGACAGACAGTTTATGCAGTATTAGGCAGAGGAAAGCTAGATGAGGAAGAGAGAAAGATATTTTCTGATAGCCAGTGCAAACAGGTCCTGCCTGTCCTATTGTCTCCTTTCCAACCTAGTCTATAGATTCTGAAAGGCCAGCAAAGGTCTTTTGTTGCTGTTGAATCTGAGATCTCTAATAAACAAAACACATATTATCCACTTTCTAATTATAGATTATCTCTTGTTTCTGAAAATCTATTACAGTACTAGATAAGCAACTCAATAGAGCATCATTCTAGGGTTGGATCTGTGGGCCTAGGAAGTAAATACTTGAAGACATCTGGTGCCTAATGTATTAGGAATGTGCATTCCATGTCAGAGAGGTTAGGCTGGGAATTTTATTAAGTTTCTTGGCCATTGATCTGCACAACAGATTGCCGGAACAAGCTGGTTGAACTGATCTCAGAAGAGCTGTGTGTTGAATTCCATAACAAAACCTACTGTGCTTGAACTGTGAAAGTGGAAGAAAAATGACGTTCATCTCAAGCTTTGAAATGCTACCTGTTTTTGGACTGCAACTCATCTCCCAGCCAGCTATGTAGAGCTGTAGTTTAAAAAGTAATATTTCTGAGCAATGGCTGAACCTCAAGAAGTTGTTTTACAGTAATGGGCTACAATAATGGGTTACAAAAAGATTATGCATTCAGGGTTTCTCCTTTGCATTAACACAGCTTCTTTCAGCCTTGCTGTACTGGTGAAATCTTAATCATGGATGAGAGCTTGAAGTTCCCTTTCATGCAAGAAGAGCCAGTTTTTAAGGAAGCCTTGGGCAAGCTGCCCAATGCCAGAGTGCCCCCAGATGAAGAAGTGACTACTCTGCACCTAGAAAACCTTTGGACAAGCCATCATAGGTTGAAATTGGTTGCTGACGTGTAATTATTACTGTTACATACAGCACTGATGTTACCTGTCTGTCATGGGTTTGGAGGGAAAGTTCCAGCCTATGGGGAGTGGAAGGCGGGACATCAGGAGGAGGGGCTGTACTGTATATATATGTGAAGCCTGTGTGGAGAAGCAGAAGAAGCTGGAGAAGAGCTGAGAGAAGAAGCTTGAGTGGGAGTCTGTGTGTCAGACAGGGTACTACTGTGTGTCAGTCAGTACCAACCTGATAGGTTCAGGTGTCTGTATGGTTAGCCAGGACTGATAGGTTCAGGGTCTGTGCTTCAAGTTAAGTGTTCTGTGTGAACCAAACTGTGTGTATGTATGATTGAGACTAAGCCACGTTACTGTATCTTATTCACTTGATCCTTTTATTTTTCCCTGTGTGTTATTTAATAAACCTTGTTCTTTTATTTGTTTAAAAATCCATCCCTGGTCTGTGTGACTTCTTATAGGGAATGGTTGGTGGCAGCTTAGTGAAACTGTGGCATGTCCCAGTAGGTCTGGGTTTGTCACATTGATTGGTGTCCAGCGTGTGGGATACGACTGGTCCAGTTGTCCAGTGGTCCAGCAAAGCCTTGGCAAGTGTGCCCAGAGCAAGGGGGGGTCTAGTTAGGGACAATCTGAGAGCGCGTAGGTAATCTTCTAGGTGTGCCTCACGGGGAGGTGCGCTAGTAGAAGAACGTGTAACCTCAGATTGGGGACTAGATTAGGGAGCTCTGAGGCAGCCTGTTTTGGCGGGAAAAAAGCTGAGGCAAAACTGTGTAGTAGCAGTGATCTAGCCTGCCTGCTGAGAGGCCTAGCAGAGGGGGGTAGACTCTGGCTCGCAACTGTTGCAAGTTAGTGCTGAAGAACAGCAGTAATCTATAGAAAGCTGGTTCTGAGGCAAAAGAAGAAGAAAAAAAAAGTGGTCGCTTTATTTTGAGGCTTGACTTTTGAAAGCAGCCTGTTCTGGGGGGGGATTATGCCCTTGACTCGAAGCCAAATGGCAGAAATGGGTGAAGTGAAAGACCCCCAGGTTGACCAAGGTTCTGAGGATGAATTTGGCTCAGTGCAAGGTGACAGCACGGGAGAACAGAACCCAGAACTCAGGAAAATGCTCATAGCCCAACAGCATGAACTGAGGAAGAGGCAATTTGAAATGGAGGAAAGGGAAAGAGAGAAACAAAGACAATTTGAATTGGCATTGGAGAGAGAGAAAATGGCGTTTGAGTTAAGAAAACTGGAACTGATGAACCAGAACAATAATAACAATAGGGATTCTGAGGGAGGCCAATTGTCTAAAGCTGACCTGAAGAAATTCCCTGTGTACCACAAGGGAGATTGTCCTGAGGTGTTCTTTTCCCTAGTGGAAAGAGCGTTTGTGGACTTCTCAGTAAGGGAAACTGAGAAGATGACCATCATGCGATCTTTAATCAGTGGCAGCCTTGCAGAAGTCTATGCAGAGATGCCACAGGAACTGATGAAAGATTTTGCAGAGTTTAAAAAACTGGTGTTTGCCAGACATGGGATAAATGCGGAACAGCTGAGGCAAAGATTCAGGTCAATCACCAAGAAACCAGAGCAGACTTTTACCCAAGTGGGGGCCCAATTGGTGAGGCTGCTAGAGAAATGGCTATCTCAGGAGGGGACAGAGACCTTTCAGCAGCTCAAAGACTTGATAGCGCTGGAACAGTTCTATTCAGTCCTGCATGGGGAACTGAAATTCCAGGTGAGGGAAAGGAAACCTAGATCTGTGGCCGAAGCGGCAGAGATCACAGATTTTATTTACCAGATAAGAAAGCCCTTGGGTGAGGGGAAATCGATGGGGAAACCTAAAGAAACCTACAGCAAGTACTCTCAGGGACCAGGGAAAAGCCAGCAAGGGGGAGGGACCCATGGGGAAGGGAAGCCCTCAGACATGAAACCAAGACCTCAGATTTTGGAGGGAAAACCAAAACAAGATGAGAAAGACTCAAAATATAGCAGAAAATGTTATTTCTGTCAGGGAAAGGGCCATCTAATCTCAGAGTGTGAGAAATTAAAGCAGCTAAAAGGAATTGTGCCTCAGGATTCGAGTGGAACCAAGCCAAAAGCTGTGTTCTGTGTCCAGAAAGAGCAAAGCTCCTTGTCACTGAGGGAGCCTGTTGCCATGGCTACTCAATCTGGAACAGTTACATCTGCTGATCAGGCTGAGGAAAATGGTCCTCTTGTGGAGGTCAAGCGCTGCTTGCTCGTGAGAACAGATTCTCAGTTGTTTGAAACCGCAGGGGTGGACGTAGGAATACTTGACCATCAGTATCGGGGGCTGAGGGACACTTGTTCCCAGGTGACCCTGTGCCATCCAGATATTATTCCTAGGGAATATGTAATCCCAAATGAGAGCATGAAGGTGGCAGGGATTGAGGGGCAGGTGATCTCACTGCCAGTAGCGGAGGTACCTGTGAACTTTCAAGGCTGGAGGGGAGTTTGGCGGCTAGCGATTTCATCGACTCTGCCAGCAGCCGTGCTCGTGGGAAATGACCTGGCTGAACATGTGAAACGGGTGCTAGTGATTACACGTTCACAAGCCACCGCGGGGACAGTTCAGGGGGGTACTGATGAGCCAGAGACGGAAGCAGAGGGGAGTTCAGAAGCTGTGGTGGAAACCTTAACCACAGACAGCCGATTTGGCCAAGAGCAAAAGGCAGACGCCACTCTCCAAAAGTGTTTTGAGCAGGTGACTGACGCCCAGCTAACACCTGAAACCCCAGTGAGATTTCTAGAGAAAAAGGGGATTTTGTATAGAGAGACCCTGAGGAATATCTCAAAAGGGGGAGATGGGATCCGAAGTCAGCTAGTGGTACCTGAAAAGTATCGCCCCATGATCTTACAAAGGGGGCACTCTGACATGTTTGCTGCGCACTTAGGGGTGAACAAAACACAGCAGAGAATCACACAGAATTTTTACTGGCCTGACATAGGGAAGCAGATCAGGGAGTTCTGTAAACAATGTGATGTGTGTCAAAGGCAGGGGAATAGCCGCGACAGGACCAAAGCAAAGTTGTGCCCTTTGCCTGTGATTGACACTCCATTCAAATGCATAGGGGTGGATATTGTGGGACCTTTGCCCAAGGCCACAAAGAGGGGGAACAGGTTCATCCTCACCATTGTGGACCATGCCACGAGGTACCCTGAAGCCATTCCCTTGACTAACATTGAAACTAACACAGTGGCAGATGCCTTGGTGGGGTATATGTCCAGGATGGGATTTGCCTCAGAAATAATCACAGATTTGGGCGCATCGTTCACTTCGAAGCTCATGAAACGGTTATGGCAAATCTGTGGAATTAAGCACAAGGAAACCACTGCCTATCACCCTGAAAGTAATGGGTTAACTGAGAAGTTCAATGGGACTCTAATGCGCATGATTAGGGCTTACTTGGCAGAGAATCCAAACAATTGGGACCAGAAGCTGCAATCCCTTTTGTTTGCTTATCGATCAGTGCCACAAGCCAGTACCGGGTTCAGTCCGTTTGAACTCTTGTTTGGGAGAAGGGTGAAAGGGCCCCTTGATTTGATCAAACAAAATTGGGAGCAGATCACCCAGGATGACCCACAAGACGTTGTGACATATATAGACTCTTTAAGGAAGGACCTAAAGAGAAACCTAGAGCTAGCAGCAGAGACCCTGCAAGCTCAAAAGGTCAGAAAGAAAGCTTGGGATGACCACAAAGCTAGAGAGAGGCACTTTGACCCAGGGGAGGAAGTGCTTTGGCCTAGGCCCTGCAAAAAGAGCAAACTGCAGCTGGGTAGCCCAGAAATAAAATATTTGGGTCACATAGTAGGGGGAGGAGTGATCAAACCCTTAGAGGCCAAGATAGAAGCAGTTCGTGATTGGCCTAGACCCAACACCAAGAAAAAAGTCAAATCATTTCTTGGGTTGGTGGGCTACTACCGAAAGTTCATCCCGAGGTTTAGCGAGATTGCGGCTCCGCTGACCGATTTGACGAGGAAGACGACTGATGACCGCATCCCATGGACCAGCGACTGTGAGGAGGCGTTCCAGAGGTTGAAGGAGGCGCTCATCAACTATCCAGTGCTGCGTGCTCCAGACTTCGACCGGGAGTTCATCATCTACACCGATGCGTCTAACAGCGGGGTAGGAGCAGTTCTTTGCCAGGAGGATGAAAATGGTGACCAGCATCCAGTGTCCTACCTAAGTAGGAAACTCCAGAAAGGTGAGAGACATTTGGCAACCGTGGGAAAAGAGTGCCTGGCCATAGTCTACGCGATCCAGAAGGCCAAGCCTTACATCTGGGGAAGACATTTTATTCTGTGCACTGACCATTCACCACTGCAATGGTTAAAGACAATGAAAACCCACAATAGTAAACTTATGAGGTGGGCTTTAAACCTGCAGGACTATGACTTTGAAGTGAAGGTGGTCAGAGGGTCAGTGAACTGTGTTGCTGACGCCTTATCAAGAAGACCCGAAGAATGAAGACGGCGAAAGAAACATGGACTATGTATATATTTTGGTGACCAAAAGTCAAATGTGTCTGTTTATTAAACATGTTGGTTTGTATGAATAAAGGTAACTTGATGTATTGTTAATGGTAAATGTTTAAATGCCTAATAGAGTGTAAGTATAAGTAAGTATGGTATTGTATGTTATTATATGGCTGTTTTTGTTTGTTTTGGGTCCAGGTTGTTTTTTGGTGAAAAGCACCTTAGCTTTCCCCCTACAAAACAACTTATAAAGAGGGGAGGTGTTACATACAGCACTGATGTTACCTGTCTGTCATGGGTTTGGAGGGAAAGTTCCAGCCTATGGGGAGTGGAAGGCGGGACATCAGGAGGAGGGGCTGTACTGTATATATATGTGAAGCCTGTGTGGAGAAGCAGAAGAAGCTGGAGAAGAGCTGAGAGAAGAAGCTTGAGTGGGAGTCTGTGTGTCAGACAGGGTACTACTGTGTGTCAGTCAGTACCAACCTGATAGGTTCAGGTGTCTGTATGGTTAGCCAGGACTGATAGGTTCAGGGTCTGTGCTTCAAGTTAAGTGTTCTGTGTGAACCAAACTGTGTGTATGTATGATTGAGACTAAGCCACGTTACTGTATCTTATTCACTTGATCCTTTTATTTTTCCCTGTGTGTTATTTAATAAACCTTGTTCTTTTATTTGTTTAAAAATCCATCCCTGGTCTGTGTGACTTCTTATAGGGAATGGTTGGTGGCAGCTTAGTGAAACTGTGGCATGTCCCAGTAGGTCTGGGTTTGTCACAATTACTATTATGATTATCTCTTTACATGGATAAAATGCCACACAGAATAATCTCAAAGCAACAACACATTATATAACTTCAAATGAAATAAGTGTTTGTGTTGGGCATTTTGGCTGTGTTTGGTCAATTAGCACATGATGCAACATAGAACAGGACGGCGGTGTTCCTATGAACTGAAGGGAGGAAAGCCTGTGGCAAATACTCTAATTGATAAACTAAACACAAACCAGAATAATAAACAATTATTAATGCTTTAGTTTACTGAAACTAAAGCGTAAGCCACTATGGAGCATTGATTAGATTGTTGGACTACAATGGGGAGACTTGAGTTCAATTCCCCACTCTGCCAGGAAAGTCACTGCATTACCTTGAGCCCATTACAGTCTCTTACCCTGATTTACATACCTCAGGAGGTCATCAAGACAAAATGACAAGGAGGAGAGCCATGTGATTGCCCTTGAGTTCTCTGGAGGTAGGATATAAATGAAACAAATAATATTTTAGAAATCAAAAGTGGACAAGAAATTTAGATAAGGAGAATTAGGGAAGCATACCTTAACCTCAACATGTTTTAGGCTATGATGCTATTAACCATGGATGGGGTATTTGTAGCCTCCCAGAACATGCTGAACTATACCGTGCATTAATTCTGACCATGGATTATACTGGCTGAGGCTGATGGAAGACTGTCAACAAAGACCATAGGTTTCCACCTGCTGTACCCATTCATGTGGGACCACCCCTATTTAGCTCATGTTTCTCTTGAATCTGTCAACGATCTGCTCTTGCTCAAAGTCTTGGGTAATTGCTCTGAGATGATTTGGCCTGCACTCTCACTCAGTTACAGATCTGAATTCGATGTTTGTTATAAGATAGTTTTGTCCACAGCAATGGTAACTGAAATATTATTTACACAACCAATTATGCTAAGGTGAAAACAGATGCAAAGAAAGGGTTTGATTTAACACATTTTCTTCCCCACCTTCTTAAAAGTAGAATTTGGAATGTTTCATGTTAAACAAGTTCTTAGAATTAATACATAAAAACTCTTTCATACTCCAGGGAGAGAGAGAGAGCAGCTATCCTTTCAGATTTTTATTCACTTGTGGATTAATTTTTCCTGAAGGGATGTTTCTCAACCCTATAATTATATTTTTTTTTACTGAATTTTTTTTTAAAAGTTTTGCTTGGCCCGTTTCAAAAATAGAGGTTTTTTTGTGGGTTTTGCACTGAGAGAGAAAGCTGAGCTTAGATTCAGACCCAGCCTCCCAAGGTCAGTGCCAGAATTTGTAATTAGGCAGCTCTTGTAAAGAATTGTTTGGGAGTTTAAAAGAACTTCTCCCTTGCTGTTAGCTGAATACCACAACAGACAGAGTTCCCTGGCAGCAGCTGTGCCATTATTATCTGTTATTCATCTTCCTTCTTATTATTTCCCTCTTACTCAATGCTAACTCTCACCAAAGGCATCTTACCTCCAGCAAAGAGAGCCAAATACCACAGCTTACTCTACTCACTACACTGTCTTGAGAAAGATCAGACAGGGATTGCTGCAAAAACAACACAACTGGATGGTCTTTCACACTCTCTCCTTCATATGTATGTTTGCATGTGCGTGTGGTTTTTTAAAAAACTCCTGATTGAAAAAAATCATCTTGCTTTCAAGTACCAACTGGTCAAGAACCTGGAGAATTAATTTTGCACCTGGGAGGACACAAAAACACAAACAGACAAACACAGTCAGCATGTGGCACCACCTGCTGGATACTTCTGGGGTCTAGGATTACCTCTCATTTCTGTAAGACAAGAGATATTTCCTATTAGCAGGAATTAAAACGGTACCACCTGGAATGCACCAGTTTCATCTGATTTTGGAAACTAGGGAAAATGAGGCTTGGATATTACTTGGGTGGGAGATCATCAAAGTATAGCACACATATTGTTGTTTAGTCGTTAAGTTGTGTCCGACTCTTCGTGACTCCATAGCACACATAGATCTATTTTATTCAGAAAACAGGTAAAGGAGTGGTTTCCCCTTTCAGGAATAATTGGTGATGGTTCTGAGTTTATCTAATATATCAAGATTTAGGACTGGGGGATTCTAAGAGTTGTAATTGGCACAGTTGCACTCAACATTTTTCAAGTACTCAAAATGGCAGATCCATGTCTCTATGAGTAATCCAGAAATGTAGGCAGCTATGAACAAATTAGTCATAGCAGTTTTAATCTCCACCAATTGCACGTCTTTTGTAAAATTAATAAATCTCAATTGTCAATCCACATATCCACAAATACCCTGATAATACAAAATTTCAACTCTGTAAACCCTAGCTCCACTACACTTCTAGCTGTAGTTCAACATGTCGGATGGGCACCAAAATTGGGAAACGGAGGGTTTGTTTACATGGACTCATTTGGAGCAGGCTGGGGTGGGTTGTTTATGTTCAGTATGCCATTTGGTACAATCTCTGCATCCAAATGGCATAAACACCTCAAGCAATCCTATTTGGTCTGGCTCCTTCCTTTTTCAGTTTCCAAGATCATGAAGTGGCTAAATAAGACAGCCATTTCATAATAGCTGAAAATTAAACTTTTCATCTGCTCTGTGAGCAGAGGAAGTAGAGGGTGTTTTTTTTTTAATTGGATCATTTATTTTAAAAAAATGAAATAATTGAAAACTTCCTCCCGGAAGCTGGAGGAGATAGGAGGGGGCAATAAGGCATTTTTTTCTTTGTTTCTCTTGTCTTAAAGGTCCAGTCAAGAACATGCAGCTCAATCCACCACAAAAAAGTCACAAAGAAAAGAAAATATCCCTCTCCTTGCCCCATCCTGTTTCCCCCCACTTCCAGAAGGAAGTTTTAAATTTGCTTTAAGGGACATCAGTCCTGCCCTAATATATTATTTTAAAAAAACCTTTTACTTCTTCTGCATGGAGCAGAGGAAGTGTTTAAGTTCACAATATCATGAAGTGGCTCTTTTCTTAAGAGGCAGTTTGACAGCTCTAGAGCTCATGTTGTTTCATTTCCAGAGACTGTACACACTGGAAACAAACCAAAACCAGCATGATCTTACCCACAGTGAAAAAGTAAAAGCCCGTGGCAGGGATCCAGAAAGATATGGGTAGGAACATTCTGCGGATGGACTAGATTGCTCCAATTAATTACATCATGTGATTGTCAGAAAAAGGAGTGAACCAGCACATCCCCACAGTGGATAAAACAGCAGAACAAATGCCCATCTGATTGCAACCTGAGTTATGGAAACCATTCTTTCAACAGTATATTAATTATTCTTTTGCAATGAAAATAACTGCTGCATAGCTCAGTGGTTTAGGTATCAAAGTGTGGAGCCAGAGGTTGGGAGTTCAATTCCTCTCTGTGCCTCCTTGACAGGGGCTGCACTTGATTCATAGGATCCATTCCAGTTCTGCTGTTTTAAGATAATTATTATTAAAATTAGGTTGCAAACCTCCTCAACACTGCAGCTGAGGAAGTTTGCAACCTAATTGGCAGTAAAATGTCTATGAAACACTTTCCATAATTAAGCTTGCCTGCCCCCAACATAATTATTCTTTCAATACTCAGTTGTGATGGTCTTGTACTCTGAAATTTTTGATGGGATGTGATTGGCTGATTTTCTGTTAATATCACCACTATGTCAATTGATTATCCTATTGATCTGTTGTTCTGGGAGGGAGATAGGGAGATGTAGTTTAACAATGTAAAACATTGTTAAACTGTGTGTGTGTTTAGTCATTTACTCGTGTCCGACTCTTCGTGACCCCATGGACCAGAGCACGCCAGGCCCTCCTGTCTTCCACTGCCTCCCGGAGTTGTGTCAAATTCATCTTGGTTGCTTTGCAGACACTGTCCAGCCATCTCATCCTCGGTCGTCCCCTTCTCCTCTTGCCGTCACACTTTCCTAACATCAAGGTTTTTTCCAAGGAGTCTTTTCTTCTCATGAGATGGCCAAAGTACTGGAGCCTCAGCTTCAGGATCTGTCCTTCCAGTGAGCACTCAGGGTTGATTTCCTTCAGAATGGATATGTTTGATCTCCTTGCAGCCCAGGGGACTCTCAAGAGTCTCCTCCAGCACCACAATTCAAAAGCATCATTTCTTTGGTGGTCAGCCCTCTTTATGGTCCAGCTCTCACTTCCATACATCACCACAGGGAAAACCATAGCTTTGACTATGCAGACCATTGTTGGCAATGTGATGTCTCTGCTTTTTAAAATGGTGTGTAGGTTTGTCATCGCTTTCCTCCCAAGAAGCAGGTGTTTTTTAATTTTGTGGCTGCTGTCATCATCTGCAGTGATCATGGAGCCCAAGAAGGTAAAATCTGTCACTGCCTCCATACTTTCCCCTTCTATTTGTCAGGAGGTCATGGGACCAGTGGCCATGATCTTAGGGTTGTTTTTTTTTTTTATGTTGAGCTTCAGACCATTTTTTGCACTCTCCTCTTTCATGCTCATTAAGAGGTTCTTTAATTCCTCATCACTTTCTGCCATCAGAGTGATATCATCTGTATATCAGAGGTTATTGATATTTCTTCTGGCAATCTTAATTCCAGCTTCAGATTCATCCATTCTAGCTTTTCACATTATGTATTCTGCAAATAAGTTAAATAAGCAGGGAGACAATATACAGCACTGTCGTACTCCTTGCCCAATTTTGAACCAATTAGTTGTTCCATATCCAGTTCTAACTGTTGCTTCCTGTCCCACATATAGGTTTCTCAGGAGAAAGATAAAGTGGTCAGGCACTCCCATTTCTTTAAGAACTTGCCACAGTCTGCTGTAGTCCATACAGTCAAAGGTTTTTGTGTAGTCAATGAAGCAGATGTTTTTCTGGAACTCTCTGGCTTTCTCCATAATCCAGCGCATGTTAGCAATTTGGTCTCTAGTTCCTCTGCCCCTTTGAAATCCAGCATGTATTTCTGGGAGTTCTCGGTCCACATACTGCCCAAGCCTACCTTGTAGGATTTGAGCATAACCTTGCTAGTGTGTGAATGAGTACAATTGTATGGTAGTTGGAGCATTCTTTGGGATTGGGGTGTAGACTGATCTTTTCCAATCCCTGGCCACTGCTGAGTTTTCCAAACTTGCTGGCATATTGAGTGTAGCACCTTAACAGTGTCATCTTTTTAGGTTTTAAACATTTCAACTGGAATGCCATCACCTCCACTGGCCTTGTTGTTAGCCATGCTTTCTAAAGCCCACTTGACCTTACTCTCCAGAATGTCTGGCTCAAGGTCAGCAAGCACACTCTCTGGGTTGTCCTGGACATCCAGATCTTTCGAGTATAATTCCTCTGTGTATTCTTGCCATCTCTTCTTGATGTCTTCTGCTTCTGTTAGGTCCCTACCATTTATGTCCTTTGTCATGTCCATCTTTGCACAAAATGTTCCTTTAATAGCTCCAGTTTTCTTGAAGAGATCTTTGGTTTTTCCCTTTCTATTCTTTTCCTCTATATCTTTGCACTGTTCATTTACGAAGGCCCTCTTGTCTCTCCTTGCTATTCTCTGGAAGTCTGCATTCAATTTTCTGTAACTTTCCGTATCTCCCTTGCATTTTGTTTCCCTTCTCTTCTCTGCTATTTGTAAGGCCTCACACTTATTTCTCAGTACTGCTGGTGCCAGGGGTGGGCCAAAGGGTCAAGCCTAAACATTAGCAGTCAAGCCCTAAAAAACTGTGGGTGAAGTGACATGTTTGCAAAATCAGAAAACAAATTAGCTCCTGGTAGCAATTGCTCTAAATTTGTAATCAATAATTACATTGCAGTCATTCCAATTATTTTGGAATGATTCCAGTTGCTGAAGTTAGGAAAGGGAGGATAACCTTATCTTGTGCCATATGCTTTTAATTTCTTGCCTTAGTGTTTGTACTTTCAGAACTTTGGAGTTTGCTTGTTGATGGAACTCCAACTTCTATATGCTGCTTATCCAGAAGTACAATATCTAACTTCTTAAAATCAACTGCTGGTGGTGATAGTGGTGGTAGTAGTCAAGATTTATATCCCTACAGGTAAACCTTGGTCATAAAATGGCTAATCATTTGTCTTTTTTTTATGGTGGAAAAACCTAAGGGAAAATAGAGGCGGAAGCCATGGTATTCATAATAAGTGTCCCCACTTTGTTTTTCATCAATTGTGTGGGATTTTAACTTGAAGTACAATTCTTTAGACACCAATGGAAAGAGCCTGAAGCAAAGAATGAGTGCACAATTGGTTTTTTTAGACAGTACATTCCTGTGAGCACAGCACAAACAGGTGAACAAAGTGGGAACATTCGTATCATATATTAATTTTCTTAGATCCATTACAATGAGCCATTATGCTCCAAGAGGCATGCAAAGATCCATTCATCTGAAAGATCTTTAATTATATACTTTCATAAATGCATTCCCCAGCTTCAGAGTAGCAAATAATTTTCCGTGCTTCCTAAAAAGCATTCTTCCAGAATCATTTTTCATTGTTAAATCAAATTTGTATAATGCAGCTTCCACATATAATGGAAAAAGGTTCTTGGCAAAGAATATTACTGCAGGATGTAAATGTATTGATTTGGACTGGAATTTTGAAACTACATTGAGTTGTAATGTAGGACTGTTGGAAAACCTAAATCTTTTTCTCATAAGAGCACAGACTGACTCACTTCCTTCTCTGCAGATACTGTATATTTTTTAAATGTACTTTCAGATAAAGCTGAGATTCCACAGCTGAATCTCTTAGTCTGGCAAATGTGTTGTTACATGCCATTTAGTTGCTTCTGATTTATAATGACCTGAGTAAAATTTTTGTGGTATGTAAAATGTTCAAGGAGTGGTTCAGCATTGCCACACATACACACTAGTGAGTTCTCTGAGTCCTAGCTTGACACACTTTCCACGACTACACCACACTGACTCTCACAATTTAGTATGTGGCGAGTCTCAAAATATAATTTCCACAGTCAAAATAAGTCATAACCCATTTCAGATTTACAAAGACTCCTAGGATACATGACTAACCCTCAAAATGGCTTGCATGTTAGTTCTCGGTCAGTCCCTCTCCCTTCCTGGCCTTTTACAATCAGTGTGAGGCAGATGTGATGATTGTGAACATGTGATGTGAGCAGTGACAGGAGACAGTCCAGTTCACTAATCAACAGGCTACTCTGTTCACCTGACTATCTAACTGCTGACATTAAACTACAGCACCCTTGATCCTGGCAGGAAATGGTCATTCTGCATGTGCTCATAAGAATCATTTGAACTTCTGTTGTTCAGTTGGGCAGGCAGGCAAAATGGTCAATCTGTAATAAACAAGCATTACTTCCTCATGCTAGTTCAGGGGTATCAAACATGCAGCCTGGGGGCCATTTGCGGTCCGCCGGATGATAGTTTGTGGCCCCTGCCTTGCCTGCCCCTCCAAAGTGCCCACGTGGCCTCTGCTGTCAAGAGTAAAAAAAAGCCTCGCCTCACTCACCGGCTCTCCCAAGACAGCTTGTGTGCTCCTCCTCCTCCTTCTCCTCCTTGGAGCCCCAGCCAGGCTAAGGAAACTCCTGGGCAGCTTCCTCAGGCTTTTGCTCCACTTCGCAGAAAATCTGATGCGGCCCAGCCTCACCCAGCCTCTGCCTCCAGCAGCCCCCAAGTAAATTGAGTTTGAGACCCCTGTACTAGTTGGTCTTACTCTTGTAACTGTACTTTCTTCCCCCTTTTACACAATGAACTGAACATTGGTAGGAGTGGAAAGCCTTTGGGTCAAAGTGGCCAAGACATGGCACACAGACTGAAGGCAGTCCCCATCCATTTTTGCAGACCAGAATTATCACAGATCCTTCTAGGTGTTTCCTCAGAATTATAAATACAGGTCAAGAGAAGATGTGACAGTCTGAGAATCTCTGGGAGCAATAATCATTTTTGAAGCAAGGGACACAGTCTTGCTCTAGATAAAAAACAGTGTTTTAAATATTTTGTTTAAACATTGGAACCTGAAAGTGAACTTCCAGTCACTTTTGATTTAAAAAGAGAAAATACAGGATTTCTAGCCCATGGTTGATCTCAGAGAGAAGGACTGGTCCCTGAATCTGGCAGTGTTGCACATCCTTGCTTTTTAGACTAAAGAAAAAAAAACTAATTTGATTAGAAGTTGATGCAATTTATTCTTTAATTAGGAGTAGAGATGAGCATGAACACCTGCTTCATCAGTTCATGCCAATTCATTTTTCAGCTGAAGAGAGGTTAGGCAGTTGCCAGCCTCGCCTCCTCTGGTGGGCACCCACTCAGAGGCAGTGCCCAAAGGAGGTGGGGCAGTGAAGCCAGGGCACTGCCTCTGAATGGACGTCTGCCAAAGGAGGTGGGGCTGAGAACCACCAAATACATGTTCAGCTGAAAAGTGAACCAGCATGAACTGCTGAACTGGCGGTTTGTGCCCACCTCTAGTTAGGAGTAATAATGGTAGCAGACCCATTGTTGTATAGTGGAGAGAGTAATGGACTAGGACTCTGGAGAGCAGGGTTAGCCATGTAAACTCAATGGGGAAGTGGAACTGTAAAAACACTCCTTAAATATCTCACTTACTTTGAAAGGCCTCTTAGGGTCACTATAAGTCAGTTCTGACTTGATTGCACATATCTAAGTAATAGTAGCAGTGGTTCCAGTGTGAAAGCCACTAAAACTTATTTTCGGTTTTCAAACAGCATATTCAAATAGATCAAGAATGAAAACTAACTCAAGCTGCCCAGAGACCTTTAGGTAGAGTGGGCGGCATATAAGTTAAATAAATAAATAAATAAATAAATAAATAAATAAATAAACAAATAAATAAATAAATAAATAAATAAATAAATAAATAAATAAATAAATAAATAAATAAGATTGGCATGGTAAATATTTATAGACAGTATCTTACGCCCGCTTTCACCCCTCTAATTTCAGTAGATGTGAATATAAGGAAGACACAAAAAATTGTCTCATTTTAACAGTTAATAGTAAAATGCTGAAATACGAGAAGAGGAAGGGAAGAAGATTACATTATTAATCTAGATGAGGAAGAACTTGATTGTAAAGTCTCATCTTCTTCAAGCTAAAAATAATATGACTATCAGGAGTACAAGCTTTCCAGCATGGTCTGGCAAGAAGATTTTTGTATAGTATAAAAAGGTGAATGTGAATCTCAGCTATAAATCCTATTTAACAAAAAACAAGTATTGCTAGAAGAGAAGTAGTTAAATAAAGAAATGAGTATCCTGTTGCCAGCTCAACAGAGTCCTGATTGATAGGTATCAATGGATGTGTTGGGGAATAATATACAGTGATGATAGAGTATAGGTTGCTCCCAGCTTAGCAGAAAGCAAAGATTACAGAGAATAGTGCCTCGAGGAACAGCGACCTGAAACCTTAGCTCTTTAATTACTGTATGTGCATAGCACAGTGTAAGAGGGAAAATGATTAGTAGGATCAAAGGCAAAAATCAGCTCTTAATTGTATTTTGGTTTCCTGGGGTTATGTAAAATGAATTATCAGATTTCACTGATCATGAGATCAAAGTGTTGCTGCTTGGTCCCTTTCATTAAGAGTGAGTGATTCACTCAGTGCTTTAGCATCTTTAGTTTTAACTCTGCACCCCAACACCACGTTTCCCAATGTATCACTGCACACATAGAATGCCTGTTTATACATAGCATTTATATCTCACAATCTAGGGGATAAACTATGGTTATGAATGTCAGCAGTGACCAGATATATAACTGCTTATTTTTAGAGAGCTATATGCTATCATGTACAGAATCTAGAAAAGATACTGTCCTGAACTACAAGTCCCAGAATCATCCAATCAGGTTTCTGATTATGCTCAGGAACCTCATGCATATGTGGGGTTTTCATAACGAAGAGTAGCAAGGATGGAATTTCCAAATTGTCTGGACTACAAATATCATAATTCTCCATCTTGGGAGTTCTAGGCACCTTCTACTCACCAGACAGTGAGGCTTAGCTAGCTCAAGCTCTACCCAAGCTTCCTTCTCAGAAACAAAGTTCCCAGCTAGCATCAGGGCACAAACAGAAAGCTTGGCCTAGCTAAGCCTCAGAGCCTTCTAGTTTACGTCTTTCTCGTACCCTGTTTCCTCAAAACTAAGACCTAACCTAGTATGATTTTTCAGAATTCTCGTAATATAAACCCTACCCCAAAAATAAGCCCATATTAAGTGAAATCTTGCCCTCCACCATTGTGCAGCAACCAGAAGATGACATGACTGTATTTGAATAAATATAAATTGTTATACATGAAAAAAAAATCCCCTGAAAATAAGCCCTAATGCGTTTTTTGGAGCAAAAATTAATATAAGATCCTTTCTTATTTTCGGGAAAACATGGTAGTTGCATCAATCACACTGAGTAATTTGTAAGATGGCTCCTAGGTGGGTAGAACTCCCAGAATAGTGAGTTGTGGTATCTGTAATTGAGAAAATCCAAAAACTGAATCACTAAAGGGTAGTGTCTGTGAACAAAGTTGTCTGTGCCAACAAAGTTGTGTGTGCCAACTGTGGATACCATGGAGAGTTCCTAAAGTAGTAAAAAAAACAACAGCAAAACTATTGAGAAAAATCAATTAAGATGAAATTTTAATTAAGAATGACTTCCAGTAAAAGGAAAATAAATAAACCATGAGTGGCATGAAATATGCAAACTATGAATGTACAAGCAGAGCCTGCAAGAAAATGCTGCAATATAGAGTAGTCCTGTCCATGGCTGTAGTCAATCGTACTTTATAGCAAGTCACTTAATGGCATACTTCCGTCTTCTATTTTATTTTATTTTCCCTAGGCTGCTCTAGAGTTTCCCAACATTTTAATTTCAAGTTTGAAGTGAGTGTTTCTACAAACTGAGGGTTTCTCCAGTACCTAGCTCTGTCTTCTTCGTAGATTGTGCTGCTTTCGGTACATAAAAGAACAGTCCTTGGAAACTTGAGTTTACTATTAGTATACTATATGCAGATCAACTCAACCTTTACACTGCATGTTCACAGAAATTTAATATGCCGTGATCAGAAAGATCTACCTTGGGAAATTGATCCCTCAACTACTGTAGGACGTTCAGCATGCATGGAGAAATGGATAAGAAACTGCATTTGCCTACTTGCATTTAAAAGATCTCATTGGAACTCTTGGTGAAGCATCAGCTCTGGTTGCTGCTGAAATAAATGTATGGGGTTCCCAGGTGGCACAGACAAACAGTCAAGTCTTCACAAGGATAACGAGAGTTTAACTTATTCATAAGTGGTTAAGTTATTCCTGTCACTGATATTAAGATGATACAAGTCATGAAATGAACTGGAAGCAGGATGATATTTCATTTAACCATGGTGGAATTTCCTTTAGGCTCCTTGGTCAAAATGCTCACCCAATGCATTATGGTATCTTCTTTTCTAATAAGTTACCCCACCCTCACAGGATTCTCAGTTGGCTCATTCCATTTGCTGTTCTGTTAGCGTCAGCTGTAATGGGATTGTAGTGTTTGTTCTTGTACAAAGAGGGATTGAATTGTCTCCCAGGAAAGGCAATTCCATTGATGCATGGTGAGATATTTTGAATTAATTCTGACAAGAGAGTTCCAGTTTTGTTGGCTGAGTTCAGCAAAGGAGAGATCAGAAGGCAAAAAAAGAGGAAGAAAAGCCACACAAAAAAACTTAACCACAATTTGCTTGACTTGGGAACACAGACGTGGGATGAATTTTTTTTCATTTCTCAGTGCTGAGACTACTCCTGAATTCTCAGTCTAGTCATTCTTTTCCTGAAAAATTACAACTTTTTTCTTAGCCTTGTGTCTCCTTGCCTTCATAGTTTTTCACATTGCTTTTGGAGTCAGACTTCAGCCATCTATATTAAATTGATTTAGGTCACTAGAAGAGAAACAGGTATCTGTACTAGAACAATTTGTGCTTCCACAGAATGCCTCAGGCCTTCTGGTTGCAACTGATTACAGCTAGTATGCGGCAATAATGAGTCTCCTTGTCCAGATCTCCCAGATGTCTTGCACATATCCTGTGAGATATTCATATTTATTTATGTATACTGTATATCAAATGTATTTTAACAAACCTTTCATCCTGACGTATCAGAGCAGTATGAAAAAAATGCAAGCTACAGTATAATACAATAAAATCATGAATGATCAAATAATCAAAACAAACTAGACATATGATATAGTAGGGCAAGCTAAACAAACCAGCACAGTGTTTTAAAGTGAAGTATTATTAAAATGAAGATAGCTTAGTGGTTTAGGTATCAGCTGAGAGTTTGATTCCCCACTGTGCCTCCTGGAGGAAGAGCCAGCCCGTGTGGCCTTGGGCAAGTTGCACAGTCCCAAGGTGCCCCCCAGAAGAACGGGATGGCAAACCACTTTTGTGTACTGTATTCTCTACTTAAAAAACCCTGAAAAGGGCTGCCATAAGTTGAAACTGACTTGATGGCACACAATTATTAATATGTACACTGAAACGAAGAACCTCCTCTGAACATCTTAAAAGGGAGGCAGGTACAGTGGGGTCTCTACTTAAGAACTTAATCCGTATTGGAAGGTGGTTCTCAAGTTGAAAAGTTCTTATGTTGAATCTGCATTTCCCATAGGAATGCACTGAAAACCATTTAATCCGTATCTGCTCTTTTCCATCCATAGAAACTACAGTGGAACCTCTACTTAAGAACTTAATCCGTTTTGGAATGGTGTTCTTAAGTTGAAACGTTCTTAAGTTGAAGCAAAATTTCCCATAGGAATGGACTGAAAACCAATTAATCCGTTCTGGCTGTCTTTTTGTTATGTAGAGGTGCGTTCATACATTGAAGCATGAGTTCCCATAGGAACTAATGCAAAGCTGGTTAATACGTACTCTACCACTAGGGGGAGAATTTTTTTTAACCTAAGATGACCTAAGGCCTAAGATGACCCAAGGTTAAAAAAAGAGCAGGAAAGGTTTTTTTTCCTGTTCTTATCTTGGATTTCTGTTCTCAAGTAGAAGCAAAATTTAGCAAATGGAGCTGTTCTTAAGTTGGATTGTTCTTAAGTAGAGACGTTCTTAAGTAGAGACCCCACTGTATTCCAAGAAAAAGACATGCTTTTCTGTTGAATCAGAAGAACCTCTCGTCTGTTGTTGTTTTGACTTAAATAACAGCCTGTAATGCTATGGCTGTTTACAACACAGCTATACAAGCAACACTTTGCCTCCCAGTGAGCTGAATACTCAATTTACCAACCTCAGAAGGATGGACGACCGAGTCAACTGTGAGCCGTCTACCTGAATCTGCTGGGATCGAACTCAAGTCATGAGCAGAGGCTTGACGGCAGTACTGCTGTTTAAGCACTGCACCATGGGCCATCACAGAGAAATCTGTGTGGGGCAAATTTTTTTAATTTTAAACACCACTGTTTTGATAATAACAGCTACCAAATCAGAGGTATCAGGTACAATTATAATCTGTCTGTGTATTTAAGATCTGTGATTTAATGTTTAAAAATGCTCATTTTATCCCTTGAGTCCAACTCATTTGCTTTGGTGAGTGGGTATGATTTCTCTCTGTAGTTTTATTCAGTACCTGCTTTGTCGTTTAAAGAATGACTTCTCTCTCTGGCCTCAAAGCACACCAGTTGCTACTCATCATATAGTGAATGTTTATCATATCTGCAGATACTCATAGCAGGAAGGAAATTCTACATGGTGTTAGAGTAGGCCTGCATCTTTATCAAACCTATAGCAGTTTTCACAGAGGGCGTGTAGCTGAGGGTAGACACTGCTGGGAGCAGTCTTTCAAGCCTCTTGGAGTTGGTCTTGACTACCAATTTGGGAGAGAATTGAAGGAAATTGGAGCAAAAGCTTCTTCACATGTAAGCAGTGAATCAGAAGATGATAGAACACGTCCTATTGCACTGCATTGGTGATAAAGCCTTGGAAATGTATTATGATGTGCAGAATGTATATGCAAGCTGAATGAAGAAAACCCTGGTAGAAGGTCTCAAAACCTTTGAAGATATGACTGTGAACCTAGGAAAAATCCTGTTTTTGGGCCTTATCAATTTTGGCAATTTAGATTTAATGAGGCAGAGGAATTGTTTCATCACACAATTGAAATGCAAAGCTGAAGACTGGGAGTTTGGATCAGCGGATGACATGTATAGGGACAAAACAGCCTTTCACATTCCTGACTGTCTGTTGAAAGAAAACTTCTTGAATATGCTGATCCTACACTTGCTCAAGCAGTAGATAGTTGCAAAGCCAAAGCCCTACTTATACACAAATGCTTGTTACTATTAATTTGTGACTTTTCCAAGCTTTTAGTTATCTGGTTCACTGACTATATGGTCCTTTACACCTGCCTGGAAATAAGTTCTACCGAACTCAATGGGGCCTATTTCTCATTAGATACAACAGGGTTCTACTAGGAGTCATGCCAATTCCCTATAGAGGCTACACAAGGGTCAGATACCATGATATTCTTACCCAATTTATCCTTAACTATAAAAAGGTGCAGAAGACTCCAGCTCACCTTCCTTACAGTATCATCACACATACACAACCAACACACACCCATTTTTTTAAACAAGCACCATCATTTGACATTGTGCAGATTTTCTAAACTGCCATTCACTTCTGTTTCCTTTCAAATACTCTTTCGTTTGTTGCAAACTATCTCTCTCTTCCTTGAAATGCATAACGAAAATAGTCTATGCGAGGGGACCTTACCACAGCACACTGACTATAAATTCAACGTGGGGGAAATAAATAATGTCAACTATTTGAACATGTGATTTTATTTGGACAGTTCAATGTGTAAGTTAAAAAAGTGAATACAAATTAGTCATAAAATTTGCTCATCTATTATTCACTGAATTTTCTGTGCTGTCATGAACTGAAATATGTTTTTTATGGAGTAAGAGCTTTTGCAGCAGGGGTGATGTTAAAGCTTACACTTTGCTCTGTTCCTTCAAAGGTCTTTGATTTGCCACTCTTGATACTATTAAAAAGCTGTGGGTCAGCACTGAAAAGTGTATCTCATAAAACAAGTTGAGATGGCAGACCATGTTCACTTACTAACTTATTTTCCCAGCATTCTTCCTTGCTTGTTCGCCATAGATACTTCACAGGTAGGTCTCAGTCTTCTGAAGAATAGTCTTGATAGCTGTATTGCTCTCAGCAATATCTGTAATTTATGAATATAAAAAAATCCACAATGTCTCTCATTGTCTTTCCGGCACAGATGTGCTTTAGGGCAAGGGAGATGCTTGGATAATGGAAAGGCAGAGTGCTAATAAATCTCCCAGCTATGAAAGCGATGCTTACATCTTCCCTTTAAAATAAATTCAACACTTAAATTCTAAATCACATCTTTAGAGATCACTGAGGCTGTTATTGCTATTGTTGTATCAAATGTTTGCTTAGTAATATGCAGTAGCTTATGCTTGATTTAAAATGAATCTAATTAAAAGAGCATCTGACTCCCTCTCCCCCCTCCTCAGCAAACAAGAATAAAATCAGTAAATCACCCACAACCCCTCTAAAAAGGTGCTGTTTGAGATGAGTTGTTTAGAATCATTTAAGTCACTGCGATAGCAGGAGAATGGCTGAAACTACAGCAATATGCTGTGAAAATGTCTACTCCAGTATAAATAACATGATCCCAATCTGTGCAGACTGAAGGAAATTAAGACCGTAGAGATTGATCCACCAGAACAAGCTGAGGCGCCATCTATTCTCATACTGTGAACAAAACATGGTGATCACAAAAAGAAATACACACAGTCTGTTGTGGGATACTGGACCAGAGGGAGATCTTTTTTCGTCCTTCCATCCAGCTGGTGATCAGTTTCTGCTTTAAAGCATAAGAACTGAAGGCAGCAGTAAATTTCATCCCAGCGACAGCAGCGAATTGGATTGCATCTTATTGCCCTCAACCCACCCTTCACCTGGCCTCCTCAGAACTACAGTTCTGCTGCCTGTAGCTAAAGATGCAGGTTCTTTTTTGTAGGTGCCCTCCAAAGAAATCTTTCAGCTTTCATTCCCTGTCATGACACAAGTTCTTCATCTATTTTTAAGATTAACTGGCAAGGAGGTAATCTTTGGAGAGTCTAAAAATAAATGACAACTATTCTGTGAATTTTCAAAAGGAACCAAAACCCTTCTGTCAAGGACCATGTGTCTCATTACAAATCTGCCTAGTTGTTTATTTATTTATTTTCTTTAAAATATTTAAACTCCACCTTTCTCCTTAAAAAGACCCAAGGTGGTTTACATCATTAAAAGACAATATTAATGCTAATAAGAATAAGTACACAAATAGATCAAACAAATACCATACTAAAAATATAACCAATCTCAAACACATTCAAAGTGATAAAGTACAACAATCCAATTAAAAACCACATTCAGGTAGCCAGTCACTCAGGGAGAGCTTGCCTGAAGAGCAAGATCTTTGCCTGCTTGTAGAGGACATTAAAGATGTTCATGTGTTCAGGAGACATGCTCTTGAGAATGCCATCTTGCATAGGACAGCTCAACAAGGATACTGGAGCAGCCTTTCTTCCTGTCCAGCTCTTAGACTGTGGAGTGCACTCCCCTCAGAGTTGAAATCAGTTCCTACTCTTCCTGCTTTCACGAATGATGTGAAGATGGCCTTTTGAACCATTTTGCTGCATTTCTGACTGTTGTGATGATTTTAATAACATTGAAGGTTAGGATGATTTCCATGGTTACATTTGTCTAACAATTCTTCAATTGTTTTTAACTGATTGCTTCATTATTTTGACTATTTTTAAAAAATTCGTTTTAAAGTTCTTTTTTTAATGATGTGTCTTATCTGCCTTGAGCACTCTATTTTAGTAGGAAAGCAAGGCAGAAATATAGTAGTAAATAAAATAAAATAAAAACCATTGTAGTTATCAGATCTGGCCCTACTTCTTCGATGGAGTGAAGTGGAGACCTCCGGCAGCCAATACTGGGTATCATGAGAAAGCAACCAAACATATAATGTAAGTATACTTCTACTGACATCTGCCAGGAAACAAGTACATTTGTAGGATTTTCTGCCTCAGGTGCAAGAATAATCTGGCTGGCCTGGAGTACTATGCACCTTAATATCTGGTAGTGGGAGCACCATTTGCTGGTTGGCCACAAGCAGCAAAATACCCAGGGACTCCCTCTCCTACCTTTCTGCCTTGCATCACATTTCGTGTTGCCACAGGAAACCAATCTTCAAAACAGCAGGTAAGAATGTTCTGAGAATGTTTTCAGCTCATAAAGTGCATAAATGTTTTTTTCTCTCACCAAAGGAAAGTACAATTTCTTGAGGACAAGGTGGTATAAAATTTAATATTAACTGTGTTGTGATTTCTGGGCCAAAATATGAGATAATTATCTGAAATGGCATGACTTCGTTGAAGAAACAAAAAGTTCTGTGGAGCTGCCCTGTCCCCAACTTTTTTGCTTTTGGCATGATTGCCAGGCAGAAGTTGCCACTAAATAAATAAATAAATAAATAAATTTTTTAATAAATTTTTTTTAAAGGAACTACAAATGAATGTCTGCATGCCACAGTATGCAGCATGCTTTACTCTAAGAATTGGAAGTAGCCTGGAATAATCCACACAAAACTGCTTATCACCTAGACCACCTTTTCAACTATAACCTGTGACATACCGCTCCCAAAGAGAAAGAAGTACATATTTCATTTTCTGTGAATGTGAAATATTCTTGCACAATATTCTGGGGAGGAGGGAAAATCAAACATTTGAGTCACTTCAGCAGAGTCCCATGGTATGTTTGCCCATGAACTGTAGAACTATTGATTTTTAATGTACTTCCGCCTATGGCCCAGAAAGCAAATTTTAACATTTAAATGTCATAAATATGTATATTTTACTGTCAAGCATCCTCTCTCGGTCAAAATACTAATATTTCCATAATTCCAAAATTCAGTTCTTATTGCCCAAGCACTTAAATTCAGTTCCAAGCTAAAAGAATAACAGACTAGCAAACTCCAATAATAAGTAAAATATCCAATATTAGACACAAATTTATTCTATATTGGCAACTAAAATACATTATGAGAAATCCATGCAGGTATCTCACCATCATAAAAACGCTACCCAAATCTGCCATAATAGATAAACTTCTTACTCCTATGAAGGCGTCCCGTTAAGATGGACAAGTTTATTGATCAACTGATAAGCTTTTCTCTTGATAATTTATCCCATGTTGTTGGTGCAAATGGGTGTTTAGGACCACATAAATTAAAGCGTAGTGTACTAGTATCCAGGCCAGCTTGTGGAATGATGCTATCTATCTTATCTGTCCATCTATTTCAGGCAATCTCTCCATTTTCAGACTATAGAAAGTTTCCAGAGCTGCCTGCACAAGTGTTAAATTATGCACATCTAAAATGCAGCAATAAATAAAAATTAAGCTAGAACACTAAAACCCAAAATGGCACAGCATAATTAAATAATCTAGCAGCAAATAAAAACAGCAAGTTCAACTGCAGATAAAACAGTGAGTAAAACAGCAAATAAAGTTGCAAGAGCACAACAGAATAAAATCAGAATTAATTGTTCATTATAACACAGGCTTTTTTAAAAAAAGTTTTCACCAGGAACCTGAAATTCAACAAAGACACTCGGAAGGGTTGTCTGGTGAAGGTACTGTATTGCAAAAATAAGATACTGCCACCTAAGTGCTTCTCTCACTTTGTCTACCTCAGATCTAATGTAGGACCTCAGACAAAGATCTTAGCACAGGAGCAGATCAATGTCAGAGAGCCATAAGTAGGGTGAGGTGATAGGGATTCTTATCCAATTTGCTCAAGGAAGGGTGCAGACCTATGGATTAGTGTTTTCTGATGGAATAGCCACAAACCCATCCCTGTGTACCTATTTCAGCTTTTACCTGTTCTCCCCAGCACTAGGAAGACAAAATAGGTCACACAAACACATATATCCAATATTTTTTTTACCTGCTCAGACCCAGGTTTTCCCCCATCTTCTCCTTCTGTATATTAACCTCACATGATGCCACCTGAACCAAAAGCTCAGTGAGCATCCGAATTGTTAAGTACAGATCTGAGTAAAGCAGTTGTCTCAGGCAGCAGATGCTAGGACATTGACTGCAAATTGGTTTTTGTTCAGGAAAAGACATGGGGAAGGGATGCCATCTTGTTTTTCATCTCAGGCAGGAGAAAAAAAACCCTCTTGAGCCACTCTTTCTGAGCAAGTTCATGCTGGAGCGTTAATGTTTAAGATTCATTAATATGACTACAGTAAACAGGAATCAGTCAAAAACAATTTTACACAGCCCTAGAATCTACCTGTGGAAGCACAATCACTGGTCTCTTTTGCAGTCTAACCAGTATTTGGGGCCACTCCTTAAATTACAAATTTCTTAGCTCTAAGGGAGCATCAACAATTGCAAACCCAATTATTACATGAGCGGGCAGTCCTTCAGAGAGCTTTTATATACTAGGGTAAGAGGAAGCTCTGTGTAGGAAAATTTGTGTTTGGCTTATTTAAGATTTCCACAGTTCAAAATGCAGAGATTGTTCTTATCATTAATCATTCTCCTATTGACAGCTGTAGCACCATTAAAAAGTCTTGAGAGTTTAACCATCGATATAGTACAAGAAAAATTATTATAAAATATTTTAGGTTTGCTGTGACATAGAATAAGAGTGGTGGTTGCTTAAATCCTGTTTTCATGGTTATTTGGAACTGCAACTACATTTCAGTTCCAAATGGCTCTGGCTTTATAGTCATCACATGTTAGCACAACCATCTGCAGTGAAAAATCTATGCGTGAATAGAGGCCAGTATATAAGGCAGGGGTCTCAAACATGCGGCCCGGGGGCCATTTGCAGCCCGCCAGATGAAAGTTTGTGGCCCCTGCCTTGCCTGCCCCCCTGAAGCGCCCACGCATCCTCTGTTGTCAAGCGTCAAAAAAAGCCTAGCCTCGCTCGCCGGCTCTCTCCCAAGACAGCGCCTCTTGCACCCTCCATCCAGAACTGCAGCCAGCTCACCTATCTGCCGGCTGGCAGGCTGCAGTTCCGGATGGAGGATGCAAGAGGCACTAGAGGAGATCCGGCGAGCGAGGTGCACTGTCGGCCCTTTCCCCCCAAGTGCCCGAGCCTCCGCCGAGCAATGCCTGAGAGCGGAGCTCGCTCCTGGCCGTCTTCAAAGAGCGCCTCCAAGCTGCCAACAGCAGCAGCAGCTGCTGCCACCTCTTCCAGGGAAGTGGCTCTCTGGCTCTCTTTCTCTCTCGGCATCCCCAGTACCAGCCCGGCCAGCGGCCGCCTCAGCACCCGGCAGTGCTTCCTCCTCTTCCTCTTCATCCTGCTTCAGCTACCTGGGCTCACTTTGCAAAGTTTACTCCCCTGTTGTGGTGGGGGTAGTTGCTGCTGCTTACTATGCCTTTTTTTGAGGGGGAGCCTTCAGAGGAAGGTTGCCGGACCTCCGTGTGTGTGTTTGTGTGTGTGCGTGCACGCGCATCTGTGGGGGCCCTGCCCTGTTTTGTTTAATTTCATGGGTACCGGTGGGAGCATTTCTCCCTCGGCAAGGCAAATTCTATGAGTTTTTAAAATTTTATGTCGTTCTCCCCTGCTAGGTGGTAGCTAGTGCTCCCTCCCTTCTCCGCTTCTTTGTCCTGCTGCTGCTGTTGGTAGTGAAGAAGGAGCCCCAGCCAGGATAAGGAAACTCCTGGGCGGCTTCCTTGGGCTCTTGCTCCGCTTGGCGGAAAATCCGATGCAGCCCAACCTCACCTAGACTCTGCCTCCAGAGGCCCCCAGGTAAATTGAGTTTAAGACCCCTGATATAAGGGCTTCCATGCAACTGAGACAGCTGAGCATTGTGTATCCCAATTACTGGGAAACTGCTGCAACAATAGATTTCCCTCCTTCCCCACTGGAAACATATCCAGACATCACAGGGACAGGCAGAATGTGAGCCACCAGGAGCATGTCCAGAAACATGGTCATACTGTCCAGTAATTGTAAAATTTTTTCTTTTTGTGATATATGTTTTACAGTCAAATGCAGCCACAGGACCTGAATTAATGTGTCTTTTATATCAGATATACTTATAGCTTTGTTTGTTTCAGTATAGACTAGGGCTGTAAGAGTTCTAGAACTTTAGTCCTTCATGATGGTGGATTATTAGGAATTCCAAAGAGGCAGTGACTAAACAGGATGGGCAAAACTTGTACTGATTGCACAAAGTTGTTTGCTGTGTGTATACGCCTCATTTTTCTCTCAACATGTGCATTTCTAGTTTGTAGCAGTATAAATTACAATAAATTATGCACAAACCTCTAGAGATTTGCAACACCCTAAATGATCCTAAATATGTGAACACACAGCAACTGCCTGTGATCCACTACAATGTACATGAAAGGTCAAATCCCCTTTTTGTTCTGCTTATCCCTGTGCACCATTTGAGTGGTCTTATTGTAGGAAATAACCACAAGTGTCAATCTCTGGTGCATCACCTAAAAAATTAATAAGGCGTTCCTGAGACAGACTTCCTCAACTGTCAAAAACGTAACTGTGCCAAACAATGAGGCCTTGAGGGGGTTGAGGGGAGACGTTCCTCAGCAGAGGTGCAATCGTTACCATGTCAGGCTCAGGCAGAAGCAGCTTAGGAAACATAGAAATGTGCTGTCAATTTTTAAATTTTCTGAGAGGAAAAGAAGGGAAAAAAAGGCACCCACACCTCTATTCAGTGGTAGGTCTTTGCCTGCTTACCTTATCAACCAGGCATAGACAAAGACAAAAGAGGAAGAAAAAATACAAGGGAGATCAAATCTGAGGTAAGATCATTTCCATTCTTCATTGTGGAGATGTGAAAGGGATAAAGGGACTCCTTTGCAGACCTTTGCACATGTAAGCTTTATTTGCAGCAGTCTCCAACCTCAGTGAAGCCAAAGATTTAACGTACAGGTTGCTGATTTACTACTAAAGTGGAAGAACCAAAAAAAATAATAATGGAGGAATTCATGTAACCAGTGGTTTGGGGGGGACATGCTCTTGGCCAGTATCCTACTAAAATCAATTGCAGAATAATACTTCTTCTATGGAGTTCCTGTATGATCTAGAGCTTTACCATAGCACAAGCAGAAAATGACACATTCAAAACAACCAAGTGAATACTCACTTGCACAAGTTTCAAAATAATCTAACCACTAAGGAACGCTAAGGATTTTGTCGTTTACCTCAGTGCAACCATTGTGATGTTGTAACCTCTTCTGTCATTTAGATTCCCACTTCATCACTGTATACATACATTTTCAGATTAGTTTAAAGAAAATTCTGTATATATACAGTTTATATACCTGGATATTTGAAAAAAAAAACCATGATGACTGGGAACAGCTTCTTTGAACCTCCCTCGCTTTCTAATTAATTTTCTTTTTAATCCATCCATATTTACAATGGAGGGCTTACAGTCCCCTCCTAAAGAGCTCCTCAGAGAACTATTGAAACCTACACAGTCCGTTTGGCATCTTAGACTCACATGTCACGACCAGTGTGGAAGACCTATCTTAATTGGTAATTTCATTTTCGCTGTAAAAATATTTTCCCCAAGCATGAATAACTAAGAAAACCCTTCTAGCAAGTAGTTGAGGCAGATATTATTTCCTTCAAATAGGAAATAGGTTCTAGAAAAAATATAATTCAGTGGTCAGAATCGAATCCTATCAGTTTACACCAGGGGGTATGGCTTCATTAGCATAATGGTGAATTGATACAAATTAAGAAGTCAGTGTAGACATTTGTGGTTGCACACCAGTAGTATGACTTGGCATGCAACAGCAAGTGCCTATGCTGATTTCAAAAGCTGCTGCAATTCACACCTAAAATGTATGCCAACAGAGATACTGTATGTTGGCATAGTTTTTCAAATGGATTCCAACTGTTAGCTTAGATTCAGAAGAAGCTGACAGTGAGTGCGATGAAGGCTATGTTGGAATCAATGACAGATTCTACCTGTGCTGGAATTAAACAGAGCCAGCGGGAGAAAAGGATTGAAACAACAAAAGAAAATCTGTAAACTGAAAAACTTAACATGTCCCATGTGATTATCTTCTCTCTTTTTCTATTGGCTGACTTTGAGGTACAACAGCCAATGGAAACAAGCTATATGACAAATATAAAACATACTTGATATCCTTTTTTGTTGTCACCTTTTGTGATCCTGCTTTGTTTAGAAGAAGGGTGGGAGATGTATTGCTCTCCTGGTATTCTTGGATTACAGTTCTCATCAGTTCTAACCATAACAAATGGTGAGGGATGGGAAGAGCTGAAGTCCAAGAACATCTGAAAGAGAACATCTTTCCCATCCCCGGTTTAGCATGTAATAATGTACATCACACTATTTGTTCTGATTTAGGGTAAGCCTTGCCAGGCTTTTCTAGGTAATAGAGTATTCAAATGTGCTTTACCATTCCCTTATCTTGTGGTGCTCTAGGACTCAGCAGATTACCCAAGGCTACACAGGTTGGCTTTTCTTCTGGGAGGCACAATGGGGAATTGAACTTCTGATCCACAACAAGTAATCGAGTTCACTTAAGTATCCAGCCAGCAATCATACAACATAGTGCAGTCTAAACTAGACCTAGGAAACATTGACTAGATAGGCAGGGTATAAATAAATAAATAAATAAATAAATAAATAAATAAATAAATAAATAAATAAATAAATAAATAAATAAATAAATAAATAAATAAATAAAATTTCTTACTGTCATCTCCAGAATGTTCCAGCCAGCATCACCACCATGATGGCCAGATAACTCTGGGATTTGTAGTCCAAATAAGTAACTCTTCTGGCTCGTCTGTAAACTAGAAGCATGTTGCTTTGAAATCAGTGGTTTTATTTTTCAGTAAACATAGGAAGCATAGGACTGGATAGCTCAGTGGTTTAGGTATCTGGCTCCAGAACCAGAGATTGGGAGTTTGATTTCCCACTGTGCCTCCGGCAAGAACAGCCAGGCCATGTAGCCTTGGGCAAGCTGCACAGTTCTAGGATGCCCCCAGAAGAAGGGAATAGTAAACCACTTTGAAGTATTCATCACCTTGAAAACTTTGGAAAAGCTGGAGTTGACTTGACAGCACACAATTATTACAATTAAAACTAGGAAGGACTGGGGTGCTGAGGAGAAATGTTAATTTGTTCTTGTTAAATAAAAAAATAAAGGAGAAAACTTACTATTTTAAAGAAATCATTTCTGGTGTCATCACTATAATCTATTCCTTTTTAAAATTACAGTGTGAACAAACTTTGCATTTACAAAATATGCTATGCTTGTATGGAAATGCAGTCAGTATGGTGTACTTTGCATGAGCATGGTGGATGAAAACTGACCTGCTGTTCTACTTTTGTTCACCTTAATATAACAAACATTCATAATAAGCACCTTTGAGACAAATGAATTTTTCTGGAATGTTTTTTTAAAGATGTCCTCTTTGATTAGATAGTCTTTGTACCCTGCCTACAATGAAGGCATGGTACAGAGTTGCTAAATAGTTACAGTACTGGTTCCTATGAAGATTGATAATAATAACAGAAAACAAAAATTGCATTGTGACTACCAAAGCAGTTTATAAAAACATTATGCTTCTTATTATTTAGATGCTACTGCTCTCTGTAAAAAGCCTAAGGTTTTAAAGAACAGTATGGCAATAAAATATATCTTCTAATGTTCTTTGCAGTTCTACACAATCATTTTGAAGACACAAGAGTCAGCTTGATGCATGGCTGGCCCGGTATTTCAGTCACCCAGGGGATGGACAATGTGGTGGTGTTTACCCCTCTAATAGCATAAACATCTTCATTAGCATAAATGCTAATACAAATGTTTTTACATTTTCTGTCTCCTTTGACATAATATGATTTATATAATGGATTCTTTATTGCATTGTTTCTTCTGGCTCCACAGCTGATTTAATCCAATATTTCTGATAGTCACAAGCCTTATACATTGTACAATTTATTATTTAATATTTCTCAGAACTTGAGAAGTTGTTTTGCCCACCTGAAATTTCCAAGCCGGTGTAAAGTTTTGGATTTGTTTTATTGATAATAGACTGCTGATACTTTCTTGTCCAAATAGTACAAACCAAGAAGGAAACAGAGAACACTTAAAATACCTTGGCTGTACTCTTGGTCTGTTTTTAAGAGCTTCTCAATCATCATACAAATGTGGGGTTTAATTTCCCTTTAAGTTACAGAAAACCAACCTAGGTGTGGAGGTTGCTGCTTCCAACATTATGCAGACAGATACAAAGTTATTTACAAATAAACAAACTGATAATGGATTATATGTAAACTGAGAGGATAAACCCTATAATTAGGCCCAACTAGAGTAGACTGATTAAATAAATGGGACTTTTCTAAGTGTTGCCTTAACAAATCCCATTGATTCATTACTTTACTCTAATTTGGATTAACAATTGGATTTCAGCCAGAATGATTTAGTTCTTATTCAGATGGTGAGTGAATATTTGTCCATGCTAATATTTTTGCCCTTCTGCACTAGTCAAGGACTGGATACCATTTGTAGAAGCAAGCATTCATTCCCCTTTACAGTGGACCCTCGATTTACAGACGGCTCGGCTTACAGACTTTTCATGTTACAGACTTCTCTGGCTACAAAATTTAGGTTCAACTTGCAGCCAGAGAATCGACTTACAGACCAAGAAGAAAACCAAAATGGAACAAAAACGGAACAAAAATGGCCAGTTACGGATTAATCAGTTTTCAATGCATTGTAGGTCAATGGAGACTCGACCCACAGACTTTTCGACCTGCAGCCACCATTCCAATACGGATTAATTCCGTAAGTAGAGGGTCCACTGTACAGGATTAGGGTCAACACATACAACAGTGTGTTGTGAGAATCAACTTCTGGGCAGGAATTCAAGCATCTACTCTGCTAAATGCTGACTCCAACATATCATAAACAGCACATCCCTGAATAAGGATGCCTATCCAGTTAGTGCAATTCGAGGCATTACAGTGGGGCTATCATTAAAAGCAGAACCCCCTTAAGAATTTAGACTAATTTTTTAAGCCTAACTTTATTATTTCGTCTTACTGTAAGGGACGTGGTGGCATTGTGGGCTAAACCGCAGAAGCCTGTGCTGCAGGGTCAGAAGACCAAGCAGTCATAAGATCGAATCCACGCGACGGACTGAGTGCCCGTCGCTTGTCCCAGCTCCCGCCAACCTAGTGGTTTGAAAGCATGCAAATGTGAGTAGATAAATAGGGACCACCTCGGTGGAAGGTAACAGCGTTCCGTGTCTAAGTCGCACTGGCCATGTGACCACGGAAGACCGTCTTCGGATCAACGCTGGCTCTATGGCTTGGAAACGGGGATGAGCACTGCCCCCTAGAGTCGAACACGACTGGACAAAAATTGTCAAGGGGAACCTTTAAACCTTTAAAAAACTGTAAGTTCATCCTATCCTATAGGTTTCTCAGCTTCACATCTTGCAAATTAGCTTGCTGTTCTTTAACGATCGGCCATCAAGATAGAAGCATGTTTCATTTCCAAGTTGATTGTGCAGAGGTCTTTGAAGGTCTTCATTTTAGGAGAAAAAATGTTTTACCAACCTTCAAATTGCAGAGTGAGAGTTTTGGATTGTTTGGTACCTAACACCACACAATATCAGTAAGTGATACAGCTTTTCATGGATCTTGAAATATAGCACAAGAACACAGCTTAGAAAGCAACTTGCTTCAGTACAACACTTGATTTTTTCTCTTTAGTTTTCCTTTTTCCCATCTTGAACTTCTAAATTTGTTGATTTAATTATGTGATTATGGCGACTATTTTTATGATGTTTTATAACTGCTTGTAAGCTGCCCCGAGTAGACTCTGTCTAGAGGGGCGGGATAGAAATCGAATAATAAAAAATAAATAAATACAAGAGTACAGCAGCAAGCAGAGAAGGATGGGCTCATTGTTGACTGGCCTTGTTTGGGGGGGGAAGGGTGAGGAGGACGAGAATGAAAAAAAATCAGTCTAAACATGTCCTTTTGTGCTGCAGAGAGGGATCACCTAGCTACTCAGATGTTAAATAAAAGCTGGTTTGTATATGTGTGTAATAAAAAACAAAAGAGTTATGAAACAACTAGGCGTTTTCTCAGGTACATGATCTTTCAGGTTGAACACTCAGAAAATAGGACAGCTTTGCTAGAGAATGAAAACCTAGAGGGATAATTTTTGTATTGCCTTCGCCAAATAGAGAGCAACTGTGTTTCAATAATGCTACAAATGGGTAAACTGGGAGGACTCTACTTGAAGTGATTTGAAATGACATCCTCACAAAAGGTTTACCACAGCCCAGCCAGACGAGTATTTAACAGTTTGTGACACACCTCCCACTCTGAAATTAGAATTCTCTCACTTCCATTAACAGTACAGAGCTGTCATAGAGTTGCCATTTTTTCTACACAAAGGCATTCTTGAAAATGGAACAAAACCAGGCCTAGATAATTGAATATTTTACTGTGTTTATCAATGACCCAAAATATTTGTGTTCATTTTTACTGTTCAGATTATTTTCCAGGTCTGTAAACCCATCAAGATTTCTATAAATGACAAAATATGCACAGTGACCTTCAGATACAGTATTTTGTGCTGTATTAAAGCTTGCTGTGTCTTCTGCTGAAAGCCTGATAAACGACAGCTCCCTGCCAGTCTATTCTTCCCCTACAAAAAGCTCAGTAGGTGTGAGCTTCTAGGAGAAGATACAAGTAATAAAGAATTATTCTGAAAGTTCTTCTTCCTGCTTTGCTTCTTTTTGTTTACTGTATTCCATTAATACTTGTCCTGCTCAGACACTAACATCAGCATCAATGTTTGGAACTATGTTTATTTTCTTCATCTTCCCATAGGCAAATAGCCCCCAAAACAATATGATTTAAATTTTATTCCTATCAAGCTTGTCAGATATTAAAAGTCCTGCTGCTGCAGTCTCAACTGAATGGTATTTTGATTTTTTTTTTCTATGTTGGATATTCACAAATGCACCTTTGTTTGTGTTTCTTTGTCAGTTCAGCCAATATTTGGATATTGGCATTTTCAAAAACCTCAAATAACAGTTAAAATCTCTTAGAGGCAAATAAACACAAACTCCTGTGAATCGGGAGTAAAGACTGAGCTGCTCTAGGGAATGGAAAGGATTTTGTTTGGTCTGCATTTTAAAGCTAAGTGATCTAATTTGCAATTCCTGGTCTTATATGCAGATTAGAACACAGTTGCCCACTGGACTGCACACTTCTTTAAATGTTGCTGTGTAGTAATCAGTTTAAAACTGTATAGAGAATTGTATATATTAAGAAAAGTTGTCTACAAAATGTGCATATAAAAAAACATGTCAAAATAAATCTGAGTATTAGTGTAATTTAAACACACACACACAAACACACACATATGAGGAAGAACTGAATTGAATGACATGATAAAACACATGTGAAACCACAACATTTTACTCCAGTTATATAGATACATTCTCCTCTAGCTTTTCATCCTTGTGAAATGGAGTAGCACAAACAGAATATGGCAACCAATACTGTGCGGCAACATTTAAAGAAGTGTGCAGTTCAGGGAGTAACTGGGCTCCAATCTGCATACAAGTCCAGCTTCCTTCAGATTGTCAGCAGTATCACATTCCTGGAGAATCGAAGTCCATAATCTGAGACCTAGGGTGGGTCCTTGTGATATCACTGGTGTGGGTGCTTGTCATACCACAACGGTCGGACAAGTAAGGGTTGGGCAGGGGGCTGATTTCTTCTGGGTCAGCCAACTGTGAAAACAATCTCTGGAAGAAATCTGGTGAAATAGTCTCTGAATGTAGGTCAGAGCCAGGGGTGAAAAACATTATTTATTGGGGGGGGGGGCTGAACAAGCTCTGCAGCTGCAGTAATTTCAGCTATTTGCACTATAGTTTGCATCTCTGCAGCCTTAGCTGTATGAGGAGTGATTTTCCAGCCCCTGCAGTCCTCCTGGGTCTTACCAAGTCTGTTTTTTGCAGGTGCAGAGAATAGTTGCAATTGCAATAGGTGCAACCACAGCTCATGAACCAAAACTTAAGGGTCACACCACTGATCATGCAAATGTCTCAACAAGCCAAAGTGCATGCATCCATGACCTCTCTCCCCAGTAGCCTTCTCTTCCATTTGGCTTTTGGTACACCAACATTTAACATATGTGCAAACATGTACGAGCTGGGAATGTCTGGTGCCCAGTCAACATATGTCAGATTCCTCCATTGCTGCTTAACCTGAGATTTGGGGAACCAGAGCAGCATAGCAGTTTGATAAGTCTCCAGGTGATTGAGATCAGCAACCGCTCACTTAAATCATGCTCATGTGCTCAGAAGAAATGGTAAATATACTAAAAAATGAACTTTGTCTCATCTGGCCACCTGTAGCTCAATCAGAGAGTATGTTAGTATCAGGGGGGTGCTGACAAAAAAGAAAAGAAAAGAGTTACAGTTTTTGCATTCCTTGGTTCAACTGTCAATCCAAATGGAGACTGCAGCCAAGAAATCAGAAGAAGATGGAAACCTGGAAGGATAGCTATGAAGGAATTAGAAAAGATCATCAAGTGTAAGAATATGTATCGGGAAATCAAGGCCAAGATCATCCACACTCTTGTATTCTTGATCACTATGTACTGTACACATGTGAAAGCTGGACAGTAAAGAAAGCTGCAAGAAAAGAGGAAGACCGAATACAAGATGGATTGACTCCCTAAGGGAAGTCACAGGTTTGAACTTACTCAAACTGAGCAGGACTGTTGAGGACAGGGCATTTAGGAGATCACTCATTCATAGTTCACCATAAGTCAGAGGTAACTTAATAACACATAACAACACCAAGGTTAGTAGGACAACACCTATGCTGTTTCCTTTCCCATCTTCTTCACAATGCAGATGCCCATAGTTTGTAAATACCCACATGTATATTTAGTCATTAATATCAAAATCAGACTCAATAAAGGAAGTCACCATCTTCAGTTTGGAAATCTGAGCAGGGTTGTTAGTGGCAGGGCTTTTGGGAAGTCACTAACACATCAGTTTGTCTCAAATCAGTAGCAATTTGATGGCTCACAACATTGAATAATAACCACATGGATGTTTCAACCTAAGGGTAGTTTTATGAACCAAATAATGAGTTTTGCAATGGGATTTACACAGCACAGGGCAATTGAAGGGTTCTGTTCTAGATCTTAAATAGAGGAGGAACCTTTTGAATAGCTGCTGAGTGCTGGTTTTGTCCTTGGGGCATCTAATAGATCACCTCCTGACCTGAGGGTAACACTTGGAAGAAGGCTGGGGACTTAACAGTTCATTGTACAAAGCAAGCCTTGTAGACAAAGCTTTAGAAATAGAGAATCTTGCTGATATTCACCAATATCCTGGTGGGGCTTTTAAAGGGGAGAGTTAAAAAACTTGAACAGATGCTGCCTTTTCCTTTTTCCTTCAAAGATCTGTTTTCTGTATAATTCTGCTTTTGTTCTTGCAACTTCATCCTCAGGTTTAAGAAGGTCGTTTGCTGGTTCAGTTTCAGAGGAGACTTTTCTTTTTTTTAAGTGAGCCATTTGGGAATTTGACCACAGGTGGGTGCCTTGGGAAATTTTGTTTTCTTGAGACTGAGTCCAAACTGTCCACCTTCTATCTGTGCTTGTGATGTATGTACTTAGTGAGGGGTTTCACCAGAGAGTTAGGTATGCCAAGGCTGATGAAGAGTTTTGCAGAACTCCCAACTTGCCTCCAGCATTTGTCATGTTCAGCTAATCTTTATTTCTTCCAAGAATGTAAAAAATCCAACTTTTCCCATGTCAAAATTCATTCAGATAACACACAAGTGAACTGTCAAAGTATTAATCTCTTCCTAATTTTTCTCATTTACTATCACATTTTCTATTGGTAAACATTCCGGAACAGATTGCAGCAGTGATTTTGAGAGCACCTTCTTTATTTATGGTTTGTTTAACTTGGACGTTGAGTCAATGCATCTGCTCTATTTCAGGAATGATCACATCAGCTGAGTGTGAACAATGCTGTCTCTCATCTCACATCCCTATAGAAAAGATGCCTCTGATAATGTAGGCCAGATTTATAATGGCTCTCTATAAATTGGTCACTAATTTCCTTCCCATTATAATTTCCAAGGCTAATCATCTGTTTATTTTCTAGGCACAGAATGGCTCCAGCCAGTGATTCCCAGTGCAGATATATTCTGTTACATGTGTCTTACACTTGCTTGGCTCCCCGATGAATTATCATTCTTCAACCTGGCATCTGTCGCTACGGCCTTTTCTGGATTACACATACCATAATTCTTCATTCTTGGAATTCCACCTGCCCTACAGACACCTGACAAAACTAAATGCAATGCATCTGGGAGAAAGGCTTAAATTGGAAGGCTTTGAGGCTTACCCAGGCGGAGCTTCCTGTTCCTACCCTGTTGCTAGCTGCAGCATTCTTTCTGAACAGAAAGCATTGGAGGAGCTTGGCCTGGCTAAGCTCCAAGCCTTTCAATTTAGGTCTTTCTCCCAGACGCATCACATTTAGGTTTTGTCAAGCGTGTCTAGGGCAGGTGGAATTCCAAGAATGAAGAATTATGGTATTTGTAGTCCAGGAAAAATACAAAATAAAAACCCCATCCCTATCCATTCCCGTGGCACACGTTTATGTTTAAAAGCAACTGATGTGTGTGCCACTCGCTCTTCCTGGTCATGGTATTAATGGAAGACCATTATTACATTGAAGGACGCTGGCCCTTCAACCTATCTGGCAAGCAGAGATGTACCAGCATGCCAGTTCATATCTTCACAAAAAAGCCAAAGAGGCATTGCTTGTAGTACTGCAGGCTCTTCTGCTTCAGTGACTCTTCCTACATGTTTAAAGACCCACAACCAATGAACAGGATAATAATATCGCTTTCTCTGCCTAGGAAAATGTCTTCTTTTTATGACCATTAACCCTAGTTAGTACCTGTGTATGTTCAATGCGGTGCATCTTCTTGTCTCCCTGCTAGAAATAGGATCTACTAGATTCCCTATGGGGAAGTATTTAATGGTGCCTTGTCTTCCTTTCATACATTGCTGATTTGTAACCTTTTAAAAATGCCACATTTACTTGAACTGGAAGGAAGAAGGGAATCTCTCCCTCCCCGCCCGCTTCCCCCCTTCCTTCCTTCCTTCCACGCTTTGGAGACAGTATAATTTCTGCATTCATTAAGCATTGCTCTCCATCATTCATAGCCCTTCTCTTTCTGGCCTGTTTTGTCACATTACTGAACCAAGCACAGCAGTGGTTCCGATTTTGGTGTGCCTGTTATCTCATAGCAGGCTGCATTGTCAATGCATACTTAAGAGGATTCCAACTGTGGGGCCTTCATTTCCTCTGCTTTGAGGGGGTCAATCCTACTCCAGTTTTTTAAAGCTACAGGTATTCCCTTAGCATTTCTCCTGGATTGATTTATTGAACCAGCCACAGCTCGGGAGAAAATGGTACAGAAACCCATTTGGTCCCACTGTGTACTTCCTATTAAGCTTGTCACATAGTGCAGTTTCTCAGAAAGTTCCTGAAAGCCAGGTGGCTTATGTGGGAGGCACACAGGTATATCTCAGAGTTAAGCAAGCATCTTCTCATTACTCCTTGGAGAAGGGAGCACTACAGGTCTCAGGTTTCTGGAATTCTTGCCACCCAGTCTCTTGAAATCAGTTAAAAACAAGCAAGGCCACCCAGAATTGCTTTCTCTAGCAAGGTGACTGTCAAAGGAGTTTGACTACAAAGCCCATTATTCTCAGCCAGCATTAACACTGATATTGGGTGCACACTTAAATACCCGGGAAGCCCTAGGCTAGGAAAACTTATCTGAAGCACTGGGATGTAATATAAAAATTGATTATGCAAGAATGCTAAAAGAACCTTGAAAAACACACTTAAGAAATTGTAATCACAATCTGAAGTAAAGAACAGATTTAAGGAACTAGATTTGGTGGACAGAGTGCCTGAAGAACTTTGGATAGAGGCTCGTAACATTGTCCAGGAGGCAGCAACGAAAACCATCCCAAAGAAAAGGAAATGCAAGAAAGCAAAGTGGCTGTCCAACGAGGCCTTAGAAATAGCAGAGAGGAGAAGGGAAGCAAAATGCAAGGGAGATAGGGAAAGTTACAGAAACTTGAATTCAGACTTCCAAAGAATAGCAAGGAGAGACAAGAGGGCCTTCTTAAATGAACAATGCAAAGAAATAGAGGAAGATAACAGAAAAGGAAAGACCAGAGATCTGTTCAGGAAAATTGGACATATTAGAGGAACATTTTGCGCAAAGATGAACATGATAAAAGACAAAAATGGGAGGGACCTAACAGAAGCAGAAGACGTCAAGAAGAGGTGGCAAGAATACACAGAGGAATTATATCAGAAAGATTTGGATATCCCGGACAACCCAGACAATGTAGTTGCTGACCTTGAGCCAGACATCCTGGAGAGCGAAGTCAAGTGGGTCTTAGAAAGCCTGGCTAACAACAAGGCCAGTGGAGGTGATGGCATTCCAGTTGAACTATTTAAAATCTTGAAAGATGATGCTGTTAAGGTGCTACATTCAATATGCCAGCAAGTTTGGAAAACTCAACAGTGGCCAGAGGATTGGAAAAGATCAGTCTACATCCCAATCCCAAAGAAAGGCAGTGCCAAAGAATGCTCCAACTACCGTACAATTGCACTCATTTCGCACGCTAGCAAGGTTATGCTCAAAATCCTACAAGGTAGGCTTCAGCAGTATGTGGACCGAGAACTCCCAGAAGTACAAGCTGGATTCCGAAGAGGCAGAGGAACTCGAGACCAAATTGCTAACTTGCGCTGGATTATGGAGAAAGCCAGAGAGTTCCAGAAAAATATCTACTTCTGCTTCGTTGACTATGCAAAAGCCTTTGACTGTGGGGACCACAGCAAACTATGGCAAGTTCTTAAAGAAATGGGAGTGCCTGACCACTTTATCTGTCTCCTGAGAAACCTATATGTGGGACAGGAAGCAACAGTTAGAACTGGTCATGGAACAACTGAGTGGTTCAAAATTGGGAAAGGAGTACGGCAAGGCTGTATATTGTCCCCCAGCTTATTTAACTTATATGCAGAATACATCATGCGGAAGGCTGGACTGGAAGAAACCCAAGCCGGAATTAAGATTGCCGGAAGAAATATCAACAACCTCCGATATGCAGATGATACCACTCTGATGGCAGAAAGTGAGGAGGAATTAAAGAACCTTGTAATGAGAGTGAAAGAGGAGAGTGCAAAAAACGGTCTGAAACTCAACATCAAAAAAACTAAGATCATGGCCACTGGTCCCATCACCTCCTGGGAAATAGAAGGGGAAGATATGGAGGCAGTGTCAAATTTTATCTTCCTGGGCTCCATGATCACTGCAGATGGAGACAGCAGCCCTGAAATTAAAAGGCGCCTTCTTCTTGGGAGGAAAGCGATGACAAATGTGGACAGCATCTTGAAAAGCAGAGACATCACCTTGCCAACAAAAGTCCGAATAGTCAAAGCTATGGTTTTTCCTGTCGTGATGTATGGAAGTGAGAGCTGGACCATAAAGAAAGCAGACCGCCGAAGAATTGATGCCTTTGAATTGTGGTGCTGGAGGAGGCTCTTGAGAATCCCCTGGACTGCAAGGAGAACAAACCTATCAGTTCTAAAGGAAATCAACCCTGAGTGCTCACTGGAAGGACAGATCCTGAAGCTGAGGCTCCAGTACTTTGGCCATCTAATGAGAAGAAAAGACTCCCTGGAAAAGACCCTGATGTTGGGAAAGTGTGATGGCAAGAGGAGAAGGGGACGACCGAGGATGAGATGGCTGGACAGTGTCTGCGAAGCAACCAACATGAACCTGACACAACTCCGGGAGGCAGTAGAAGACAGGAGGGCCTGGCGTGCTCTGGTCCATGGGGTCACGAAGAGTCGGACACGACTAAACGACTAAACACACACACACAATCACAATCTGAGGAAGAGTCTAGTTTTGGTGCCTAATATGGTAGTTTGAAGCCTGCTTAAATGTGATGCTGGAAGGACAAGAGGGAGTACAGGACAAGTCTCCGAAGGGTGGGCATTCAACAACCTGGGAGCAGCCATAGAGAAGACCTCTCTTGCATTTCCATTCAATATGACTGTGAAAAGCAGTGGGATTGAGAGAAGGGCCTCCCTTGAAGATTTTAGGAGCTGAGGAGGCTCATATGGGGAAATACGGTCCTTCAGACTGTCTGAGCCCAAGCAATATAGGTTTGGGGCCATCACGCTCCATTCCATTACTGTCCCACATGGATTTTGACACACCCACCCCAACATTCACACAAAACTCTTAGGCTGCTAAGCATACTTAATTCTTAGCAGTCTGTTGGGTGTAGGAGGGAATTTCTAAATCTTCAAGTATTCCCCTAAAGACTTTTTCATGCTAATCCATGTATTTTTCCTGATCCTTCTTAAAGCTTTCTCTTGTGTGTGGACAGTACTATTTTGGTTGCTTAAGCAACAGCATGCCTATCTGGATTTTGGAGCCAGATGAGATGACAATGCCTGGTATTCAGGTTTGGTATGCAGCTCTCAGGACAAAACAAGATTTCATATCTGTGAAACAGATATATTACCCGGTGGAAATATATCTATTCTATCTAGATCCTCTTAAACAAAGCACTTTACTAATGGCTTCTCCATCTACCATCCTTCTGAACTCTTTCTGGTTCCCACAAAGCCTCTTAGTTCAGGACGTGGGTGTAATAGTTTCCATCAATGGTATAGTAACTAACCATCACAATTAGTATGAGATCTAGGGTAGACAAAGGTGTTCAGAGCTTCAAAATATTACTTAAATCTTACATGTTGAAGAAAGATTTCTTTTTCTCAACTGGGGAAGCATCTCATCATTCTCTATTTGGGATTCTGTCTATAAACTAGTATAACAAGCTGAACTTCCTGTCGGTTCCTATAATGGTTTTTATAGCAATATTCTCTTTCACTGTGGACGGTTCCGGGACTCTTCTTTGGAACCTGATGCTGTGAATGTGCTGGACCTTTGCCCAGGTTATTTTTGTGCTGCTTTATACAACACTTTCTTGGAACTGGATTTTCCAATAAAATGTGCAACATGGTTCTGAAATCTGTTTTACTGTACATACAAAATGTAGCATGATAATGCTTTGCAAAACTGGCTATTTTTTTCCTAACAGAAAATTGGATAAGTGGATTAATGTGATAGTGGTAGAGAAGGAGGACATACGTACAAGTAACATGTGCAGATGAATCCTGTTCACTAATGCAATCGCGCAGTGGCAGTCACACGAGTGGTTCCTCCAACAAGCTGTCTCATGCAACTGGCTGTAAAATCAGGCATGAGACCAGTTTCATGACTGATTACATGAAGGACAGCTGGCCGGGGGTGGGGGGAATGCTGCAAAATTGTCTTTCTGCATGATTTTTCTTAACAGGATTTTGGCCATGTTGCCTAGAAAAATACAATAGAGTACATGTTAATGTACTCTTGTTTATTTTTGGTTCTTAACTCCATTGGACTGTAAACTGTTTGAGAGTTTTGAGAGACTGAGAGTTTTGAATAAAACACCATGAACTCCTTTAGAATACTTTTAAACTCTTAAGGACAAAGGAGGTCTTCAGGCATAACAAAAACTTTAAGCCATAACTGCTATCAACTAATTAGCATTACTTAGACTCCAAGTGTTCATTCTTCAATGCATACCATTTTGATGCTGGAAAATATCTAAGGGACTCTGAGAGGATCAGTTTAGGCAGTCAAATGTTCTCATTAATCTCCAAAGGCCCTCTGAATCCTGATATATAAGGCCAAAAGTGTATTAGCTCCTAATATGTGCATTGTCTGCAAAGTGTAACTATACATGGTACAAAATTAAAAACCTAGCCTGCTAAGTTTGCACTCACAAGGGATATGCTAAAAGAAGCCTTCACTGGAAATGGCTGCAACAAACCAGTTTCAGTTGTCTGCCATGTCCACTGTGCTTGGTTTTAAACACTTGCTTCTCTAAACACCTTGCAGTACAGCGCCTGGAAATATTAAGGTAGCTTCTTTACTCCACTGGCCATAGTGGTTGGGGGACTCTGGGAACGATTGTACAGCAAAGTACCTTTTCTCTGCAACTGACTCTCATGCGCAAATTTTGCTACTCAGATGAACAGAAGGAGATTGTGTGGACTGTCACTTAACCATAGGTAATCTACCATCAGCTTCTTATAGCAAAATTCAGGCTTAAACTGAAGAAAGTAGGAAAAACCACTGGGCTAGTCAGGTATAATTTAAACCAAATCCCCTATGAATACACAGTGAAAGTGAAGAGCAGATTTAAGGAACTAGGTTGGTGGACAGAGTGTCTGAGGAACTATGGATGGAGGCTGGTAACATTGTACAGGAGGCAGCAAGAAAAACCATCCCAGAGAAAAGGAAATGCAAGAAAGCAAAGTGGCTGTCCAACGAGGCCTTACAAATAGCAGAGAAGGGAAACAAAATGCAAGGGAGATAGGGAAAGTTATAGAAAATGAATAGCAAGGAGAGAAAGGGGGCCTTCTAAAATGAACAGTGCAAAGATATAGAGGAAAATAATAGAAAGGGGAAAACCAGAGATCTGTTCAAGAAAACTGGAGATATTAAAGGACATGATAAAGGACAAAAATGGGAGGGATCTCAAAGAAGAAGAAGACATTAAAAAAATGGCAAGAATACACAGAGGAATTATACCAGAAAGATCTGGATGTCCTGGACAACCCAGTTAATGTGGTTGCTAACCTTGAGCCAGACATCCAGGAGAGTGAAGTCCAAGACGGCCAGTGGAGCTGATGGTATTCCAGTTGAACTATTTAAAATCTTAAAAGATGACACTGTTAAGGTGCTACACTCAATTTGCCAGCAAGTTTGGAAAACTCAGCAGTGGCCAGAGGACCGGAAAAGATCAATCTACATTCCAATCCCAAAGAAGGGTAGTGCTGAAGAATGCTCCAACTACTGTACAATTGCACTTATTTCACATGCTAGCAAGGTTACGCTCAGAGTTCTACAAAGTAGGCTTCAGTAGTATGTGGACCGAGAAATCCCAGAAGTACAAGCTGGATTTCAAAGGGGCAGAGGAGTAACTAGAGACCAAATTGCTAACATGCGATGGATTATGGAGAAAGCCAGAGAGTTCCAGAAAAACATCTACTTCTGCTTAATTGACTATGCAAAAGCCTTTGACTATGTGGACCACAGCAAACTGTGGCAAGTTCTTAAAGAAATGAGACTGCCTGACAACCTTATCTGTCTCCTGAGAAATTTATATTTCTTTATTTGTTTGTTTGTTTGTTTGTTTGTTTGTTTAACTTATATGCCTCCCACTCTACCCAAAAGTCTCTGGGCAGTTTACAACAATTAAAATACAATTAAAATAAAATTAAAAGGTAAAAGAATTAAAATACAATTAAAATAGATACTCTAAAAATTGCCATTGGGACAGGAAGCAACAGTTAGAACTGGATATGGAACAACTGATTGATTCAACATTGGGAATGGAGTACGACAAGGCTGTATATTGTCCCCCAGCTTATTTAACTTATATGCAGAATACATTATTCGAAAGGCAGGACTGGATGAATCCCAAACCGGAATTAAGATTGCCAGAAGAAATATCAACAACCTCTGATTTGCAGATGATACCACTGTGATGGCAGAAAGTGAGGAGGAATTAAGGAACCTTGTAATGAGGGTGAAAACGGTCTGAGACTCAACATAAAAAAAACTAAGATCATGGCCACTGGTCCCATCACCCCTGGCAAATAGAAGGAGAAGATATGGAGGTAGTGACAGATTTTACTTTCTTGGGCTCCATGATCACTGCAGATGGTGACAGCAGCCACGAAATTAAAAGACGCCTGCTTTTTGGAAGGAAAGTGATGACAATCATAGACTGCATCTTAAAAAGCAGAGACATCGACTTGTTGACAAAGGTCTGCATAGTCAAAGTTATGGTTTTTCCAGTAGTGATGTATGGAAGTGTGAGCTGGATCATGAAGAACACTGACCGCCAGAGAACTGATGCTTTTGAATTCTGGTACTGGAGGAGACTCTTGAGCAGGGGTCTCAAACTGTGGCCCTCCAGATGTTCTTGGACTTCAACTCCCAGAAATCCTGGCCAGCAGAGGTGGTGCTGAAGGCTTCTGGGAGCTGTAGGCTAAGAACATCTGGAGGGCCACAGTTTGAGACCCCTGCTCTTGAGAGTCTCCTGGACTGCAAAGAGAACAAACCTATCCATTTTGAAGGAAATCAACCCTGAGTGCTCACTGGAAGGACAGATCCTGAAGCTGAGGCTCCAATACTTTGGCCATCTGATGAGAAGAGAAGAGTCCCTGGAAAAGACCCTGATGTTAGGAAAGTGTGAAGGCAAGAGGAGAAGGGGACGACAGAGGATGAGATGCTTGGACAGTGTCATTGAAGCTACCATCATGAATTTGACCAAACTCTGGGGGGCAGTGGAAGACAGGAGGGCCTGGCATGCTCTGGTCCATGGGATCACGAAGAGTTGGACACAACAACTAAACAACAACAACAATCTTTCACCAGAAAAACCATTGGGTATAGGAATTTAAATATAGTTACTTAGTTAGTTTAGTGTTGGTGGTGGTTCAAACCATTTCCTTTCAGCCATTGGTTGGATGAGTGGGTGTAAAACCAGAACTCCTTTACAAAATATTATGTGGTGGTGATGAATTATTCATCCAATACTGCAGGAGGCACTTGCCATGTAACAAACACAATCTTAAAGAGTTTTCTATTATTTTCACACTTTTAATTGGGGGGAAAAAGCACTAAATACTCCATGCCACTCACAGCGACCCAGTGTTTCTGTTTTAGTTCACTGCTGCCTATGTTTCTTAGTAAAACTGTTAGCAATTCAAATACATCTATCTTAAAAAAAAACAGCACACATACCCTCATCATATTCATTTGGCCAGGTTGCACACTGCATTCACTTTCACTTAAGTAGATTCTAGGTTTGTTATGTACAAACTTGAGATTGTAGTGGTGTGGGTTTTTTAAAAAAAGTTTCATATTTCATACAAATTGGATCATCGAATGGAGTATCTGCCTAAAAACTCCTTCTGCGTTTTATAAAGCCAGTTTTCTTTTATTCTATAAAAACACCACTAGCACCATCACTACTAATTCTTTTTCAGCAAAATCTTTCCTCTCGACCATTCAGGCACCAATACACAACAAGAAGCCTTCTCCCCATCCATATTTTACCACTGTTGAAATAGAGCACTAGCAGAGAACAGGAAGAATAAACAAATAGAAAGCCCCAGTGTATTTCTGAACCTTTCTGTGTCTAGCTTGGTATCCTGGGGCTTCTTTTCTCCTTCTCTCTCAAAGGTCTCTTCTCATGTCTTCCTGCTCCTTCTTCCTTCCAGACAAAGACATGGCTGCCAGCGTTCCTGCGTAGATAGAAGCCAGTTCAAGGAGCTTCAGTAAAGAAGGTTTAAAGGTCTCTCTTCTTGCACTATCCCCAAATGGAATGCCTAGATAACAAATTGTACACTCCCCTTTTGATTCATTAGCAGTATTCCAGAGTAAAGATTGCTGCATTCTACTAGTAAAATACATCAAATAATCCTAATCATAATTTGAACTCCTCAACTATTTTCAGTTATCTTCATACTAAGGCAGGGCATTCATAAGAAAGGACTTTTTTCTAAATTCCATGCACCTTAGATTTCGTAGTGGATGCTCCAGCTGCCCTTTTCATTCCCCACAATGTAACAGTTGCCGTACTTCATAAATCCCTTATAAATGAACTCACAAAAACAGCAAAGGCTCCACATAATTAATACCTATTGATCAGGATGAGACAGGGAGTATTCTCATTTAGAGTAAAATATGTAGGAGTAGCATCTATGCTGCACTGTAATTTAAACCTAGAATTTTTCTGTGAGTATGTAAAAAACAATTTGGAGTAGACATGTCCTTTTATGGCTAGGCAGGTCTATTGCTTCTATGCTGAGCAAATCAAGGAAGCCTAGTGCAAAGGCATAACTATTATTGCTCGTCACACCAAAATTCATTAAATGAAGGTTCTTCACTGGTGCAGAAAATGTATCTTGAATTGATAGGCATAAATGAAGGGACCTGGACGCTAATTAGAGAGGGGAATATTTTGAAGGAACAAAGATGAAAGAAACGCTCTCCACACATCTTGGCTGTATGGTATTGTGCAATAATGAATCACTCCAGAATTTGAAATTCATACTAGTGTTGCACCTCATGAACCGAGCAGCCCAGAAATGTACCAGAGACTCTCCCAGATAATTGTGTGTTAAGATGCTTTGTGGGGAAAAAAGGGAATATCATGGAGCTATAAGAAAGGGGAAGAAATTTTACACCATCTGTATTAGGCATATGAGTTAGTTGTTAATTGCTGGAGGCATGCTCTGTTAGCTGGTGTTTAAATTTGCATCCAATGCCATTTTAATCAACTCCCCAATCACCAAACATCAACATAATTATCTACTTTACGAAAGAGAAATGGCAAGCCAGATCTGCCACCACACCTGTTCAAAACCAGGAGAATGTGGCACTTCTTTATTAATTTCTCCAATTCTCTGTTACAATTGCCCTCTGAAGAAGCAGGACTCACAGCAAAGAGGAACATAAGAAAATGATAGGCCTACCCTTTTGAACTTTTTGCCGTTTATGTTATAAAGAAGCTAAAAACCTCACCTCCATGAATTCTCCCCTGCCCAAATATATATGCAAGAAAATGATTGCAATACCCTCAACCTACAAAGTAAGATACTTTGACTGGCCACTCAGAGCACCTGACTGAAGAACAATGTGAATTCCAGACACAAGCTAAGCAGTACTGCATGCTGAGGAAAACATTTACCAGGCAACATCTGTGTGTCCAGATGATTTGGCTAAAATTGGCTGTTCCTGGCTGTTGAATTAAAATTTAATCTGAATTCCCTGATGGAGAATTGTCATATTACAGTGGTGCCTTGCTAGACGATGATAATCTGTTCCACTGAAATCGCTGTTTAGCGAAATCATTGTCTAGCGAAAAGCATTTCCCCATTGGAATGCATTGAAACCTGTTTAATGCGTTCCAATGGGGAAGAATTGTAGTTGTTGAGCGAAGATCGGCCATAGGAAAGCCGCTTTGCGAACCGCCGATCAGCTGTTTAAATCGCTGTCTTGCGAAGCTTAGGTCCCGAAAACACCTGTTTTGCAAGCACGGAGGGAGCTGTCAAAATCGCCGTCTAGCGAAAATTGGTTTGCAACAAGCATTGTCCAGCGAAATTCCCCCATAGGAATCACTATTTTGCGAATCGCTATAGCGATCGCAAAAAGTCAATGTCTAGCGAAAAAACTGTCATGCGGGGTAACCGTCTAGTGAGGCACCACTGTATCTTGTTTTCCTTAGTCAAATAGAAACTCTTGAGCTTCAAAATAAGGTGAATGGGGATGTGGCAAGGTAAATGCAGAGCACTTGGTGGTTCATTGTTTGAAGAGCTGGGTTGTAGATTCCAAACTTTTGCCTGAGGAGGAGTTTGAAACCATGCCCTCCTACATCGCCACCTTTTGCAAACTGCATCTATACTCATCCTAAAAAGCTAATCTGGCCAAAACAATAGCCATGAAATGTTTGGACTCTAATGTGTAATTTTCTGAACTATCCAAAAAATCTTGGTGCAGTCTGAAGAAGATGCATTTTCATCAAAAGCTAGCTGTCTGCCGTTTGATTGATTTTTAAAAATAATCATGCGCCATCAAGTCAATTCTGATTTATGGCAACACTTTTCCCAGGGAGTACTCAGAAGTGATTTGCAATTCCCTTTTTCTGGGGGCATCTTTGGACTTTTCAACTTGCCCAAGACCACATAGGCTGGCTGTCCTCGCAGGAGGCACAGTGGTGATTAAACTCCCAACCTCTGGCTCTTCAGCCAGATACCTAAAGCACTGAACTATGTATCACCTGCTCTTGCATTTGTAGAGTAAGATATGTAAAGCTTTGGAAAAGAAAAAAAATGTAAACCACAGTAATTATTAAACAAAATGGAACTTAGAATGTTAGAGACTCAAAAATAATGTGAAAATAACAATATGTGTATTTTTGCCATTTGTATCCTTCTTACTTTACCTGGGATTTTATGTCTAATTCACCATTTAGTTCCTTTATCAGTTCATGTCACTCAAAACATTCATTTGATGTATTTTTGAATTCCATTACACTATTTTAACAGCATTACGCATAAATTGATTCATGGCCTTGCATGTTCATGCAGGTCTCCTCGGGATTGGATATACAATGCTAGTAGAGCAGTTAAAATATATTTGACTTCAGGGTAATATATACATAGCATATATTGGCTACAGAACTATTATTGCGTAAACTGTCACTATGTATTAAGCCTTCATAAACAGTATGTACTAGATTACCGTAGGCAGGTTTTAAAATATTATTTCTAATATAGCCTGACAGCCTATGATGTCCCAGCTGCATTATATGTCAGTAATCCTGGAAACTGTGGTAACTGCTTTTATCGCATTCATAATATAGTGTCTAATCCTTTACAACTATGTGAGTGGAAATGTGTGCAATTAACAGCTAGCCCACAGAGTCAGAATGTGTGCTCCTGATTTCTTTCAAATGTGACCAAGTGAGGTTTTGTGCAATAAATAAATAAATAAATAAATTTAACCATGGAGCCATACCATATTTTTATTTTCCTTTAGGTCAGAGATGCAGAAAACGTCTTTCTGCAGGTGTTTCACTACAACCCCCATCAGCTCAAGCCATCATGGCTGTCAAGAAGAGTTGGGAAATGTTTGTTGTGAAGAGTTAGCAGTTAATGTAATAGTGAGCTCAGTCTTTGTCTCAATAATTCACTAGGAGTTAACCATTGGGTTCTGCTTTGTTTTTGTTATGTTTCCCATCACCATCATGGATGGCAGAGAGTAAGTTCAGCAATATTTAGAAGATAGTTACCTAATCCTCTTTTACAGCGCTGAAGATAAAAATGAGGGACCACTATGTTAGCTCCTTTCATGCATTCAAATACTCAAAGAAACCTTGAAGAGATTTCTGATTATTTGAAAGAAAGCTTGAAGAATTAGACTGAAATCAGACTTGCAGCCCTATCAGTGGTGGTGTAAGACTAGCTAAGGTAGATGGCTTTGATGGTTGTTGTAGGTGTTTCGGGCTGTTTGGCCGTGTTCACCGCTGCAAATACAGCCTATAAAAGGTCAACAAATTCACCCAGCCACAAGGACCGGTGATCACTGCACACAAAAGACCAGCTAACAGCACTTATTAATCACAGTGAGAGATCATCTCTCCCCCTTATCACAACAATACACCCACAACAAAAACCACACTGATCACGATAATCACCCAATCTCCTGAAAAGGATAAAAGCTCATCCCACAGCTATAAACTATTCCACAAACTGTACCAGAGCACAGACAGAGTTCTGACTCTTGTCCTCTGAAGATGCCGGCCTCAGAGACTGGCAAAATGTTAGGAAGAAAAACCTTCAAAACACAGCCAAACAGCCCGAAAAACCTACAACAGCTATTGGATCTCATCTGTGAAAGCCTTCAAGAATACATTAGATGGCTTCCTTTTCCTTGAGAAAGCATAGACAGCATCACTTCCTGTTGAGGATCACAGTTTTACATTTTTTCCCTGCACCAGTTGAGAGGCCCACCAAGCAGCCTCACTGGCTTTCTTCTGAAGGCTCCATTGCTTGCTGTCTCACATCCATTCCCAAGGAAAGATTTTGCATTTTTCCCTTTTGTTAAAATAATACAAAAGTATCAGGCAGCAAAAAATTGGGGCTTTGAGAAGAACTGAAGTGCTAGTTCTTGCAGCAAACTGTACTGTACTTTGTGTGAATCAAGCAATACTCATGCAGAACTTCTTGTCCCATCTTTAGTTGAAACTGATCTATCTCAATCTTCTTTACAAATAGACTATAGTTTAGGTCAGGCATAATCATGCCTATACCATAATTATGCCTATACCATAGTTCCAGGGACAGATAGTAAAAAACTAGTTCAGCTTCTCAGCCATTAAGTTAGTCTAACTTTCTACAGGGATAACTTTCTAAATATCTGTTCTTCAAACATGATGCAGAGGAGAAGGAGATTGGCCCCAGGTTTTATCTGAAGTAGTGGTGAGACGCCAGTGTTCCCTTTCAGACAACTTGCAGGTCTTTCTGCCTAGTCTCTGAAGAATTTAAGAGACCACCCCATCACACTGAACATACCCAACTTGTCTAGTAACAGAAATGAAGCAGTGTCAGGCCTGGTTACTGCTTGGATGTGAGACGGTCAGGAAATATTGCAGAGCTCCAAGTAAGGCTTGAAAAAAACCTGTCCTGAGTGAAACCTTGCAGAACCAGTAAAAACTGACAGTATTGCCTGGATTGGCCAATGATCTGAGGCAGCTTCTTGTGTTTTTGTGTATAGTTACAGATCATTGCTGTTTACAAATGCTGGGCTGTTTGTTCATTTCAGATAGAAGGATCTCATGTTCTGCAAGATATTATGGTTCTCTCCATCAATGTTGAAATTTCCACCTATCCCCTAATCATTAACACCCATCATTTTTGTCAGGCATTCTGAGGTATTAACTCATTATCTTTCAAACAATAGGTACCTAACAACATATACTTTCTAATAGCAAGTATGATCTGACTCTCTATTAATTTATCCGTACATACTTCTTTGTAAGCACAGGTTTTCCTCACAGCAGCATCAGATGGAATCAAGCACACATGCTGGCACTAAGAGGAAATCTGTCCTTTTCTGCTATCACAGAGACTCTGCCTAAGTTCAGTTGTCATTGTGGTGCCAAAACTCTTATTTTTAGTCTGAGTACAATAGACCTTGCATGGGAAGAGGGGAAAAACAGGGACATGGATGTGCTGAAAGCGGCTGTTTACAGTTGTATCTTTATAGCTGGTGATGAGTGTTTATGTCTTTTTAAAGGCACGTAAAGCCAAATAGCACATTTGTGTTCTTCCTTTATGGCACAAACAGTAATGGATCAACATGATTTTCAGAAATTGGCTGTTACCTGCAGCTTCTTGGCCATGTCCATTTGGAAAGTATTCTGTTTTCCCATTCTAAATTAAGTAATCTGATGGATGCATGCCCAGCATTTTTGAATCTTTATTGAAAACTCCTGCGGCAGAGAACATGTTGCTTATTATATGCTCTTACAACTAAACCTTTTCCTTTAGTGTTTAACCCTAACCTTCCTTGCTGTAACTGGGAGCCTTGGCATTTTATCCTGTGTTTTCCTCTGTCGTATCCTGCTCATCCTATCTTTCCTCTAGGATTCTTTTCTTAATTAATATAAACCATTATTAATCTACTGTGATTCCCCAAAAATGAGACAGGGTCTTATTATAATTTTTGCTCCAAAAATGCATTAGGGCTTAATATCAGGGGATGTTTCATTTTTTTCATGTACAGCAATCTATGTTTATTCAAATACAGTGGTGCCTCGCTTAATGATCGCTCCGTTGAGCGATGAAATCTCTTAGAGATGGGGTTTTGGCCATCGCCAGAGTGATCGCTTAGTGATGGCCCCTATGGGGAAAAATCGCTTTGCGATGATCGTGGGGAAGTGATCATCGCAAAGCCCCCATTTTCGGCTAGCTGATCGGCGGTTCCAAAATGGCCGCCAGAAAAACAAAATGGCCACCCGCTGTTTTGCCTCGCTTTAGAGGCACCGAAAATGGCCGCCCCTATGGAGGATCTTTGCATAAGGTCAGTTTCTAAGCCCATAGGAATGCATTAAACACATTTTAATGCGTTTCCATGGGCTTTTTTATTCCGTTTAGCGGAAATCGCTTAGCAATGTTTTTCCCAGAACGGATTAACGTCTGGTTGCTGCACAATGGTGGAAAGCGGGGTTTCACTTAACTGGGGTTTATTTTTGGGCTAGGGATTATATTGCAAGCATCCTGAAAATCATACTAATATTTATTTTCAGGTTAGGTCTTATTTTTGGGAAAACATGGTAACAATATAATCATCATGGAAACAGAAATTTATAAAGCAGTAAAAGGAAACAGCTATAGTCATTTTATTGTAACCATAATAATAATGAAACTAAAATGAATAAGAAAGTACCTCTTCTTAAGTTGAACCACTTCAGTGCATTATCTCAGAGATAGTGGCAACTATTTTATATAGTAGGACATCATTGTTAACTCTTTGTATTATCATAGTGGAGAGACTGAGGTTGTAAGATTTCCTACGCCCACACTTAGCAGAGTTGAGCTTTGAACAAAAAATGTCCTGTTCATAGTTCCTTAACTACTCTGATGCAGTTCTGTAGTCTAGTTTTTGTGCAGAATTATCAATGCATAATGTCCTTCAATATCCCAAAGCAGTGTTTCTTAAACATTTATTAAAACACTGGTCCTTTTTTGCTAAAACATAAACATCTCATGCTCCTGTTTCTGCCGCCTCCTATAATTTTATTTAAAATTTTAAGTATCACAACTTAAAGCAAACCAAAGCATTTGTAAATGTATAAAATAGAGGTACTGTGGCGGAATGCGCAAGTCACGCTTGTCCGTCATATATAGCAAGGGGTGGAGTCAGGAGAACAGTTGGAGACTGAGGGGAGTTATAGAGGAAGTCTCTGAAGGTTAAGACAGAGATTGGAAAGTTTTGTGTGTTTGAGAATAAATGAGAGATAAAAGTAATAGAAAATAGGTAGAAAGTCCTAAGATATTGTTACAGTGTTTAATGTGAATGAATAAAAACAAGCAAACATGTAATCCTATCCAAGTTTAATGACTGAACAATAAAAGAACATCTATGACTTTACTTCTGTGATTTACCAATCAAACAATTAATAAACCTGTTAGATTTGGCAGCCTGGGTCTAAGAACCTTATTGGTACAGTGTGGATAAAGATCCACTAGTGGCAGCATGTAAAGGGAGAAAATAGTGCATAGTATCTGAAGGTGGACCTGTGTTTGAGGGAACATACACGGGGACACTGGGGCAACGTGACAAAGTAGTGGCAGTGGTGGGATTTGAACCCATGCCCCCGAAGAGACTGGAGTATCAATTACAAATGAAACAATTAGAATTAACAGTCCATAACAATAGCAATAGTAATTCAAATTATGAGGGGAATTTATCAAAAGTGGGCTTAAAGAGATTCCCTCAATTTAGAAAGGGTGATTGCCCTGAAGCATTCCTTGTTTCTTTTGCTCGTGTGTGCTGGGATTTTAACGTAAAAGCAGAAGAGAGAATGGTTATGCTGAGGTCCCTGATAAGCAGAGAGTGAGCTGAGATTTATTCTGAAATGCCACTGGATCAAGCAAGCGGCTATGAGGCATTCAGAAAATTGGTTTTCTCGAGGTTTGGGATCAATGCTGAGCACCTCAGACAAAAATTTAGAGCATTGACTAAAAAGCTTGCGGAATCATATTCTAAATTGGGAGCAAATCTGGTCAGATACTTGGAGAAGTGGCTAGAACAGGCAAATGTAGAATCATTAGAAGATACGAAAAATATTATTGGGCTGGAACAATTCTATTCAGTTCTACCTGGAGAATATCAGGAAAAACTTCCCAATTGTTAGAGCAATATGACAAAGGAACCAATCACCTTGGGAGATTGTAAGCACTCCAAGAATGGAGTCATTCCAGAAAAAATGAGACAACTTTCTGTCAGATGTACTGTGGTTTTGGATTCCTACATTAAGCAGGAGGTTGGACTCAATAGCCTAATAGTCCCCTTCCATGTCCATTATTCTATGATTCTATGAAAAGAAAAAGACATGTGCAAGGTTTTGTTTTGATTATTGGACAACAGCTCCCAGAATTCATATATGCTGAGGGAATTTTGGGATTTGTAATCTAAAAAAACATAAATCTGCACATCTCTGGAAAGAAATGCCATCATGCCACCCTTGTATATTTTTCTGATAATATGTGCATCTTTGATGCAGATGTTATCTATCGAAAAAACTTCATCAAATGTTAGTTGATCCAACAAAACAAATCCATTCTACTTATCAGGCTGCTTTTTTCCTAAGAACATCACCCCTGCCATCCACTCCTGACGGGCAATGCTCTTACATGTTGCCATAGCAAGAGACACTGGGAAGAAATCTACAAGAAAATGGGCCTTTTTTGTTGTGGCACCATCCCTGTGGAATAGGCTCTTGTTAAAGCTACACTTACCTCCTCCCTCTCAGCCTTTAAGAGGATGCTCAAAACTACGCTGTTTGAAGAAGCCTTAAGGGAATTATTTTTCAATGTTTAATTATATTTATGCCCCCATCTTGCTGTCATTGAGTTTGTTTAGTTTTATGCTTAGCACTAATTTTCTTTTTTGATTAACTACTTTTATCTCAATGTTTTTTGTCTTGTGATTACATTATTTTGTTACATTATTTTGTTTATATTCCTTTGATGTAAACTGCTCATAGTCCCAGCACTAATTAGGTGGTATACAAGCCTATGAAACCAACCCACACCCCCACGCATTCTGAAACAATCTATTCTGAAATCTTCAAAGGGGCTAAGAAGTTTAAGCTACTCACAAACTTCAGTTTTCAAACTTCAAATGAGATCATAATGGCTTTTCTATATGTGATTTGAATGGTAATGCTTTCTCTTAATGTATGTTGCATTGTTTCCATTTAGTATCTCTTACAGATTTTCAGTCATGTATCACACACTGTTATTAGCTTTATTCATTTCTAATTGGTCTTATGAATTTCCTTTTTTTAGTTTTGCTTACTTGTCACTTCTTTTTAGATCCTCTTCTGCAAATATTAATAATCATGTGTCATCAAGTCAATTCTGACTTATTGCAACCCTTTCCAGGGTTTTGCAGGTAATGAACATTCAGAAGTGGTTTACCATTCCCTTCTGGGGGCATCCTTGGACCATGCAGCTTGATGAAGGTCAAAAAGGCTAGCTCTCCTTTCAGGAGGCACAGTTGGAAATTGAACTCCTAACCTCTGGCTCCACAGCCAGATACCTAAACCAGAACTACTGACCTCAATAATAAACAGTGCTCAGTATGTTTCTATTGCAATATTATGTCATAATTGCAAGTGATTCACAGTGGGACAAAGAGTTGCATTTAGATGCAGGTATAATTTAGAACAGATACACAGAGATCCATGGGGTTTAAGTGAGTCACTATGAACTTAAGTCTGCTGACGTTCAATAGGCCTATCCTATGTATGATGAAGTCTGGCAAGAACCTAAAATATTCTCCCTTTTCAATATTTTCAGAATTAAATTACATCTTGTGGTTGGCTTATTCACATTCCTGTTTAAGAAGACAGGGCAGGAAAGAAGAACTTTAAACAACATTTAACAGGGTCTGGAAGGTTCACAGGGAATGCAGCATATCGAGGGCAGTGATGCTTGATATGAGTATGGCACGTATTATTTATTTATTTATTTATTTATTTAATTTATATCCCGCCTATCTAGTCGTGGTGGACTACTCTAGGCGGCCAATGTTACATTTGCATCATGACAGGCGTGCAGTTGGCAAGGTATCACTTAGGTGGCAGATCTGGAGTCCTGATAATGAATAATGACTGGAGAAGTGAACAGACAAATTCTATTACCAAATTCAAAAGACAAATACTAAACCATTCTGTGTAAGTATGATGTATTACTGACAAACTGGTTTCTAACTCAGACTGAAAATGAAGTTAAGGACATGCTGTTTCAGTGGAGAAGTTCCTATCCTTTGCTGGGTTTCCTTAGAAGCTGAAAGCTGAGGGCAGTGCTACACTGTGCTATTTTGATCCACTAATCTAAATACAGTGGTACCTCAACTTACGAACTTAATCCGTATTGGAATGGCGTTCCTACATCGAAAAGTTCATAAGTCGAGGCAAACGTGGGTCAAGAAGAAGAAGAAGAAGAAAGTCCTATATTTTGGGTAGATAAAGATGAACAATACAATCTATCCTGCAATGCGGCTGACAGAATGCTAGCCTTTTCCTTGAGGAGTTACTGCTATGTGTAGGTCAGAATGCCTTGAGCTTCTCTCTACCTACAGTGACAGACCTATATAAAGTCGACAGTGATGATGCTCCTCAGCTTGAAACTAAAGTTAAAACATCCAAAGACAATGCCAGAGTAGTAAAGGTGAAACCAAGTAACAGAAGGAAAGATCTAGTGTCATCTATAAATCGATATCCAATATTATAACAGAAAAAACCCTAAACATAATAATAATAGGAAAAATAGTACAGCAATAAAGGAAAGATAATGAATTAGATGAAAAATCGATGTTAACTCAAATAATATGTACTTGGTCACAATATTTTGTCTAACCCACACTAGATTTCTCCCACCACCACCTTCTTCAAAATGTGGAGCCTACTTGTTCTGTTGGTATGTGAATAGGGATGCATGACAACAGGTAGGAATGGAGCAGTCCATGAATCAGATATGGATATCTCATAGCCCTGAAACCCAATCTGTCAAATGCTTTCAAGAGGCAGGCATATGATGAATGCTTTCTAAGAAAGACTAGAAACACTTCCAAATTTAAAGTAGGTAGAATAGTAGGTAGAAGAGTAATCCAATAGTAGCCCATCAAGTCCAATGCATATTTTTTTTATCTTACAGTCTCAACTAGTAGTTCATTACGGTGCAATTAATAAGCTTAACAGGGCACATGTAGTTTAACAGATTTGTGAACAAACTGTGGGGAAAGGGTGTTTGCAAACATGATGAAGCTTAAGGCACAGGACACACTTCAGGGGTTCTCTGTAAATTTTTAAAGAAATCTGCATCACAGCCCATCAGTGAAAATGAATAGCTAGGCAAACAGAAAATAGTTAAGAGCCATAGTTATGAATCATTGCTACACTTCAGTTGTTTTGCTTTCTCCAAACTGTCAACATATTCCATGCGTGTACTGCGCTTGCTGAAATACCAACCCAATAAACCACAAAATGTCAGTATGAATGCAGACATACACATTCAAGACTTTTTAAAAGTCCATTACACTCCAGTGACTTGTCAAAAAAATAAATTTGCTGGATAGAAAGTCAAAGCAAAATTGAAATCTTCCTGAAGATGCTTGCTGCTTGCTATAGTATATTTAGTTTGCATAGATGCAATGCTGAGTCAATGGGAGAAAATTTTGTTGCATACTTAATCAGAGTGGCAGTGTACTAAGCAAAAGTCTTCTGAATAAGCCTTTAACAGAATCCATTACAATTTTGGTGGTATTATGCATTGTGGAAACTTACATAGACACATGTATTTGAATTTAAAATTCAGCAGAACAGGAGGCATTGCAATCAACCCTGCTCCAATTATAAAGTTAGTCATGGCAAGACTTTTTTAAAAATATGCCATCAAATTGATTCTGACTCACAGCAACCTTTGCTGGGGTTTCTTAGATACGTAGTACTCAGACGTTGATTACTAGTCTTGTCTTCTGGTGATGCTCTAGGACTGTGCAGCTTGCCCAAGGCTACATAAGCTAGCTCTTCTCCAGGGAGGCCAAACTCTGTACCCCTGGCTACACAGCCAGGTACCTGAACTCATTGAACTATTCTATCTGTCAAGAAACCTGGAAGGAGTTTAATGATTCCTATAATTTCATCAGTATTAGGCACTAGTTGACAACAACTTTTATTGCTAGCATACACAACCAAATTATTCATTGCTAGTATATCCAACCAAACAATGGCTTGTAGCTCATATTGCATTAATAAGTTAAATAGTATATGAGGATACTTGCAGAGACAGCACACTGTTAAGCTTAGATGGTTATACATAATTGCGTTGGGCTAAGGTGGAGAGAACACTATATAGAACTATAGTATGTACATTCTTAGTAACACATGAAAAGGCCATCTCTGGACAACTACATCCAAGACCAAAACTGCTCTCTGAAAACACATCTTGCAGGCTTTTAAGTTTTTTTGATTGGACATAAGAGATTGATTCATACATCTTCCACTTTCAAAGCATGTGCTGCACTCCACTGTGGCACTATCCATTCTTTCTTCACCAAGAGGAACCACAATACCCATTCCAGATTATTGAAATAGGCAGATGGGGAAACGGAACACTGTAAAATGAGATGCAGATTATTAAAATGATGGCACCTTTATTCCTGTTTTCCCTTTCTCCTCTTTTCTCTCTCTTATTTTTGCAATTAAAATAGATAATATTGAGGAGGAAAAGAAAATGGAACATCAACATATTTAGCAGTGTCATTAAATCATCCCCTCCTTACAGTCCTATGCCCATTGTTATTCATGATTTACTTACCAGGTCTTTAGCTTAGGCATCCTTCAGTCTTGAGGGCCTATGGAGGACTTAGTGTCTAGTGTGGCTGAGAAGGCCAATTTGAGAGGGACAATCCCTTCCACACTGAAGACAAATCCAGCTCCTTGATTTTGCTGCTTTCGTGACTGCCTCTTTGCCTCGGCCTGCTGGACAAGGGTCTCTTCGAATTGGGAGAGGCTGTGATGCCCTGCCTGCCTCCAGGCTGAACGCTCAGAGGTCAGGGTTTCCCATCTGTTGTGGTCCATTCCTAAGGCCTTCAGATCCTGCTTGCAGATATCCTTGTATTGCAGCTGTGGTCTCCCTCTGGGGGGGATTTCCCTGGACTAATTCTCCATACAGGAGATCTTTTGGAATCCGACCATCAGCCATTCTCACAACATGCCCAAGCCAATGTAGATGTCGCTGTTTCAGTAATGTATACATGCTAAAAATTCCAGCTCGATCTAGGACTACTCTATTTGGAACTTTGTCCTGCCAGGTGATACCAAAAATGCGTCGGAGACAATGCATATGGAACGTGTTCAGCCCTTTTCTTGTTGCAAGTGTTAAAGCGAGTTAGATCTTACACAGAATTTTGGCTTACCAGAATAAGGCACTACTAATTAGTTGCAGATAAATCTGATTAGGTTAGGGATTAGTAAAACCGCTGGTGATGTCACAAAGGACTGCTTGAAATTCCAGCCATTCTAAAGTGATTTTCACTGAAAGAAACATTACCATGACTTTTTATTACCAGGATTTTTTTGGTGGTGGTGGGTGACACCACAATGATTTAAATCTCTGAATACAGATCAAGGAGATTTTCATTTCAGTCTATTATGTCCTGGGGCTTATTATCCTGACAGGTGACGTATCTTCAAGGTCTTAAGGCAAATCTACTACTGTATATATATATGTCAGTTAATGGAGTATATACCTTCCTTGGGTAGAACCTTCTGTGGTCTCTTAGCCAATAGCTTTAGAAAACATTTGGTAGGATTCTTCAAATATAAATGATGGCAAGCTGATAGATCTGAATTATATAGGTGTTAGATCTTTTTCAATCTGTCTGATCTGAAGAACCCCTCTGTTGCACTGTAATTGTTAGTTAATTACAATACATAGTTGGTTTAATGTTGAATTCAAATATTCTGTCTCCACCTTGAATTCTCTAATAAATTATTAGTATGTAGACATTTAATTTGTTTTGTGATTTTTACCAATATAATCCAGAATCTAATTTTCAGTTATTATTCCCAGATTTGTAACTACTTCATATACTAAACATGTGATAAATACAGTGAGATAATAATGGAAGGTATCAATACCCGGGGAAAAAGTAAAAACAAGAACAGCTAGAGGTATATACCTCACAATAAAGCTTTCTTAATTATTTTAAATAAAAGTCCTTAAAATGTAGTTGTAAAAAACAGCATCCTGTTATCTGTGTACGATAGCCTTTTCAGTCACATGAAAAGCCTCACTGTTTTCAGACTGTATATATTCATCACACACTACATTTACTCTAATTGTAACTTCATATTTGAGAATATTCTAATAAAATGTATGAAGGTATTAAAAGAAAGACATATTAACATGAAAAAAACACATTTTATTGCACTTAAGTTATAAGAAAATAAAATTTCTAAGTGAATCAAATCATAGACACAATCCCTTTAAACGGTTTTCCTCCATCCTGTCAGGTTGTTACATAACTAAAATTAACAAACTGAAATCTGATTTCTTTTTTTTATAAAAAAATCAGACTATAAATAAACCAAAAAAGGAAGGGAAAAAAGATCGCCTAGAATACAGTGTTAAACCACTTTCACAGTTCAGCTTGAGTTGTGGCTCTTGAGAATGAGGCAAACCAATTGACAATTTCTTTCTTTTTTTATGTGACTTTATCACAAAAACTAAAGCATTTTTGTCTTGTCAGTTCCTCACAACCATAAAACTGTAACAGTTATTCTTCTCAAATTCTGTAAAACACTAAGACTGACCAGCAATTTTATTTTCACGTTTTGTATGTTTTTTTAAAAAATATCTTGTCAGCTTTATTATGTCTGTTTTTTTCCATTCACCACAGCCCTCAAAAAGAAACGTTCCCCACAGAACAGGCTGCAAGAGCTTTGTTCTAAGGAATGTGTTTTAATTTTTGCCCAGAAAAAAAGAGAAAAGAAAATAAGCTTTGCACACACTCTCAATTCTTTACTTGCAAGCAAACTTCACTCTAAATTGTCTGAAACTCTTCCACTCTCAGCCTCTTAGAGGCACAGTTGGCTCAAGTTTCAGTGGCAAAAAGTCTTTTTTTTCTCCGTAACCAAACTATAGCAAATTTGGAATTCAGTCTGGGACTAAAACGTCACAGCAGAAAAAAAATAAAAATAATTTGCTTTTTTTCCTTTCTTTTAGCAGCATAAATAAGTTTGGCCACTGGGAATACAGTACAGGGGTGGGACAACAATCCCATAGTTAAAGACCTACTTCTAGCACCAGCATCATGTATTAAATCCATCTGAAGAATCTCCACATCTTGGACAACTTGCCACCTCAGAGCAACTTATACATTGAAGAACATAGATGGAAGCAACAGTAAATAGATCAACAGAGACTAATACTGTGATTGACATTGGCAATGGTTGGCAAAATAAAACTTTTTAAAAGCCGTAAAACTGTACAAAAACAATTCACAGTAAGATTTTAGTTTTTCCATATTTGAAAAAGATTCTTTGCTGTCATATATGCTGTCTGTTTGAAAAGACAATCAATAACTGATAATGGAGTTATAAAGCTCCTTTCTGGTTTTCTGTGGTAAAAGAACAGGGTTAACAAGAATTGTAACAACTTTTTAAATCTCCACAATGCTCAAGGAGCACTGTGAGGAAAACGCAAAAAAAATAATTGCACCTGGCTTGATTTAAAGTCATATTCTGCAAAGCTGCCCCATTCAAAAGTGAATCCTTTGATGTAAAGAGACAGCAAATGCCTCTCTTGTCAGTTACAGTTTGTCAACGTCCGTCTTCTCCTTCTGTAGTCTGTAGGTCGTTAGGATCTGTTGCCCCAAGCCAACATCCTGTACCACCAAGGACAAGTTTTTTTTCCATGTTGCAGAGGGAGGATGGGAGCATAGAACATCATTTGCATTTCTGGACAAAATAATCTTTTCAAGCTTCATTTTATATCCACATCAAAGTCCAACACCAGCAGCTTGGTCTCCTCAGTCCCATTCCGGCTTCCAACTGCACACACTAGCTTTGTGTTGGAGGCTCTGATCCGCCATACAACACCTCCACTTCCCCCGCTTTCCAATGTAACTAGATTTCTGATAAATTCACCCGTCTTCAAGTCCCATAATTTCACAGTCCCATCATCTGAGCTGGTAATTACAAAGTTCTTGTTGAACTGTAAACAAGTCACAGCACTTTGATGCTTGTTGGGACCTATAACAAACAAAAAACAGCAGCTGAACAGCAAAGTAACATCAGTGGCTATTGTGTACATGCATATATACACGTGTTTGTGTCTGTCCATGTATGTGTGTAAATAGTTTAGGAAATAAAAGCAATTACTATTGGCTAACAAAACAGAAGTGAAGTGATTCCTTCCAAACAACTTGCCAGAGGGGGAAAAAAAAGGAACAACAGAGGAAAACCATTTGAGGCTGAGTCTCAAGCAGCTAGGAATTCTCTGTGGAGGATTTATATTATTGAAAATGGAGGACCCAGTGTTTTTAAATTTCTAGTTTTCAGTCAGTCCATGAAATCCAGTTAGTTAATTACCGTATTTTTCGCTCCATAAGACACACCTCTCCATAAGATGCACCAATTTTTTAGGAGGAGAAAACAGGAAAAAATAATCTGTTTTCTTCTCCTAAAAATTGGTGAGCCTTATGGAGAGGTCCATCTTATGGAACACACCCTAGGACCTTTGGAGGCTCACCCTTCTCTCCCAGAGGCCAGAAGGGGCAAAATCACCACCTTCTGGGAGTCTTCTGAAGCTTCCCAAGCCTCAAAAGAGTCCCAGAAGGTGGCGATATTGCCCCCTCTGGCCTCCCGGGGGGCAGGGTGAGTCTCTAAAGGGTCCTGAAACACACCCTAGGACCCTTTGGAGGCTCATCCTGCCCCCCCCCCGCCGGGCCAGGGAAGCTTCAAAAGAGTCCCAAAAGGTGGCAATTTTGCCCCCTCTGACCCCCGGGGGACAGGGTGAGTCTATAAAGGGTCCTAGGGTGTGTTCCAGGACCCTTTAGAGACTCACCCTGCCCGCCCGGGGGGTCAGAGGGGGCAAAATTGCCACCTTCTGGGACTCTTTTGAGGCTTGAGAAGCTTCAGAAGAATCCCAGAAGGTGGCCCTGGAAGCTGGCGATTTCGCCTGCGCTGACCCTGTGGGGGGTGGAGGGAGCGTCACAAGGGTCTGAGTGAGCCTTCCAGGACCCTTGCGACGTTCCCCCCACCTGGAAGCTGGCGATTTCACCCCCGCTGGCCCCATGGGGGGGGAGCGTCGCAAGGGTCCTGGAAGGCTCACTCGGACCCTTGCGATGCTCCCCCCCACGGGGCCAGTGGGGGCGAAATCATGGCCTTCGCTCCATAAGATGCACAGACTTCCCCCCACTTTTTTGGGGGGGAGTGCATCTTATGGAGCAAAAAATACGGTAGTTAGTTACATGTTAATGACTTAAAACGATCGTAATAGGACTTTCAAGAAAAGTGAGATATTTAACGAGTGGTTTGCCAGTTCCACTCCCACAGTGAGTTTCCATAGCGAAGTGTGGATTCAAATCCTAATCTCGAGTCCTATTCCATCACAATCTACTACACTACACTGGGTAGCTCTATGAAATTTAACATCCGTATATCATCTGATGAGATCCATTTCTTTGTCTGCAACAACCCAGTCACACTGCATCCTGAAACAACATATAGAAAAGGACTTAAGATCAGCCTGCCTACTCTTTTATTGCCCCCTAATTACTTTTAACATATTACTACCTAAAGGCAGTGTATTCTTGAAAACTGTGTGTGTCTGTGGGTGTTAGAGTCTGTATCATAACTGCCAGTATATTCTCTCTTTTCTGGACAAGAAGACTGGACATAAAACTGCTTGGCAGCTCTTGAACATTGTACCTGAAGGACACCTTGAGTAAGAAAGATGCTATTCTTGGGGCAGGCTGCAGTTCTTTATTCGTGTCAAAAGCTAGCCTTAGTGCTTCCCCAGCTAGAAAAAAAAAACAATGCATCACAGTGGCAGCTGTTCTTTGATTCAGATGACAGAAAAAAGTACTGTATATGCAACAGTGCTGGAGAGAAGAGAAGGGTGAAGCAATATGAGTGAGCAGAGCAAGTGAAGGGCAAAGATGCCTTTGATTCTTATTTGCAAAGCTGCATTCCTAATGACATTTTCTTCTCATTTTGCTTTAGGCTACATAAATAAACAAACCTAAACAAAAGGGTTCAAGTTTGAAAAGAAGCAGATGCTGGTAACTATGCCAAGAACAGTCCATAAAAACAGGCAGATAACAGCCAATGAACATTATACTTCAGACTTGCCAATATATTAATAAGAAACACTTTTTAAAATATTGGTTTGGAAATATTTTCCTTAAATCTTTATGTTTTAAATACCATACGAACTGAGATCATTTATTATTATTATTCATTTTTATATACTGTCTTCTGTTACCAAACCTCTGAATAAATCATGGCTGCTTTCATTTCTTAATCCTGACCAAGCCACTAACCATTGCAGGATGTTGCCTATAAAATAATTCTAACAGATCAATGCACAGTTGCTGATTTACATTAAAAATAGTGTAAACAAAACAGAACATGTGTTGTAGCATATTTTGGAATTGTTATCTGCTGTATTTGGGCATGTTTTCTTTTATAGATTGAGATTTCCATTTTTCTTTCTTTGAAGTACTGAATAAACAAGACCACACATCTAGACAACAGCTTTACTTAATCTACAACTGAAACAACTTCTTTACTGTTAATTTTATACTGTAGCAAACAGGAAAACTACAATTTTAGTAAATATCCTACTTTGGAAGCAGCATGTATTGGTTGTCATTTTTTCCAGAGAAACAATCCAAGGCTATCAAATATTCTGTACCTACAAAGTCTCAACTGATATACGGACCAGTTTGCAGTCCATTTACAAACTTTAAAGCTACAGTTATCCAGGTACTTTAAATCCAATTTTAATTTTTTTTTAAAGCTAAGATAATTCCTGTTATGTTGCTGAAATATGGGGTTTTGCAGACCTTAAGGAAATTGAACAAGTTGAAACACAATTTTATTGGGTCATCCTGGGAGTTTCAAATTCCACCCCAGCTCATTCAGTTAGAGCAGAACTTGGTACAAAAATTATTTCAGGTCCGAAAACTATAAGAATGGTAAAGTATTAGTGCAGAACAAGTAACTTAATGGAGGAAAGATTGCCCAAAAATTGTTTGGAGAAGCAAAGGTCATCTAATCACAGAAATTCATCGGTGCAAAAACTGTTTAAGCTTTTTCCAAAATTTGGTTTTACAGCACAGGCTCTAAACCCATTGTGGAAAGATACAATACATAAATTTAAGCAAAGGATTTCTTTTTTTTTTTTAAATACATTTTATAGTTTTTCAAGCTATCTCCATTTGGTTCATGATGATCAAACATCGTGTTACATTGGTTGCTTGCTTACAATTATTTGTTTTTGCATCTTGGTGTCTTCCCAATTATCCCCCCAAATTCCACAGATCTTTCGATCATTCAAACCATTCATGTATGTATTTTAGTAGACAATATTGGCTATTGTCACAATATTACTCTCATAGTATACAATGTTTTCAAAATCCTCTAATAACATACTTAATAAAAGTAATTCCAGTTCCAAATCTATATAATTTGAGGTGATTTAACCAACAAACTTTGTAATTTATACCAATGATAACTGAGTAAGCTCTTAACACATAATAGATATTATCTAGAGCGTTTTATACAAATTTTCTTTGTATAATTGTTTAGCCATTTCTATCTCCACATTTTTTATTCTGTTTATAACAATATCATATCCAATGCATGTTTAGCTCAATTTGCCTTAAAAAAAAACCCCACCATATTATGCCTTTATCCTGATTGGTGCTTCCTTATTTCAGTTTAATTCTCTTTTTTGATATATAAGATATTCCCCTTTTAAGCAAAGGATTTCTGATACAGGAGCTCAGACCGATATAATAAATGTTGCATCCACAAAAACTACAAAATGGCTGGCTAATACAAAATAATTGCACCGATTGAAAATTATTTAACTATGAAAATGCAATATAGAAAAGCATATGCACGCTTAAGATTTGAACAAATGTTTACAATGGTGAAATGGGGTAGGTTTCAGGGTATCGCTTTAGATGATAGATTTTGTGTTTGTGGAAACCCTGTTCTTGAGGACTTGGCTCATTATGTGCTTGATTACCCCCTGTATATGGATATGAGAAAAATATTTACAGCCCATCTTAAAGAAAGTGAAATACAGTGGGGTCTTGACTTAAGAACGGCTTGAGTTAAGAACATTTTGACTTAAGAACCACTCTCATAGGAAAATATTGACTTGACTTACATACTTAGATTTGAGTTAAGAACTGAAAAAAACCCACGTGGGAGGCAGGGAAAGTGCAAAATTTGAACTTTCAGTTAACTGTTGGCCAGTGAAAAGGGTGCCTGTCTGCTTCCTCACTCCTCCCAGCGTTTAGAGAGTGGATTGGGAGACAGTCTTCGGACTGCCTGGTACTGTACTGCCTGGACTGTATTTTCCCTGCCTTCCCTGAACCTTTCTTGACCTAAGAAAAAAAAAGAAATAAAATATCCCCCTCTAGTGGTGGAAGGCGGAATAGCAGCTTCCCATTAGTTTCTATGGACGGAAAAGAGCAGATACGGATCAAATGGTTTTCAATGCATTCCTATGAGAAATGCAGATTTGACCTGAGAACTTTTTGACTTGAGAACCGCCTTCCAATACGGATTAAGTTCTCAAGTCAAGACCCCACTGTATAGAAGCATCCCAGAGAAACTGAGCTTGTTATTACAAACACCCAATTCACATACAATAAAGAGTCGCAATATTTGCTTTTAAAGCCTCTATAAGTAGATCAAAGTATTGGAACATATTTGTATAAACTGCCATAAAGATTTAGATGTGTGGGAAACTTCTGCTTAAAGTTTGTAGCTGCATTCTGTTCCAGTGAAGTGCATACACTCCTGGCAGAAAGCTGCAGCTGCCAGCAGGCGGTGTAACCCCTTATTCTGCCCTTTTGCTTAGAGGTAGAGCCTAAGATCAAAGAATTATTTCAGCCAATCCTAGTTACGATTAGGTAACTAGTATCCTATCTGAATTCTGACAACAGACTATGTAGTCATGCTAAATAAATAAAAGAGCTCTCAGGGCGTTGCTGATAGGCTCCGCTGGTTCGGACATCCACACTGTTGACTCCTTTGTTCTAAGGCAATTAGCCTTCCTTTGTTCTGTGATCACCCACATTTGGCGCTCGAACAGGGACATCAAACAGGGATATCAACAGAGACATTGCCTGAGGCAAAGCAGCTCACCTAGCCTAGCAAAAGCTCCAGACGCGTCCTCGCATCCTTTTAGGATCCTGGTGAGTATTATTACTTAAAAATGGGAAACACTCTTACACTGCTTCAAAAACAACATAAAAGAGACTTGATTTATTTGCTTCATAGTGAAGGTCACCATGATGTACAGTGGTGCCTCGCTTGATGAGGATAATTGTTCCGTTCAAATCGCTGTTAAGTGAAATCCTCGTCAAGCGAAATCCTCATCAAGCGAAATTAAAAAACCCATTGAAATGCATTGAAAACCGGTTCAATGCATTCCAATGGGCGAAATACCTGCTCGTTTTGCAAAGATCCTCCATAGGGTGGCCATTTTCCGGTACTTGTAAAGCCTGGAATCCGTCCTAAAGCACAGAGGCGGAGCCATTTTGCACAGCAGGCGACCATTTTACAGCCGTCGATCACCTGTTTTAAAATCGTCATCTAGCGAAAAATCGGTTCCTGAAGCAGGGAACCGATCATTGTAAAGCGATTTTCCCCCATAGGAACATCGTTTTGCGATCGCAAAGCGGTTTTGTCATTTAACAAGGTAATTGTTAAGCAAGGTGCCACTGTATCTGATTCAGTAGAGGACTTACTGAAGGAAATTGGTACTTTTTGTTCTTGGTACCCAGAAGGGGGCAGCTTTAAGCTTTCAGATTGGGATAAAATTGGGAATAAACTTCACAAATACCCTGTTGCTCCACTTAAAGTCCTCCATACATGGCATCTTTGCCAGGATGCAATTTCAAAGATCATGAACCCTTTGTTAGCCCAGTCTTCAGCTAATGTTCCAACAGGACCTCAGATTTTAGCACCCTCTAAGCCACCAGATCGCCATGAAAATAGAAATAATCCTCCTTCCTACGCAGCTCCTGCCACTCTTCCAACAGCCCCTTCTCCTTTTTCTTCTTGTTCAGCAGTGCAGCAGATGTTATTTTATGTTATGGCCCAAGGAAACCCAGAGGATGTTGCTGCCGCCCTCCCCCTTAGCTCTGTTTGTCCTGTGGTTCGTAACAATAAGGGACATTGTGTTCATGAAAGCCTTCCCCTTGCCATGTTTAAAAAGTTGAAAAAAGTGTAGTTGAAAATGGTCTCCATAGCAGTTTTACTCTTGGGTTGGTTGACGGGTTATGAGGAAATGGAAATCTTATTCTAGCTATTGGAAAGTCTTGGTTAAAGCAATGCTCAGTCCTGCACAATTTGCACTTTTCATGCAGGAATGGAAAGACGTTGCTGCCATTTTGGCCATAGATAATTTACAAAACAATATTGCTGTGTCTGCAGATATGTTAAATGGAGATGGACTCTTTGTCACCATAGCACAGCACATTACCATCCCTAGCAGGGGATTGGCACAAGTGGCTGACAGTGTTAGAGCAGCCTGGTTAAAAATCCCAGACAAAGGCAACCCTTTAGGGTCTTTTGCCAATTTGCGTCAGGATCCTACAGATGACTATATGTCTTTCATTAACAAATTGCAAAGAGCGATTGAACGGCAGGTGGAGAATACTGAGGCTGCTGATATTTTGATGAAACAGCCAACGTTTGAAAATGCTAATATGGATTGTAAAACGGCCTTTGAGGCTATTTACAATAAACCAGAGACTGACATTGCTGCCATGCTAAAATTATGTCAGAATATTGGGACAGAAACTCCCCCATTACCCTCAGTAGGAGGGTCCAGCCCCTTTACTAACATGGGGGCATGGCTATGCTGCTGTGCTTACTCCCACAGGTCCCTTGTGGATCCCAGCTCAGTGAGTGAGGCCATATCATGGGAAAAATGAGTTGGCATCACAACCTGCAGAATCCAGTTCCGGAATTCAACCCAGCGATGGCTCTGGAGCGGGACCAGATTACTGCACGTCGTTGGAAACGCCCGGCCTGACCTGAAGGCACTCAGCCCAGTTACTCGGGGGATGATCAGAAACTAATTTTGCTAAAAACCTGATTCTGAGAAGAACTAAGAGTTGAATTGAAGTTGCCTGCTATCAAATTCCACTGCCATAACAGCTGCCCCATATTTCTTTTTAGTTCTTGGATGGTAACTCTTGGGAGCTTGGAGTGGAAGCATTGCACAGCACACTAGAAAACTAATTTCATTTCAGATGGGATGCTCATGGACCTCTGAATTCAGAGTCTAAAATATTCAGCAAAGTTTTTAGCTATTTAGGCCAAGCTGGTCAACTTTTTTGTAGCATCAAGAACTGAATGTTAATCGGGGGTGTAAATAATTACCAAGAGTGAAATGCCACACTGACTCACTCAATTTGAAACCAATAATTGTCATTTTGTCCTCTGGGGCTATGTATAAACAACTGCCATATAGTCACATTCTTATGTTTGAGGAAGTGGACTTGACCCATGAAAGCTCACATTAAAACACAGCAATTAGTATTTAAGGTGCCACAATGTTTTTGTCTCCCTTTAAATTTTTGTTTTGTTTCTTGTCTTAAATCTGACATGTGTTTGATTTATAACCATAAGCACACTGTCAATAATACTGCTCTATAGGTAGATTGAGAAATAGTTACAGAAAGCTATGAGAAGCTTACCTTGCAATGTTTGTAAACACTGTCCTGTTTTGATATCCCAGATTTTAACTGTGGAATCTGCATTCCCGGAGACAAGAATATTGTCCTTGAGTTCCATTCCACTAGTTAAGGATTGGTGGCCTGTTAATGTGTGAATGCAGTTTCCTGTCTCCACATCCCAAACTCGGATTGAAGTGTCAAGAGACCCACTCACCACGTGGATACCATCAAACTAAGAGGAAGAAAAACAGAACTGTATTAACATGTATTTTCTTTGCTTCTTAAAACTAGCGTTGATTGCATGTTTCCATAATTGTTTACAACTGAATAAAAACACCAGTGTTTACAAAATAATCTGACATTACCAAGAATAAATATATATTAAAATCATTGCAGGTTGATCACCACTGCCAGCTGGCCTAATTTCTTTCTATCCATACATACCTCCCATCATAATTCAACACACCTGTACTCAAGTCTTTCCAAACTTGTCTGTTCAGCCCAGTCTGAGAATGGTGCTTTGAGAGCGACTGATGTTAAATATTTCATTTCATGATAATTTTATCTGATTATTTAACGTTTGGAATTATAATATGTTTTGAACAGCTTTTATCTATTTTGCAAACTACCTTAGATAGATAAATGTAGCAAGTGGTAAAAAAATAGATGTAAGCCGCCCAGAGACCTCTGGGTAGTGTGGGCAGCATATAAATTGAATAAATAAATAAATGAATGAATGAATGAATGAATGAATGAATGAATGAATGAATGAATGAATGAATGAATGAATGAAAGTAGCAATCATCTGCCTCAGATATCTGCTCTGCATCGAGGTGGAACAAGTGGAGAAGGGTTTCCCTAAGTTATAAATATGATCCAGTTGGTATAAACTGCACTTTAATTATGATACCCCACAGCCTGGGGGTGCTCCTGGACCCCAGTCTAACTCTGGAAGCCCAGGTGGACTTGGTGGCTAGGGTCGCCTTCCTTCAGCAGCAGAAATTATACCAGCTATGGCCTTACCTGGATGAGCGGAATCTCTTGACAGTTACACATGCACTGGTAACATCTCACATAGATTACTGCAATGTGCTCTATGTGGGGCTGCCTTTGAAGATGGGCTGGCAACTGCAACTGGTTCAGAACTGAGCTGCGTGGCTGGTGAGTGGTGGGGCCGCTAGGGCACACATCAAGCCGATTCTGTTTAAATTACATTGGCTACCAGTTGCTGCCCGGGCCCAATTCAAAGTGCTAGTTTTGACATATAAAGCCCTAAACAGCTTGGGCCCTGGATACTTGCCTCCTTCCATATGAACCTACCTGGCAGTTACGATCCAGCCAGGGGGCCCTTTTGAAAGAGCCATCCCTCAAGAAGGTAAGAGGGATGGCTTGTAGACAAAGGGCCTTTTCAGCAGCTGCCCCCAGACTATGGAACCCCATCCCTACTGAGATTCATCTGACACCAATGCTGATGACATTTCAGCGCCAGGTCAAAACCTTCTTGTTCCAGAAGGCTTTTAATTGAAATAATATCAACTGTGGGTCCTGATGGCAATTTTTAGAGTATATATCTGAATTGTATTTTAATTGTTTTATCTTTTACTGTATTTAAATTCTTGTAAGCCACCCAGAGACCTTTGGGTAGTGTGGGTGGCATAAGAGTTAAATAAATAAATAATAATAAAATAAATAAATAAAAAGAAGAAAACAAACATGCAAAGAGTTTTATACTGTATTAAAACATTCTTATATATTACTTTGATATTATGTGCAGACTGTGTTTATTACCAATGCAGTAATCAATTCATATAATCTATGTTAATCATAAACTGAAATCTCTCCTTGTCACAGAACTTAAAGGTATGCTGTAATATGTATTAGAACATACAAGTTCTTTCTTCCACATACCATATGTCATATTTTGATATATGGAATAAAATGTCAATTGGATGTCTTGAAATAAAATTTCTGTAGTTGCAACCAGTACGGCTGTTCATCAGGAAAGAAGAGAATTTTAAGTCTAGAACATCTGTGGCTATCACATTGGCAAAAACCACCATATTTGGTAGAACTTCCAATAAACTTAAACTCTACTTTTATCCAAAGATAAGGCTGTTGTTTTATTCCAGCTTTGAATATACCCCAGCTAGCATGGGTACTAACTCCCAATATTCTCCCATCTTTGCTTGTATTTAACTAGCATGTACACAAATATTTTGCTTCAAAATTCAGGCACAAGGAACTGAACTGAAAAACAATAAGCTCAAATGCTTATCAGTATTTTTTTAAAATATAGAAATTCTACTATAGAATTTGAACTTAGACACTTGGAAACTACTTTGGCCATTTATTTACTGTTATTTATTTTATTATTTATTTATTCTATATTTCCACTAAAAATAGTGTTAAGGTGATTTGTATATATTACTACAATAGGAAGTGTTCCATATTTTTAACTCCCAAACAGACATAATTATTAAATAGACCAATAAGTTTGTATAATGTAATCTGTGCTTATTAAACTGTTATGTTGCATTTATAGTTGTGGGGGTGGATGGCTCTGGGGCTGCCTGGCTGCCTATAGGCCTGCTGATCAGCTGTTTGGTGGGCCCATAGGTAGATAGGCATGGGGGACAAATAAAAATGGACAAATATTCATCCCTTCATATTCATCGGGGGCTCTGGAACTGACAAATATAAAGGGGCAAATATTTAACAAACCAGCAATTTTTAACAAATATAATGTGTTCTTTTATTCATCCCCATATCTACTCAGCAGTTAAGAAATGAGAGCTGAACATCTAGGAACTGAGTTTTTCTGTTAAAGTTTTATCTATACATTAAAAACATAAACAAAAACACACAAACCTTTAAAACAAAAACCGTAACACAAAACAAAATCCATCTTCCCCTGTACTAGGACCATATGGAGATATTTTATCTCCCTTTTTGGAGCCCCATTACCCTTCCAAAATTGTACTGACTCTTGTAAAAGTACATATCCGCTCTTCTTCATTAAAACAAAATCGATAAATTCTCCCCAAATAGCTATAAAATATTCTTCTTCATCAGTTTATTTTATTTATCACTACAGTATCTTCTTTAATATTACACGTTAATGTATTATTAATACCTTTAAACATTATCTTTGAATATTGTAAGCTACCCTAGGTCCTTTTTGGGGGAAAAGGCAGGGTATGCATGCATGCATGCATGCATGCATGCATGCATGCATGCGTGTGTGTGTGTGTGTGTGTGTGTGTGTGTGTGTGTGTGTGTGTATGTATAAACAATAAATAACTAAATGAATAAATTCCAAACAGCTTTACGCCATTAATTTAACTGAAAATCACACTTTATTTTCCAGTTCCTACCTACCATTAATCTCACTGTTGTCAATAAATTTGAAAATAATTAATTATTTGTCCAATTATATTGCTCCTAATCAAATATTGATAAAAGCGCTATTTTAGGACATATATATCTAATTTAACTTTATTCCATGTATATCCTTGAAAACAATTTACCAAAATTTAATTATATTCTTATGTTCCCACAACATAAGAAAACATGTAAGTACCTATTTTCTGACATTCTCTATAAATTTGAAAGTTGCTATTAAACCACACAAATTATTTATGGCAAAGGGTGGATGAAGTGCTGAGCATAGGAGTGGGCAAAATGCAAATCCCCATGGCAAAAAATGAGCATTAAAATGTTCAGCTGCATCCTCAGTAGTTTTGTCCATGTGGTTATCTGCTGAGATCCTATCCCCCTGGATTTTTTAAAGCTGAAACAAACTTGTGGGGAAAAAGAGGGGGTGGGGAGGAAATGGCTGGTAAGACTGAGGTCTGAGGGAAGGTAGAAATAGCTTCCAGTTCTAGTAAATCCGCCCATTCCCAATTCAGTTTGTAAATTAACAAATAGTTACAAACAGAGTAATTTAAAGCTGCCAGGTTATTTATTTTTCCATAGGCAAGATTTACAAAGTTGAATTTTATTAAGGCATTAAGCAGAGAGAAGTAAAACTGAAGAAGCATACACTGCTGTGGAAGCTCACTTATTAGCAGGAGTGAAGAACTCCCAGTCAGGAGGCCAAACACAGCATGGGGAGACATTCCCTCCTTGCTTCCCTAGCAATGAGGCTTGGGTTTGTTTAGTTCCTTCAATGTGTACCTGCATCAAAGGTGTATCTCTGGCAGGCAGTTTGTGACAAGGAATAGCTATCTACCTCCTTCCCCCACATGGCAATTAGGCTTGAAAAAAGCATTGGGTGCACAAGTCTGAGCTTTGAGAGAATATCATCTGTATATGTATTGACATGTATGTGTGTGAAGAGCCTTTTGCAACTAGCATGTAGGCCATGACTGGAAAGTTACCTAGGAAGGAATGCAGTCCTTAGGCTAAAAAAGACCTGGCATATAGAATTATATAGTGAGAAGATGTGCAGTTTTGGTTGTGGAGACTGAGCATTTTTAAATTTTAAGAACTGCTCTTCCATCCTTGCTTACATGCGTAAGGTAAGCTTGCAACACCAAGGCCTAAGGGGAAAGCTGACATCATGCATGCAAAACTAATGACAGACTGAGTTAAACAACTTACCAAAAGAAACTCATTTACGTATTATCAACTATTCTTTATCAATTAAAATAAAGTAAATTCAAATCTTATTGCTACAAGATTAAAAAAAACCAGGGAAAACTAAACCGGGGAAATTAAAATGATTTGTTGACCTGACATTTTGTAGCATATGCAGCAATCAAAGCCATATACCACACTAATTAATACTACATACAATTCTGACTTCAATCAATGCTAATTATTATATGTGAAAAGGACGATGATAATTTCATCTTTGGGATCCAAAGCCTAATGTGACAACCCCCATTTTACTAACACCAAAGTAATTACCCACTGATTTTTTATATTATAAAAATTATATTTTTAGGCACTGTTCCTCCTGAAATATGTGGTTTCTCCCTTCCCACTCCAACATATGCCCACATTAGGTAGGTTAAGGTGAGAGACAGAATGGTTAACAAGATACTTTCACAGCTTTTTAACCTGGGTCTCCCTACAACACTGTACACTAATCTGTTATATCACACTGCCTTTCAAGAAATTAAAGAGTTCCTTGAACCAATACACGCAGAAAGAATGATCTTACAAAGCTCTGTGTGATCAACATCCAGGTCTAAGAAAAAAGACAAAATTTGCTATACCATTTTAACAGTGTTGTAACACTGAAACAATGCAACTTCTTCGGAATTTTAAAAGCCCTCCTTCTTTGCAAAACATTGGAAGCAGAGAGGAAATTCAGTCTTCCTGCTTTCCTACTCTCCCCCCATCATAACATGCAGCAACACTCATAATGGATACTATTCAGTTGTTTTTAAACCAACACAATCAATGGATCAAAAATTCATTCAGAATTTATCACTAACATTAATGAAGTCACTAGAAATAGCAATAAGATTCTAGTTTAAGTATGTATGTGAGAAAGAGGAGAAAAATTAAGGTAACATTTTTATATGGTTGTTGTGGGTTTTTTGGGCTCTTTGGCCGTGTTCTGAAGGTTGTTCTTCCTAACGTTTCGCCAGTCTCTGTGGCCGGCATCTTCAGAGGACAGCACTCAGAGCACAGAGTGCTGTCCTCTGAAAATGCCGGCCACAGAGACTGGCGAAACGTTAGGAAGGACAACCTTCAGAACATGGCTAAAGAGCCCGAAAAACCCACAACAACCATTAGATCCCATCCATTAAAGCCTTTGCGAAAACATTTTTATAATTCAGTAGTTTGTAATTACCGGATGAACTCTCTCAGATATTTTGTTTCCAGACTGCAGCAGAAATATTAAGCTTTAGTTTACAGTATTTATATACCAATATTACAGTGTATTTGGAGAAAATGTCTTCTTGTTTGTTTATAATGTTATAACCCAAGGGTTCATTAGCAGGTCAGCCACAAGTATGTCAAACCTCAACATTACATATTCTTCTAATGCTCGCCATTGTCCCTTGTGTTCTGAAACCCCCTTAACAGTTTGGTATAGGGATGGGGGTATTCTTATACAAATCTCTCCGCATAGCTGGACCTGGGGCTGGGCCATCCACTCAAACATCTGCCGTTGTGCAGCCCCTCTCTTCCTTCTAATTGGTCACGGAGCCCCACTCGGCTAGTCACTCCTGGCAACAGGAGGGAGGATGAGTCTCTCTGCAAGAGAGTCACTGGATGCGTGAGTGCACAGTCTGGCCCCAGGGGAAGGACTCTCGTTAAGTCCAGCTGTGCAGGGGTATTTGTACGAGTATACAAATATCCACATCTCTAGTTTGGTATAATCAAAGAACCTTGGCTATTGCTCATTCTTCATTCCTAACTCTGCACACATCTAGGCAGACACACAGCATGTAAATAAACTGAGGAAGATAAATGTGGCCCAAAGTGATAGTTTCTGCAAAATAAACTAAGATGCTTTCTCGACATTGTAAGAAGATTTTGCCATGTTACAACAACTAGGAGGTGGAAGCAACAAGTAAAATGAGATAGTGAAGGAAACATACTGCACCAGATACAAAACACTCACCTGTAATGAATATACTCTGTTAGTATGCCCTTGCAAGGTGTGCAGACAAGTTTCCGTTTCTGGATCCCAAACTTTGACCATGAAATCATATGCTCCACTAACAACTCTCCTGCCATCATACTGAACACACCGGACAGCAGCTACATGACCCATCAGAACATGTAAACACTGGCCTGTTTCTATGTCCCAAACTCTCAGGGTGGCATCTCGAGACCCACTGACAACTCTTGAGAAGGAGAAGAAGAAAAAGAAAAGCTGCAGTTAGGTCTATATGGTCAATTTAATTGTGTTTGATTCAGACCACAATCTAAATAAGTTTTATGCACAGCTGAGAAGAATTACTTTTTTGGACTTCAAACTAACTAAACTAACTCTGGGAATTAGAGTAAATGTAAATACATGAAAAGTAAATGTATAAAAACAGATAATTAAACTGTTGATTCTGACATGTAAAACCTGTGCCTTTTATTCCTGAAATCCTGACTCCAGGTTTTAAGTTTGAAAAATACTCTTGTTTTTCCTGTATTGTACCTCATGGCCAATGCACCCTCTAATTTTCAGCACCACTGGGCTGTGCTCCATCTCTCATGCACCACTTCTCCCCTGCGTGTGTGCGTGACTCCGCCCCTGCACACGCAGGGGCTTCCATCGCAACTGGGGCTGCCTAGAGAAGGAAAGCTGTGTGGATGGAGGTGGAGTGACGCACATGCAGCCACACACCTTAGAGGAATCCTTGCTCATGGCATATCTGACAGCCTAATTAAACCTCAGCAACCACTTGTATTAGTGAAGCTACTGACTGACAAGGTCATTTCCCCCTCTTAGTATATTTAAACCAAAATGCATCTGTTAAATGTCTTCTCTGAAACAGCATTAATGAGTTCCATACTGAAAGGCTTACACCACAGAATATTGTTCTCTTTAATGTTATAACTGAAACACTAGTTAAGAAAGTAACAGAATAGTAAGGTTATTGGTAGATTAATCACCTGAATTCTAAACTATATGCAGTTGTCACATTGGTCTGAGAGTGATGTTGTAGTGTTTTTTTTAAAAAGCAAAACAAGTTGGAAGAAAAACAATTATAATATTCCATAGGCAATTTTACTTAAAAATGCTTTGCATTGTTTCTGTTTCAAGACACGGACTTATACACTATAAGTGTATCTACCCTGGAGACAGCAACTTGAGACAACTCTCAAAATATCCCTGACTCCAAACTAATGCAAGAAAACATGCAAGGCAAATATTAAGACAACTGAGAGCTTACATAAATTAAATAAAGAACCTCCATTTCTAACTAGTGAAGCAAAATTATTTTATTACACTGACAAGCAAATATATAATGCAAGAGTCCATTAGTATATAATATGATTACATAATTACATCATATCATACCTTTTTTTGCTTTTCTCTGGTTTCCTTCCTTCACTTTTATTTGTACATTTTCTTATCTTACTGATTTTTTTCCTAAACCCAGCAATATATACATTTCAGATTTATGTTAATAGTGTTAAAATTATTACATTAATATATTTGTAACCCATGCAGTGTTAAAAGCTAAGTCTGCTTTAAGACAAAATTTCTATTTCAGAGACTAATTTGCTCATTACCACTGATTCTTAATGGAACTTTTCATGTGAGATACAGTTTAGCTTTTAAAATTTACCTTTTTTCATGAAGATGCATACAACGCACAGTTGAAGTATGCCCATATAATGTATGTATACACTCTCCAGTCTCTGCATTCCACACTTTAAGGGTTCTGTCCGTAGACCCACTGATGATTATATTGTCCCTCATTTGTGATGACCAAACTCCACCAGTATGTCCAACGAGTGTTCTTAAACACTGAAACAAAGCATTTAGATTGGTTATCATTTAGTAAAAACAAAACACACACACACATTTACGAAACTCTAGATAACTTACTTTACACAGTAATATTCTGTAAAGTATTAAGAAGTTACAGTGGACCCTTGACTTACAGACGGCTTGACTTACAGACTTTTTGAGTTACAGACTTCTCTGGCCGCAAAATTTAGGTTTGACTTGCAGACTGATTTACAGACCAGAAAAAAACCCAAAATGGAACAAAAACGGCCTGTTACGGGATTAATCGGTTTTCAATGCACTGTAGGTCAATGGAGACTTGACTTACAGACTTTTTGACTTGAGAACCGCCTTTCAATACGGATTAAGTTCTCAAGTCAAGACCCCACTGTACTAAACTGCAGGTGATCCTATTAAGATTCAAATATTATCAGAATGCTGTAACTGCAAAGAAATATATGTGCCTACTATTGGAAAAAACAAACTTAGACAGAGGCTATTGTTTTGACAACAATAATTTTTTATCTCAGAATGGTAATGAAAGAAAGAAAGAAGCAAATGTTAAACATATATAAATGCCACAAACAAGTTTTAATAATTTTTCCCAGAGTAAAGGTTAAAATCTAGTGAAGGCATGCAGAAACAGCCTAATGTTTAAAAATAAAACATGCATATCATATATCTGAAGTCAATAAATGTGCCATTCTGAGGATCCGAAAGTATTTGTAAGAAAAGAAGTGCAATTAGAATTCATTTTCCATAAGTTTTCCCCCTGCTTTCAACTATCCTGTTGCCAGTCTCAGTTAAAGAGGATACCCAATGAATAAACTGATGACTAATAAGTTTATATTTATGTGAATCCCACCGAATCAATAGGTCTAAATCTAATTAGGACTAAAATAAGATACTTGCCAAAATGAACTATCTGGAAGATAGAAAGAAGTAAAATTTATACAAATAGGTAAAACAAAGCTGCCAGATGTTGTTGGACTCTGACAGCAGTCTCAGTCTTACAGATTTACATGATCACGGTGCTACCTAAAATCACCCAGTTTAACTATACATCATAAAGCTCTTTGTGACAACTGATTATTCGCTACAATCTACCATTCTCTCTCTTTCTTTGTCCGTCATTATCTATTTTCAGCTGTAAAATTCCTAGGGTACAAACCTAATTTGTTTATGAAACAATAAAGTACAAGATGTAAACACCAGGGACCTGAATGGCACAATAAATAGCAATACTCAAGGTTGACTCAATCTTACATCCTTCTGAGGTTGAATACCCCACTTGCTGGGGGTGGGGCAAAGTGTTGTTTGTATAATTATGTTGTAAACCTCCCAGAGACTGCTTTAGTACTATAGGGAAGTACATAAGTTGAAACAAGAAACAAACAAACAATACTACCAAGAGTTTTTTTTTTTAAATGGCTATACACTATAGCTGAGATTCAAATCAGGTTTTTGAGCAATGTTCCTTCAGAGCAACACCCCAAAACCAAGAGTTACTATCAGATTTTTTTTCTGTTTTTCTTCCACCCATCCAGTATGCAAATGTAATTCTTTTATGCTTGTTTGTAGGTCAGCTTTGATTTCATTCAGCATGCACTGTTTTTGGAAAGAGTACGAGGCTCATTTAAATGGTTAAGCTCAAAGACCACCTGACAGCAGCCATTGTATCTATTGCAGTGTAGATTAAGAAGGTAAACTCTATATTCACTCTAGTGAAAAAACAGGTCCACTGGCTTTTCTTCTTTCTCAACTATCATCTGTCATTAGCAATGGTCATACCATCAGATTGCAACAGAGGGACAAGAGAACAGAAAGTCAATGCATCAGTTTCTACTAGGAAGCGACTAGAAGGTTCCTTCTTCCATTAATCACAGTATGGTAGCAGCCATTCCATGAGATGACAGTAGAGTCATGTGAAAGGTTAGCAATTTTGTAATCTTCCTGTCCTTGAATTATTTCAACTCCAGCTGACCACAGTAAAATCTGTACTGCTAAGTAAAAGTAGCTGAGTTTGCTTTCTTCCTTCTGCTTCTCAACTCCTTCATCTACTGCTGGGTGCTTTATAAACCAGGTAGCAGACATTTTTATTACTGCAATAGTTAATAGCAGGAAAAATCCTGCTGGTTGGATAACCACTGCTCATCAAAGCTAACAATACTGGATCAGCTAGACTAATGGTCGGACCCAATATAAGGCAGCTCACTTTGTTTCTATGCTTCATGGCGCAGTGGTCAGACTGCAATACTACAGCCTAAACTCTGCTCACAACCCAGATTCAATCTCAGGAAATCAGCTCAAGGTTCACTCAGCCTTCCAGCCTTCTGAGGTCAGTAAATTGAGTACCCAGTTTCCTGGGACATGTGTAGCCTGCATAATTAAATTATAAACTGCCTAGATAGTGCTTTGTGTGCTATGAGGCGGTATTTAAGCAGCACACTTTTTAAAAATGAGGCAATATTTTTAAGTTTATCTGAAAGTTGATTCTGGCTGAACAAATGTGTGATGACTAGCTAGCTAAATAAGGGGAAAAAATCAAAGAAATGGCTAAGTTGCTTATGCAGGATATAGTCTCCATGAGCAGTTCTCAATTTGCTCACCACCTTCAAGTATCAGGTTCAGATGTCCAGAGGAAAAAACAGTTGCTCCTCTGTCACTTGTATAGATACCTGACGGAAGTTTTTAAAGAACACAGCTTAGAAAATGCCATTAAATTACACAGACACCAAATAAATATGTTACAACACGGAATGGCAAAGAGATCATATATTGTAGATCCACTAAGGTTCAATAATGGAAGAATCCAGCCCCCATGGTAGCATGTGGTCCACACCGGGATGAGTTCATTGTTATTTCTGGGTGAGGATGCTCTTCTCCATTCTCATAACAACTCAAATATGCTACACCTTCAAGCTAGAGAAGCTGGATACAGTTTGAGGTATGGTGCTAAGAGCACGTTTGGCACTAATTGCTAAAATGAGCCCCAGCTTTGCTTCTAGCTCTAGAACAGAAGGTTAGAAACTACATTTTCTGTTCCAAGGCCTTGTTGCTTAGCACCAAAATAAGCCCATGAGAAAAGTCTGACTGGAAGTCTCACATTCTGAGCAGGGGTGAAAATTATCTTAACAATTGCACTGGGCTGTCACAGTTATCCAAAGCCTGGTATAACAGTATACATCTGAATATGAACATGGAAGAGAGAAGGGCCAAGCCCCAGCTTTACAAAAAGATTCATAGAAAGATCAGGGAGTAACAGTATGCTTACTAGAAAATAGGCTTCTCTGAATTCAACAGCAATTACTTCCTGTTGGAAATTAGGCCCTTGAACACAGTTTGAATTCTTTACATGAATTAGACTGTGATAAAGAGGAGGGGCAGCAATCTGGCAGCCACAAATATAGCTGGGTTATTGTTGTTATTATGGGCTCTCAAGTCGTCTCCAACTTACGGCTACTCTTATTTCCAGATATGTGAGATAATTAATAAGTAGTTTTATCACTGCCCCACACACCCAGTAAGTTATCATGGCTGAGTGAGTATCTGAATCCAGGTTTCCTGACTCATATTCTGTCACATTATATGCTACAACATACTGACTCTCAGTTTGGACGTTAATGCCAACTACATGCGTTTTTCTCAGATACCCAATGAATTATGTTGAATGGTTTTGAAATTTTATTTTACGTAATATCATGTCAATGCTTAACAAAACTTCTTCTATGTTTTAAAATGAATGCCTCATATCAAAACCATTTCAAAATCAGCCACCTGAAATAACAAAGATAAAAAGCTTGGATGCAAGACTAAGGCACTACCAATGCTACCAGTCATATCAATAAATAATGATATTGATTATGTACTATCAAGCAGATTCTAGTTTATGGCGGCCCTCCTAGGGCTTTCTAAGCATAGAGTACTCTGAAATAGTTTCTAAGTTCCTTCTTCTGGTGGCATTTTAGGACTGTGTAACTTCCCCAAGGCCACACAGGTGGCAGGGCACTCATACATACTCTGGGTGATCTCAGCTGGCCCCTCTCATAGGAGACATGATTAACATTCAAACTATCAACCTCTAGCTCTACAGCCAGACACTTCAACCCATTGAGCTATACTAGCTCCATAATAATACAAATAGTCTTGTTCATATCTAATATTTACAAGTTGATTTTGTGCGAAAGCAGCTAGGATGATTAAGAGCAACGATGCCACAATATAAATCATATGCCAGAACAACCATAATTAGATAAAATCTTCAGCAATATAAAGTCTCATTTAGAACTACCTTTCTCTCCAACAAACAGTAAGTTTGAATTCAAATATATCAATGAAGGGGTTAAATGTTATAAAAAACATTCATGCAAAAATAACCCAGAGCTAGATTTAGGGAGCAGAAGGGAGATAATCACCACTGCTGTTCCACAAATAGTTGCAGAAAAATTCAGGCAGTGCAGGTAGGTTTTGTGGCATTTTGCAGGCATTTGCAACAAGCTGTGTAGCTTCTTCTGTTACTGGTCAAACATCTTTCAGCTGCCCTTTCCTCATGTCATATGAATGTAAAGTAGCTCTTTTATAAGCAGAAGGGGATCTTTTCATGATGAACTGCATCTCTGGATCCAACCCATAATTTCTGCCACCCAATTTGACATGTCTGAGTAAAAACATATTCACATACTACTATTTGCCTAGAGAAAAAACATGTCTAAATATTCACAGATTCTCATCAGTTTTCAACGGCCACAGTTTGGACATGGTTTATGAAACAGTAAACTTGTATTAAGGCCTGCCTGTATCTCATCCTTCCATTTTCTTGCATGCCAGCTTTGATACAGAGATTGTGACTTACTTTAAATCAGAGTTCCCTTTCAGTCATCTGAATGAAATGCAATTTTAAATAAACCTGGACATGTTTGTTATGCCAGCATGTGAATGGAAAAGAAGGGACAGGAATGAAGTTGGAATATACAGTCCAAATACCTATTCTGTCTTCAGAAATAAAACCAAGAAAATGTGTTTGAATCTCCTACTCAAAAGCAGTAAACATATTTGCTTACCTTTCCTGTAACTGCTGACCAAACTTTTAATGTATTGTCATCAGAGCCACTGACTATTCGGTTACCACAGAACTGGAGACATGTGATGACATGATCATCATGGCCTTTGAGCACCTGACAAGATAGAAAACATTTACATTTTTGCCATCTAAGAATAGAAATAATGGACTTTATTATTAAAACAAACATGGTAGGAGCTGTATTCCACAATGAAGTCTAATTTATTGACAGAAGACATTCAGAATATTTTTCCTTTTTAAAAAAATCTTGCTTTGTGGCTACAGACATAGGTACACATAAGCAAGCAAGGACATAGGTTACAGATTATGGTTAACATCCACTAATTACAGAGTACAGATAAGGTTAAGATCTGCTTGATGGCTTATTTAGTTGGTAAACAGGCATTAATTTTGCTACTGAGTGAATGTCTTTCATAAAATATCAAGGAGGGGCTGTGGCCTGAAATGGCAGCACATAAAGGAACAACTAAACTGCGGTAGTGATGAGGTTATAACTAGATTCAACCTGGATGACTCATCATAGACATTCCTAATGGAGTAGAAATTTTGAAATTGCCATAGTGGTTAGGGAAACATTTGAACAGAAGGATGAAAACACATGATGGAAATAGGAGGATCTCCTGTTATTCAAAAAAGTGGTCTTTTAGAGCAGTAAGAGGCAATCATTATGCAGATTACAGCATAATAGGGTATGATTAATTATGCATCATTTCAATCACAGAAGGTGAAACAGGTATCCATCCAGCTGATCTACTTAAAGCATGTTTTGCTAGCTCCAAGCCCCCAGCTCATGCTAAGGCTAACAAATCTCTCAGGAGGATTAGGGACATCACACAATAGAAAGAGAAGGCAAAACATCTCCCATAGAGTTAGAATCAGAATTCCGTTTATATTAAGAGGTAGCCTGGAGTAGGAAGTCTGCTTCACTTAGACCCTTTTGTTCTGTGTAATCCTCAAGGGGATGACTAGGATTGCTCAACCTAGTCACTGACCAGACATAGACCCGATAAATTATGCAGGACTACACCATGATCCCTGAGACAATACTCTGGTCTAATACAGGTATACTAGATGTTAATTTCCTTCTGTCGGGTGCCAATGAAGCAAAAAAGTTTCAGTGTATGTTTTCTGCAGGTATTTTAATTAATAAATGTATTTTAGTCATATTTCATTAAAACATTTAATCAAAAAAGTAAAAAATTACTGCATTAAAGTTTTCTTAATTTATCAAGATGATGTATACTACTAAAAGAAGTCAGAGAAGAGTAACAGTAGTTACTTTGAACTAAAAAGAGTCTCTGAACTGTTCTGCACTATGTTACAGAAACATTTATCTTATTATGGCAGGCAAGTGTGGGCTACTTTAACTTCTGAGAATCAAATTCATTGGGTTGAAAAGGCCAAAAAAGTAATGCCTATAGCAACAATTTACATATCAGAAAGCTTGACAGTATTGTTATTCCATTACTACAGCTTGCTGATATTAAATTACATACTGTGAAAAATTCCATTCTTTTTTATGAAGCAGTAAGGAAGCAGGTGCATCACTTACTTTTTCCTAGAACACACTGGCAAAAAGATCTTATGGTTTGTAAACAGTGAAAAGTGCTCCTTTTTCAATCTAGGTTTCTCATATGTTCTCATGGCCTGAACTATGTCATGCTTAACCTAGAAGGCATTAAACCAAAAACCATCTTCCATAATATGACCACGGCATTACTAGATATGTAATTTTAATGTACAGTTACACTCTAGTTTTTTAACACATGATGAACTTCAATAACTTATGTCAATGTGTTGACATTCACTTTGTTTCTCACGTTCTAACCATTTGAACAGTTTGAAAGGAGACATCCCAACCATCCCAATTAGGCATGTGCTATTTGTTTTCTGTTGGTGGTTTTTTTGGGTGGGTAGGTGGGTGGAGATTCGAATTCCAGAATTCTTCTTTCCACGGATCCTCAGCAAGGACCAGGACATCTTCCTTTTAAAAATAGGCATCTAGGCCAGAGCTCAGCCTATATTATGTCATGAAACCTTCTAGTCAAGCATTTGTACAGATGATGAGCACATATTATCTGTGGATCTGGCAGGTGGAACTTTCAGAGTGAAGAATCTGAGAAGACACAAATAGCATTTCCCTTATACCAACTTCCTATCACAATTAATGAAAGAGACCATAAATCTTTTGTTTGAATTGGTTTCACTATATAAGATAACTAGTCTGACATCATTCTATGTGGGCAAGATGGCGGGAACCTATTTATAGCTTTGATCCGAGTCATAGGTGTAATATGCCATGGTGTGCTCCATGCTGTGATGCCTGTCAGTTATATCAAACTGAATGGTCGTCATGGGTTTGACCATACTGCAATGGTGTACCCAAGCAAAGTAACTGGTGTTTTTTTCCAGCGGGCTTCATGGCAGTCATTCACTTCAGCTGAGAGACATGAAGTCATGAAGAGACCATTAGAGAAGACTCATTTAAAAAGTTTTTTAATATGCTTAACATATCTGATAGTGACAAAACACAGCAGTGAAATGTAGAAAATACTAAAATTTGAAGAATTTGAGCAAGTCCTTATTCAAGTTATTTCAACTATTTTAGAATGCTTTTAAGTGTCAGAAATGATTTAGTTAGTATGAACCAACAATAAAATGTGAGCTCACTTAATTCATTATATAATATTGTTAGCTCAAAGATGGTTACCTTAGGAGATTTAAGTTCTCCCCGCCGCCAGTTAGTATCAATTCTGTGCTGTCTGATATAAGCACTTTTCCACGGACTATGAATAAAGCCTGGTTTTATTACTTTCCTCCTCTTGATATGTAATGGTTCATCAATCCCTGTTAAGTTTTTTAAACAAAAGAAAAAAATCAGAAACAGACACAAATGTCAGTGTCCTTCCTCTCTGTCAACCCTCATTTCAAAGGGTATAAAGCTACTAGCAATTTTGCTACATTTTCACAGTACTTCCCATCTGATATCATGCTGTCTAAATGTGTTCTGTCCTTTAGCCTCTCTGCCTTTTTCTTTATTCTATGACACTAAGACATATACTGGAGTCTCTACTCATTTTCAGTAGGACCTCCTATCCACAGAATCAATATCCACTGATGCACTTATCTGCTGCCTCATAATACTAAATAAAACTCCCTAAAATACATATTTATTTACCAGAACAGGGCACTAAAGAGAGTCAGAGACCATGCAATGTATAGTGTTTGATACTTCCACATTTGTTGGCATCCACAAGGGGGTGGACGGGACTTGGAACCAATTATTCACGGTTACTACAGTCCTACTGTATACCCACTATTGAAAGTACTTGGTTTCAGACATCATTTCTTCTTTAATAGTTGCTGCCCCATCTCCAACCTCTTTGTTCTTCAAAGATGATTAATCATATATGATTTCTGTAGTTCAAAGACTTGATCTCTTTAGATCAGCAATTGTTTCTTGCTGCTGATACATAAACTTCCACAGATCTAACCTACAGTTAGCTCATATTAATAATTGTGTACCATCAAGTCAGTTCTGACTATTCAGGGTTTTCTAGCTAGACAGTACTTCTTCACATTTAATTTTTTTCTCATGCAGACTTATGCCACTGACACATTTTAGAAGTTCTCTGCTTTTATTCACTGTTTTTACCAAAGGCTTCACATATCTTTTTAAAATTTTTATGACAAGGAAGATCTTAAGGTTCACTGTTATCATCTCTTATCTCTACCCTCTGGTGCATCTCATTACTATATTCAAACTGTTGTTTCCTGTACATATGAATCAACACCCACTTCTAAAGGATTGTTTGTTCTCTAGCCATTGGATCTTCAGATCTTGAACAGACCATAAGACAAACACCGTAAGAGAAGCACAGCACACATTTTTGTGACAGTTACAGAGCTGCTGCTCCATTTAGTTTAACAAGAACTAGCTTTCAAGCCCCAAATCTGGAGTTATTCTAATTTTTGTTTTCTACAGAAACACAAGCAAGAACACATTTCTGTATACTGCCTTCAGCATTTCCAAAGAACTGTATTGTAACTAGGCACATAATGTACTAAATTTAATTAACGTTGGCTCTCTGCTCTGCCCAGGCACCTTTGAAGATTCTCACCTAACCAGATTATACTATGGATAAGAAGTTACTGAAATCAGTCACTTCTTTATTTCCTTCAAGGGATATCTGGCTGTAAGCATTATCCCTCTTAAACAAACAGAATCTCCTTCTGCATTTATATACTTTCTTTAGTTTTTGATACCTTTGATTTCTATAGAACTTTCAACAGTTTTGTTTCTTAAACATAAAAGTATGGCTACTTTAGTCTACAAACAATACAGATACCGACATCTGTCCTTATTACAGTATCATGTTGTTATCCACCCGATAAAACAACTTACCTGCATCTTCAAGATTACAAATTATTTCCATTGATTCCAATTATGTTAGGTGTCTACAAGCTATTTAAGTTAATGAACAACAGCATCATACAAAATAAATGCAGGTCAGCATCTATCTCATATGTACAGGCATTGCTAAAGCCATTTTGCCACCTAAGACTCACCCATTGCAATTACAGTGGGGTCTTGACTTAAGAACGGCTTGAGTTAAGAACATTTTGACTTAAGAACCGCTCTCATAGGAAAATATTGACTTGACTTAAGTACTTAGATTTGAGTTAAGAACTGAAAAAAAACCCACGTGGGAGGCAGGGAAAGTGCAAAAAGTGAACTTTCAGTTAACTGTTGGCCAGTGAAAAGGGTGCCTGTCTGCTTCCTCACTCCTCCCAGCGTTTAGAGAGTGGATTGGGAGACAGTCTTCAGACTGCCTGGTACTGTAATGCCTGGACTGTCTTTTCCCTGCCTTCCCTGAACCTTTCTTGACCTAAGAAAAAAAGAAACAAAATATCCCCCTCTAGTGGTGGAAGGCGGAATAGCAGCTTCCCATTAGTTTCTATGGACGGAAAAGAGCAGATACGGATCAAATGGTTTTCAATGCATTCCTATGGGAAATGCAGATTTGACTTGAGAACTTTTTGACTTGAGAACCGCCTTCCAATATGGATTAAGTTCTCAAGTCAAGACCCCACTGTACGGCCATCCAGCTTGTTGCTCTCCTTCAACAACATGCTGCTATCTGTTCAGGTGCTATCATGCTGACGGCAAGTCTCTCAAGTCTTATATTATGACACCTTGGAGTGTGTCATCAAAGTGTAATGAGAAGGTCACTAAAATCTCATAAAAGATTCTTAAACTTCACAACCTCATAAGACTTCGGCAACTTTTCAAAGACAAGTTTTGGGGAATGCCTATGACCTCTTTATTTGCCTCAGACTGTTGCAGTTTGTTGCTGATGGAATGTCTGACCAGAACATTACTGCTAATGTCTTTCTCTTCTGTTCAAAGTAAAATCTTTGTTTGCCTCTCTTCCCAATTTGCACCCTGAAACAAGTAGTTCAGTGTGACTCTCTGTAACAGTTACCCCTAAAGACTGAATTCTGATGCATATATTAAAAATTATAGCAAGTGAACACATATAAGAATTATATTGCTTTAGAAATGACATATATCACATAAGTCAAGCCCTATGCACAGAAAGTGTTGCTGGATTGCAGGTTCTCTTTCCTTAAACAATGTGAATAACTTTGGAAAGGGGCTGTCTCCTCTTAGGATGAAGTTCACATTTCACTGAGCCTTACCTTCCTCTCTGCACTTCTCTCTCCACAGAAGATTGTCTTCTGCCAAAATTCTCCAGTATCGACACGTCTGTGCTGCCTGCAGCAGGTCCTTGGGGTCCAGGAATGAAAGCACATAGAGAGCCAACTAAAAATAAAATAAAATAAAAGTGGGAGGTTAAACTCATTGGATTCATTGTACTTCAGATGATTCACTGAGACTTGAACATTTACATAACCAAGAAACTTAGATTAACATAATCATAGTACGTGTAACTCTATGGCAAATGTTAAATCTAGGGAGGCCAACAAGCAGCCGTTATCTATTAAACATAACAGTGAAACTATAAATCCCAGCTTCCTTTCTTTTCTTTATTCATATCAGAGCAGTGCACAATTTAAAATTATGGACACATATGACATATAGGTAAAATTAAAAACAAATTAAAATGTTAATAGAATTATATCATTTTTTTTACCAGAAGCAGGCTGGTAAGGGGCATAAATTGCATGCACGTAAGTGCTGTATTAACTGAATTTGTCCACAATCACAGAAAATTTGCCAGAGTCTTGTCCTGGTGAGAGTGACATTTCAGAATTTATCCATTCAGCAAGGTATGTTGTTTTTGTCCTTCATAGGTTTAGTCTAGCCTCTTTTGTATTAGTATTTAAAGCCTTTTCCTCCATTTAGTCATCATATAGGGGGTTAGTGTGCATGAAGTAGATGAGTTTGGTGCTGTATTTATCTTATTTCATTCATTATTTGCTAGCACTTCTGAATGGACTTCTGGAGTAACAATGACTGCCAAATAATAAACTTTTTCAATAGGGATAGGATTCAGGCAGCCATTAATAATCCAGCAAATTCATTAAAATCTACATCAACTTGTTTGACATTTGCTGATTTATACTATACTGCACCAGCATATTCTGCCATGGAGTAGAACAGGGACAAAGCTGTTGTTTTTATTGTTTGTGGGTGTGCACCCTAGTCCAACCCAGTCAGTTTCTCAAGTACGTTATTTCTGGTAGAAACATTTTGTTTGATGTTTAGACAATGTTTTGAATAGATCAGAGTTTGATCCAGAGTGATGCCTGAATACTTTGAGGTAGGACAATATTCCAAAATCTTGCCTCCCTCTGCTTCTTTAAATGGAAGACACAGATCTATGTTTTTAAAGGGTTTGGTTTCAACTAGTTGTTTTCAAAATACAGTTATGCCCTGCTTAACGATTACCCCACATTACGACGAATCCGCTTTATGACGATGTTTTTGCTATCACAATTGTGATCACAAAACAATGTTTTAAATGGGTTTTTTTTCGCTTTGCGAAGATCAGTTCCCTACTTCAGGAACCGATTCTTTGCATTATGATGATCCAAACGGATGATCGTCTGGTTTTCAAAATGGACACCGGGTGCACAAAATGGCTCCCCGCTGTGCTTAGGGATGGTTTCCTCACTATACAGGCACCGAAAATGGCCGCTATATGGAGGATCTTCGCTGGACAGTGAGTTTTTAGCCCACTGGAACGCATTAACCGGGTTTTAATGCATTTCAATGGGTTTTTAATTTTTGCTTTGCGACGTTTTCGCTCTACAGCGATTTTGCTGGAACGAATTAACGTTAAGTGAGGCACCACTGTATAAGGAAAGATCCTTTAATGCAGAAGTTAGCTGGTGCTTGAAGGTTTCTCCCTGGACAGTCATGGCAAGTGCATCAGCATAGTTGAAATTCCTGGAGTTTTGGAATGTTAGTTGATAATTTTTTTGCAAATATTAAGAACTAAGTGTGTCAGGACACTACCCTGTAGGAGTTCGTTCCTTTGACTTCTCCAGTGACTCTGCCTCCCTTGACGTTCAACAAAAAACCTTCAGTTTAGAAGAAGAATGGCAACTATTTCTATTAGTCCATTACAGAAATAATTATCAGAATTGATAATTGAGTTTAATAAAACAGAACTGGGTAAGAATATTTTCTGAGGATTATGAATCATATAATAAATAGCAATATCTAATTAAATCTGTTTTACAAATGTTTACTGACAGAATTACAAAAGGCAGTGTACTCTTATCCTGCCTTTGCAATGAAGCCACTAATAAAAGCTACTAAAATATTATTGTGTTTCCCCCCCAAAAAAAAAACAGGGTCTTTTATTAATTTTTGCTCCAAAAAACACATTGGGGCTTATTTTCAGGGGATGTTTTATTTGTTTCATGTACAACAATCTACATTTATTCAAATACATTCATGTCATCTTCTTCTGGTTGCTGCACAATGGTGGAGGGTGGGGTTTCGCTTAACTGGGGCTTATTTTTGGGGTAGAGCTTATATTAAGAGCATCCTGAAAAATCATACTAGGGCATATTTTCGGGTTAGATCTTATTTTTGGGGAAACAGGGTAGTACGTGGTTCATATACAAGAAAAGTAAGAGGACCTCAAAAAAATGGAAATACAGAAAATACTCTTTCTAACTCATCAAAAAAGAACATGTAGGAAAAACTGAGGCACATTTAAGTTGTTACTTTTATGGAAGGGAAGACTGTTTTTTACAAGCTGCTAATTTTCTCCACAGTCAAGTGAATTAAGAGGAATGGTTAGGGAACTCACCACTTTCAAGCAGAAAGTTTCAGAAGGACAAAGATCTTATGACTATTACTAACCATTTCAAATACTTGAAACTGAGCTGGAACTGATGCCAGCAAATGAAATAGTGTAACTAATTTAGTAACAATCATCCCCTTAACTTCTGCACCTGCGTGCGGATGCATTGTATTGCCAAACAGAATTATGGAGAAGGCATTAATTGGGCTGTGCCTTCAGAGGGTTAGGTGGAGACAGCCTGCAGCTACATATCAAGATCAAAGTATGGGGTAGGCAGGAAGTCCTAAATATATCTATTTTTCTTCCACAGAAAACAGTTGAGCAACTCTTCTCTCTTTACTGTGAGTCACTCTGTTTTCCATCTTGTTGCAGCTGTTTATTTATAATAATTCATGTATTTATATATTTTATGTTGTACGCCACCTAGAGTGGTCGTAACTGACTAGATAGGCGGGATATAAATTCAATAAATAAATAAATAAATAAATAAATAAATAAATAAATAAATAAATAAATAAATAAATAAATAAATAAATAAATAAATAAATAAATAAATAAATGTGTGCATTAAGATGACTGTGAAGATTAACAATAGTAGCTGAACTCTGTGTACAGCTTGTTTAAGAGAAAGCATGACTATGGAAGAATGAGAATTTGTTTGGATTCTTCTCAGACTCAGCACCTGTGTATGATGAAGAGGGGAGAATAACTCAACGTTTTATTAACACTTCTGATCACATTTTGCTTAGGAAGCCCCAAGAATTACAGACTGTGCAAGCCAGGCTGACATTGAATGCAACCTGTTTTAAAGTTGTAGAACATGCAAAGGAGTAATGAAAATGACAGGAAGCAAACAAGGAATAAAGATGGACAAGTAGTGGTCACTTCTTCCCCCCCCTCCGTAACCATCTCCATGCTAAATCAGCTGGTGTGATTTGCTTGAAAAGGGACACACACAGCTACCTACCCTACTCTGGTGCCCTCTAAATGTGATGGATGCAGTTTCATCATTTTTCATCAGCATAGTCACTGGTTTGCTGAATGGGAATAACCAAATTATTGCCCAACACTTCTAAAAGCCATCAGATTCAGGAATGCTTACAGGCTGATACACTACTGCATGAGTCTCCAAACTTTTCACCATGAGGGCCACTGTGACGGACAGGTCAGTAACCACTCCTGTCCATCACAATGGAACCCTGATTCAGGAGCCAATGGTTGTACAGAAGAGGCGGAACTAAAGAAATATAAGAAGAATGGAAGACAGTTAAAGATCAGTTAGGGATATCAGTTAGAAGTTAAGAGTTAGGGATGAGTTAGGGATATGAGTTAGAGTTAGGGACTTCAGTTAATGATATTAGTTGGAGAAAAGCAGTTTAGGCAGTTGGGACCAGCCTTGTGTAAGAGAAGGATAATAGAGAGATAGAGAATAAGATAAGGAAAGTACAAACCTTGTATGGTTTATGGTTATGATTGGAAAGAGTTAGAAGTGAAAAGAAATGAATAAATACCTTGATTAAAATGATTCTACCTAAGCAAATATAAATGTTACCAAAGCACAATTTATTGAATGAATAAAATAAGACCATCCATGATGCACTTTACATGATTTACTGATAAACACATAAACACTGTTATACTGGAGAACTGTGGTTTAATATTTGATAGAGTGGGGAATAAATCCTCTGGTGGCAGTGGAAAAGGGTTGAGAAATAAATGTCATACCTGAAAGTGAACCTGGGTTGTGTGGAAGAACAAACAGGGGAACTGGGTATGTGTGACAGCCACATCACATGTTTTCCATGTTTTCAAGGGCCGAAGGAAACATGGTACCCACCTACACACCCACACCCACCAGCATGGGCCAGATAAAAATGCAAGGTGGGTCAGATGTGGCCCGCTAGCCGTAGTTTGGAGACCCCTGCACTAGTGGAATCAGATTTGGAAAAATGTGTGGATTCAGATTTTGTCTGAAGCAGTTTAGTTCAGGAGATTCAGTTCAGAAATAATGGCACAAAGTTCAAAAGGAAATAGCTAGACTCATTTCTGAGCCAATCATGTTTCGATCCTCTATTCCTCTTTGACAATTAGGGATTACTTACAAACCATCAAATACCTAGCAATGTGATGCTAGCTTTGCACATCCAAGAGCTATTGAGGTAAACAGGTACATATGCAAGAATAGCTAGTGGGGGAGCCCACCACACAAAGAAGCAGTTATTGCCCCCAAGGGGCAACTATGCAGAATTGCCCTCAATACACACTGGATACAGCTGTCAAAATCAGCCAAGGAACATTAGCTGCCTTGTGGCAAGAAAAGAAGGGAGACATGGATGCATTTCCCCCTCTTCTCTTAGCTAGTATAATGAGTGCCTAAAGTACACACCCAGTAAGAACTACTGAGAGATAGAATTCTTTTCTGCAACAAAAGGAAGCTTAGTAGTTTAGCAAGTGAGATAATAATAAATATGTACTATTAATTCTGACTTATGGCAACTTATGGTTTGAAGAGCACTCACAAGTGGTCTACCATTTCTTTCTTCTGGAGGCCTGGAACTATGCTGCTTGCCCATGGCTACACAGCCAAGCTCTTCTCCAGGAGGCACAGTGGGGAACTGAATACCCAACCATAGCCAGATACTTAATTCAATGAGCTGTACAGACAGCTGGGTTTCAAAGTAGATAGAGTTAGAACTGTAAAAGAGTTGTACTTTAAAAAAAGTGGATTGGAAACTACAATCATTTAAGTATAAATGGAAGTATTTACATATCTTCAACCACTTCCTCAAAGGTGAGAACATCTAAAACAAACAGTAATAAGAAAAAGAACTGCATTTATTTCAAATTTGTTTGCAGATAAATTAGTAACAGTTCAATGAAATAAGACAAAAATGTGTTTGGAGGGAAATTAATTAGAGTGAAGAAAACATTAATGTTTTAAATACACAAATCAGATGCATTTGGAACTGCTGTCAAACAAAGCTCTGGGTTAGATCTTATGGGTAGCTGGCAAATTGAGGTAGCTAGATGTTTTTGCAGTGATTAATGGTGTTAAATGTATCAGTAAAACTGAGATTCAATGCCACCAGGAGGCCATAACCCATTACAAGCCTGGACTCCTCGCAAGGTCATCCAAGGCGGAATAGTCATAGGTGAGACACCAGACTAAGATGTACCTAACTACTTCAAGATAGCTAATGTTCAGCAAAAATAGCCGAAGTGTCATTGGTGGAGAAGGAAATGGCAGTGACACTCAAGGTAACTTTTGTTAATACTGTGCAGAAGGTAGCAGTGGTACCCCCTGCTGAAGTTTCCTTACCATGAAAACCCTATGAAGAGATAGCCCAAAATGAAACAAGAGATCGTGCCAGAAGATGAGACTCCCAGGTCAGAAAGCTACTGAGGAAGGGCAAAGGAGAAATAGAAAGCTACTGAGGAAGGGCAAAGGAGAAATGGGTCAACTAAATTAAAGCCAAGAGGACGTCTAGTGGCTGACATGCACAGAAGTGAAAGGAAAGTCCGATGCTGCACAACACATGCAATTGGAATATGGAATATGAGAAGTATGAATCAAGATAAAGTAGAAACTGTAAAGAAAGAAATGGAACATATAAGTTTGGTGTCAATGAACTAAAGAGGAAATGAACTGAATATTTTTGTTCAGACAACTGAAATTACAAATTGGGAAAAAATGTGTTGTTGCTTTAATATTGCTTTAATATTGAAGTAAGATATAGCACAGGCAGTTAGTGCCTATATAGCAAGTTCTGACCGAATAAAATCAATCAGATCCTTGGAAAACCTATCAAGATAAACAACATTCAAACATATGCTCCAACTACTGATGGTGAAGAAGATGAAATTGAAAGCTTTTATGCAAGCATCCAGGACAAAATTGATAACACACCAAAATAAGGCATGCTTGTACTCATAGTTGACTGGAACTCAAAAGGAGGGAACAAAGTAGGATCGAATGTTGGAGAAATTGGACAAGGGGAAAGAAATAAAGCGGGAGAATGACTCTGTGAAGCCAACAATTTGTTATTGCAAATACATATTTCCAGCAATTGAACAGGCAGCTGGACATATGGACATCACCAGATGGCCACTATAAAATCAAATAGACTACATAACAGGAAGCAGCAGATTGAGAAGATGTATTCTGTCTGCCAAAACAAGACCAGGAATGGATTTTGATACTGATCATGAATTATTAATATCCAACGTTACAGTGAAGCTTAAAAAAACCAGTAGAAATTGTAATGCCAAAATTTAAACAACATTTCTGATGAATTTAAAGTCCACATGAAGAAGAGGTTTGCATTACTAAATTCAGCTAACCATGAACCAGAAGATCTGTGGATTTAAACCACATAAAGACAAAGACAATAATTACAGTAACCAGCACAAAGGGAGAGAGGAGAACAACAGAAGGGGGAAAACAAGATATCTCTTTTGGAAGATCCAAGAAATCAAAGGGAAATTTAAGCCTAGATTAGGAATGCTGAATAACTAACAGGGAAACACACTTATCTGACTGGGGGTGGGGGTGGGGAGTGGAAACCTGAATTGTGGGCAAGAAGCTATTTTTAGTACAGAATGGTTTCATAGGCAAAGATGTCAGGCAAGGGTGGATTTATACCCTTATCTGTTTAATCTGAGTGCTCACTGGAAGGACAGATCCTGAAGCTGAGGCTCCAATACCTTGGCCATCTCATGAGAAGAGAGGACTCCCTGGAAAAGACCCTGATGTTAGGAAAGTGTGAGGGCAAGAGGAGAAGGGGACGACAGAGGATGAGATGTTTGGACAGTGTCATCGAAACGACCAACATGAATTTGGCCCAGCTCCAGGAGGCAGTGGAAGACAGGATGGCCTGGCATGCTCTGGTCCATGGGGTCACGAAGAGTCGGACACGACTAAACGACCAAACAACAACAACTGTTTAATCTGTACACAGAACATATACAGAAAGTCAGACTAGATTTAGATAAAAGACTGAAAATGGGTGGAAGAAACATTAATTATTTAATAATTAAAGATACAGATGACAATATCTTACTGCCAGTCAATTAAAATTTAATTAAAGTGAAAGAAAGTGCCAAAGCAGGACTGCAGTTGAACATTAAGACAGAAATCATGACAACAGAAGAACTAATCAATTTTAATGCTGGCAATGAAGACACTGAAATAGTGAAACATTTTGTCTACCTTGGATCAACCCTCAATCCAAACAGAGACTACAGCCAAGAAATCAGAAGAAAACTGAAACTTAGAGAAGGGCCGCAAAGAAGGAATCAGAAATGATAATCAAGTATAAGGATGTGTCACTGGAGACCAAGACCATCTATACTCTTGTATTGATATGCATGGGTGTGAAAGCTGGACAGTGAAGAAGGCTGACAGGAGAAAAAAACTTGATTCGTTTGAAAATTTGGTGTTGGAGACAGCTTTACAGATACCATGGGTTGCTATAAAGATGAACAAATGACTCCTAGATCAAATCAAGTTTGAACTATCTCTGGAAGCAAAAATGACAAAACTGAAGCTGTCATATTTTGAGCACATAATGAGAAGGCAAGATTCTTTGGAAAAATCAATAATGCTAGGAAAAGTTGAAGACAGCAAGAAAAGAGCCTCAGCCAAATATGAGATGGATGACTCCATAAAAGAGCCCACAGGAATGAGATTACAAAAGCTGAGCAGGGAGTTGAGGAGAGGGTATGTTGCAGATCTCTCATTCACAGGGTTGCCGTAAGTCGGAAGCAACTTCACAGCACATAAGAATACATATAATAAAAATTTAAAGGGCAGTTTCTTTTGATTATTACACAATGGAAGGGCTACTAACACAATACTTGACTGTCTAGGAATTTTACAAATTCTGTTAAATGGGCTGCATCCTCTTTCACTGTACATCTTTGGAAGCTCATTTCAATAATTCTTCCAATATATGGACAATATTGTTTTTGCTGAGGGTTCTCAATAGTATAATCAATGTACATAAAAAATTAAAAGCAATATTTGAAATTAAATGTGTTTAATTTATAGTTAAAAATGTGGAGGGGAGAAACAAGAGCAGAAAAAAGGAAGGAACAACATAAATAAACTAAAAAATTGCCTCATACATCTGCTCTTATGTATTATAATATACAGAACGGCCTTGCCTGCAAGCTTACAAGTTAAATATGATGGGGAAAAGTAGAAAGGGAAAAATCTAGAAATGAACTAGAGAAGAATTAACTGAAGTATAATGGTGTGGGAGTATATAATAATTTAGGAATATTTTAAAAACCTTAATAACAACTGCAATAGTTATTATGAAAGTCATGTAGTCCAGCTTTTGAGAAGACAGAAGTGTTGCCTGGGTTGGTACTGCTGCTCGCATTTCTGTGCAAAGTTCTGACAATTCAACTGCTTTATACAGAATGCCTGTTTGTGTCCTATATATATAGAGGCATAGCAACTGGAAAAAGCCACGTTTATTCTTCGCCCTGCTGATGAACCAAGGTTCACACATTTCTAGATAAAGAAATGACAGCCAAGTCTCTCAAGAATGGATTTGAAAGATGATCTTTATTTTAGGATCAAAGTATTATACTTAAACATTTGGGTGATAAACTAAAACAATCAGTTAAACTAGGCTGTTGTAATAGGAAAAAAACCTTGTTCTGCCAAGAAGACAATGGAGATGTATCATTCCCAGGGGAAATTCCATATAGTAATAGTTACCAAATTATAGTTAAAAGCAAGTAAGGAATTTAAAAGGACTGGGAGTTGATTACTGTATATAAAATGAACTGTACAACATACAAATATGGGCTGTGTGAGAAAGACAGCTTAGTTCCTATTCCTACTGCTGCTGTGATCTGCCACACTCAAATACTACATATGAGACTTAACCATCAATCGCACATGCAGACACTTATCAACTAGGTTCTAAGGTACTGTATAATGAAAAACAATATTTGCAGCTGCCTTAAAAAAAAAACTCCCAATGCACACCCTCCTTACTGAAAACAAAAATGATTCAAATAGCAAACTAACATCTTTCTCCAACCCTGCCAAGACACAAAATGGTTGCTGATCATGGGAGCAGCAGAATTTATCTGGCCAATGTGAGCCCACGCAAGGGTTCTGTGATTGGGGTTTCCAGAAGAGCTTGGGCTTTTCATGGGCACCTGAGTTGTCAATCTTCTTCTGCTTTAGGCTTCCACATTCTATTATGTTACTTTCATTTTCTGAGTGACTCTCTGGTGCCAACTGCCCCCCCCCCCCAATTTTCAGCATTCTGAAGCACTAAAGCAAAATGGGAACTTCAGAGAGCTCCCTATCTAATTCAAGTGCCATTTCACAGTTCCTCAATTTACTACTGATAGTTTCAGAAACATACAAATACCCCTGCTTGACTTTGTTTTTTGAATAAATTCTGCATACAAAGCACAGTCCTACTTTCCAGGTTTCCCTCAATTAAAAACACTGGGCCAGGAGGCACTGGAGGGACCATGCCCTCAAATTTTACTTGGACCATAGGCTGTTAATGCCAAAGCAATTGGAATCTAGTAGAAAAGAGACATTTCTCAGCATTTTATGGAAAATCCAGATTTAAGAATGAAATGTACAAGGCCTTTCTTCCTGCATACTTATTGTTACAGACAGCTATGACATCACCTGCCCGTCACTGCTGAAGCTGTGTTTCATCTACCAATGGCGTGACGTAGGGTGGGACAGAAGGGGTGGAGGTGTGATATATATAAGGGGAGTGAAGGGTGTGAGAGATTCTGATAGGGCTTGGAGATAGGGCTTTGAGATAGGGTTGAGATACTGTAGGGACGGTTAGGGCTTGGAGATACTGTGAGATAAGAACTGTGCTATATAGTGAGGGTCTGTGAGAGTGTGTGTGTGATTGTTATATTATTATAGTGATTGCTTTATTATTTATTCTTAAGTGATTTACCATTCCTTTTGTTTGTATTCAATAAACTTAAGTTTTTATTTTGAAATCATACTTTGGCCTGAAGATTCATTTGAGGGAATGGTTGGTGGCAGTGGAAACGAAGAGTGATTGAGTGTGACGTAACGGCCCCTTTGTGAGGTATAAGGTGGCTGTTACACTAGTCATTTCTGCTCAGGATAGTCTCAGCAAAACAGTTTGGCAGATGCCAAGGCTCTGGGGCCCACTAGTGTTAACACAAGAAAAAATTCAAGGACCCACTGTCCTGCATATTATATATGCACATCAAGGCCCAAAGGTATTTCCAAAGGGAAAGCAGACAACCCTCTAAACCAGTGGTCCCCAACCTTGCGTACCCAGATGTTCTTGGACTACAACTCCCAGAAGCCTTCGCCACCACCTCTGCTGGCTAGGATTTCTGGGAGCTGAAGTCCAAGAACATCTGGAGGCCCAAGGTTGGAGACCCCTGCTCTAAACCATCCATCTGTCATGTCGTTTAGTATGGCCCTTGAAAGGAACAAACAGTTGTGGCAACTTAAGAAGGATCCTACTTAGACTAGCATGTATTTCACTCTTTGTCTTTTAAAGACCTAGGCTGAAAGATATATGGATCAGGCAGCAGTGTCACAATGTCCCCATTTGTAGATTGCTGGGGATGGGCAGGAGTGCAATTTGTCCATTTTTTTTGTCTTTAAACCAGCAGTGGACTTGTTTTCACTGTTCCTGAGGGTAAGGTTGCTTAAGAAATAGGAGTGAAAAGATTACTAGAAAACTTACTTTAACAAACTTAATAGAAAACCAAAAATGAGGAAACTGGCTAAAGCCTGGGCACTTCAGAGCATAGTGGGAGATTATTTCTAGGATTTGGCTGTGACACTTATTTTATCTTCCGCAACAATGAGGGGGCACAAAATAATTAAAAGATGAATTAGAAGTAGAAGTACAATTATCATTAACTACTGACAGTACTAAGAAAAAGGAAAGGGAGAAAGAGATTTCCAGAGTACTATAATCAATGTATAACGGACTAAGCTCATACTGAAATAATACTTCAGAAAAAACAGAATAAAAAATAATGCTTGATAAGATTAGCATTTTTAGGAAATATACAAATAAATACTGTATTTTAAAGAAAAGTCACAAAATAAGACCAGAGTTTCAGTACCACACCAAAATGTATTCCAAATGCAGTAGATTTCATGAATACAACCATTAAAAGATGCCAACTGTGCTGGAAAAAATCCTAACCGATTCTTCTGCAGTCCTTTCCAATCGCATAGCAAGCGATTAGGAATCTTGATCCTTGTTTAAGAGTCCCTTGTGCACAAAACTGCATTAGCATTTTATGTTTGCTGCTTTGCACAAATGTTTGCTCAGACATCTACGTGAAGTTTTAAGCAACACATCACCACGGGAGATTTTCTTAGGTCAAGAGGAAAAAGGCAATGAATAAAATGGCGAACAAAGATATAAGTGAAACCCATCAGTTATATAACAATGCTGCGTACCTTCATGACTTTCTTCACTGGCAATCCCCTTTGTGTTGCATTCAGGAAACCTGTTATGTGTTTTTGAACGGTCCAATGATATAATTAACTATTCAAAGTAGCTGGAGAGTACATACAGATTTCCCCTGTGATACCTCAAAATGCACCACGTTATCCAGCTCTTTCTTCTCAAAAGAATGGCTGCATTTCATTAGTATACTGTACAGTACTTTATATTTTCGCATACCAAAGCCAATATACTATTACTATTGCACAGAAAATTATTTTTCAAACCTTTCCTCTGATTAACAAGACATTTCTTAATTATGTAACATCAACTGCAACTCCCCCCCTCTTGTTGTCTCTTTCCTATAACAATATCACTTCCTTTAAAGGGCTACTTTTACAAACCATTCAATTAGAAGATTTAAGGCAACAGAGTATTTGATGCAGCCTAATCCAAAATCTAGAAAATGAGTCTCAATATGTTAAAGCCAACTGTTAGTCCCAATGAGATCAGCCCTATTGAACCAACTGGACTTACACAACTGTTGACTCAGCAAGTTCCATGTATTCAATGGGTCCACCCGAGTTGGGATGAAGCATTGGATTTAGTTTAAAGGAGAATGCTAAACCACTTCTGAGTACTCTATATCTGGAAAACCCTGGAAAGTGTCAGTGTAACTTGGAATTGACATGATGGCACACAATTATTACTATTTACAAGGATGCACTATAATTATGGAAAAGTATGGATGTAGCAAGCATACTTCCTCTCTTCCTCTCTGATATCATGCCAAACATGACAGCAAGTGAACTGAGTTGCCATATTATTTGCATTTCTTATAGTATTGGCAAAAATTGGGAAAATCATTAAAGTAATAATTAAGAATCCTACACACATGCTAGACAAAACTGTTTTCTGGATTTTTTGTTTGGATGAGTGCAGCGGTGTATGTATATGCCAACTGTCCAAGACATTTTGGAATGATCAGTCTTTCTGCTCATCAGTGTTCAGTGCAGTAAGATTCTTCACACTTGAAGCAAAGGTTTGCTAACATGATAAAAGTGCAGTGACACTATGGTATTATTTTTACTTCCAACGTGTAAATACATCAAAAAATGGAAAACATTTTTAAAGCTTTATAACTATGTTTTGCATAATACTACAAACATTCTGAAACCTGAATTTAAATTCAACTTTCTCATTTGTAAAAACATCAAGAATCCATTCCACAGCTAGTTTAGTTCTAGGGTGGATAAAAATTAATGATTTTTGTTAAAAAGCAAATTGATTTAAACCATGATTTAAATTAAAAATTTGATTTTTTAAAAAATTTAAATTGCAAACTGCAGTGGAACCTGTTAAATTCAGCATGGTACAGCTGTAGAGCTACTGCTGCTTTCTCTCATGCTGGCCAACCTCAGGGTTCTTACTGGAAAGATGTCAGAAAGGGCTTTGTTTTGAATTTTAAAATATAAACAGATAAATATGGCTGAACAGGATGCTTGGAGTAACTAGGATCCATATTGTTTAAAGCTTTAAATCAGGCTTGTCCAACCTGCGGCCTGAGGGCCGCATGCGGCCCAGGTCAGCTCGTAATGCGGCCCAGTGCAATTTTTTATTTTTAAAGAAATTCCAAAGTTTCAAGTTACACTGCCACCGCTTGCGGCTGGAATGTGGCCGGGGCATGTCACAACAGTAGAGGGGGCGAGAGGGAAGGAAGGAAGGAGTGGGAGGGGATGGGACAGGGGGGCTGCGTGACTGCATTGCGTTGTCCCCGTCAATAGGTGGACCCCCTCCCGGGCCCATAAAGCCGCCAGAGTCGAAGCTGGCAGCCTCTGCTGTCTGAGATCGCAGCTGCCAGTAAGCGCGCTTGGAACGGGGCTGTGGAGGACGGCTAGGGCTGCCCCCTCCATGCGGCCCAAACCAAATGTATGTGCGGCCCAAACCAAATTTTCATCTTCTAATGTGGCCCAGGGAAGGTGAAAAGTTGGACACCCCTGCTTTAAATCATGCTTGGAAACAATAATGCAAATAGGTGTAACTGTGTTCCAGGTGGCTGCATTCTGCACTAGCTAAAGTTCCCAGACAACCTTTAGAGACAACCAAATTTACAGTGCATTACAAAAGTCTGGCCAGGCATCACTAAAAAGATGAATAACTGAGGAAAGAGCAGACCTTTTCAGATAGCTAGCTCACATAAACTGGTAATTCCTGGCCACCTGAGTTTCTCCAGCAAATGCAGACTATTCTCAAAATGTTTAACTGGTCTTTTAGAGGGTGTTCAATTCCTTTTAGGACTTGATGTACATTTTCTTCCACAGCAGATTCAAGGGACTGTGTCTGGATTAAGGATCAACTTGTTCATCTTCATCTATCCCGACTAGTCAACAGAAGTTGGTTCAAAAGCTCCCTTGCTTCTCCGAAAGAAGCAGATGTAAACAAGAGGAAAGCTGAGAATCATCCACAGACTGATATTTCAACCCAAATGTCTGGATTATTGCCCCAGAGTGATTTCATGTATCTGTTAATAACCTTCTACTGCTGACACATTAAAATTGGATTCTCAGCTATGTGTGATCCCATCCCTCACAAACCTTCTGCCATTCGTGTCCTAGTCATTGACCCTTGCATTTCATTCTCGCAAATCCTCAGAATACTAAGGTGTTGTAATAATATTAAAATGGCATATAGGATAGTGTTTCCTATATGCCTTCCTCTCCTTCAAATAAAGACCAGGACCTCTGGTTACATCCCAAGGAAAATCCTCAAAAGACTACTAAGAAATAAAGTATTTGGATCTATTAGGTTTTGGTTTCCCACTAGTGCACAGATTACAAAAGCCAAAAACTAAAAACTGGTCAAGGAATGCTTTGTCTATGTTTACTGGTTCTCCACCCACATATAATTTCTCTTTAGTCTTACATACCATGTTTCCCCGAAAATAAGACAGGGTCTTATATTAATTTTTGCTCCAAAAACACATTAGGGCTTATTTTCAGGGGATGTTTCATTTTTTTCATGTACAACAATCTACATTTATTCAAATATAGTCATGTCATCTTCTGGTTGCTGCACAATAGTGGAGGACAGGTTTCACTTAACTGGGGCTTATTTTTGGGGTAGGGCTTATATTACAAACATCCTGAAAAATCATACTAGGGCTTATTTTCAGGTTAGGTCTCATTTTCAGGGAAACAGGGTATGAAAAATAAGATATAAGGAAAATCAAATGTTGTCATATGTGCTGGCTCACAAATTAACTAAGACAGGCTTCATGAGATCCTGAGCTGCTCCTGATAGTAGCTTCAGCATCAATAAATATCCCAAATTATCAGTCTGTCAGCCCATTAAGGGAGACTGTCATTGACTGAATCCCCCAGAGCCTCATAGAATCTCAGTTTAGTCTCGAGTTTTCAACAACAGGTGCACATACTAAAAACTGGCCAACTACTAGACAAGAACATAACAAATGAGATGGAATCACTGTACAAATGATATCACCTCTTCATCATTTTTAAGAAGAACTTGTAGTTGTATTTCAGAATCCTGTAATCTCTCTCAGTTTATCAATTCTTGGTAATGCAAGTCAGATTGACATGATGCCCTTTAGTTAGGTCAGTGATAAAAAGTTCCTTCCAATTAGTTGACAAACCATTCCTTAGCAGCCCTACAGACTAGAAGGGATATTGCTACCCAACAGAGTTCCTGAGGCTGGAAGTTGGACTAATAGCAAAACCAGCATTTCATAGTCTAGATTGTTCTCCTGTCAGACAATAACTTCATTTCCTACAGCATCATGACATTGTCTTTTCTGCAGTTTACTAACACTGGCTTCATAAACCTCTTTCTTCCAAATATGCCCCAATCAATCTTAAGTCTACAAAACAGTTTACACAACTAATATAGATAATATAATAAGCTTAGAAAAGTTTATGTCAACTAAACTCTGGAAAAAATATTGACTTTTAAAAATGGAAAGCTAGGCATACATTTAGCCATTCCTTTTCAACTGTATTGAATAACTGCTGAAGAAAGCTTGTGTGCGTGTTGTGGGGGGCTTTCTTCATAAACTACTCTGGCCACTGGACTACTGACTACTATTCAACAGTGCATTTTATGTCACCTATTACGTTATTATCACAAAGGATTTAATTAAAGCAAAAAGGATTTAATTAAAGCAAATACCAAAGAAGTAAGTGTTGCAGATAATACAGCATCTCTTAAAAGTGAGAAACCCATATATCATAGATTTCAATAAAGAGTAATAAATTTCAAATAACTAAATGTTCTGGTCAACTGACACCAAAATGTTTGAATGTATGTCACAGTATAATACTGCAGACAGAGCTAAAGTTGAAGACTAACCCTGTTAGGATCAATATTTATTTATTTATTTATTTATTTATTTATTTATTTATTTATTTATTTATTTATTTATATCCCGCCATATATGTACAGAAGGGCAGACAATGGGAAAGATAGCAATCTTACCGTCCACCAGCAGGTATGTTCTATTGTTACCCTTAATGGCTGTTAAAAGAAGGAGAATGGATGGAAACAGATTCTTATTTTCACCCAAACATTCACTGAGATGTTCATTCTCAATGGAAAACATGTGAGACAAGAACTTAATTTCCCATTGATTTAATTTGATTTCTTGAACTGTACTAGGTACTGTAAAAGCACTGACCTAGTCATTCATTTGTCTGAAGGTCAGAATAAACAAACTAATTGTTTTGTTTCCCTGGAGATAATCTGTTCTTCCTGTATTCATTATTCATGGGTTTACCTCCAGGTACCATCTACTAACACAATATCTGCCAATTTCATATTGGAACTTCCCCTAGTGTTTAAAGATCAGACAGAAGCTATGTAAATATATAGAGAGAACTGTAATGGAACTTCACTGCTATCTTTCAGCTGCCATACTTAGACAAGACCATTGCAAATTAGAGCTTTAGTCACAATCCTGACTCACAATTTCCAGAAATAATATAGTTTGCTTTGATGTGACAACACAGAAATGAATTCTGCACAATATTCTGATATATTCTCGAAATAATTTGTGTGAATGAGCCACATGGATGTTAATTTTCCATATAAAATACAGTAGAAACGAGAAGAAAAGCTAAATGTCAATAACAGAAAATTTTCAAGAAGAAAATAATCAAGGAACAACTGATTATAAATTACTTGCTAAAAGCTCTGAAAACTAAAACATGAAAGAACTACTGTAGAAAAGCAGCATGGGACATATCCTAGTCACTGAAACAAAGTCAGTGGTCTAATAAGCATACATTAATCTAGGAATTACACGATTAAGTCATGGCAGTTTGTCACCTTGTAACCTGCTTTAACACCAATTAACAGTGTTACACTGACAATGCTGAATACTATAATTAGCAAGGAAATGTTTAAACATTGCAGATGATGCATTATATAGTCAAACAGTACCCAGAGCCCAGAATTAACTGATAATCCTCACCTCTTTGGGGAGCAAGGAAATAAAGTCTCGTTGAAACTGGGGCTCTATCACTTGCATCATATGTTTCACTTGTGTTGGTTCACAACTATCAATCAATTCATCTAAGGCAAGTAACTTCTCTGGTCCACTCCAGCTCTGTGGGAGACAAAATTATGCTTAGTTTCCATAGTGTTATTTAAGTATGCACTTCATAACTTTATATTTGAAAGTTGTTGTAAGAACACACTGTGATGAAAGCAGACTGGAGTATCATGTAGTACTTCGGAAGAAAATGTAAATGAAAAGCAGGTGCACACAGTCATCCAACTGTTTCTTAGAAAACTTGAAATAAAAATGAGAAATAAAGACTGCAGAAGTTTATAACAGTAACTTCATTTTAAGGTTCATTTGGTCTTGTTTATTGAAAAAAAAAGGTTTTATAACTATATATATGTACATCTGCCACAGTACAATCTCCTCGATTCCCTGCTCTAAAGCAGTATTTCGTAAACATTTTATATTAGAAATGAAAGGAGTTTTGTCTGGTAGTTTTTTTTACTTCATCTTCTTACTAATGGGCACCATAAAATCTGATGTTTTTAATAAAGCATTCATCTGTGAACACAACAGATTAGAAAAACCATTTGCAGAAAAATTAATAACTGAACATCCAGAATAACAAGCATATCATCTCTCAATCTGGGCTCAAAGTTTTGATTTGCTATACAAATGCCATTTTGAAGAAAACAATTCTGGAAAAACAGTAGAATAAAAGACAATGTATTTTGAAACTGCATGTAAAGCACCTCCAAGAGAATATAGAAAAACACCATAAGGGTACGTCTGTGATGCTAAACTATGGTTAACTGTTACATGCACAAACAAAAATAACCTCACATGAAAGCTCAGTTTTTCCTCTTCTTCCTCCATGCCCAGGAGGGAGAAGAAATCAGAATTCATTTGCTCTTTAAGAGATGCCTAGTTTTTGGTACAAGAACCCAGAAATCATGACTTAAAAGGAAAATCAGTTAACCACCAAACAAGCCAGTAGCAAACCTTGTGGTTTTGTATATTAACTGTACAAGTCTTTTGTACACAGATAGAGTCTGAGAGAAACTAATGGGGGCATTATTTAAATCCCAGATGATAAGCATTCATACGATCAGAAGTGATAAAGAACAAAACATTATGTTTGAAATTGACTTAGCAGTTAAACTTTTGAGAACAGCCTTTAAGGTGTAAGTTAAATCTCTATATTTACCTCAAAATTACAATACACATCATTTCCTGATCCAATGGGTTCCCTAGTTTCCTGTTGGGTATATATGTTGTTGTTGTTTAGTTGTTAAGTCGTGTTCGACTCTTCATGACCCCATGGACCAGAGCATACTATGCTTTCCTGTCTTCCACCGCCTCCCGGAGTTGGGTCAAATTCATGTTGGTAGCTTCGATGATACTGTCCAAACATCTCGTCCTCTGTCGTCCGCTTCTCCTCTTGCCTTCACACTTTCCCAACATTGCAGTCTCTTCCAGGGAGTCTTCTCTTGTCATGAGATAGCCAAAGTATTGGAGCCTCAGCTTCAGGATCTGTCCTTCCAGTGAGCACTCAGGGTTGATTTCCTTCAAAATGGACAGGTTTGTTTCCTTTGCAGTCCAGGGGACTCTCACGGATCTCCTCCAGCACCACAATTCAAAAGCATCAATTCTTCAGCGGTCAGCCTTCTTTATGGTCCAGCTCTCACTTCCATACATCAGTCCTGGAAAAACCGTACTTTTGACTATGTGGACCTTTGTCAGCAAGGTGATGTCTCTGCTTTTTAAGATGCTGTCTAGGTTTCTTGTCACTTTCCTCCCAAGAAGCAACCGTCATTTAATTTCGTGGTTGCTGTTAACATCTGCAGTGATCGTGGAGCCCAAGGAAGTAAAATCTGTCACTGCCTCCATATCTTCCCATTCTATTTGCCAGGAGCTCATTGGACCAGTGGCCATGATCTTAGTTTTTTTTCATGTTGAGCTTCAGACCTTTTTTTTTTTTTTTTTTTGGCGCTCTCCTCTTTCACCCTCGAAAAGCATGTGGTGGCACTGCGGGTTAAACTGCAGAAGCCTCTGTGCTGCAAGGTCAGAAGACCTGCAATCATAAGATTGAATCCACGAGACAGAGTGAGCTCTCGTCGCTTGTTCCAGCTCCTGCCAACCTAGCAGTTCAAAAGCATGCAAATGCAAGTAAATAGGTACCACCTCGGTGGGAAGGTAACGGCGTTCTGTGTCTAGTTGCGCTGGCTACGTTACCATGGAAGATTGTTTTCAGACAAATGCTGGCTCTGCGGCTTGGAAACCGGGATAAGCAATGTGCCCTAGAGTTGGACACGACTGGACAAATTGGCAAGGGGAACCTTTACCTTACCTTTCACCCTCATTAAGGGTTTCTTTAAGTCCTCCTCACTTTCTGCCATCAAAGTGGTATCATCTGTTGATATTTCTTCTGGCAATCTTAATTCCAGCTTCGGATTCATTCATTCCAGCTTTTCATATGATGTATTCTACATATAAGTTAAATAAGCCGGGGGACAATATACAGCCTTGTCATACTGCTTTCCCAGTTTTGAACCAATCAGTTGTTCCATATCCAGTTCTAACTGTTGCTTCCTGTCCCACATATAGATTTCTCAGAAGGTAGATAAGGTGGTTAGGCACTCCCATTTCTTTAAGAATTTGCCACAGTATGCTGTGGTCCACACAGTCAAAGGCTTTTGTGTAGCCAATGAAGCAGAAGTAGATGTTTTTCTGGAACTCTCTGGCTTTCTCCATAATCCAGTGCATGTTTGCAATTTGGTCTCTAGTTCCTGTGCCCCTTTGAAATCCAGCGTGTACTTCTGGGACTTCTCAGTCCACATACTGCTGAAGCCTACCTTGGAGGATTTTGAGCAGAAGCTTGCTAGCATGTGAAATGAGTGCAATTGTATGGTAGTTGGAGCATTCTTTGGCACAGCTTTGGGATTGGGATGTAGACTGATCTTTTCCAATCCTCTGGCCAGAGCTGAGTTTTCTAAACTTGCTGGCATATTGAGTGCAGCACCTTAATAGCGTCATATTTTAAATTTTAAATAATTAAACTGGAATGCCATCACCTCCACTGTCCTTGTTATTAGCCATGCTTTCTAAGGCCCACTTGACTTCACTCTCCAGGATGTCTGGCTCAAGGTCAGCAACCACACTATCTGGGTTGTCTGGGACATCCAAATCTTTCTGGTATAATTCCTCTGTGTAATCTTGCCACCTCCTCTTGATGTCTTCTGCTTATGTTAGGTCCCTCCCATTTTTGTCCTTTATCATGTCCTTCTGTGCACAAAAGGTTCCTTTAATAGCTCCAATTTTCTTGATCAGATCTCTAGTTTTTCCCTTTCTATTATTTTCCTCTATTTCTTTGTACGGTTCATTTAAGAAGGCCCTCTTGTCTCTCCTTGTTATTCTTTGGAAGTCTGCATTCAATTTTCTTTACCTTTCCCCATCTCCCATGCATTTTGTTTCCCTTCTCTTCTCTGCTATTTGCACAGCCTCATATATATACTCTAATTTCCCCCGCAATACTGTTAAAATGACACTATGGCGAAGTGCATGCACTGAAGTAGTCCGTGAAAGATAGTATGAATATGTTAGATAATTCAGATACAAAACTAGGTACAGTGGGGTCTTGACTTGAGAACTTAATCCGTATTGGAAGGCGGTTCTCAAGTCAAAAAGTTCTCAGGTCAAATCTGCATTTCCCATAGGAATGCATTGAAAACCATTTGATCCGTATCTGCTCTTTTCCGTCCATAGAAACTAATGGGAAGCTGCTATTCCGCCTTCGACCACTAGAGGGGGATATTTTGTTTCTTTTTTTCTTAGGTCAAGAAAGGTTCAGGGAAGGCAGGGAAAATACAGTCCAGGCAGTACCAGGCAGTCTGAAGACTGTCTCCCAATCCACTCTCTAAACGCTGGGAGGAGTGAGGAAGCAGACAGGCACCCTTTTCACTGGCCAACAGTTAACTGAAAGTTCACATTTTGCACTTTCCCTGCCTCCCACATGGTTTTTTTTTCAGTTCTTAACTCAAATCTAAGTACTTAAGTCAAGTCAATATTTTCCTATGAGAGTGGTTCTTAAGTCAAAATGTTCTTAACTCAAGCCGTTCTTAAGTTAAGACCCCATTGTAGCAGTATATGAATATGTATGTGGATATATTTTGATTCACATAAGTTTTCATACCAAATATAGATTCATTGTCTGAAAATGACAAAACTGAATGTTGAGCAAAATAGTTGGTTAGTTAGTGAATGAATGAATGAATGAATAAATAAATAAATAAATAAATAAAATAAAATAAAAACCATGTGCCTTCAAGTCAATTCTGATTGATGGTGACCCTTTTCAGGGTTTTCCAGGTAGAGGATACTTAGAAGTGGTTTACCATTCCCTTCTGAGGGTATCCTGGGACTGTGCAGCTTGCCCAAGACCACACAGGCTGGCTCTACTTGCAGGAGACATTGTGTGAAATTGAACTCCCAACCCCTTGCTCTTCAGCCAGCTGGCTAGTGAAGCATTAATTATCCATGGAAGCTACAAAGATTAAGAAGCTTCATTAACACATGGTGCGGTTGTATGAATACTGGAGACAGCTAAGCAATCAGACCCTATTACATCAATATCTATTCACTTCTGAGTCTGGTCAAACTAGTGGTATTGAACTCTTAATAGTACTGTCTTGACAAAGGAAGTTAAACGACCACCTATACTTATGTAAACTTGCCAAGATAAGCAACAGAAATACCCTGAATGTATGTTCTCTACAAGAATTAAATAATTTAGCACAATCAACCGTCTGGTCCTTGTAAGTGGTAGCTGCATATTTATATTCCTGAGTAGAAATGGGCATGAATCGGAAAAAATGGTGGTTCATTTCCATTCATGATTCATCAAGGTTGACAAATCAGAAATTACGAATGTATGAGGTTTTTTTTCTGACAAATCGATTCACCAATTTGTTGTTGTTTTTTTACTTTAAAACCCTATAAAATGCCTAGAGACACCAAATTCGCAGGGAAGCTTCCCCTGACTCTCCTCTACAAGCCGGGGAAGTTTGGTGAAGTTTGGATTTTGGACATCCAGGTTATACAATAACAAGAAGGCCCCCTCCCAGGAAAGTTCCCCCCAGGCAACCAGAGACACCAAAATCACAGGAGCACATTTAGATCCTTCCCTATTTCTTTTAAGTGAGACCTAGAGGCATTTCCATTTAGTGAAGTGGGATATATTTTGTCTGCTTCTTGTTTTTATGTCATTTTTAGAACTAATAATGGTATAGCTGGCCTATAATGCTGTATTTTGTGGTTACTTTTTTGTTGACATTTGTTTTCATATGATTTTACTGCATCTGTGAGCCATCTTCATAAATACTATCAACTAGATGTACAGATAAACAATCTGGAAGTCTTTGAAATGAAAAATAGTGTCCACATTTGGCCATAGTTATTCTATTTTCTGCAAAGCAAAAGTAAACTAAGGAGAATTTGTATAAGTGAATTTTAGACTACTGGCCACAAAGGTTTACACCTGTGACTTTGCTCCTATTGTCTTTTATTTTAATAAAACAAATTGATAATCAGTAAGGAGCTAAAAAAAGAAGGGATGACTACTGAATATAGTTATCTCTGTTGCAGCAAACAATCTTGCTATAAGCACTATAACCCGTGAAAAATAGATTCATTGTTTGCATTGTTTTGGTATCCATGTGCTCCTCTGAGTGACATCATATCCCTCAAATGGCCGTTACATCAGATACAGTTAGGAATAAGTGGAAAACAAGATGTATGTGCCATAAATACAGCTGATGCCTACTATGCCTGTTATATGTACTTCACCAAATGCCTCCAACCAACAATCTGCCCCTTGCTTATATATGGTTCTAATATTAAAAACAATGTATTAATTATATCTGCAACATAGTTTTTTTACATATATAAAGGAAGCATGGTCAGTTATCTCTAATGGGAAAGAGGAAAGTCTATGACTAATCTTTGTAATATATCTATGTAATCAGCGATCTTAATCACTTAATATTTTCCAAAAAAATCTCTTTCTAACTAGATACAGATAATTAAATGAAAACCAGTAAATTCCTCTCCTTACCGATGCATTTGATCATGAATGTACATCAGCTGAGCCTTTGTCTTAATCATACATATACTACCATATGCTTGCTTTGATGCCTAGTTGAGTATCACTCAGAAGTGAATTAGGTTGATAGTTCTTGTTAACCCCACATACTGGCTGAAATCCTGATTAGCATAATTATTCACACTAGAATAGGTCCACTGAATCAGTTGAGAATTTGCAAGTCAATTTCTCTGTAAGTTCCATTGATTCAAATGGACCTATTCTAGTTGTGACTTACTTCAGCATAGTAAGCCACAACTAGAGTAGGACCAGAATCAATGGAACTTACAGAGAAGTTGATTCCTGAAATCCCCACTGATTCAATGGCTCTACTCTATTTCCACTTACTACACTAAATGACAGGATTTGGTCTGTTTGTTTATAAGCAACGTGCAGAAATTAATACTCTATTTCCCAAAAAATAAGACCTAGGCTAACATAATATCTTTGGATTTCTATCTTGAATAATGGTTAATTCTCTGTAAATTGTGGTATAACTGTTTTATATGTTAATTGTTTTATATTCTCTGTTGTGAGCCGCCCAGAGTACACTGGACCCTCAACTTAGGCGCAGCTCCACTTGCGAACTTTTTGAGTTACGGACTTCTCCAGCCACAAATTTCACTTCGGGCTTCCCCCTGTAGGCCCGGTCTACCAGGCTTTCCCGGGGAGTAGACAGGGCCTACTGGCGGAAGCCCTCCCCTGGTAGGCCCGGTGTACCCTGGGAAAGCTGGCAGTGGTGGTGGACGACGACCTCCAAGAGGCCTCCCATGGTGGCAGAGAAGCCCTTGGAGGGCTTCGGCAGCGGCGAGGGCAGCGGCGAGGGACCCCTTCGGACCGGTAAGGTGCTGCTTTTTGCATTTCTTTTCCTTTTTTGGTGGTGGTGGGTATTTTTTTTCTTCGGCCAGTTCTGGATTAAATGGTTTTCAATGCATTCCTATGGGAAATGGACCCTCGACCTACAGACTTTTCTACCTGCGGCCACCGTTCCAATACAGATTAATTCCATAAGTCAAGGGTCCACTGTAGACTGTGTCTAGATCGGCGGCATACAAGTTCAATCAATCAATCAATCAATCAATCAATCAATCAATCAATCAATCAATCAATCAAATAACCTGAAAATAAGTCCTAGTAAGATTTTTCAGGATGCTTGTAATATAAGCCCTACCCCGAAAATAAGCCCCATTAAATTAAACCCCACTATCCACCATTGTGCAGCATTGTGCAGCAACCAGAAGATGACATGACTGTAAAATAAAACTTCCCCTGAAAATAAGCTGTACTGCGTTTTTTTGGAGCAAAAAGTAATACAAGACCCTGTCTCATTTTCGGGGAAACACGGTATCTCTCCCCTACCTTTATTTCTCTTCAACTTGCAGTATGAAACCAGAACCTAAGGATTTTAAACATGCAAATTTGGTAAAGGATCTTCATGATATATTTTCAAGTTCATTGTAACAAAAGGAAACTCTGAGTTGTTCTGGAGAAGAACTGTAAATGGCAAAAACAGTGAAGAATTCATGCTCTTGATTAGATATTGGAAACATTCAGATTCACACTACTGAGTTTTTGGTGGGGGAAGGCTGGTTAAGAAGATGGGAGGCAAGCAATACAGTTCAAAAGACTGCAAGAAGTTGAAGATTATTTGAAATTGGAGAAAATGATACTGAAGTTATTTGAAGCACTAAGGTTTATACGCATAAATCTGAGGAAATCCCTAAGCATGAAAAGCATGTACAAAGGTCTATGGATAATTGGCATGGTAAAGCAAGATTATATGGCCCATTTTTTAAAAGCTACTTTTAAATTTTGTATTAACAGCAGTGTATGTAATGTAAACATACTGGAAGGAACATCTACCTTGCACAAAACAAAACATCCTTTTATTGAAATGCTGAAAGAAGAGAATGTCTAGATCTCTAACTGCCAATACTAATCTCAGTACTAACCTCAATAATATTACAAAACAAACGATCTATGGCTACAACCACTGGCTGTTATATGCCTGTATAATTAGAGAAAAAACACTTTATTTTCCAGATCTCTCACTGGGTTCTTATGTAACATTGAGGGCTAGACGCATTACCTCACTTCAGAGCTTATTAGCTTTTTAAAAACCCAATCTTATGCTAAATATCAGTCATACTACTGAGATATTTCACACAGTTACCTCATTGTAACTCTGTCCAGCTTTCAGGCCATAATATACATTAAAACATTTTAAAGGGTTTAACATGGCAACAAGCAAGTTCAGGTTACATAAATATTTAAAATATTTATATTCCAGTTTTCTCTTCAAGTGGACCCAAGGCAGCATACAATATTAAAACAGTATTAAAAGCTAAAGAAACAAAACATTTCAAAATAATTAAACTGATAATTAAATAGAATAATGAAACTGATATATTAAAATTAGTCAATAAAACGGGTTAAAAATTAAAAAAACCCAAGAAAAACACAAGAGTCCCATTCTTTAAAAACACCTTGGTCTTGTTTGAGGTAATTTTCTTTAAAAACCACCACCACCACCACCACCACCCTCTTAGACAGACAGTCAATCAGAGAAATTCTGCCTGAAGAAAAAGTCTTTGCCTGCTTTCGGAAGGATAGCAAAGATGGGGCCAGAGTTCCATAGTTTGGGAGAACTAGTAGAAAAGGATTTCTCTTGTGTCTTCACCAAATGCACCAGTGAGGGTGGTGGAACCGTAAGAAAGGCATCCCTTTATGATCTTAAAACTGAAGCAAGCTCATATCAAGAGATATAGCCTTTATGACAGCTGGGATCCAAGTTGTTTAGGGCTTCAGAAGTTAAAACCAGTACTTTGTATTGTGCCCTGAAATGGAACTATCTAAAAGCAACATCTTGGACCTAATTTAGTTTCCAACCACTTTCCAAGTCAGCCCCACATAGAGTATGTTACAGTAATTCAAAGAGGATGTAACTGTGTCTATCAGTGTATCAGTGATGTATCAGTGTGGTCAGATTAAGACATCTCAAGGAATGGGCAAAGCCAGCACACTAGCTTTAACTGTGCAAGTGTATTCCTGACCACCACTGAAACCTGGGCATCCAGGCTCAGTGATGGATCCAAGAGCATAAGCAAACTGTGCACTTGTGTTTTCAGGGGGAGCTTAGTGCCATCCATCACAGGATGATTGCCTCTTCTCTGATCTATGTTTCGACTAGGAGTCTTGTCTGAGTTAATTTTCAGTTGATTCACCCTCACTCAGTCCACTGATAGCAGAATTTGAAAGTACAGTACATATGAAATATATTATTTTTGTGACTATATCAATGGTGTGATTTGCAAATATGTTAAAATTTTAAAATTTTAAATTTAGTGTATACCTTAGTATTGCATCTTCTTAGGGGAAATTAGGAGTAGTATCTTACACTATTATTTGAAGGAGAATGGTTCGTATTTTTTATATATCCTAAAGAAAGCAATGTTGAGAATATACATGATAACCCTAGACGAAGACAATAAGCTGTTTTCATAAGATTTAAAACAGAGCATTAAGTCTAAAAAGAAGTAATGTACAGTACTACACTCAGAGTTATATACTGGACTCAGAGGAAAAAAGTAATTAGAACTCAGCACTTAGAAATTAATAAATATGCATCAAGGAAAATTGCATGCTGTCAACCAAAAATATTATGCAAACTGGAAAATACACAATGTAAGAAAAAATATGCAATTTTGCACAAACATTTGAATATTTTCTTATTTTGATATTTATAGGGAAGGCCAAGGAGTTATATAAGGAACTAAAGCCCTGATCCTAGTCAGTAGGGATTACATTCCTATACTTCTCTGGCTTTTAGATTTCAGGATACATTCCCCACAATCTTTTGAACTTAAAAAAAATTTCCCAAGAAACCTTATTCTGAAGAATTATATTTTACACTCTTCTGGATACCTATGGAATTATGTCATACATGCTGCTCTTATGATATCCATCTCGTATCAGTTCTCAAAAGTATGTATTTCATTGTTTGTTTTATGCTTTTTCAAGGCTTCTGTGTATAGCAAATAAGAATCATGAAAAAGTGAAATATACCTTTCAAAGTCTGAACTTTTTTGCCCAGTGTGTAATGACAATTCTTCAAACAAATTTTAGATGTACAGTATGAATTCAACTTAATCTTATATTCTAACAATGATGAAATCACAAAATCATAATCAAAATATATAGTGACTTAAATCTAGGAGTAAGTTGCAAGTGGAGTAAATCCATTGAATCAATGGGGATTTGGTGAGTCAACTCGTCCATAAATTTCATTGATTCAATAGGCCTAGTTGTGATTTACTACTGCATTTCAACTGATTTATGTGAATTCAAGTTGATACTTTATACTGTACACACAGTATAAAGTATCAGATTTTGCACACCAATAACTCTACCCTAATGGAAATCAGGGTCCCTTAACAAGACCTTTAATATGGCACCACGTTCATCTGAAACACAACTTCCTATAGTCAAGCCAACAGAATCAGTTTTCAGGGATCATGTGAGTTATAGTTCAAACATCTTAGGATGACAAAGCTGCTTAAATTTAACCAAGGCAGATCTTATTGAATGCATGCTCCAATTTGCTTCTAGAAAATGCACCTTTTGATTTTTTTGCCCACATGACTATGGCACTCTACCACATGGTCTGAGGAGTAGTTATATCCTTCCAATGATGTGACCTATGGACTCCAGCACTCAAAAAGTGCAGATTTTTGAGCTTTATAAAATAGAATTTAATTATTTGTGTAGGATAAGCAATGTTGAGGTTTAGGTCAGTAATCTCAGATGCACAGTAGCAGATTTTCATTCCATTTCCAAGCCACAACACTCTGAGATTTAAATCTCTTAATTTTAGCTGTAAAGATTATAGGGTGGCAATGTGAAATTTACAAGCTCAGTGAGATCAATGGTGAAGCAAGATTAATTAATTAATTAATTAATTAATTAATTAATTAATTAATTAATTAATTAATTAATTAATTAAATTTATATGCCGCCCACTCTACCCAGAGGTCTAGGATAAAAGACTGTTAGTAAATAACTTTCCTCCTAACGTATCTCACAAATTTGTTTAAAACCTTCTCTGCATTTAAGGCAAATTTATGAACATGAAGGTTATAACAAAACAAAGAACCCAGAAACCATCTTTAAATAGCTCTAAAAGGTTCAACAACTTACACTGCATGTTCTTGCAATATAGAGTACAGTACAGTGGGCTGGGCTGGATCCAAATATGCTAGCTAAAGGCTAAACCCAAATGAACCCAATTCCAGAGTTGTTTCCTTTATTTGTGCAAGTTCTTGTGTAAGACTTTGCACAAGCTCATTCTCAGGGCTTATTAGCACCAGCTAACTAGCACTTATGCATCAGAGTTTGTATTCCCCCTTTCCTTTCTTCCCTGCTACATTCTAAACACAATTCCTGATGCATTGTAGCACTTCAATGTGGGAATTCTTCCATTAGCTCTTGCATTAGTGGCACTACGTATATAGTATTCTTAACATTTTCTCATTCTCTTCACAATCCTTTGGATCTAAGTCATTGAATCTAAATATTCCTAATGCATATGTTCTGATTTATAACTCCTACAACGTACACCAAGACAATGAATTCTATCCAGTGTTGCATGTTGGAAGTCTATTTGCACACAGGACCGTTCTCCATTCTTCCTCCCTATTCTGGCTTCTAAGGATATGGCATGAAGAGCTGAAGTGGCAGCAGGATCTGCTCAAAATCAGGCAAAAGAAGCTGAGGTGAGCGGGAAATTGATCTTACAGATGTCTCTTGCTTGATTTTGGTTGGTGGTTCCCCTCCTACTCTAGCTCCACACACTACATTTAAGGTAATCTTAAGGGTCTCCTCCAGACTTTACGGGAGGAGACCCTCATCCAGGTTTTAAAGGGGGATACCCTTATCTAACAAGGAACTTCAGTTAGATAATAAACCTGCTTGACTGAGAAGACTTCTGAATTCGGTCTACAATTATACATATTAGACAAAACTCACTGTATTTATCTGTTTTTGCTGATTTTAATCTTGTCAGCTCTTAATGATATGAAGGATACAGCACATGCAAAACTAATGAAAATCAGAGAAAGATTTCAACATTTTAAAAAGTGGCAAGAACTGACTTTGTTCATTTTGACCAGTTCACTGATCAATGTTGACTATGATGGGCTTCATTAAATAACATTTTTAGTCCAAAAAACTGTAAGAATGTTTACTAGCAGAAATGCAGCATTTGCATTGAATCTAAGAAACTGACTACTGATCATAATGGCAGTAATTTCTAACGCTAGCTCATTTCTCCTTTTTATAATGTTTTAAAGTAGTTTTCAGTTTATAGATAGATCTCTCTAAACACACTATATTGCTGGTTATTTAATTTAGCTCAGCAGAGATGTATTAAGTTTTGTTGTAACTGTGAAACAGTACTAGAAAACCTCAGACAGAGGAGAGGGTTAGGTTACTACATTAATCTCTACTGGTGAATATTATTTCATGTTACATAATTTTTAATCTGTGCTATTTCTGTATGGAAGAATCTATTTCCATTTTTTAAAATTTTTGAAATCTTTCAAATAGAGAACGAATTATTTATTATTTTCCATTTTATTCATAATTAAGAGCTCTAACACACTATAAGGGGGTCTACTGCAAAGACATATTGCAATATTTTGCTTTTAATTATCTTAATAAATTCAGAAAATGCCTAGGTTTACAAATCCCATGTAACAGTCTTTGCACTAACATTTAAAACAGCAAGATAAACAAAACATATTAAACACAGCAGTTCAACTCATTATTATTATAGGGGGGAGGGGACAGAAATGAAAGTGGTATGGCCCTGTTATTGACTGCATATATTGTAAAAATAACAGTTATCTCACAGTTTGTAATAAACTATTCAGAACTATTCCAGTTGGTTGTCTAGGCAAACTTTAACAACTGTTTACCTGAAACATCTTCAGCCATTCCTGGAGGCCTGTGGGCGGCTGGATAGATGTAATTCTACGCCGTTGCTGTCCTTGACCATTAGCTGCTCTGAGGTCTCCAAAAGTAGTTGGTGTTGCTGAGCAAGGAACAAGCCCAGTAGTGCTACAGAGGGGGGGAAGGCCAATACATTTGTAGGATCTATTTAGTTCTGGTAAACATAATGCACTAGTATCATAATTCACTGCTCTTTATTCAGGTAACCCTCATCATTGTTCTCTTATTCATTATTATTGTATTGTCCCACCACTCTTTCCCTGATGTTTTACGTTTATCTATAGTAGCTGACGAGAGGTGAAAATAAATTCAAGAATACGTAACAACAAAGACTGAAGATGAAGTTCACATCAATGGTATTTTTCACTTGCTTTTGTTAAACTTCAGACCACCATGTCACAGGACAAACCATTCTGAACCTGCACTTCATCTAATTTGAAGTAATTTACTATGAGATATGAGTACTGTTAACAAAAAAGAAGACAATGGCAAAAATCCTGTTGCTCAGGCTAGTAAATTGCACTAGAGTAGACTCAGTAATCAAAGGGAGACTTAGTCACCTCCTCCATAAATTCCATTGGCTCAAATGAGCTACTCTAATCCCAACGTAGTAAGTAAATCACATCTCTCTCTCTCTCTCTCTCTCTCTCTCTCTCTCTCTCTCCATCTATCTATCTATCCATCCATCTGTCAGATCTGTCTGTCTATCTGACTGACTGACTGGTTCAACTAGTGGCAAAGCCACTACTCTGGGTAGCTAACAGGAAAAAAAAAATCAAAACAACATAATATAATAATAATAATAGAAGCAACAATAAACATTCAAAAAGCATCATAGAAGGCATGCTCCCTAAAATATAACTTAAAAGGACTATATAACTACAAGAACAATAGGTGGATGGCAGAGAAGAGGTACACAAATTGAAAATATAGTAAAAAAAGAAAATTAATCTGGGGCAAGGCTATGAAAATCTTTCAAGAACAGCCAGGTCTTGTTGTTTCCTAAAATCAAGGAGGGACTGGAGAAAACACCAAAGCAATGAGGCCACCACAGAGAAGGCCCAGTTTCAAGTGACAGATTTCCAGGCCTCCCTCAGAGTGGCCACTCAGCGCATCCCAGTATAAGAGGTGTGGATGGGACAGATAAACATTTTGAGGGTGAGACACTCAGGCAATTAGAATAGACCCATTAGAATCAATGGGAATTGCAGAAGATGTGACTCATCAAATTCCCATTGATTCACTAGGTCTGCAATTTACTACACTAAGCCATGGGATTTTGCCTACTAGATACACTGATATATAACTAGTTGGGCAGTTGTTTGGATCCTGGTCAAAGTATAGCCTACTGAGGCATTGAAATATGTGTACACTAGTCACACAAGTAAGTGATACACTCTGGTCCCACCTTCCTATGTGTAGAGGGCAACATATTCATGGGATTTCTCCTGATATAGAAAATGTCCAACAATTAAGGGGGTGGGGCCTCTGGTGCAACTGTCCTCCACTACCTGGCATTGCCATTCACTGGGGGCAGAAAACACTCCACAATAGAAGTGTACATTTTGTTTTGTTTTACTGTTATTTCATCTTATTTTCTGGCTCTGGGCACCCACTTGATTGATTCTGTGTTCATACTTCTCTGGACATGGGACATTTTTACATCCCATGGTGAACTGGAATTTTCACTAGGTCAGAAAATATCCCAAACCACACAATGCAATTTTGTTTATCTAGAATATGATATGGGGGGGAGAGATGTAGGGCAAAAATAAAGTTTAATGAGAGTACATTCAGTGGTCATAGAACATTAAGCATTAGTTGGAAAAGATAACTGGATGGGGAGTGGAATGCCCTGGCTGAACAGTGTATGTTGGCTGACTCCAGGAACAGAAGCACTCCTGCTAGGAGGTGACAATATGTCAATACATTGTTGTAGGTTTTACCTGTGAATAATTAATGTGCAAGTGGTCCTTATTCCCTACAGTTAGCTCATATCTGTTGACAGTAGGTTTATGGTATTTCTGGCAATCTGCAAGCTCAGCATTTCTGTACTGTACCATTTGTTGATATGAGACTGAATTTTTTTCAACACAAACATTATATTGTAACAAAAAACTAAGTTTTCTTCAATTTGTACTTTAGAATCATTTTGAAAACTATAAACTACAGATAGAAGGATGCACACGTTTTGAATAATGATTCCAACCTCTGTGGTAGATGGCAGAATACAGGCAAAGCAATAGTTTTTGACTTTTGTCTAATTTTTGAACCTGTCATCTTATATTATTTAGAGTGCTTAGAGTGTGTGAACATTATGACTTCCAGTTATATACTTGGTATTTCATTTACAGCATGACTATACACAGCTTTGGCAATAAACACAACTAAAATGAGGTGTCTGAATATCTCAAAGCTGAATAATTGCAGCCAACTGAAAAATAGTTGCTTTTATCACGTCTTTCACTGGACAACTAGGATCACAACTAGAGTAGGCCTACTGAAACAGTGTTGATTTGATAAGTCAACTCCTCCATACATTTCATTGACTTGATGGGCCCAGTCTAATTGTGACTTGCCTAGCGGTTCGAAAGCATGCAAATGCAAGTAGATAAATAGGGACCACCTCGGTGGGAAGGTAACAGCGTTCCGTGTCTAAGTCGCACTGGCCATGTGACCACGGAAGATTATCTTCGGACAAAACGCTGGCTCTATGGTTTGGAAACGGGGATGAGCACCGCCCCCTAGAGTCGAACACGACTGGACAAAAATTGTCAAGGGGAACCTTTACCTTTACCTTTATTGGATTTAAACCTGTATGTTTCTGATTTGTCAGGGTAACATTTTAGTTAAAGTGATGGCAAACCATCAAGTGATGTTCCTTTTTTGGCCACTCCATTCCTAAAACTACAAATCTGCAAAATGTTTGCTGCATAGGTACCACAAGTTTGAATAGTAAAGAATTATACGGGTGGACAGATTTTTCGGTCACAGGTTCACTCCTTAACATCTATAGTCATAATGACTGCAGAAGGTGGTGTAAGAAAAACCTATGATTGAAAGAGCATAAAATGTAATAGCATTAAACAAAACTGAGATGTACCAACAGTCTGACTCTGAACAGGGTAGATTTTTACATTCAAAAGCACTTCATTTATTTACAGCCTCTTTTGTATCTGGTTCATAAAAGCTGTAATGTAAAGCCCATAACATCTTCTAAAAACAGGGCCAGCATAAAAGAGGGGAAGTTAACATTTTAAATATTAAAAACATATATAAGTATAAAACATAATTTAATGCATTTCTTTTTAATATATTACCATAGGACTAGTCATTATCTAAGGGAAATGACTCTGTTTTCGTTCACTTGATTAAAGAGAAGCAATGTCACTGAAGGCATTATTAGATTTTTACAGGTGTTGGATGCTTATATTAGAGGCATGCCACAGATTTACACTTCCCATTTGAATCCAAGAAGGGTAATACTGGGTACATTGACACTGTCTTCAAAGACAGGCTGAAATCCAGCTGGTACAAATCCGTTATGTAAATGGTGATGATGCCATCACACTGGAATATTAATCTTTATTTTATTTGCATTTAAATCTTCTTGAAAAAAAGGGATAGAAAATATTAAATTAAAATAAAGATTAACACTGCCAGGTGATGACATCATACTTACTTACACATGGTGGAACTTGGCAACAGGATTTCAGCAATGTTTTCTAGGAACAGACTGCAGAAATGTATTTTTATAAAACATTCAAAATAAATATTTATTACTTGGAATACAAGAACAAGCATCCACACCTCCATAGTTAATCAGTTATCTATTCTTTATAATTATACCATGCTGAACTTATACATCTAAGAACAATTTTAAAATTATTTTTAAATGGATATTGTATATTTCAACTCCTAACATGCAATTCAAAAGGAAGTTCAAATCTAAATAATAGCTAAATGGTCAATGAAAAGCAATCTGTTGCAGTAAGAAAGTTTTCCAGTGAGGCAAACTTGTATATGACAAAATTTATTTAGTTGTTATCGTAACTATCAAGTAGTGAAGTTGAATTGTATGCACTACTGATAGTGAAATTCTCAGTCAAAAGAAAGTGATGCTAAGTGGACAAGTCTGTCTCATGATGGATGGATGTCTCTTTACAAATGGAATACCACTTTGTGGAGAAATTTTTGTTTAATGTAAGTCAGGAACGAGTATTCTGTCACATGCAAAAAGGCTTTGATTAACATCAGATATGTTTTTCATATATTCAAACTGCTATAGTAAATTAATAAATATCTTGGTCTCCAAGTTTTTTCTCATTGCTATTAATGCCCTGAGAAACATTCATTATACATTCCAGTTCAGATGTGAAAACCCTTGACACTTGTTCACATTTCAGTAATTTGAAATAAGGTACATGTTAATTGGTGTAAACACACAAGAAGTGCCTGCACAGGAAAGTACAAGATGCAGTGATATACATTTAATCAGATGTCCTGCCATTAATTAACTTACCTTGTATATTCAGAGACTTTGCAGGGCTTCTTTCCCAGTGAGAAAGAACGGACCTCAGAGCCATGGTCTAACTTTCTCTTCATCTGTAAAATGGGAAAAGAAAGGAAAATGGGTTATGTTAGCCTGTCATCTTAAGTTAGGCCATTATTAAACAGGTTAATGATATTTTGCTTGTACCTGAATATATTGTTAAGAAAACTGTAAATAACTTTTTCGATGTAACTGTTTACTTTGTATTTTTATTTGGTTTGATGGGATTTACCAAAACTATTTTTTCATACTCTCTCGAATGTCAGATGTGAACAGTAAAATTATCATTCTATGTGTCACCCCCTTTGATAACCTCTGAATATTACAGGTAGGACACATTTTATGTAGAAGAACAAATTATAGAAACCTACTTATGACAGTTCCTCATAATTTTAAGACCAGAATAAATTAACATGGCTTTAAGAAAACAAGCAGCATATCCTAACATGGAAATAGCACAAAGTTATACTATAGGGTAGGAACGTTTTCAATCACAGTCTTAAAAAAATTATTACAGTATTTTTTTCCAATAAAAACAAGAATGATATATCTGCTGAAAGAGAATGGTACCCAGCAAAGAACACTAAGTGAGACAAATGTGTTAAGAGTTAATAAAGCTTATAGACCAAGGAAGTTTCCAAAGAGAAATAAATGTTAGATTACCAAATGAAATACCACTAAGCTATCCAGCAGTTAATACTAATGATGTCTAGACCTAACAAAAAATTGGAAACACCAATACACCGGGTGGAACTGTTTAGGCTGCAGCACTAGTAGTTCAAGAACTATGCTGCCTATGTGTCTGAGGAAGTGGGTTGAAATCCATGAACACTCTTAAAGATGCCATGGTACTTTGCTTTTTGTTTTGTTATTGTTTCTGCTGTTGACAAAGATTAACACAGCTATCTCTTTGAAAAGATGATGAAAATGGTATGACACACATATACACTTCCACACAGATTTAAATATGCAGTATGATAGTAGTATTAGTACTACTGTTAGGTTTATTTTTTCACAACTACTTAAAATGACTAGTTCTATTCCAACTGTTGGGTAGTAATACCAAGGGTGCACAGCCCTTCAAAAACTGATGTTCATTTTCATGTATTCTTTCACATGGGATATTTACCACATATTGTGGCACTCTACTGACACCAAAGATGGACATCTCAGAAGTGCATTTACACGCACAAAGTAAGCATTCTCTTGATTCCGCACTTACTCATACTATGTTGTTTATGCTTTATGTCTTATTTGCATAATGTTCTGTTTAAACTGGTATGCTTATCTATTTTATTTTTATAACAGTGAAAAAGCCTTATCTTGCAATCATCCTTATTTGTGCAGCTCACATGGGACAAAACACAACAGGCTACCACACAGTTTGCAAAAGCCTAAAGAAAAAAAAAAAAAACACCAACCCCCCCCCCCCCCAAAAAAACCCTTCTTTACTAGCAAGCTCTGTCTCTCTCTAAACCAAGGCTGAGAATAATGGAGACCATCTTTTTATCCATGTAGAGGGAATGTTAGGAAAACCATGTGGAAACTACGTCTCATATTTAGAAAGAGGCATATTAATTTATTGTACGGCACCACACTGCTAAAATCAACTTGCATCTTTGGAAAAAGGATTCACATACTTGAAGCTTTTAACCTCCATTAAAAATTAAACTGCTTTCCCCAGAGGATATCATTATATGCTAAGAGTACTATTTCTGCTTCTGGCTGTGGAAAGGTTTATTTTTTCCTCAACAGATTAATACTGGGAATCAAAATACAGTAGTAATGCCAGCATATGTATTAAAGACAACTTTATTTTGTCAGAACCACAGGAGACATTCTAAACAACCATCAGTCCCTGTACTTGCCTAAGGATGTAAGCAAACTCCTGTTTTCTCAATATTTGTAAGAAACTTTTTCCATCCCTTTTAAGTCTAGGTTGTGAAACATGCAGGAGCTCAGCACATCAAACAGTGCCAAATACCTTAATAAACTTAATACCTTATCATATTAAGCAGACATTTATTCTCATTAGAATGATCCACTATACTGATTTTGTGAAATTAAAAAATGTGTTCCACAAATGACTGAGGAAACACTAAAATTCTCTAGGAAATTGTTAACAGTTTTGAAATTAACAGACCCTGCAGCCTGTTTTCTGCATGTCTAGTGGGAATAGACCATAACACTGAAAGATTTCATACCATCTTTAAAATGCCTCTTTGATATAAGCTTTACATGTAAACATCAATGCTATTTGCATCCAAAGCCATCTGGGCTATCGAAATGAAAATAAAATACCCGGGGCAATATTATAAACATACAGAATGAAGCTCGCTCTTTTTTTTTTTTTTTAAAAAAAAACAAGCCTAAAGTGCTCAGCTGAATAAGAAGAACCAGTTCAGCCAGAGGTAAATTATTCTTAGCACCCTTTGAGTTCTAATGCAGATTCCTAAAATAAAAGGATTTTGCATCTCACTGAACCTTTTCATTTTCTGTCTTTATTCAGCATACAGAATGTTAAGCATCCAGTCACCCACTAAGGGGGAGGGGGGAGAGATACTGCAGCCATCTCTGATGATACAGATTTTTCCTTCTTCATACAACACACACACACACACACACACACACACACACACACACACACACAAACACACACACACACACACACACTTGCATATATAAAGAAAAAAAAGCAGTTACTTACTTTGTAAAAAATCATTTTTAAAGTGCCGTAGAAACCCATGTTTTCGGTATTTTTCCCCTTCAGAGAGTCCGTGCCCCTGTGTGTCCGGCTGCTGGGTAGTCTCTGACAGTATAAACCTTTTTCAGGTAGATATGTCACAGACTCTAATGTGGACATGCTCGGGCACGTCGGAAAAGGAAGATTAGGCAGCAGAACCAGCAACCCAACTCCACTGTGAACCACAACGAAGCTCAGGATCTAACAGCTTCTCCCAGCACACATACATACGTAGAGACTGTCTGAGAAGAACTTATGGGAATAATGGGAGAAGGGGGGCGATTACTGAAGAAGACTTTGCCCTGTCAAAGCCTTGAATGAAGAGATTCCTCCCTTTGTAGCACGGAGATCAGATTACATCTTCCCTCACGCTGAGAATGGTGCAGTCCAAGCTTCAGCAATGCAGGCTGCACATCAATTATATGGTGCTCAGCTCCAAGGAGCCTGTGAGCACACAGCATGGGAAGGACTTCGGCAGGAAATTAAACCAGCCCCATGCCATCCTCACATTGGCCACTGGGTTGCTGGAAAACACTGAATATCTAACTATTTTTTCAAGCCTGAGTAATTCAACCCCCCCTTTTTTTAAGCAAATAGGACAGCACTGGATAATTCAAAATTACTAGCTGATGCAAGACCAATTATTTTCACTAATTATAGCTATATCTGGCCCTATGGCAAGCTGACCAGACCTTTATGTCAACAAATCCAAATAGGCACAAAAACTACTGCATTAAAATGCAGTTAATTTTAAAATAACAGGAGACGAGCATTTCCTTTGGCAAATAGCCTACATTTCTCCTTTAAAATAATAACAGCAATTTGCAGTAGAATTTTTTAACAGTCAAACCAGAAATAAGTGACATCTAGTAGTTGAATTTAAATATGAATTCTCTCTAGAATGATTTTTTTAAAGTTTTATTTCCAGAGTTTTGGAACAGATGAGGGAACTCAAAAGGTCATCTATGCCATCCTAAACTGACTAGAATATAAGTAAATCCTTCACTACATTTAAAACATATATTGAAACCAGTTATTCAGAAACCTCCAGTGATACCTTGGTACTACGACTATCCTCTCCCAAGTGTTTCATATTTTAAATCTATATTGTTGTTAATGTTGTTATACAAATCCTTCTGCCTATGTTATTTTCTTCAAATTTAGAATAAGAAATTGATTGTAATTACATTTTTGATTACATTCACACAACCCCTTTTCTTCCACCATTAGGTGATTTCCCCCTATCCTCATTTCTTAGAGAAACTTGCAATCAGTATGTAGTTTACTAAACCATGAACACTTTTACAAGATCCCGATCCATTGGGGTCAAAACAATATAGATACTTGTTTGTATCACAGTGGGAGAAAAGAGCACAGCATTATAGTGCAGTTTCTAAATATACAAATATAAAAATATCAAATGAGCCTGTTAAATCTACTGGAAATACCATGTCTTGAAAATGATACTTCTGCTACCGCTGATACACTGCAGTATGGCATTTGTATGGAAGTATGCTCATCTTTCCCCCCAGATGGCATTCTTGCCATTAACACAGTGTTCCTTCCCGTCACTGTATTATAATATGAAACATTAGGGGAAAGCCTCCAAATTTTCAAGTAATTCTTTTATCCTACAACTGATGTTAATGCAACTTTAAATGAAATCTTTTTCAGTCTATTTTTGTCTCTAGAACCTGGTTCCTAACTGTCTGTCTGTCTATGAATGATGCAAATATATACAGTATACATTGCAGCTTTCTTTATACGATACATTCAAAATGTCTATCCTGGAACACAACTTCTAGTTGCAAACAAAATCTGCAATTCATACCTGTGCATGCTATTCACAAACAATCTTAGGAACCTATAATTTTGCTTTTGAATTGGCTACTTTAAAAAATAACAAAAATCACACTAATGCAAAATTTTATTTGGTGTTCATATAAAAAAACACATGCACATGGATGAAAGAATCCTGGCACAATCAAAGTTGCTAAATGCATATAAAGATATGTAAGATGCTTGTAGCTGCTGTAAGCAACACAAGTGTATCACAACAGTCATAAGGTGTAAAACTACCCACCACCAGTAGGCTGAAAACTGACTTGCTGGTGGGTGATGCCAGCTTTCAAGCAATATTCTTCACATATTCTCAATCTTTTGCCATTCATATTCAGTAATGAACTTGCCATTCCTGCATAGGCTCTAGTCTTATTTCCATGATGAAAAATGTCCCCTACTAACCTGAATATAAAATGAGCCAGAAGAAAACCTAGTCTTACAGAATTACCATCAAATCTACCTAAACTGTTGGATTAAACTGTAGAAAATGATTATTGTGGTTGCAGTTACTTATAACAGAATACTTCCAAATGAAGAAAAACTAACCAGAGAAATCTAGCACATCAGAGATAAGGCTCAGCTAAAATCCTTCTCCATGCCATTTTTTTAAAAAGTCCCCATCTACAATGTGAATTACTGTAGTTTAGACCAGGAATGTAAATCCTGACTGAGTTCATCTTTGTGAGGGAAATGAGATGTTGCAAGCCATTTTTAAATTTCTATTTTACTTATACATTTTAGCATCAGATTTCATGCAACTTCAAGATCAGTTTTTGTACATCTGTGATGTAAAACTACAATAACTTCAAACAGGGGTCAACAACTTCTACAAGTCAAAGATCCTCAGATATCTACCAAAGCTTCTCCACCATCCCCAATAATATTTTTATTTAAAGGCTTCTTTACCGAAAAAGTCCTCTCATGCCCTCTAGTGGCACACTTTCTTTATTTGGTAGGTGTGGGGCAAGGGTGGCACAAAACACAATAAAATTGTCTCTCATACTTCTTGAACGGCAGAAGAAGTACTGTCTGAGTCTATTTTTAAAAGATTTTTTAAATGTCCTGGATTGGATTGGGGATGTGAGTATGCTAGAAGTAGTATTTGGGACTCTAATAAACCACATGTAACCTACATTTTAAGCATGGGTGAACTGAAGTATGGACTACGTTGATAAATACAAATACCTCGGAGATAGAATGAATGTACAGTGAAATCATAAGCATGCAATAAAAATTGGATTACAGATGGCCCAAAACAACTTGCTTAAGAGGAAGCATGTATAATGAAATAAAAACTGAAAACTATATTTGGAAATACATCTTATATGTTGCTACATATTTTTTTGTTCTATTGCATTGTGGAGAATCCTGGATTTTAAACAGATATTTACTGTATTTAAAAAGGCGGAAATGTGGGCTCATTTGCAGCATGATAAAAAGTTCTCGGATCAAAAGAGTATTAAAATAAATGAATATAGAACAAGAAATCATAAAACACACAAAATGCAGAAATATAGAATATTTCAGTCACATAGTGACAATAGAAAGTGTTACAGCTGATCCTTCAAGATAAAATGAATGGGAAAAGAAGTGCAGGAAGGACAAGAATTAATTGGCTAAAGAACCTTAGAAACTGGTTTGGATGCAACACAATGGCCAGAATTCTGTTGCATAACTCATTGCAGCAAACTGCCACTAACAAGACTCCAGTTATGCTATCAGGCACACATTTAACTGCACAACAGACATCCATCTAGTGATGTGACGGGGACCTCCTTAGCAGCAGTTTGTTTGTTTGTTTGTTTGTTTGTTTATTTATTTATTTATTTTGGTGGTATCTATGTAACTGAACTCACACAGGCATAAATTACAAACAGGATTCTGGCCAACAGTGTTGTTTAGAGATTTTGCATCTAAGTTCAGAACAGTCGTCACAATCTCTGACCTCTGGTGGGAGAAGAAGAGCTACTGCTTTTTCACAGGAAAGTGACATTTTATGGGGTGCCTGTATTCTTTCCACCAATGAGCTTGTCCTTTTCTTCTTGTGTGTACTTTAGCTCCACAAAGGGAGAAGATGCAAGTTTTGTACAGGGACAGTTTTCTGCCAAATTGCAGAAAGCGTATCAGAGAAAAAACTGCTGGCGGCAATGCCTCTCATGAAGCTTGGAGAACCCTTGAGGAGTAGACTCGCCATTTTTACATGATCTGTTGCAACCTGACATCATCTGTTGTTCACATCCAAATGTGCAGGCACAGATTTACTCATCTATAGTTTGAAAGAAGTAAACCCAGGATAATCAAAATCTTAAGAATGAACTAAATATTACTATCATCACTAAGATAAATACTATGATAGACATAATGTCTCAAGAACCCAGCACAAGGGGGAGTGTCTCACCCCAAATTTGAGGGTGAGAGTCTCTCTGTTTGGTTTATGGGCTACTACTGACAAGAAGGAGTTATTTAATTTTATGATGAACACAGAAATACTATCAAAACCAGAAGCCTATATTATTAGCCCACATTCAACACCTCATCATATTGTATTTCATTCATTTAATTCTTCTTCATAACTTTGGTAGATGCTAGAACTACACAAACATGGGGATGGCAATATGCTGATATAGGAGTCCAATTTTTTTTTGGAATGTTTAGATCTGATCTCACACACGGACAAAATGTATTTATATCTGGTTCTCTCTTCAGGCTATTTACTTAGTAGTATTTATAAGCTACTACTAAGGAGGTTCCTCTGTCTCACTGTCTTCCACAACAAATTCTTAAAATGGCCAGTGACCAGTATCCTATTGCTAGTCCTGAATTGAACTTTCCCACTGGGATCAATGTTAAAATAGGTGTTTATTTCTATAAAATTCTTGAACCTCAATTCTACTCTTCTCTCGCCCTCTATCTTTTGCCATCTTACTTACTCTTACTGACCCCCTCTTTTCCACTACTTTGACTGTTTGTTTCTGTATCCCTTGGCTGTCTTCTGCCTTCTCCCATATGTCCTACGTTGTCTTGTTGTCCCCTCTCTCTTCCTCTGTTACTATGTCCCCCTCTGTTTCCTCTACCGTAGCACTTACTGATGTCAGATGCCAGCTGCAAAGATCAAAAAACATAAATTCTGTAATACTGGAATGGTCCTAAAGCAAATTGACAGATATTGAGCATCTACCTGCAGACCCAGTTTATCAAATGCTGGATTTTAAGTCAACATATATGTAAGATAAAGGTAAAGGTAAAGGTTCCCCTTGACAATTTTTGTCCAGTCGTGTTCGACTCTAGGGGGCGGTGCTCATCCCCGTTTCCAAGCCATAGAGCCAGCGTTTGTCCGAAGACAATCTTCCGTGGTCACATGGCCAGTGCGACTTAGACACGGAACGCTGTTACCTTCACACCGAGGTGGTCCCTATTTATCTACTTGCATTTGCATGCTTTCGAACCGCTAGGTTGGCAGGAGCTGGGACAAGCGACGGGCGCTCACTCCGTCACGTGGATTCGATCTTACGACTGCTTGGTCTTCTGACCCTGCAGCACAGGCTTCTGCGGTTTAGTCCGCAGCGCCACCACGTCCCCTATATATATAAATCCCAGGAAATCAATGGGGTTGCTCTAGGTAGGACTAACAGCAGAATACTGGCCAATATAGAGATAAATACTGTACAGTGAGGAGTTCCATGCATGGAGGAATAGGAAAAAGCAAGCATGCTGAATATTCAACGATGAAATTCAACAGCTGATTCTAGCCTTGTTATAAGGCCAGTAAGTTATTATTCCCATTTTACAGATGCAACAGTGGCAACAAAATTACTTGTACAAAACTGATTTTAAAGAATAATCTATGCATTATAAATAGGTAAACTAAGTTTGAATAGGAATTAAAGAGGGAGATGGTTAAGCAGCGAATACTGTGAGTTGTTAAGAGAAGACAATAAGCTCCCCCAAGCTCCAGTCTGAGCAATTGCAGATGATTTATGTTTATAACAGTCTTTCCTGTTAGGAACTGCAAATAGTTTCAAATACTTCAACAGTACAATATCTCAGTAAATCATAAAGGCTAAACGACTTGGCTTTAAACCTTACAGTTTCTAAGCCAAGTTGATTCCTACAATCTGAAGATTTTGTCACTGTCACCAAGACAAATTCTTTTTGAGGAAAGCATAAGAACAGAGTTGCAACACCACTACTATGTGATCTGTTCTAATTTTGAGCCTTTGTAAATTATTTATTTATCTTTGGTATCCTATGGTAAAATCAACTGCTGCCCCTAGTATTGAGCAAATGAAGAAACACAAGAGCATTCAAGCTAGCTGACTTGTGAATTTCTTGAAGTTGCCATGAAATTAAGCTGGTGTCCTTTTAGGAAGAAAAGTACCCTGTGCTTCTTAAATGTCTGGTCCTTTGATAGTGGCTCAGATACATAGCAATGAAGTCTTAAAAAATATGTACAGTTGCCATCTTGTGCACTGTCTTAGTACAAAAAAGAAAACCAATAAAATAATAAATCTAAATTTCAGCTTCTCTTCTAACTCCCATTAATAGGTGAAATATCTGGGTGGGGCATATCTTAACTGTGTGCAATCTTGTATACTAATTCTAAAATGTATACTCACATACTTCAGTGCTGATTTCATGGAACTGCCACAATAGTGGCTATGTCTCATTTATTAAATATTTATTTGCTAGTGCGGTAAATCTTAGGATCTATTTTTTTTCCTAGTCAAATTACAAGCTTTGTTCAGCTTGCCACAATATAGAACTGCATTCTTCAGTTCTTTATTACATAACATCATTTCTAATTGTATCACGGATAAAATTTCTTAATCATATTTACACTCATCTAAAAAGCATCAGTCCTTACACAAAACCAGGGCAGAGCTCAGCTCATGGCCAGCTATGTTCCTTATTATTACCATTTCTTTCTAGCAACACACTTTGTATTAAAAGAAAGGGTAACACAAGCAAAGTTTGACTTACAGTATTTAATATCTATAGTAAAAGAATAATCAGATATGGAAAGTAATTTGTCATCTGAACTACCAGGTTTAAGACAAGCAAGGATACTGTTGCACCACTGATAAAGCAATGAATACATAAAAGCAGCAAGGCAAGTGCTAAAGCTTTATAAAACTGAAAACTCACTCCATTATGTAGTTCTTCAGGGTATTACAAATCACATATGTGGGGTGAGTATATAAATCCTAGCTGCATGATCGATTAAACTGTTTATTTGTCTAGAAGAATATTAAATAATCATATTTAATACAGTGACACTTTGACTTATGAATGCCCCTACTTATGACCATTTCGAGTTATGACCAACTCTGGCCACAAAATTTTGCTTCAACTAGCAGCCGGAGCTTCAACGTCCGAACAGAAAAAGGCAGGGGGAAAAGGCGGGAAATTCAAACTGTTGGTGGTTGGTGGAGAGGCTGCTTCTTTGTAGCTCTTTCACTCCAACGGTTAGGGAAAGGGATGTGGCGACGGCCCAATGCTGGGAGGCTGAGCCTGGCCGGGGTGAGCCCTCCAGCTGCTCAACTCCCAGCGCCGGTGGCAGCAGTGGCCCAGCACCGGGACTGAGCCTGGCCAGGATGCCAATCACTTCCTGACAGGCTCCAATGAGGCTGGGGTCGGTGTTCCTCACTGCCCTCCGCAGGCCGATGTTGCCACTGGTGCCCAACATCGCCTCCAGCTTCAGAACCGGCACCAGTGGCTATTCGCCGGGGTGGCCGTGTTGGTCCTTGGCGTTCCTTGCAACCCTCTGTCATTTGAATTTTCCACCATCAGCCCGCAGAGCGCACCAAGGACCAACACGGCCACCCCAGAGAGCAGCCGCTGGTGCCGGTTCTGGAGCTGGAAGTGGCATCAGGCACCAGTGGCGGCATCAGCCCATGGAGTGCAGCAAGGAGCGCAGCCCCCTGCCTTGTTGGAGCCCGCCAGGAGGCTCAGCCTCCCGTCGCTGGGCCACCGCTGGCGCCGGGAGATAAGCAGCCGGAGCACCCTGGCCAGCCAGACTCAGCCTCCTGCCGCTGGGCTACAGCTGGTGCCAGTTCCAGAGCTGGAGGCAGCATCGGGCACCAGCAGCAGTGGCGTCATCAGCTTAGGATAACATTTTGTTGCAAGGTGCTGGTTTTTAAAAACTGTTCTGGGTCCGTTTTGCTGGGCTGGGGGGGTTATTTTTCTGTGGTGTGTTGTTTGTTTGTTGTTGTTGTTTTGTTTGTTTGTTTTTGCAGTCCCAGTGTGGGACCTGCTCTGTTTATTTTTATTTTATTGAGTGTTATTGTTTTTTTGGCCAGAACGGATTAATCGCGTTCCCATGCATTCCTATGGGAATGCATGCTTCGACTTACAACCACTTCAACTTCAGTTCCATTTTCTGGAACCGATTATGGTCATAAATTGAGGCACCACTGTATAACAGATGCTTTCACAGACTCAACTTGAGGAAAACTTTTATTTCCAGAAAGCTCAAGACAATGCATAAACTACTGACTTATACAGTAGGTTAGGCATAGAAACAACAATCTGCTATCCAGTGTGCTTGATAGCTGCTGGAATCTCAATCTAAACCTCCTAATTCCTAATCTAACCTCTTCATCACACTAGTGTATATGTTTACAGGAAGGGAGGGAAACTGAACTGCAGGGGACAAATCATCATGTTAAAAACAAGGGTTTAGCATATCCCAATTCTGGGTGTCTCCCAACTTTTGCCACATGTAATAGCACCCCTTGAGCCAAGGTTCACTTTTTCCACCCTGCTGCATTTACCATGTCATGTCAAAAGGTAGTGGGATAGATCAGCTCCAGTCATGACAATGACACAGAATGTTATGTACTAGGATGACACAGGTACTATGAATTGAAGGCAGCAAGAAAATGTCCTGCATAAGACTGAAATAAGATATCTGTGCAGATTCGTTTTTTAAAATAAACAAACAGTATTCTAGATGACAGGAAACAGAACATAAGAACAATCTAGCTTTTGCCACAAACAGTAAATCAGAAAATCTGCTATGACAAATTCTAGGTGTGTTTTCTTCCTGACACTTCATACATAAGAACTTCATAAATGAGTTTGTGACTATTTTAACCGTCACAATAATCTCTATACGCTTTCAAGAACTGAAAGACGTTCATATGCAATATACAGCTGAAATTCTTGTAACACTGAGGGGCAACCTGATGTACTGTTCTGAATTGGTCCTTCAGAACCATGTTTTAGTTCCCACTGAGTGATCAAGGTTACTCAGTTGGTGGCCCTGAGCCAAACATTCTTTCTCTGCCTGATCTATCTCATAAGCACGTTGCTAGGATAAAGTGGAAGAAAACGATGTACGCCATCTTTAGCTCATTTTAAAAAGTGTAGATATAAATGTAGAAAACAACCCTGTACATTTCAGTAATATTACCCTAGCAAAAAAACAACTATTGTGCTGTTATGACTGCAGAATGCAAACAATGTAGCTCACAACAACTTCCCATTGGCAATAAGGAGTCCCCACTTGTATTTTTCAGCATATGCCAGGTTAGTGGGTTGATGTGCAACTAAAAATCCCAAAGGGAACCTGTTAATAGCCAGTGAGAAGCTGCTGCAATTTAGACCTTCTACAGTTATAACCAGGCAATCGGATTTTGGCCCACATATCCCAATAGCAAACTAATGCACTGAGTACAGAACCTTATATAGAGAAAACGGTATCATCTACCTCAGTGGTTCTTAACCTTGGGTTACTCAGGTGTTTTTGAACTGCAACTCCCAGAAACCCCAGCCAGCACAGCTGGTGGTGAAGGCTTCTGGGAGTTGCAGTCCAAAAACACCTGAGTAACCCAAGGTTAAGAACCACTGATCTACCTATATGATGAACTTACCAGCAGCCTTGGAGGAACCATAAGCAGAAAATACTCTAATGTATGTGTGCGGGGGGTGGGAAGAAGCCCCTCAAAAACAACCAAATGAATATTGAGCATGTTACATGGCCACAGAATGTTGACAAGCTGTAGAAAAGAGAAGAAATGTCCTGGAAGAGAAACTCTTAACAGGAGCATTCCATATTACAACATTTTGTTGCAAGTTTCATTTCCCTCTAGTATTCCAGACTTGGAGTGTAGAAAGATAGAATGAGTAGCTCATCTAAGGACTTCTAGTAATTTCATGGCAAAAATACAATTTAATTTAGTGACTTTTTAGTCACTAAATTAAATTGTTAATTTAATTATAAAATTTTAAAAAAATAATTTAGCTCAGTTTCTTTCTTTATTTTATTTCAAGTGTAAAGGGAAATAACTTGGGATAACAGAGAATATATCATGCTATACATTATCACATATTATCTGTTCTTAAACATATTATTACATTAAAGACTTTTGTGTCTCTTAGTTGTCTATGTAATTCCAACTAGAGTTATTTGAATATTTTGTATTAAAATTATCACATTTGGCTTTCAGGTTATAGAACGGATCCAGTTATATATAGGGTCCCATTTTTGCAGTTGCTTCTGGGATTGAATTGTCTTTCAAAGCTTCTGTTAATATGTCCATCTCCACCACTCAGTTTCTTAACTGCCATGCTATGCTAGCTCTTTTACATTAAAATGTCAAGATATGGTTGTGATTAATAAACACTCAAAAACCACGGTATTTCATGGTTTCAGCATTTGATGTCACTACATCTGTTTGAAACCTTTTTTTAAAAAAAAATGTATGCATAATCTGTCTGAAAGTCTAGCTTCCAGTCTAAGACTGAGGGAGAACAGTTCAATGACCAGTCTCACTCATTTAAAATTAGAATCAGATATGACACTAATGATACATTTGACAATGAAAGCTTCAGCTTTTATTGCCATGATTGTGTACTGTCTTAACAAGGAACAAGTATGGTATTTATTCCATGAAATCTAGAGCTTTCTACTTTGATATAACTCTAGTGTAATCAGTGCACACATTACAATCATCATATTGCCACAGGTTGAAATTCATACTGTTCATAATATAATAAACAATCATGTGCCACCAAGCCAATTCTGACATGGCAACCCTTTCAGGTAGAGAACACTCAGAAGTGGCTTACCATTCCCTTCTGTCTTATTATTAATGTGATTTCGTTCACTTCCTGGTGCCTAGTTCTACAGCAGCAGCTCTTCAGCAATAAGCAAAAAGGAGATAGAAAGCAATCGTAAAGACTACAGAGACTATTCCATTTTTTGTCTTGAGAACTCGAGGTTACAGAGTAGAACAGCAATCTCACAAACACTGGAATATGCGAGAAGCAACCACACACAAGAGGTTTCAAGCAGTGCCATGGCCAAGGTGATCCGTAAACATATTGATCCTTTTTAGTCTTACTTTAATACACTCTTCTTGCTACATTTAGTAGACATTTGCAAGAGATTACGTGCAGCTACATTTCAGATTCTCATAGTCAGGAAAGGAAACAAAGTAATGTGTTTCAGAAATGTATTACAAGCAGGTTTGCTTTTTTTTTTTCCAAAACCATTATACGTACAAGATAAGTTTTTTATAAAAGCAAAGATGTACTCTAGGTTACATCAACATGTTTAAAAATCTGTATCTTGAAGCTTGAATATGCCAGTCCAGCTGAAATGGGCCCAAAGGAATACCAGTTCTGATAACTGTCAAGCACCAGTAGCCCATGGCATGTGCCACTCTTCAAACAACAAGTAATGGCACTGCTGCAAGTGGCTATTTTTGCCCCAGAATTTGCTTCCATTTCAATTCAAGCATCAAAACTGATTTTTTTTTGTCATGCCAGCAGTAAAAATGTAATACTAAAACTATTAATAATGATGGTTTTGCTGTTGCTACTAGAAGTTTGGTCAGTGCCATCCACAGTAAACGGCAACAATTCTCCAGGCAGAAGACTTTACAAGCTTCACCCAGAGATTGTGCAAATACAATCTGAGAACTTTGGCATGTAAAATAAAATTTAAAGCACTAACTTACAACCTTTCCATTCTGTGCTAGACTTTTTACTGGATCCTTTAGCTATGTGTGTGTGCGAGAAAGAGAGAGAGAGAGACTGGAAATTCTCAGGCACATTTGCCATATAAATATATGAACTACATCCCAGTTGTCTTCCTTTTCTTTGAGATGAGGCCCAGGTTCATCACGATGTGGCTGATATTATCCTTGGGTAGAATTTCAGCCTCAGTGAACTTGACAGAACTTATTGGTTTTTTTAAAAAAAAATGAAACCTTGACAGATGCTATGTTATTTATACTTTCACTTGGCAGCATGTTTATTGAAGTTATTGTATAAATACAACATGCCTCTCAGAACAAATGTACAAAGGCAATTTCTAAAATAAAGTTTCTCCATTGGCTGACTGTTGCCTTTCTCCCCAAAAGGACCTAAGGTGGCTATTTCTGACAGGTGTGCAGAATACCTGTACAGTGGTGCCTCACTAGACGATGATAATCCATTCCACTGAAATTACTGTTTAGCGAAATCATTGTCTAGCAAAAAGCATTTCCCCATTGGAATGCATTGAAACCTGTTTAATGCGTTCCAATGGGGAAGAATCGTCGTTGTTGAGCGAAGATCGGCCATAGGAAAGCCGCTTTGCGAACCGCCGATAAGCTGTTTAAATCGCTGTCTTGCGAAGCTTAGGCCCCAAAAACACCCGTTTTGCAAGCGTGGAGGGAGCTGTCAAAATCATTGTCTAGTGAAAATCGGTTTGCGAAGCAGGGACCAAACATTGTCTAATGAAATTCCCCCATAGGAATCACTGTTTTGCGAATCACTATAGCGATCACAAAAAGTCAATGTCTAGCGAAAAAACTGTAATGCGGGGTAACTATCTAGCAAGGCACCACTATAACTCTGCCCTTACCCATGGTAGGAGAAACCGACTACAAGGAAAATATTTGCATAACCAAAGAACACTGCAAGTTCTATTCTTAAGCTACTAGCAGTATTTGATTATATATTTGCGGCGGGGGGGAATCAAAGGTACTCTGATCAAGCAACAGCTGGGAATAACACTCGATAATGTCTAGCTTTGCTCTGAAAATTGTAATACTGTACTCTGAACCAATTACAAATATTATGTACTTTAGAAAAACAAGCCACCTCAAGGACCTAGTTAAACTTCCTACTTCAGATCCACCACAAAAATACAACAATTGTTACAGTCAGCAAAGGACAAAAGGGACCCTGTCACCACTGCAGGAGTATACCGGATACCTTGCAGTTGTGGACCGGATATACTGGAACCACAAAACGCAGCATTCACACCATAATCAAAGAACATGAGAGACACTGCAGACTAAAACAACCGGAAAAATCAGCAGTAGCTGAACATGCCCTAAAACAAGCTGGACATGAAATTCTATTTCAAAATACTGAAGTACTGGACAACACCAGAAATCATTATGTTAGACTGCACAGGGAAGCCATTGAAATCCATAAACATCAGCATAGCTTCAACAAAAAGGAAGAAAGTCTGAAACTTAACAAGACCTGGCTCCCAGCACTGGAAAATACAGCCTGCAGAAGGTCAACGAGCTCTACCCAACCACAAGGACCAGGGATCATTGCACAAAAAAGACCAGCTAAAGACACCCATCAACCACAGTGACAGATAATCTCTCCCACTTATCACAACAATACATCCACAACAAAAACACGCTGATCACCCTGTCTCCTGAAAAGGACAAAAGCTGTTCCCACAGCTATAAATACGCAACTATCCAACAAACAGCAACAGAGCATGGACAGAGTTCCTACTCCAGTCCTCTGAAGATGCCAGCCACAGAGACTGGTGAAACATCAGGAAGAACAACCTTCAGAACACGACCAAAGAGCCCAAAAAACCCACAACAACCATTCTAAAGACATAGTATAAAAGATCATTAAATACATGAACATGCATTACCAACATAGATAATCTATGATATTCATTATTAGATGAAACCATAACATAAGGGGAACAATCAAATACAGTAATGGCAAATGATATGAGCATGGCAGCTAAATTCTACTCAGCATTAAGAACATTCACGTACGTGCTATTTAAATGAAGAACAATATCTTCCAAGCAATAATGCTCCAGCGAGGTAATTATCTCCTAGAGAGGGAATTACAAAATGCCTTCAACAGCAGAATTTCATAGGTATCTGGACTCATCCTAAGAGGAGCTCTCTATTACACAATAAAACATACAATACACACACATGCTGCAAATACGTCCGTTAATTTCATATTTGACCTAATATACTTATATTTGAAGGCCTTTTAAGCATAATACAATTTTAGGCTGCAGCTTGTCTTGATTTGGCGCCCCCTACTATCATTCAACAAGCCCACAAGAAATTGAGACCAATCAGTTTATTATCAATAATTCGGAAACTCTATGCAAAACTCTGCAGCCTACCCGGCAGTTAAGATCTAGCCAGGGGGCCCTTTTGAAAGAGCCGTCCCTCAACGAGGTAAGAGGGATGGCTTGCAGACACAGGGCCTTTTCAGCAGCTGCCCCCAGACTATGGAATGCCCTCCCGACTGAGATTCGTCTGGCACTGACGCTGATGACATTTCGGCACCAGGTCAAAACCTTCCTGTTCCAGAAGGCTTTTAATTGAAATAATATCAACTGTGGGTCCTAATGGCAATTTTTAGAGTATCTAAACATTTTAGATACTCTAAAATTTTAATTGTTTTATCTTTTTAATTGTATTGTAATTGTTGTAAGCCACTCAGAGACCTTTGGGTATAGTGGGCGGCATATTAAATAAATAAATAAATAAATAAATAAATAAATAAATAAATAAATAAATAAATCAATCAATCAATCAATCAATCAATCAATCAATCAATCAATCAATCAATCAATCAATCAATCAATCAATCAATCACTCTGATATTTTAGGCCCTTGATCATACAGTTTTATGGATCAACATCTTCACCTCGAATTATGACTGGAAGGCTCCTGATGGCCAATACAGATTGCAAAGAATTGTTTCTCTATTTAAAGCACAAGATATGCAGCTGTGTTTTGGACTAACTGAAGCCTTCACACTGTTTTCAAAGGTAGTCCCCTTTGTAGACTACACTGCCAGAATTAATCCTGGAAACAACCAGAGGGCATTTCTCAAGGCAACCACCCATTCGGAAGTGAAATTATCTGAAGAGTTGATGGACAAAATAAAGGGAGGCTCAGAGCTTTGAAATAATTAGCTACAAATAACCGATGGCTGTGATTATATGCCACCAATTTGCTTTTAATTTATTGCAACCTTATTATAGTTTTCAGGTCTGCAAAATGTCCAAGGAGCGGCTGACCACTGGCATCTCCAAGTCAGCTTCCATGATACAGTGGAGATATGAACCTAGGCCTCCTAACTTCTAGTCTGATGTTCATATTCGTTACACTACACTATTTCTCAAAAACCTGGTTACAGTATTTGTAACTAACTGCTCTCCAATAGCAGAGATGTAATTTCACTGCATCATAGCTCAGAAAGATATACTTCCACTCCTTCTTCAGTGTATCTATCATTTTAGTTACATTTAGAATTACAAGCATGTGGATTTACCAACACTGGAAGAGAAATACCATGTTGTTCAAGCCCTGGCTTGCAGTGCTGGCTCAAGCTGCTGCCTTATACACTGTGTAATTTTCAAAACAAGAAGTAGGTGGATGGTAAGAGACTCGTAGCTTATAAGATCTAATAATAATCATGTGCCATCAAGTCAATTATGACGTATGGCAACCATTTTTAGGAATTTTGGATACAGAGTACTAAGAAATGGTTACCATTCCCTTCTTCTGGGGGCACTCTGAAACTGTGCAGTTTGCCCAAGGCCCCACACACTATCCAGCTGGCTAGAAAGTAATTAAAACTATTTGTTACTTTAGAAAAATAAGAAACGGAAGAGTTACTTTTTAAAATTACAACTGCAAAACTATCTATAACATATTATTTCGGGGGGGGGGGGGATAGTTTCTAAGCTCTAGCTGGCTGCTGGAACTTCTGGCCGCAGTTGCTGCCTGAACCAAGATGACTTCCAGACTGCTGTCCTGATTCACTAGAGTCTGAGTAGAGATATAACCCACAGACATTTCTTTAAGAAAGCCCATATTCACCAGTTAATTGTGATTTTTCACTCTTGGCCTCTAAGTAGACCTTGTCTGCTGCTCTGAGCACTCTGGAGGAATTGATTAATAATAGTGCAATAGATAACAAACAAACAAGCAGGCACTTTTGGAATTTGTACTCAACAGTCAGCAACATGCCCCCCATATTTTAGAAATGTGGACCCTGCATATGACTGACATGCTGAGGATACATCAGATATCATACTCAAGTTAAAAAACCCTTTCTGTTTTATGTTTTGACTCTCTGTAGTAATGACTTTCCATAACATTGATGATTGCTTTGTAAAATCAAATGAGAGTTCAAAGGGAATGTTTAAACAAGACTGATAAGGTCATGTGAGTAGGTAATCACGAACATCCTTTTCAAGTCAACTTCATTCCCCACTACCACCGTTGTAGGGCAAAACACTTTTATAATTCTCAAAGGTTTTTCCCAGTGATAAGGAAATGTATAGCACTGGTACCTCCCAAGAGATGTAAAGAACTAAAAGAATGTAAAGGTGCTGTGTCTCAAACAGATTTCACTTGCACCTGAAAGCTCTCACTAGGACTTTCAATTCCATAGAAATGTCTACAAAAATAGCTCCCACTTACAGCAGGCGGTGTTGCATCAACTGTTAATGAGACCAGGCACATTATACAGTGGTGCCTCGCTAGACAGTTACCCTGCATGACAGTTTTTTCGCTAGACATTGACTTTTTGTGATTGCTGTAGCAATTCGCAAAACAGTGATTCCTATGGGGGAATTTCACTGGACAATGTTTGGTCCCTGCTTCGCAAACCAATTTTCGCTAGACAATGATTTTGACAGCTCCTGCCGTGCTCGCAAAACGGGTGTTTTCGGGACCTAAGCTTCGCAAGACAGCGATTTAAACAGCTGATTGGCGGTTCGCAAAGCGACTTTCCTATGGCCGATCTTCACTAGACAATGACGATTCTTCCCCACTGGAATGCATTAAACAGGTTTCAATGCATTCCAATGGGGAAATGCTTTTCGCTAGATGATGATTTCTCTAAACAGCAATTTCAGTGGAACGGATTATCATCGTCTAGCGAGGCACCACTGTAGCTAGAAATAGAGATGTTGGATAGCTTCATATTTTAGATATCTGGCTGCAGAGCCATAGGTTGGGAGTTCAACTCCCCACAGTGCCTCCCTGATAGTGCATGGACTCGATGATTCGTAGGATTCCTTACAGCTCAGCAGTTAGATGATGATGATAATTATCAGGATAGGAATTACAGTATATCCTAAAACAGGGTTATTCCGAGACAATATTTTTCATGGTTGTTGTGGGTTTTTCAGACCAGACCACAGAGTGCTGTTCTCTGAAGATGCCGGCCACAAAGACTGGCGAAATGTTAGGAAGAACAACCTTCAGAACACGACCAAAGAGCCCGAAAAAACCACAACAACCATTAGATCCCGGCCGTGAAAGCCTTCGCGAATACAATATTTTTCATGTTTATTCATAAATTTTAGTGCAATATCACCATCTTTCCTAAATACATTTTTATCTGAGAAAAGAACTAAATGCAACTAGAATATACTCTGCTAGTTGCTTAACAGATTATATCATTCTCTACCAATTTTTTAAAATTGAAAATATGTTAAGTAACTTATTTAATGCATCATTAAATCTAATATAAAATATAAATCTGTTTATATGAACCTAAAATATACCATTTGCTTAACGTGCACAATACTTCAGGGATCAGACATTTTGCATTCTCTGCAGCTATTGCTCCTTTTAAAAGTTTTGAGCTATGTCTTTTGGTTGAGTTGTGGACATCATAGATGACCAGGTATATAAACAATAAATTTAATCTGTGAGCTCTCCCTTTCATTGCTGCTTTATTCTGTTTGTTAATTTTTTGTTTTATATTGAACAATGAGAAACCTTTACCTCCAATCATTTTGGAAACATTAGCATAGAATCAGACATTCAAAAAATATTATCCTGCCAAGAGTGTAGAAAAAATAACAGCCATATATCTTATTACTGACTCCCATCAGTGTAAGTCAAATGGTATAAACATCTGTGGCAAATCACTGTTAGTTAAACAGTCATGGCCTTTATTTCTCAGTGTGTTAAGCTGCACGACTGATGCACAAGCCTCACTTTATTAACTAGCAGCAATTTCCTGCAGTGATTTACACCATTTGAACTAGAATGGCACATGTGATTAATAGGATTCTTAACATGTTTTGAACCCTATTGTCTCTACTATTATTGTTTCCTTCCTTAAAATATGGCAGTTGGGTCTTATTACTTACTGGCTTATGCCAAACCTTTGGTTATATATATTTTTCATGATCTTGCTATATTGAGGCCGTATAACTGTTCAGATTATAGAAGTAGTCAAATGTTCACACAAAACAATGAGTTTAGACAGTGGTTCCCAATCTTGGGTAACTCAGGTGTTCTTGGACTGAAATTCCAAGAAAACTTCACCACCAGCTGTGCTGGCCAGGGTTGGGAACCACTAAGCTAGGATTCTAAAGAATATTTCGATGGGCTGAGGACACCAAGGCATTCAGAGTATGACAGGATTCTTCTGAATTCTCTGGAATTCTTCTACTACTTCTATATTCTATACCTCTATGTTCTGAAAAAGTCTATGACTGATAAATATGACTAGATTATCTAGAATATTACTGGCCTTTTTGGAAGAAAAGATGGACTAAAGTTTTACAGTACACGAGTGAATTTCAGATGCACGTTTCTCCTCTTCCTCTGGCACAGCTCTAAGGAAATTAAAAAGAGAACCAAATGCATTACAGCTAACTTCATTTTTCTATTATGTCAGGTTAGTTCAAACAAATCAGAATAATAAACCATGATCTTATCCTGGCTTGTTTAAACTTTAGATAGTTCCCCTGAAAATACTGGCTAATTTAAAACATGCAATAGATACTTCTGATTTCCTCACAACCATGTAAGAAGAAAAGAGATGAAGAGTCAATGTACATTATCATAACGCAAAACCACAGTTTTGTGTTGGTTCTAAACCACTTCATGAGATGACAAAATCTCTATATTTTATTTATTTTGTTTATTTATTTATTTATTTATATGCCGCCCACACTACCCAAAGGTCTCTGGGCGGCTTACAGCATTTAAAATACAATAAAGATATGTAACAATTAAAATACAATTAAAATATATATAAAATTGCCATCGGACCCACAGCTAATATTATTTCAGTTAAAAGCCTTCTGGAACAGAAGGAACATATATATGATTTACGAAGCAACAAATGCTATATATATCAGCATTCAAACAGTATTGGTAATTAAACTTTATTTCCACACAAGTATTGCTGCTTGATAGCTCAGTGATTTAAGTATTTGGCTGTGGAGCTAGAAGTTGGATTCCCCATTATGTCTCCTTGACAGGGGCTGAACTTGGTGATCTATAAGGTCCCCTTCCAGTTCTGCAGTTCAAAAAATATTTTTAATATTATTACTGTTCGCTATTCCTTAATTGAAAAGCTCTAAAACCATGAACCAATAACAAAACAATAATAGGTAGGGAGAAGAAGAATACATTTCTCTTCAGAGTTTATTTAAATGTGGAATGATTTTTATGCTATTCAGTTGTGCTTTGAAGGTGCATCTGTGCACTGAAAATACAAACTAGTAGTTGAATACAGTATAAGGGAAACAATGCTTTAATTCCCAATTAGAGGGTAAAATTTAAAAATTAACAGTTTTTATGGATATGAAAAACACCAACACATTTACAGAATTACAATTGTGAATGTTTATATGTGATGGACGTACACTATGTCTAATTACAGTAGCTCACTTTCTACCCAGAAAATAATGCAAACAATAGAAAATGAAGAAGTCAGCTTTGTTTTTTTATGTGTCCATTACTGGTCCTCTTTCGCGCCAATGACAACTTTTTCCTCTGTAAGAATGAAAAAGCAATTGATCCTGAAGTGTTTTTGTTGTTGTTGTTGTTGTTGACCAAACTAGTGTCTCCAGGAAACTGTCCCAAATTTGCATATATCAGAATGGAACCTCTAGAATGCTGGAGGTCAAACTGAGTTCTTTTAAGTTTTCCTACTCCATTGTCATTCAATGTCTGCTATATAATTTCAGATGGACAGAAGCTACAGTTGGAGCTGGCAAACAAGTAAACTTGCCCATCTTAAAAGAAAACCTTTTCTATAGGAACAATCCCTAGGGTTCAAAAACAATTTTACAAGTATTTTCTCATGAACAAGATTATCAATCTTTATGTGTGTTTCAGTACACAAAATAATGAACGTCTGCACTACATTTGGCAGAAACTGAGATTCAAAAATAGTCTACTCCTATCCTTCTTAGAACACTTTAATTGAATGGAGGGATTAGAACAGAATAGCTTTAAATTCAAGGAGGAGGACGATGATTTGGAAGCACTAACTGAAGAACTGAAGAAAAATCCCTGTGCTTCCACTTTCCTGACTGTAACCAGTGGACAAGTCAATAAAAATGGATTTTTATTCATCCAATGAAAGCAAACAAGGTCAAGTAAAGAAAGTAAGGAAAATTGCACAGTGTTATTTTGTTTAACCATTGTATCAATCTTGAATTAGTTTTCAGGGTAAAGCTGTAAGAATGTATGTGGCAAAGTGTAAGTCAAATTATAGTTCTTTGGAACCTGTTTGTCTTTCTCTCTGAAGATGAAATGGAGCAAATTATCCAGTATTACATATTGTGGTTTCTTTCTGATTTACCATTCTATTCTCTACATGAGCACAAAATTTTTACAAAGCTTCTCCTTGAGCTGAATCTCACATATTTATTTGTGGTTGAATGACATAATGCATAATGACATCAACTGAAAACATTCACTGGTTCAGTAAGGTTGGGCAGTCTAATTTGAAGCAAGGAGCAAGATCAACTTTACAGATTCAACTTCCAGTTGGCAATTTCTCAGCAGAACTATGTTACTAAAGTCAAACAGATATTTTCCTCAGTCTTCTTCTGCACATATTAAAGTCAAGAGACACAATCATGACAGGTTCTGTTTTGTTTGTTTTGCTTTACAGTAGTTTGATTAAAGCAAATTAAGTTTGGTTAATTTTGATTTTTAAATCATGAGACTCAACATACCTTGAGTTTATATATCTGACATTCAAAACATGCTATGTATCCTTGAACAAAAGGACTGTGGAAAAATACAACAGAATACACTTGTTTACGTCTAAACATCAGCTGCTAGAGATTCATCAGCAGCCCAAACAGGAGAGGCTGAATACAGTATATAATTGCTTATAGCAACCAAACTTGAATGGGACTGAAAGTTATGCTATGTGTTGTCTAAGCTGACTGCCCCATTAAGAGTGATCAATGCCAGAGTAGCCTGTTCTTTCCAAGTAAACCTAACTGAACAGGAAGGAAAATCCTTTATTTTCCTCTTCCTCCAAAATAAAGTATCACTTTATCTGTCTATCTATCACTTAATTCTCTTGCTGCACACAGGTCTCCCAAAGCTGGCTTCCGTTTCCATAATACACTTTCCACTTACCAGAGTTTACCTCTTACCAAAAGAGGCCATAACGACAAGAAGGTGCATAATGAATTGAATACTTTATTACGGTCAAAGCCCAGTAAAGGTGCATAATGGCTTACCAAAACTTCTGCAGCTTTTAGAAAGTGACACAATTTCTTCTTATGCTACACATAGGACATACTGACCTTTACATATCAGTTTATACTGAGGTGACTGCAGTGTTGTTGTTGTTTACGACCGATACATGAATCATAACCAGTAATACTCCTTCCATGTTTTGTCAGTGATACAAAAGAAAACTACATGAACACATATTTAAATACAACTTTGGTGGGATCACAATGGATCCTGTTGGTAGGTACAATGCTTCTTGCAAAAAAGAAGCAGTAATTGTAGTGCTGAGCTTTTAAGCCTTTGTTTACCTAACTACCATGATTCTGTTTTTCAAATCACATTATTATGCAACTGTGTTGAGTGTGGGAAGATACAAACAGGAATAATACGTTGTTGGAGGCAAAAAACTACTTACAGAATGATGTGAACAAATGATAGTCCTCATATTAATTTATGAAGGTAGTTTACTCAAATAAACATACAATATTGCATCTACTGAATTAAGGTAAAATCTGTCATCAAAAAGAAGATGTCCAAATACAGACATCAAGAAATGAACAAGACTGCAGCCCAAATGTTAAGCAGGACATGCTAGGAGCTGATCTACACGCCTTGCACAAAGGAATGCACTCCATCCACTGGACCATGGTCTCGTCTGCAATTTGTCAAAATCATTTACTTTGGGGGATCACTATGCTGACCTATTGAGAGATGTGCTAACTTAATTTGGTATTCTATCTGATGTTCTTGGTGTGTATGTTATTCTGGAGAATTCTTATTTTTATTTTATGCATAGTGTATTTTTCATTTAAACAATTTCTTTAAAAAACAACTTGTATAACAGACCAAAAATTAATAGATGGAACAGTAAAACCATGAGCTGAAAAAATAAAGCAGGAGCAGAAAGAAAATCTTAACTGCTATGCAAGTTCATTTGTCACTTTCATGTGCTGAGTTAATTAATATTCTTAAAAGGATTTCTAAAAGCTGAATACCTCTCAAGCTCTGAATTCATACAGCTGACCTTAGACTTTCTCAGAATGATTTTTAATGTAGCCTGTTATCAGCAAAACCCGTTTAAAACATATGCCCCATCTGCCAGTACCCCACTTGCAAAAGAGCTTCTTATACTTGCAGACAGTGCAGCTTCTGCCTGTTTCCCTCTCTCCTCTAAATACCAGCTGTATGATAATGAGCACAAAACAGCTGAAAAATACTGCACAGTAACAAAGCTGGTACGAAATCCGCAGAACAACGCTCCCACTCAAAGAAGCAGTTGCAGCATGAACTTTGCAGATTAACCATTGAACAGAGGTGGGGGAGGTTGGAAAAAAAGAAAATAAGGGCCTGTACAGATAGTAAGAGTGGGGGTGGGTGGGGGCTCAAGAAAGCACACAAACATCTAATGAAAAGCTGAAATTCTAAAGTACTTTTGTAATTTGAACCAATTCTTCACATTTTCTACAGCTTATTCCAAATGTATTAATGATATGCCAAGTGCCATTCTGATCATTTGCAACTTCAGGCTGTTCCTAAAAGAAAGCAACTTGTTAATGAAAGTTTTCTGTTCATTAACAAACCTTTTCCAGGAGGCATGGGCAGAGAGAAAGGCAATATGTAAGGATTAGCACACATTATTTCTCCTTTTTTTTTAATCTGACACTTTTGCTAGGGAGGGACCAACAATTGTAGGCTTCCAAGTTAACTTTTTCACAGTTTAAAGAGGTCTTTGTATTGCAAAATGGTCAACGAAACAGCAGCATTGCATCATTCTGATCTTACAATAATAAACTGCAGGATGGATTTTTAAAAAATTTGTTAAATAAATGTAAGTAAACTTGTTTTGCCTGCCTGCTTGGTTGGAAAAAATTACAAATGTTTTGTACCACAGCTCAAAATCTATGCTAAAACAAAATCCTAAAAATCATCTAAATTATGTAATTTAAATTACTATGTAATATACTTGCGTAATTTATACTATCACAGATTAGTAAAAAAACTAAGCTATACAAGTCCCCCACCCCTAAACATGACAGCCATCACCACTATGTCATGACTATGATCTTGTCTGGTCTATCCAGCTGGCAAGTATTTTATAATATGCTGAAACACATGCAAATTGGACTGATACAGGCAGGTGAAATGTTTTGCTGCATACACAGTGTAACCACAAAATTATGAAGAACACTCAGTTCTGAATATTAGTTGTTATGGAAGTGTACAGTTCGACACAGTTGCTGAAATCTTCTTGCACTAGAGTAGACCAACTGTTTTGGTGGAGATCTGGTAAATCAACTCCTTCCTAGTTTCACTGATTCAAATGTACTACTAGAGTTGTGACTTACTTTAGCATAGTGAGTCGTAACTAGAATACAGTGGTGCCTCGCTTAGCGATTGCTCCGTTGAGCATTGAAATCACTTAGCGATAGAGTTTTGGCCATTGCCAGAGTGACTGCTTAGCGATGGCCCCTATGGGGAAAAATCACTTTGCGATTATTGCTTCCCCACGATCATCGCAAAGCCTCCATTTTCGGTCAGCTGATCGGCAGTTCCAAAATGGCCGCCCGCTGTGTTGCCTCGCTTTAGAGGCACCGAAAATGGCCGCCGCAATGGAGGATCTTCACATAAGGTTAGTTTTAAAGCCCATAGGAACGCATTAAACAAGTTTTAATGAGTTTCTATGGGCTTTTAAAAATCCCTTAGCGACAAAATCCCTTAGCAACGTTTTTTCCTGCACAGACTAACGTCGCTAAGCGAGGCACCACTGTACTGTAGGTCCATTTGAATCACTTTTGTTGCCAGCGATTTAGACAACAATGGCTGTGTTTTGTGTTTTTTTGAGGGGGCCACACATTTACTGTTATACAAGCTGTATACTCACTGCTTTACATTGTAGCCAAGTGCCATTTCTTCAGTGTTGTCACATGAAAAGATATACTAAAATATTTATGAAATGTGAGGGGGTGTACTCACTTCTGTGATATACAGTGGTTCCCTCGCAAGACTAATGCCTCGCGAGACAAAAAAACTCACAAGACGAATGGTTTTAGCAATGGGGTTGATGTGCTTCACAAGATGAATGTTTTCTGTTAGAAGACTTAAGCCTCACTTGTTCACTTTAAAATGTGAAATGTAAAAAGGTTCTGTACTGTTGGTTTCTGTATGTTTTGAAAATGCACTTTCTAAAGACTTTTGCACAATGCAAGGACTGTTAGTGACTATTTCTGTTCAGTTTTAGTGAAGGCAGATGTTCCTGCCTCATGTTTGCTGATTTTTAAATGTTTTTCTATGATGTTTAAAAAGTTAAAGTTTTTTTGATTGAAATTTTTGAAATATCTGCACAATATGTATGGCTTTAAAGAGCACTTAATAAACCATTTGTAAACCAAATTTGACTTTGTTCTGACTTTTTTTTTTGCCCATAAAAACACATTAATTAGATTTCAATGCATTCCTATGGGAAAACACATTTCGTAAGATGAATTTTTCGCAAGACGACATTAACCACGGAATGAATTAAATTCGTCTTGCGAGGCACCACTGTACTATAAATGACTGTATGATCTGAAGTTCTCAAAAGGTATTTAGCATCTACTAGTCATTACATGATGAAACATAATACTGTAGTCTCTGCCTAATCATTGACAAAAAGAAGCATATTTCTTTCCCCTCCTCCCCAAATTTACCTGTGGAGGATATAGCAAAAGAATTGATATAACATGTATTATGTACATTTATGGTCATAAATTGTTTACTATATTGTGTAGCCATCAAAATCTCATGTTTTTAGAAGTACATTGTAAGAGGTAAACATAACCACCACATGCATGTATGTAAAAATCACTTGTTCAAAGCATACTGTAAATTTATTCTTGTATACAGTAGTGCCTCACTTAACAATTTTAATTGGTTCCAAAAAAATCGTCGCTATGGGAAAACATCACTAAGCGAAACACGGTTTCCCATTGAAATGCATTGAAAACCGGATAATCCGTTAAAATGGGAACGGATTGCTGTCCTTAAGTGAAAATCACAATAGGAAACATCGCTAGGCGAAACATGGTTCCCCAATTGAAATGCACTGAAACCTATTCAATGCATCTCAATGGGGGGGGGGGAATTACAACAAATTTAAAAGGAGTTGGAACAAAGTCAAATTAGTTTAACAAAGGGTTTATTAAGTGCACTTATGATTTCAAGCATTCTAAACATTTTTAAAACATTTTTAAACATAAAAAACAGCCAACATGAGGCTGTCAAAACCATCGTTAAGCGAAACAGGGGAACCCAAACTGTCATCGCTATGCGAAGCATGGTCCCAAACATCGCTATGCGAAAATCGCCCATAGGGAACATCATTAAACGGAGCGCAATATCGCTCCAAAAAGTCATCTCTAAGCGAATTCGTCGTTAAACGAAGCGCTCGTTAAGCGAGGCACCACTGTACTGTCTGCATCGTAATACTCGAAAATGCTGATGGATAATTATATACAAGAAATAGCAGCCTATGTTGTTTCAAGCCAATGTAATCAGCAGCATTCTTAACATCTTAACATCTATAGTATGTCTCATAGTATATATTAGCCATTTTTAAGTGGGAATGCTTTTTACTCATCGCTAAGCTAATTTAGGTCAAAGTGAGATAAAATATGAAAAAAATCACACTTTGTTCAATTAATATTTATTATACAAATGTTTCAAGCATAATGCAAAGAAAAGAGCACACCTGATTTTGCAGCTACAACATTTATTCAGTATAATAGCCATCACTTCTACATTCTTTACAGAATAATACAAAGCTTTCAGTGGAGCTATTAATTAAGCAAGAATTGTTGGGAATTCAAAAATAGTGCTACAGTGCCCCTACATGCTCACTTATGGAAGAGCAATTCAGTATATTATTTCTCTGTTCAGTAAAAGCAGCTAGACAGAAGCACTGGGAAAGATAATGATAATATTTTCTGTTTTGTAAATATAAAATTGGAAACATTTATACTTGGATGTTTGGTCTGGATGTTAAGCTCCTATAGACAGATTTCCAGAGAATGAAGGCCTTGACAGCATCTGAAGTAGGAACTGCTTTGGAAATCTGTGTACTGACTTCCTTGTAGTACAAACGTGATAAAACAAAGCTGAGTTACATGTATTTTTCAAGGAAGGTAGGCATGTTTGTTCTTTCTCCTAAAACACAGACAAAAGAGTATACTAGCACTGGAAATGTATTAGGTTTTGGGAACTGTAATCTGATAAAATGTTCTCTTTCTCTTAAAGGTTGATCCTATAACATGTTTGCTAATCTTTAAGGTGCCACAAAACCCTTCTATTAGTCTTGATATTGTATATGATTATCCCTGTTATATCCAAGCCCCAACAGGCTACCTACAGTTGTGTTCAAAATTATTCAGCCCCCACTGAAATTGAATGTTTTGGCCATTTTGACATTGATTTTGATCATTCAGTCATCTTGCTTACATTTACATGAAAGAGGCACTTGTAGGTCAGAGAAATATAACCTTAAGTTTATAATGAAATAACCACAAATGTCTTTTCTGTGCTCACATCATTATTAGTTTTTATTCAACCCCCAAGTGACATTCAATCTTAGTACTTAGTACAACATCCTTTTACAGTTATAACAGCTTTTAAACGTGAAGCATAGCTTGACACAAGTGTCTTGCAGCGATCTACGGGTATCTTCGCCCATTCTTCATGGGCAAAAGCCTCCAGTTCAGTCAAATTCTTAGGCTTGCGCACTGCAACTGCTTTCTTTAAGTCCCACCAGAGGTTCTCAATCAGATTTCAGTCTGGTGACTGCGATGGCCACTCCAAAATGTTCCAGCCTTTCCTCTGCAACCATGCTCTAGTGGACTTGGAGGTATGCTTGGGATCATTGTCCTGTTGAAAGGTCCAACGTCTCCCAAGCCTCAGGTGTGTGACGGACTGCATCACATTTTCATCCAATATCTCCTGGTACTGAAGAGAATTCATGGTACCTTGTACACGCTGAAGCTTCCCTGTACCTGCAGAAGCAAAACAGCCCCAAAGCATTATTGACCCTCCGCCATGCTTCACAGTAGGCAAGGTGTTCTTTTCGTCATATGCCTTGTTCTTCCTCCTCCAAACATAGCGTTGATCCATGGGCCCAAACAGTTCTAATTTTGTTTCATCAGTCCACAGAACACTATCCCACAACTTTTGTGGTTTGCCCACATGACTTTTGGCATCCTGCAGTCGACTCTTCTTATTCTTGGGAGACAGCAAGGGGGTGCGCCTGGGGGTTCTGGCATGGAGACCTTCATTACGCAGTGTGCGCCTTATTGTCTGAGCTGAAACTTCTATACCCACATCTGACAAATCTTTTTTCAGTTCCTCAGCAGTCACACGGGGACTTTTCACCACTCTACGCTTTAGGTAGCGCACAGCAGTCGAAGTCAGCATCTTCTTTCTTCCACGACCAGGTAGCATTTCAACAGTGCCCTTTCCCTTGAATTTGCGAATGATGCTTCCTATAGTGTCTCTTGGTATGTTTAACTTCTTTGCAATCTTCTTATAGCCATTGCCCTTCTTGTGAAGACAAATCACCTCTTCTCTTGTCTTCCTGGACAATTCTCTTGACTTCACCATGTTTGTAACCACACCAGTAAATGTCTAGAAGGAGCTGAGTATCACAGTCATTTTAAAGCTGCCTAATTGGTGCTTATTATGCTTGATTGGTGCTCGGTGACATCCACAGGTGTTTTCAATACCTGTTCGAAAACACCTGAATGAACCTCTCTTCTTCAGAGTGGTAGTCTTTAAGGGGTTGAATAACTGTGGCGATGAAGAAACCACAAAAGAAACATTTACTACTGTATTACATAAACAATTGATGTTATTTTAGTTGCATTTGGTTCTTTAAAACGTCCTTGTAGGATTTCATTCTGAATACAATTCCAAATGTACACTATAGTCCCTAAACCCCTTTACAGCATTGGGGGCTGAATAATTTTGAACACAACTGTAATTGCTATAGCACTGAATGGATACAAATATCTTGATTTCTCAGGGCGAAATGGGCATCATTATTGTTGATAAATAATGCAACCTAAGGTAATGATTGAAATGATGGGGGAATTTTAAGCTCTTGCATTAATGTGTACAAATAAAACAGAAAAAGACGTACCATCAGCATTGAATGGTATAAGAAGATGAAAATGCCCAAGTCCAAAGAACTTAGGAGAAACCTTACAGAATATGAAGTTGTTCATTTATTGGTTACATTTCCCATGCCTATCCAATAGAAGAGGGATTGTTCACCCAGATGTTCCTGGGCTGCAACTGTCAGAAATCCCAGGCAGCACAGCTAGTGGCGAAGGCTTCTGGGAGATGCAGTCCAAGAACATCTGCATTACCCAAGGTTGGAAACCACTGCCCGAGAATCATAAAGTAGCATCAATGGCTTTTCCCCATTCCAACACCCCTACCCAGATTTATCCTTACAATAAGCTTGTAAAGTAAGTCAGGTTCGGAGAGAGAACAAATCAAGATCACCCAATAAATTACATGGATCAAAGGAAACAAAACCCTGGATCTTCCAAAGCCCCTTCCCACAGGATAGATTGGATTTAAACCATTATTTAAACCACTAAACCATTTTAAATTATGTGATTTTTAAGCAAAATTGCATTCTTGTGTGCTATAATCCTAACTCAACATTATCACAATTTCCTTGTCCAGATTCATTCTACCTGTAACAACCCCCTCTTCCCTTATCTTTTCAGAGAGAGGGTCTGAAGCTTGGCTTTGGCCAAAATCCTGTTGCTTAGTGTAGTAAATTGCACAACAGGAGGCTCACTGAATCAACAGGGATTTGGTGAGTCAATACCTCAGTATGTTCCATGCATATAAAAGGCCTATTTTATCTATGACTTACTTTTGCATAGTGAATAAGATATAGCAGGTCTATTTGAATCCATGAAACCTATGGAGGAGTTGACATGCTAAATACTTACTGATTCAGTTGGACTACTTTGCTGCAATGTACTACACTAAGAAATGGGATTTTGACTTTGTCTACACCAAGTAGGTAAGTGCCTGTGGATTATTAATAATTCCAGATACACCTGGATGAAATTTATTTTGCAGATACATTTCTAACAAGTTTCAGTCCTTCATTTGGAACAGTGTGCTTCAAGAATTGCCCCATGGGATGACATGAGAAAAAACAACTGCTATCCTGTTGGTGCTTTTAGAACCTTCAATGAATTTCAACACTATCAGTGCCAATATCAGTATTACATTGGATAAGTTGAGTTGGGTGACTGTGGCACAATGTTTCAGTGGCTGCACCGCTACCTGGCTGGCCATATTCAGGAGGTGGCAATGGAGATTACTGTTTGACTCTCTACCATTTAAACTTTGGGATTCCACAGCATGCTATTCTTCCCTTCTTACTATTTCACACCAACATGAAACTTGTGGGTGAGGTCAACAAAAACAGTTGTCATTTACAGATGAGAATTTCTTCCAACATGACAACTCCCTCTCTTACCTTGCAGATTTCATTTATTTCCAATGTTTGTATCCTTGCTTCCTTATAACAGACCTCTTGGGATGAATTATAACAATAAAATGGTAAAATATAACCACAGCCCAAAATTATAATTCAACATAAAGACTTGAGTTACAGAAAGTAAAATCAATAAAATAAGACTCTCAAGCAAAATCAAGATATTTGAAGAGATTTTCTCTAAAACTGTAATTTTAACAGGGTTTTTAATAGCAACACACAGAACACAGAACACAAACAAGATGAATGTGAGCTCTTAACACAACGACTGAAAGGCATTACTGGAATCTGGTGAGATTAAACTCAAACCAAATGTACGGGTTTAAAGGTATAACATTTTCAAAAGGCAAAGACAAAAGGGTGAAGGAGTAGCTTTATATACAAAGGATGTGTACACTTGCAAGATCATCCCTGCCTTACAACATAGAAACCTTGGAAAAGTAATTTTTCTAACTAAAAATTGAAGGAAGGAAGGAAGGAAGGAAGGGAGGGAGGGAGGGAGGGAGGGAGGAAAGGAGGGAAGGAGGGAGGGAGGGAGGAAAGGAGGGAAGGAGGGAGGAAGGAAGGAAGGAAGGAAGGAAGGAAGGAAGGGAGGGAGGGAGGGAGGGAGGGAGGGAGGAAGGAAGGAAGGAAGGAAGTGGCGGCTTACAACAGACCTTGAAGCCAGACTGAACACTTGGATGATGCTGTCTTAATTCAGATTACCAAACATCCAAAGAGGAGAATTATACCAGTAACGGTAGACTTCAACCATTTTGATCTTTGTTGGAAGTCCAGCTCTGCCAAAAATGGAAGGTTTAGCAAACTTCTCAAATGCTTTGCTGTTAAATTCATTTTCCAAAAGGTAGATGTGGCAAGGGATAATCTATCCTGACCTCTACTAAGAGAGAAAATCAGATCAATAAGGTGGAAATAGCAAGAAGTTTGGGTAGAAGTGACCGTGTCCTACTGGGACTTTTTATACAGACGAAAGGTAAACTGAAGGGTAGTATAACACATTGAAAGAAAACGGATTTCAATAACTTACTTTGCCTCCCTTTCTCCAAACAGAAAACAGCGTTCAACTTACTCCCGAGCAGAATAAAAGAGGCAATGGAAGACTGCTGTGCAAGATAGGGAAAAGGCTGGACATGAACGTTTAGCTACTTTAAGTGGATTAAGGTTTCCAAGGCCAGATGAACTGCATCAAAGAGTACTACTGAACTTGCTGGTGAAATATCAGCATTCTTCGTGAACAAGTAATTAAAAGTACAAAGACTCCTTCACATGATATTGCTGCTATGAAATTGTGCAGTTTAACCAGTTTTTGTTCTCTTTTCTTGTTTGTTTTGTGCAATAAAAAAAAACTGAAGACTACTGGCAAGCAAACGTCTACATTTTCAAAAAGGGGAAGAAGATCTAGGAGTCTACTGTCTAGACAGCCTCCATCAGGAAAGGTTCCAGTTCATTAAACAGTGTGTGAGCATATCAAAAAGAATAGGATTTTTAAGGCTTCTCAAAAAGACGTCATGTCAGAATAAGATTTTTTTTCAGAGTTACAAGCTTGGTAGATCAAAGGAATGGTATGAATATCACATATCTTGACATCACCCAAGGCTTTTGACAAGTCCCGCCCCACAAGATAATCTTGGAAAATGTGGGTTAGACAATGCTATTTCAAATTGATTCATACCTGGAGTCCTCATCATCCTACAGAGAAGTGACAGTGTTTCACAAAATTATGTCCTCAGCCCAGCCTTGTTCAGCATCTTTATAAATGATATGGATAAAGAAGTTGAAAGGATGCTCATGAGAATTGTGAATCACACCAAACAGGGGTGGGTACCTAATATAGTAGGACCCTCATATACGCGGGATAAGTATCTGCTGATTCTCTTATCCATGATCTGAAAATACTAAAAATCTTAGAAATATATTTTTATAAAGATGAAATTACCACAACTGGCCAGTAGAGGGAGTGAGAGACCATACTAAGTACAGTATAGTGTTCACTAAAGAAATATATTTCTAAAAAGTTATCACCAGAACTAGCCATGAGAGGGAGCCAGAGGCCAAGCATTATGCCATGTTCCTTGCTTTTCAGCATCAATGGAGCGGGCTTCGAAATGAGCACCTGCAAAAATGGGGGTCTTACTGTACTTCAGAGGACAGAATCAAAATGAACGGATTGGAAAACTGGACACAAACAAATAAACAAAATGTTTCAACAAGAAAAATATAAAGGTTTAAAGGGGAAAAAGTCAATACACAAACATAGAATGGTGATGGCTGGCTTGGCAGTACTACAGGTGACAAGTCACAATTTTAACGTAAGTCAAGAGTATGATACAGTAGCAAAAAAAGCTATATAAATTCTGGACTTCATGAAAGAAGCACAGTGTACAGATCAACAGAAGTAATAATACCACTTGAGTCGAGCCTCACATGGAATATTATGTCCAGTTCTGTGCACTACAATCTGGAACATGTCCAGAATAAGCTAACAAACATATATCAGCTCTTTTGCTGAAGCCTATCTGGGGGTAAAAATAATTCCTTTATTTCAGTTTTAAAATCCTGCAGTTACCTGTAAAATTTGTAAGCTTTTTCTAAAAAGAGACAGCCCTACCACTGAAAGAAAAAGACTATGAAAACTGGAACAAATCTAATGTTAAAACTAAACAATTACATTACAGAAACTTGCCCCCAAACCCTATACAGTGGTGCCTTGACGTACGAACTTAATCCGTCCCAGAAGATGTTTATAAGTCAAAAAGTTCATAAGTCAAAGCAGCATTTCCCATAGGAATGCACTGAAACTCGATTAATCCATTCCGGGTGTTTTTTGTTCTTATGTCAAGGCACGGTTTGTAAGTCAAAGCATTAGTTCCCATAGGAACTAATGCAAAAGCGGTTAATCCATCCTGTACAACTAGGGGGAGAATTTTTCTTCTTTTAACCTAAGATGAACTTTGGTTAAAAAATGGGCAGGAAAGGAGGGAGGGAGGGAATGAACACCTTTTAAACAGAATACCTTTAAAACCAAGCAGCTTTAAACCAAACCAAGCACCTTTTAAACCGATTTTTACATTTTAAAATTACAGTACCAGGCAGTGCCACACAATACTGGGCAGCCCAAAGTCCATTTCCTGCTTTCCTGCATGGTTTTTGTTCGTAAGTCAAAGCTCTGTTAGCAAGTCAGAGCAAAATTTTGTGAACAGAGCTGTTCGTAACTCAAAATGTTTGTAGGTCAAGGCATTCGTAAGTCAAGGCACCACTGTATTGTCACAGGAACAAATGCAAATTGATATACTTGTCTACAGAATTTGGGTCAAAACAGAAAGTTGCAGACTGCATGCATCAGGAACAGACAAGTATTTTATGGATATAATTTCCATGGTCACTCTCTAATGCTAAAAATATATATATTAAAATTTATTTTATTTATTTGTCTTAGCTATAGCTAACCTTTCTCCCAATAAAAGGACTTAAGGTGGCTCATAGTATTAAAGAGTAGAATAAAAACACAGTAAGTTATACATTAAAAATCAATTACACCATAAAACTAATTAAAATACCCTCAATGATTAAAAACATGTAAAATGTTAAAAACTATCTTAACTAAAAATGGAATTCAAGAACTCCGTCATGATTGTTAAAAGCCAGCCTGAAAATGTGGGCCTTCAGCTGTCAGCGGAAGGATAAAAGGGAGGGGTCCAACCTAACCCCCTTGTGTCCCCATCAACTGTGCCTGTATCTTGTAATGTATCAACTCAAGTACACAGTACAAGAGGTTGACTATTTTACTGCATTCACATAGTCAGAACAAAACAATAATCATAATGTGAAGTTATGACCAATCCCTTAACCTATCATAAAAACAGAAAAACAAAGCATCGCTGCTTGGTTGCTGTAGATTCTTCTTCTCCAACAAATACACACACATAAATACTATAATAGTTTTCAGGAGATTAATTGGAAAGATCAATGCCTTTGCTTTGTACTCTTTGCCAATGTGCAGAAAGCATACCAGCTTGCCCAACACTTGTGTGTACAGACTATCACCCTGAATATTTTAGATTTTTATTCCTCTTCAAAGGAAGGCACACACACTTTTTAAAATTCTCAGTAGAAGAATGAAGACAAAGGGTTGTTATGTGTTTCAAGCTTTGCAGAAGCACTTTAAAATAATCACGACTAATGAAAGCTCTGATCTTCCTGCTGGTAATTTTTAATTGATCGTTGTTGTTTTTTCTCATACTAATGCTTATTTTCATAGGTATTAGTCCCACACAACATTTTCTCATGATTTATGTCCTTATTTCCTCATTACTTTTGTCTTTTGTATTCTGACATGATACACCACATATTTCAGGCATTTTCCCACTGGAGATTTGCATACTATGTATTCACTGTACAATTTTCCAACAAAGTGAGATTACTAAAGCCCAGAGTACCCTGTCCCAATCCACCATTTAATGTGCACTCCACTTTATATGCATGGGATGAATAACTTTACTACATTGTCAATTACTGAAGAAGCCTTTAAATCTAGAAGCATACTTAACTATGAAAAATGCAGTTTATCAATACAAAAGCACTATATTAAAAAAAAATTGTGTTGGGGTGTCATTGTACATTCCACACTCATGTTCTCTTGTTCTCTTTTCCCTCATCTCATTCTTTATCTTGGACTTCTCAGTGAGTATTTGGAATTATATAAACAGGTAGATTGGCTGATTGGTGCCTTTATATCCTCATCTACTGCAAATTCCTTCCTTCTCACCCTGCCCCCAACAAATGAAGAGAATTATTCTTTATCTTTTTTGAGGTGTTTTCTGAAATTACTTCTGAAAGGTTCATTCTAGTCTGTCGAGTTTTCCTTTGCTTATAAGTGATTGCTTGGCATGCCCCACTCAGATTTAATATTAAATAGTCACTCCTATATAAAAAACTGTAATGAAATAAGATTCTTCTTCTTGAAAATACTAGAGCAATTAGGCAGAATTGAATCAAGTAGCTTTGTCAAACAAATGTAACATGACTTTATACCAATATACAAACAGCCATTTTAAAACCAATATAAAAATAAAACAAAAATAAAAAGTTGTTTTTTGTCTCAAACTAGACAGCGATGAGGGTGGGCAAGTGAACTTTACACTGAGTCATAGACACATACGTAATGGCTTTTGTTCCCTGGATCCCAAGGTCATAAGATCAGAGATATGCCAAAATGCATGCCACATTTCTTACTAGAAAATCTCTGCTTTGGATTTTTTTTTTTTTTTTTTTTTTTTTTTTTTGCATAGCAATTTATAATCTAGCAACCTCATTGATACTGAAAAACAGACTTCAGTGCTTGAAACTTTATTTGCTCGTCCATTTATTTAACACCCTTCTCTGTGAAGTTTAACATCGGCTTTCTTTTAAACTTTACTTCTTTCACATCAGTTTCTTGTAATCATGGTTATTTCTCCTATGTCCACTTCTTTGGTTATCTGTTGCCTCAATATCACTGGTTTCCCTGTTTTCACTGAACAGCACCACTTTCTGGTATTCAGTTTCTTTAGACTCAGATTACCACAGATATAAGGAAACTGCTGGATCTATAAGCCTTGTGTGGCAGCTGTAGATCCCAGCACCCTTTTAAGATTACAATTAGGCATTATGTCCCCCAGCATTCCTTCAGGGGCATGACTGGCCACAGAAGACCATATGCTACTTAAGCCTTCTCATAAAACCCAATGCTTTAAAACAAGGGCTCTAACAAGGCTAAATAAATGAGCTGTGCAGTTATGTCTTTAAATGGGCAACTGAGTCTCTAGGTCAGTGGTTTCCAACTTTGGGTCCCCAGATGTTTGTGGATTAAAACTCTGAGAAAGCCCACTCAGCACAGCTAGTGGTGAAGGCTTCTGGGAGTTTTAGTCCAAAAACATCTGGGGACCCAAGGTTAAGAATAACTGCTCCAAGGGATGTGGCTGACTACAGTGGGGTCTTGACTTAAGAACGGCTTGAGTTAAGAACATTTTGACTTAAGAACCACTCTCATAGAAAAATATTGACTTGACTTACATACTTAGATTTGAGTTAAGAACTGAAAAAAAACCCACGTGGGAGGCAGGGAAAGTGCAAATTTGAACTTTCAGTTAACTGTTGGCCAGTGAAAAGGGTGCCTGTCTGCTTCCTCACTCCTCCCAGCGTTTAGAGAGTGGATTGGGAGACAGTCTTCAGACTGCCTGGTACTGTCCTGCCTGGACTGTATTTTCCCTGCCTTCCCTGAACCTTTCTTGACCTAAGAAAAAAAGAAACAAAATATCCCCCTCCAGTGGTCGAAGGCGGAATAGCAGCTTCCCATTAGTTTCTATGGACGGAAAAGAGCAGATACGAATCAAATGGTTTTCAATGCATTCCTATGGGAAATGCAGATTTGACCTGAGAACTTTTTGACTTGAGAACCGCCTTCCAATACGGATTAAGTTCTCAAGTCAAGACCCCACTGTACTTTATGTCTCTCAGTTAAAAATTAGAAAATGAGTTAGATGCATCCCTCCAAGATTCCAGTTGCCAGGTGGAGCCTCCTGGACTTTGGAAGTTACACGCTCCTTGAATATCTCAGATTCTTACCACCTTGCAATTCATATCAAGCCTCGTTCTGCATCTTTCTTTGCATTCCAGCATCTCTATCTACTCTTTGTTACCAGACAACTTCTCAGCATCAAAATCAGGGATACACAGATCTAAACTAACCTTGAGATATGGCCAATATTGTTTTGGCTTCCAACTCTATCTCTCCCAGGGTACAGAATTATGTTTCCAGCATCAGGTAAACATTAGTGATCAAGGACCTCCAAAGTACAGCAGATATACGACTCCTTGGAGTCAAAGCAAAGGACCTCTTTTATTACTACTCATTGGCTGAAATCCTGCTGAGCAACTTACACCATGCAACTTGGATAATATCATCACCCACAGCCACACCATGACTGGTTTGGACCCAGCAGTATTTTTCAGGCTTTAAATCATTTTGGACCCTATTCCGCAATTCCAGGGAATGATTTAAAGCCTGGAAACAAAGGCTTGCCCAGGATGAGTGGGATTCCTAGTGGTTCCCAGAACCTGGGAGGGGCCTACAACTTTTTAAATTGTCTTGAAATAACATCATCCAAGCTGTGCAGCATAGTTCTGTCAACAGGAATTCAGGAACTTTTTTAATGTACTCTGGAAGCAAGGCAAAGGGGAATAGTGTATAATGTGTGTGTGTGTGTACCCTCTCTCTCTCTCTCTCTCTCTCTCTCTCTGTGTGTGTGTGTGTGTGTGTGTGTGTGTGCGCGCGTGTGTGTTAACACACATATATAGGTAAATGGACCTGTTTTCTTTGGCAATTATAAGCTAAATATTTGGACAGAGAGCTTATAAATATTTAGCTTATAATTGCCAAAGAAAACAGGTCCATTTACCTTGGCCAACTGCAAGACACCAATCTATGATGGGCTCATTCCTTGCACTGTAAATTTGTTCCTGGTCTTCTGCCTTCTCCCATCCTCATGGACATGGATGGTTGGATATGGATAGTTTCATGTTAAATTGAGAAACAAGCCTTTAACTCTTAAAAAAACCCACTGCTCCTCACTTGCTGTTATCCAGCCAACTACATTATTAGACTCTCCCTATAAGGGACACTGGGTAGGAGGATCTTCATGATGGAAAAACCTACACTTCCAAATTTACCCCTATACTGCTGTCTGTCTTGTTTAATTTTAAATCTCAACCAAAGCAACCTTTTAGTCCCTCACATAAACTAGTTACAGTAAGGGACACTTCTATGCCACCACACTAGCTAGGTCACTCATCTACTGATGTCAACGGTTTCACCATAAACACAATATAACACAGATTCTGATTTCAATATGAAGGGAAAAATTTACGTACATAAACATTTCAACTATTACAAAAATATACTCTAACTTGGCTGCTTATCTCTATGTTAATTAAAAAAGAAAGCATACTCTTATTTAATTCCCTAATGTGATTTTAATTTCACCTACAAAGGAGAAACCAGCAGTCAGTGCAATACTGTAGTAAGTGATTTGCAAATATAAGGATTTCATGCCTGTATGTGTATTTAATGCTAATATCTGTCATTTGTGTTTGAGACTTCTAGTCACTTAACATGACTATCCAGCTCTTTTCCTCTGTGCAAACCCTGTATTTTATGTTATTTACTTTCTGGCAAATAAAAAGAGGGAATTTCAAAATGTGTTAAAACAAATTTACAGGTCTAAATAAATAAAACTTTAAAGATTATCACAATCTGAAATAAATCCCTTGTTTCCATGAAATGCAGCTTGACACTAACTGGTACCAGTTATGTATAGATGAAGAAAAATCACACTAGTGATGAAAATTTTGCACCAACTTAAACAAGATATGTACATAAGTACATATCAGCACAAGTCTGATAAATACAAACTGAATTTAACAGCAGAATAGAACAAGCAAGAATACTGTATTGGCATCAGTATTAGATTTCTATGGCAAAGGGGCTATGCATCTTGGGAATGGGAATATCTCAAAATGGGCTGTAGAGCAACATGCAATGCAAACAATGTATATGCAATGCGGTCATACTTGAGCAAATAGTCAAGATTGTCTGCATTCTTGTCAGCAGTTGGTATTATCATAAGAAGAAAACCTATAGCAGTGTTATTAATAGCAACCTGCATTTGAGGAATGTCTGCGGTTTGTAGTCTCAGAAGACTCAGAAATACAGTATAGATTCATTTAAGGAAGACACATTGCAGTCCATGAACAACATTTAATACTATAGTTGTATCTGAACATGTTAAAAAGGTTATTAGAGCATATTACATGAGACAGGCAACCTAGTTCAGATTTTCAAACAGTTGTTTTAGTCATGGTAGCATGCAATTAAATAAAGCACGGCTTCTTCTTTATTAGTATTTTCCACCTCCTCTAATTTGAGGACATTCAGGATAAGTATCACCCAATGGCACTCAAAGGAAACAGGAACTAAACTATTTCATTGGCAGAACAGTGAAAAGATTACTATTTGTTTTCAGAGCACTAGAGTCTTTGTACTTTGAGACCTTGGGATTCATTTAGCTGATGGTCTAAATCCAACATTAGTCCTATCTAGAGTAGATCTACCAAAATGAATGGGACTTGAAATGAGTAGGACTAGTTAATCACTACTGACTTAGCAATTTCAGTAGATCTACTCTGGACTTATCTTTATGATTCTGCAATTAAAAACTGAATGTCTACATGAAGCTCAATATTCTCAACCTGCAACTAACATTTGATCCTGTCCCCATCTGCGTGTGTATGTGAGAGGAAAAACTAACACACACAAAGTCAAATTATTGTAAATAAAAAGAGAACCTGCAATAAATCATTGCAGGAGGGACTGCTCCCATTCTGTGTTTCAGACAACCAGCAGACTCTTCACTAGAATAATCCATTCTGGTTTCTCTAATATTCAGAAACAGGACATTGTCTGTGAACACTCAGTGCCCACTCAACATGCTCTCTCCTCAATAGATTCTTTCGTGTTTCCCCTTAGTTTTACAGGAGTGTTTCTTCTACAAATTTGGAGACACTCCCAGTATGACCATCCCTCTCTCCTCACGTGGACAGTTTTTTGTATACGTACAGGAATCCATTCTCAAACACTGAATTTGCTATTTTTGTACAGATGTCATAACTCAGTGAATGTTTGTGTAGGTTAGACAAAACCACACATATTTACAAATATTTCTCATATTAGAAAATATCCAAAGGGTTGTGCAGTTTCCGGTCATGAACACAAACCAGGGAAACACAGACCTAATATAATTTACTTAGCTGTGCTTCAAAGTAAAATAAGAAACCATCTTCAAAATTCAAGAGAAGCTGCCTCAAAAACTTGTTGTGCAACAAAGCACAGACATAAAGCTGGTGTTCAAAGGGAAAGCAAAGAACCTGTATGAATTCTGCAAGTCCTTAGATTTGTTTAAACATTATTTCACACCGCCTTTTGAGATTTTTACTGGTATCTCAGAATACCTTAAAATGTATTCTGAAGAATGTAAGCAATTACCTCGAACAGGGCTACTCTTAAAACTGATTCTTAACTAGACTATGCTGATGCTAAATAGTATATAAGTAAAGATTACTGTCTTTACACAAAACCTATAAAGCACACATGCTGCAGTTTGGTGCCTGGGATGTTCATGTCCTAAAGCCTAAGGTTTTATGAATAAGGAAAATAACTTTACCAACATGACAGAATAAAACAACCCTAACTTATATGTGCTATGGTATTAAGTTTATTCAACCTTAGAGAATTATTTCTTCTTAATCATAGATACAATGAATAGTCCCTGTCTTGTATATGAATAAACCTTTTGCAATCAGGCTTTCCAAATGATACTGGGAAAAGAAAAATACAATTCCATGCCAAACACTTTTTGACTAGCCACTGTTAGACTGCTAAGTGGACCAAAGAAAATTAGCAGCTTTAATATTATCCAGTTTCACATTTTAAAGAAATAGATGAAGCAATTCTGCTTCTACTTTCAGGAAGAATCCAGCTGTATTTTTTTAACCTAGTACTTCAAAAAACAATCAATACAGCATTTTGTGTAGAACATGTAGTGGTATGCTAGCAAAAGCAGTGCAGTAATGCAACAAACAGGCTTTTACTGTTAAAGTGAGATGGGTCAGAACCCATTGATACAAACAATCTACAACTGCCTAAAATAATTTTGAACAGGCACATACAATCCTCATTATGTGTTTAAGAAGGGCAGTGGGTCAGATAGCTGAAAATTGAAGACATCTCAAATCACAAGTAAAGAGAGAGGAAAGTTATAGTTTCCAAAAGACACTGAATCATGTTCATGAGACTGGAGACTTTGATGGAGACACACAAAACTATGTGTAGACTGGAGTACCTCAATGAAAGCATGAACTATGAGAAGCTGTTTCACCATCTCATTATAGTGAAATGAGCAGACCTACTTGGATGCCTATGCTACACCCAAGAAAAAGGAATATTACAATTAGAGACAAAGTGGATTTACAAGTATATATGCTGTAATTTAAAGTTTATATAAAGACAAGCAGATATTTACCAACATTAATATTATTCTTACACAGGAATGCAACAGTTATATGTTTCCTTATGGACATTTTATAGCTGGAAAATTAGATTTAATTTAATCAAGAATAACTCATAAAGAATCCACAGATGCTTCAATTAAAATTGATGAGAGGTATATTCAAATCAAATACATTCTCAATATAATACAATATTATTTTTTGTACACATTCTGCATTTTTATTGTAAGGGAGATGGCGTATTACATGGAACTTAACCTTGCATCTTGACAAATGAAGTAAAATTACAGATAGCAAACTGTTGTGTTCTATGACCATTTATAGTAATGTGCTCAACAGAAGCTGAATATAACTAGTGCTAGAGACATAGAAGACTTGAACTGTCCTATCTCATAACAAAAGTATTTTTACTCACATAGATAACCGTACACATCAGACTCCTACATAATAATTGAGTTCAAAGAAGGAGAAAATTGGTTTCAATCAAGTAAACATTTAAATGTTTAAACTTTAAGCAGATGTTTAGAATATCAGTCATTTTTGAAATCTAAGGGTGCTTTTTTAACTTTTTTAGTACGGACCCTTTATTGAAGAAAAACATACTACAATTTTTACTGTCAGAGACAAAGCTTAAATGTTTAGAATGATTGTTAAGCATCATGTCCCACTTCTGTTTTAAACTAAACTGTAACATACGTACAGCAGATACAGAAGTGGCTTGATCCAATCAGACTCAAATCTAATTCTAATACATTTTATATACTATATATTAATTTTAAAAATCCATTTCATTCAAACTTAATGTAATTAAATAATTTGACTTTGCAAATTCCCTGGAAAACTGTACAACCTTTCTCCAGATTTGTGATCTAATAATGGCATGGAATTTTAAATAATATCTTAAAGGGATGAAAACAAAGTATTTAAGGAATACCTTGCCCCTCCTTACCACTACAAATCAACTTATTATTTGACTAAACTGTATATTACTGAAGAATTATAATGTGAGATTGTAATACTTGTTGCTCAATGAATACTTATGGGAAGAAAATTCTACTTAACAGATACATTTTCTAGCTATCAAGATCGATGTAATTTGCCATAATACAACATTTCAAGGAAGCCTAAAGATAGATATGAATGAAAATATAATTAGAAGGAATGAAAGAAGACACAGGAGAATCGATTTTAAGTAGCATTTAAAATTGCTAAAATGTTAGGTACTGATTCATACCATTAGTCCTCTTCTATTGACTGTACATTATAAGAGAGCATTGATCTCTCAAACTATCAGTATGTGCATATCTTCTCAAGAATATAATTTTTTTAAGAGTTAAGCATTGCAAAAGTTAAACATTATTGTCTAAGAAATACACTTTTTATATGTTCTTCAACGGGACAGCATTAGAGAATTACATCTCATGGATATCAACACATGTACATATACAAACAAGGGCCAAACATTATTATAGCATACATATATACTGTATATGACATTCATATTTCAAAATACATGGATTAGATGGGAAAAATATTTTAAAAATAAGAGTATATTATTATTTGTGCACCAAAATCGCTGTAATTAATTCATGGTATTTAAAGCTGCAGATATAGGCCTTCATGTACAAGGAGACAAGAAAGTTTTTACTTACCCGTCTACGGCAGAAAGGAAGGCCTTGGGCAATGATACTGATGCTAAATATCTTCATCACAGTTTGATGAGGCAAAGGCTCTTTTGTACTTGGAAGATCAACAGGAACCAAACCATGACTTATGGGCACTTTCCCTGGCTTTGACATTGTACAATTCTCACTAGGTCCAAAGTTATTTGCAACAAAAGAGCATTACCAAAAACTCTTATCAAATTAGAATCTTGTTTAATCAAGGACTTTAAAATAGATTCAGTTTCCCAGGGCCTGCTTTGCCTTTGTCTCAATCTTCTCAATCTCTCCTACAAGTGTCTTGACCCGTCTGCTGCTTAGTGAAGTGCAAGCTATCCCAGCATAGACTGGAATTATAAATGACTATGCCGACAGACTGTCCCTGCCAATCAAACAGCTATTGGCCCACCCATGCAGTATCACTAACATATACACTGTTTAAATAGGTGGCATTAAAACAAAATAAAGTAAAATGCTTAGAACTAAAATAGCCAAGCTTTAAAACCAAAGTCAAAATTTAAGTGATGGTTTTGACTAGATATTTAAAAGTGGGAGACAGATATTCTATCCATTGAGTTTCAACAGTTTATGTATATTCATGTAAAGCATGAAGAAACTGAACCTTCTGATATTTGAAACAAGGTACAGTATTACGAAATATTTCTATGTAGCTGTAGATGCATAGAGCCTTTGACCCCATCTCCCACCTGTAAAACAGTGGCAGCCATTTGGAACAACAACTGCTGGGTGAAGAAGTGATTCTTGTTTTAGGGAGACCCCATTGAATAACTTAAGACCTAATTATTTTAATAGATTTAATCAAACTACAGCTAAATCTAGACCCAATCCTTACGTCACTCACAAGAATAGTATTCAGATGAGAGCATAGTAAAATGAAAACCTCTCTAATTTCTTGGAGCATAATAAAAGTTGACCAATCCCAGTCAAACAGACCCAAAACATGTAACGGGTTCAACTTCCAAGTAAAAACTTTAATGAAACAATAAAATATCAAGCTATTGACAGGAAATCACCTCCTCCCATACAAACAGCATACTAACAGCAATTGCACATGGTAATATACACTTAATATGATTACATCACAAAACATTCCAGGTGGAGTATAACAAGCTTTTTTTCCCTTGAGGTGCTGAAATAATTGTATTTTAATGTCTCATAACATTGACACAATTGCATGACACTGGCTATGATTCAGCAGATCAGTCATTATCATCTGATAAGGTAACACTAATTACATAAATTACACAACATTATATAAAATGTGAATAAAAGGTTTATAAAGGGAACAAATTATACAGGTGGTGCCATTATATATAAGCTATTAAGGCAGTTCCACAAACAGAACTAAATTTAGATAGAAATCACTTTCCTGGGTGTTTACACTACCAGTGCACAGGTTTGAAATGGCCTCTACCCACAGTTTCATCTGGATGCAGCCAGGATTAAGAGGCAAAAAAGAGAACAGTACAAATAAAAGAGGAAATTTAACACAACAAATGAGAGGTTCATAATATAAGAAACTTTTTACAAGAAATGACAAAAAACACATGTCAAATCTGATCAGAAATTATCCTGTGTTGTATATTTCTGCGTTTTAATATCTACATTAAATATTGTTTTCTGCACTTTTGAAAATACAATGTGTGCATTTCTGTTATTTTCTACTCCTTTTGCTACTTTATCTGAACTGTTTTTTAACTGCTCCTAAAAATGTGGTAATCCCCTCTCATGTTTTGCAATGTCACTGCTTTCAAAGGGTTAACTCATTTCCAGACTGTAATGATTAAATATGCATAACAGTTTGACAGGGACACTGGTATCACAAGTGTGCACAGTATTTCTACATCTGAGTTTTTCAGCAGACACAGTTTGACACAGCTGTACATGGCAGGTCACTACCATGGCAAACCATTAAGTATTAACTGTCCTACACTATGCAGGGAGTTGTGGCACAATAATTCATTGAGCCCCGTGAAGCCCCTCACATGACTATGTGAACAGCTTAAATTTACAATAAGTATTTTTACGCCCCCAAATTATCACAGTTAAAGTAGTTGTATGTCTCCTTATCCTCAATTATGCTGAAACTGTTATGGCAAAAAAGGATGCCAAAAAGATTCTAACAGGAACTGGTTTTATAGCACAGCTCTATTTCCTGCTATACAGAGGGGTTGTTAAAAACTTGAATTAAAAATTACATATTCTAGTATGCTTTAGATGTGGGAAAAATGAGCTAGTAAAAACTGTTGTTTCCCACCCATGATGTGCACAGGAAGAAAAGCAAGCTGTACCCCACTTGGGAAGGTGAATGGAGTGAGACTACTACAAACCATGGGACATGAGAGGACAGAAGTTATGGGCAAACTTTGGGAAATCACAGAAATAAAAGCAAGAGAAAACTGTCTAAAGAACAGAGTTTGACAGTCCACTTTCCATTGTATGCTTGTGTAAGGATGCTTATAGTTCCTTGACTTTGAAAAGGATTTTATCATGCCTATAAGGACAGTAGTGTGATGCTTGTACTTACAGCTAGTAGAAAAGGGCACTTTCCATTTCACACTTACAGCAACCCTTGAGATCATTTACAGGTTGGGAGGAGAAGTGGGGGAAACAGTGGCTTTTAAAGTTTACTCTTTTTAAACAATTGTTTCAGTTTACTGTGAAAAGAAGACATGAAATACAAAACAATGAGGCAGCCAATGTGCTGAGTAGTACCAAGAACACATGCAACACACCTGTGCATGCCCACACTTGGGAACAGAAAGGTTCAGAATAATATGGCTTTTTAAAAATTCATAGAACTTCTATTATTCATATATGTAGATAAATCCAGACTCATGCACTCCAGTAATAGATACCAATATGTTACAGAAATGAACAATATATTAAGTGAATACATTCCATATACAAAAAGGTAGTTAGTAAAAGTATTTTCTCTAAACCATAATTTCTCATTTATCTCCTTCATGTTATTAAAATTAACATTTCAAGAACATTTGTCTGCACTCCTACATTAAATATTTCATAAAGTATTTCAGATATGTAACACAAACCCAGCTGCATCATCTTGCTATCTTCAAACATTCTAGAAATGTCAGTCCAGTCCTTACAGACTATAACATGATTTATCTGATGATTAAGTTTAACTCTTTGGTTGTCTGAGGATAGTACCAGCTGTTAAAAGAACTATTACAGCTGCTCTTAAAGAATATGGTTTGGGATTGAGTAGTTACTGTATTTTAACCAAAAAGGTGCACTGTATTTTAACCAAAAAGGTGCACTAAGGACAACAAAGAAAACAGATCTTGTTAGAATTCCCACATGAAAACAAAAAGTTATTTGTGCATTATTTTAATAAGCACTACTTTGCAGTCATAATTCATTTTGTCATCCATTACTTTGTTGACAAGCAGAATTCAAGATACTGACTTGTCCAAGGCCACTTCCTCCATTAATCTACTGCTTAGTTGCAACACAGATCAAAATCAAAGTACAACATCCATTGACCAGAAGAATGAGTATTTCATATTTTACCTGTTAAAATACCATATTTAAAATCTTTATGCACCTCTGAAACATAAAGCCACAACTTAAAATACCAGTATATATTTATAGATAACACCAAAATGTTGTTAACACACAGGACCAAATATTTAAAGTATCTGGTTTTGCTTCTATATTGTCCCCTACCAAAAACACTTTTTCTGAAATATCTTACAAAGGAGTGGTTTGGACCCCTCTTCAAACCATCTTTCATTTTGTGAAAAACAGTATACTTGGTGGATAACATGTTTGGTACCTAAACGTATGTTCATATATGTGCCACAAGCAAGGACATCACTATGTATTAAACAAATTTTAAAATCTAGTTCACCTACTTCATAACAATTGTTTTTAATTAACCTCAAGAATACAAATGGCATATAATAAATTTTCAGTACATACACATATAATGTGGCAAATGGAAAACAATCCAATTTTACATATTCACACAGTAGTGGCAATTTAAGCTCAATAATCCTGTTCAGCTGGCATACGGCATACTGCAAAAAGTATGGGTTCATTAATAAAGCTCAAGATATGTGAAGTGAAGAATGCTTGTCAAAAAGGGAAGGGGGGCAGGTAGTCTTAGGCATGCTAAAACCCCTAATCTGCCTAGTATGTTTTTGCATAGTGAAATGTTCTGGATAGGTCTACGGAACATCTTTCTGTAAATAGAACTAATCAAGGTTTAACAATTCATGCAACAAAGATTCAATATATGGTGCCACAGGTCTAAGTAGTCTCTGCATGACCCTGATCCAGTTGCACTGTAGTGTCCCCAAACACCAACTATAGCCAAATTGGGATCTCATTCATTAGTTTTCCAGTTTTCCTACGACTAGCAATGTTTATATAGAAGATTCTAGCTTTTAAAAAAATGATTACATTTTAATAGAGTCAAAGATTACTCAGACCTCATTGCGTCATACAGTAAGTCAGCCAGGAATTATTCTCCCAATCTTGCCTCAGGGAGAAACAGAAAATACCTGTCCTCCAGAAATCATAGGTGATATCCCAAAACAGTTTGAGAATAAGCTCACTCCTGGACCCAGAAGTCATCCACTCTAAAGACTCACAAAAAGGGGAGACATCACATCCTGAAGCCACAATAAAAACCACCACTCTGTCACTGTGAAAAATACTGAACTCTCTGTTGAAAGAGAGGCCCCCAAATCAGACTATTCTGCCTAAGGAAACAACCAGTTTTTAAGGTCGGATTCCCACATAGCATGCAGAGGTTCACAGGGACAAATCATCAGTGTTAATGAATCTGTTCAGGTGCAACAAAGGGAAACCCATGGATTACAGGAAGATGTAAAATGACTGTCCCTTTATAAGCCTACACATGTAGACAGCAGCTACTGTATTGTAGTGTGCAATATAATGTCTGTAAGGTTGCAGTCTGTCGCTACAGTACTCTGTTGCTCACCTTTCTGCAGAAAAATTTTAGGGCATATGGAATGCCCTAAAATGTCCTTATTTCTTTGAGGCCTGCTCCCCATTTCACACAACCCCTCTATTTGTCATGGTGGAGCCTTGTTGATTAAATCTCTTCTTGAGCACAGTAAAACTTGTATAACTCACTTACTTTAAAGCAGAAGTGAACAAACTGCAAACAAAGTGCAGCTTTCCTGACTCTATGCCGGTATTTGAAAACTGATGTAATAATTTTGCAACTAAAGATATATTTTAAACTGTGTGAAACAATTTGAAAATGACATTTATGTATTTTAATTATCCAAATAAGTCTTCAGTTTCTCTACATACTTCCTGGATAGAGCCTTCTTGGATGATTTCCTGTCTGCTTAATTGGAAAATGTCTGTAACTTTTCCCTCAATGTCTTGGTGGTTAGGACTGCTTGTGCAGCAAAGAATCACAGAGCTGTAATTCCCTGAAGTTACTGCTGCTGCTTGGCAGTGCCCTAGCAAAGTAACTTTCAGCACTGAAAATTTCTAAAAGACATTCAGAAATACATTTGGGAATTGCTGAATGAGTTTTATTTCATAAATTAAAAATCATTTTTGTTGTCAGGGAAGTTAAAATCTTTTTTAATTCATCTATTTAAGTATGCCTAATGTAATTAATTACAGTGGTGCCTTGCACTGCGACGATAATTCATTCCGCAAAAATTGCTGCAGAACGAAAACGTCGCTATGCGATATTAAAAAGCCCATAGAAACGCACTGAAACCGCTTCAATGCGTTCCTATGGGCTTAAAACTCACTGTTCAGTGAAGATCCTCCATAGTGTGGCCATTTTCGCTGCCTCTTAAGCGAGGAATCCATCCCTAAACACAGCGGGCGGCCATTTTGTTTACCCAGTGGCCATTTTGAAACTGCCAATCAGCTGTTTTAAAATAGTCGCTTTGCGATGCTCAGTTCCCGAAGCAGGGAACCGAGCATCGCAAAGGGAAATTCCCCCATAGGGAACATCGCAAAGCGATCGCTTTTGCAATTGCAAAAAATGCGTCGCAAAGCGATTTCATTGCTAAATGGAGCGATCACTATGGGAGGCACCACTGTAATTAATTCAATATATTTGGAATAAGATTTTAATTGTGATTTTATTTTTTAAAGCTTAAAAGATTTAAAAATAAACATTTTAAATTATACTGAGGTGCAAAATTCTATCCTGTATTAAAAACAAAAAATAAATATACAAATCAGTCTTTCTGGCCACACCCATTCAGGCTACCTTGGGCTGCTAGCTCATCTGAAAAATGGCCCTCAGCTGCACCAAAGTTGCCTACATCTGTTCCAAAGGCTTCATTTTAGCCTCCAGATTGTTAAAAGGAATAGGCGGTAGTACTGGACTCCCAACAGTCTAATGAAACAGATCACTGCATCTGGGCAGCTTCCAACAGTCCTGTACTGAACATTTGAGCAATTGGATGCCCAGTTTTCTGTGGGAGGTGTGGAATTATTAGGATTTATGTTTTTGGCTCCCAGATCCTGTTGAGTCATTGGGATCACCCAGGTAAGCAAGAAAGCATATAGAAGACCTTCCAGCCATCATGTCGTGAGCATATAAATGCCTCAGACATTAGTTTTCTGTAAGGACTTGGCTCTCTATTATGTATTATCTGTGGTCACAAGGAGAAATCAACATCCAGAGTCCTAAAGTGCTTCATCAGATTAGGCACCAAACCAAATTCTATGCTGGAAACTATTCTGACTCCTGCAGTGAAAACAGGAATATTCTGAGTTTGAGGGAAAGCAACATTATCCTTAAAACATCATCATGCTGTCTCCAGGTACAGTCCCACTTGCCTTTACATATGATTTTGCTAATATAATGTCTGCTATTATCAGAACATAGTGCTCATCAATAAAGACCTGCAATGTCAGAAGGGCCCAGTTTGAAAGCTTTTGGCTTGATACAATAGGCTTCCACCTGTAATATCAAGATGTTGTCCAGAATTCTTAAATTCATTCCTAGTAACAAGTACTGTTGGCCAGTTATTAGAAGTCCACATATAATGTGCATTATTTGTAAAAATCAATAAAGAATATAAAAGCAGAAATAGTTTAAAGTAGTTCTAATTATTCCAAAAGCCTATGGAAAACAGACGATTACTTCCACCAGTTACTGAGAATAAAACAAGCTTGGGTTTAAATTAAAAATACAAAAGTTGTATTATTTACTCAGTTATTACACATATATATATTTCAACATACACACCATCTTTATATGTTTTCAAACAACAAATATACTTTGTAAAAAGCAATTATAACATAAACCAACCTTCTTCTTAAGGTCTAACCAAGCTTGATATTATCTACATTTCTGAAGTCAGTAATAACCTCCTCTGGGTGATGATCCATATGCAAACAGTACAATTGTGAGGGTTCGCTGTTAATGTCAGTGTCCTTTTCAAATAAACCCAGAGACAGTTTTTGAACAAATTCTGAGTCTTTGTTTATTAATTCAGACAACGGTAACATCTCTTTAACTGAAGCAGGTTGTAACTTCTCTTGCAAGACCAACGGGTTTTGCAAGGGTGTCCACATATTAGTTTCAAATGGGTTTAACAATTTAAACTCCCAAGGTCCAGCTGACATCCATTCTGTCTCTGGGACCTCACCTTCCACGTCATCAGTCATCAATAATGGAAGGGTTTCCTCATCTCCCTCATATCCCCACTTTGCGGTTCCCTCACCTTCACAGGTACCCCACGGTCCCGGAAGCCCCTCATCCTCCGCATCTCTTCGACTCTCCATGCTCGGCATTCCTCCGCCTCTCTCGCTACCACTTCTCTTTCTTCCCTCAGACGGAATCTTCACTCCCGCACTTCTGATTCACCTCAGAAGGAGGGACGCTGGGGTAACCCACGGCGGCGTCTGTAATCAGCCTCTTCCCGTGGCACTTTCACCTTCTCCCATTTTCCGTCCACGGGTCCTGCAACCAAATCAATTCCCATCCCCCCCCCGGGATGTTGTCCTGGCCCACATTTATATCCCCCGCTCCCACCTCCACCAAGGACCGCCCTCTCTCCTCTTTTCCAACCAAAACCTGTTAAGTTTGTGTTGACACATTTAACCCCCGCGGGTCTGCTTCTAACTCCCGAGTGTCTATACATTGGTGAGACATTCAATTTCTTTATATTCATTTCTAGCTCCCGAGTAAAGTTGAAGCCTGGGTCACCATCCTACCTCTCTCTCTATATATATAGGTAGGATGGTGACCCAGGCTTCAACTTTTAGGCAACCTGTCTCAAATCTTACTCTGGCATTTGACAAACATATATGGACCTGTAAGATAGTTCTTAAGGATTTAGATTAGACTCTTTCCTGTTGTGCAAAGTGGGAGTTAGGTGGCCCCAGGAATGAACCATATAACACCTGGGCTAAAGTCTTGACTTTATAAAGTTTGAGAGCTGCTGGAACAAAGAACCCTCCTTGATAGCAATGGAATTTTGCTATGGTATTGGCAGATTTTTCTCCTTGATCTACCACATACTTACTGTGTTGAAACCCAGAGCCAGAGGCCTGGAGAACTACCTCAAGATATTTGAAGCTTTTGACTTGCTCGATGTGGTGGCTATTAGTCCTCCAGGACCAAATCTTTTGTCTGAGCCCAAAGGCAACTATCTTGATTTTCTGGTAGTTGATTGTTAAGGACTTGTCTTCACAGTATGAGGAGAGCTTCCCAAGGGCCCTCCTCAATCCAACAGGGGTTCTGGAGAGAATCACTGTATCATCAGCATATGGTACCATTCTGTTATGAAGTCTGGGAGGGTGGAGATCAGAGGTATTAAATCAGCTGGGGATACATATGCAAACAGGCATGTTATGGGTTTTTACTGTCAGTGTGGTGACAGCTCATGGTGGAGATGATCAAGATACATGTGGTCAGGCTGATCAGCGAAATTGGATTAGGAAAACCAAATACTAATTTATCTGCCAAGTTAACTTGCTCGTTATGCATTCTTCACCTCTCATCAAAAAACATATTTGCCAGCTTGACTTTTGAATTTGAAATCGATAGACCAGGCAACCTTCCAAAAGAAAGTGGTTTGAGGGTTAAATTCAATAACTGTCCCAACCAGAAGAGACCTACTAAAATCAATGGAACTGTAATGTTTCTAACAAATCCTATTCATTTCAATGGCTGTAACTAATAGTGAATTTAAGCCCAGATTCCATTTTTGTGGCAAAAGGAAAAATAATTAACATTTCCCATCTGAAGACCCATTTTTCATCCATTATTTTCACCATTTTAATAAGAGCTTAAAAATACTTAAATCAAGTTAAGGAAATACAGATGTTTGTACTCCAGAATAATTTGTGCTATCAGTTGAGGTAGCAAATATCTAAGTTAATAATCAAACCAGTGTACTGCACCTACAATGTAGACAACAGCAATGGAAAGAACAGACAGTATATTACAGAGAACATTACTTGTAAACTTGTTTATGCAAGTGTGTAAGCATAATGAAAATGTGCAAGGTACAAGATATCCAAGGAAGTCCCAATTTAATTTTTTATATTACTGATACTTTCAGTAGCTGTTACCGAGCACCATTTTTCAAAAAGAAACAAAATGCTACCTACCATGGGATCTTAAAGCACTCTTGTGATTTTAAAGTACTGTACACATACAAAATATTCAATTGAGAAAGCAAAGATCATTCTTCCATAACTATACCGCTAACCTGTGTAATGGCATTATTGTTATTTTGAATCGTTACAAAGTCATGTAAGAAAAACATTCAGATTCTTGCTCTCAGATGTAAGCAAAATGTATCCAAAAGTTCAAATACTGGGTTAACTATAAGGAAATCAAGTATGCCTAGAGATCAATCCATTGATTAAAGATAGTTTTGGGAAAACAGTTTATTTAAATTTGAACTATTATTCTATTCCTTTAATATATTTACAACATTGCTATCAAACAGTGAAAGGTATGAGGAACTGATCATACTTACTGACAGAACACTGATGTATGTATAAGAATGAATGATTGAGTGCTGTGAAAGTACCTTCAAAAATATTTGCCAAGAAAACCAGAAATAGCATACAACATAGTACTGAAGCATCTAACTGCACCCTCTAGTGCTCAAATAGCTAAACACGAAATTTTCATTAAAATGTGCAGATATCTATGGATAAGCAATACATTCGCCCTATTCAGGCACTCAGAAAAGAATCTCAATGGTGAGAAGAGGGAGAGTGCCAGCCCTACTCCTCTCTTCTTCACATGGAGATGAGAGTTTGAAGATGAAAGCCTCTGCTATACATGCAGGTGCTCCACACAACTGAAGACACTAAAACAAAACAAATCAAAACAAAACAAGGTTACTAATCACATTGAGAGCTTCCACATGTACCAGAGACTTTTCTCTTATTCTCCATAAGAATGCAGGGGAGTTGGGCTCCGTCACTCCTCACACATTCAGACTAACCCTTTTTTGGACAAAACCTAACCCTTTTTTGAACAAAACCTCCATATTTTCCACATAACCCATTGCACAGTGTCCACATTATTTTGAACTTTCTTGCAAGTGCTATTATGTTTGTCAAACAATGAATTACACATCATTCAGCTTGTAACTTCTCAGTATTTTGCAGATAATTGATCTTCCTTTTTCATCAACATCTTCAAATACTAATGTTAACGTATTCTCCCACAAAAATATGATTAATCCAAGCAAGTTCAGGCTAACATATTTTTTAAAACCCTATGCATAAAATAAGGCTTCTGTTCCACCTGCTCTGAAGGGAGAATCTAGCAAAGGATTCTGAATTGTTTCTTAGCACAATAACAAGATCAGACCAAAAAAGAAATGTAAAAGTGCTGCTGTGCTTAGTATTAGAGATCATAATTATTGTTTCACAGTAAAAAGGAAGAAATGTAATACTGATACAAAGACTTCAGAAAATTAACAGGTTCACATAAGATCATCCTCTAAATATGTACTGTATTCTCTTTTATGTAAGGAAGTTACTGTTTTCTATACCTTCAGAGCTTTGCTTAGAAAAACAATGTTACTCACCTTTGACTTTACATAGAATGGAGATGACTGCTGATGCATTGCTAAGTCCATGGTACTGTTTGAATTTGTGACACTATTACTATTAGCTTGTTCATCATCTCTACTGCTTTCATCAGACTGATCAAAATCATCACTGTCCTGGTCCATTTCTTCCTCTTCCTCCATCTCTTCCTCCTCCTCTTGTTCACCAGCATATTCATCTTCTTCCTCCTCTTCTTGGTTGCCAGAGTATTCTTCATCCACTGCAATAAATCTGTTATTGTTTTCTTCTAATTGTTCTTGCTGAGATTCATTTCTGGGACGAAGTCCAGGATCCCCACCACCTATTTCTCCATTCCTTGCAACATGTACCTCCTCTTGTTGCCTTAATTGCTGCTGGTGCTCCTCCTCTACGACTCGATTCATCTGCTCTTCATCCAGTTGGCTTGAGGAAGCATTACCTCGAAAAGACCCACCAGTTCGTCGTCTCTTACTGCCAACAGACAGCAGTTCCTGATTCATTTCCAAAAGCCAGCTTGCTACTTCTTGGACTTTGGCTAAACTATCTGAAGATGCAAATGCTTTCACATTCTGAGAAAAAAAAATAAGAAGAGAAGTATAAGTTTCCTTATTATACAAGCCTATACTCCAAGTGTCTTTCTGACTCAGAAAATTTCAATACCCTATCAGTACCTTTATTTTAAAGTTGGAGGTGAAATATGACAATTTCAATATCAATTTACCTCCTCCTCTATCCATTTTAATATATAATTACTTTTATAAATATAAATCAAATCTGGAGTGCTAAAGTAGAATGCAGAATATGAATACTGAACACCAAGTGTCCCAAATGATCTAATAAAGATTTTGCAACCAATAAAATTTAAACTGGGCACTGCTAGCGACCTCTAACTGTCTCAATCATGATGACAGTAAAACAGAAAATTAAAGTGCTTATGTTTGTATATTCACAGTGGGTTACAGAAACTGCATACCATTGATGTATCAGCAAATTCTCTTGGCAATGCACCTTGGAGCAATATGCACAAAAGCTTCACTTATGATGGCCTAAAATCTTGGAAAAATTCTTCAACATTTAATAAAAGTTCATTGGTTTTGCTTCACACAATTGAAATGCAAAATGACTTTAAAAAATTTCAGTTACATGCCAGACTTGTTTATAACAGTGGTTCCCACCCTTGGGCCTCCAGATGTTCTTGGACTACTACTCCCAGAAGCTTTTACCACCACCTCTGCTGGCCAGGATTTCTGGGAGTTGAAGTCCAAGAACATCTGGAGGCCCACGGTTGGAGACCACTGGTTTATAAGACTTGAAACTATTTAAACAGTACATGCTATCACTCTAATTGAACAGACAAATTTGCTTGCAGACACGGGTTCTTGCTCTCACTTTGTTGTAGTACTACAACAAAAAGCTGGTGTAGATGAAGTGTCCATGCCACGCAGGATCTGAGAACTTTGTTTTCTTGAGTATATAGTTAGTTACTTATGTGCCATCAAGTCTGAACTGACACCTGGCAGCCCTAACAGGGCTTTGAAGGTAAGTGAGATATTTAAGGAGCAGTTTCCGCCTTTCTACTCCTCCAGGGAATTTCCATGGCCCACTGGGGATTTGAACCCTGGTCTCCACAGTCCTAGTCCATCACTCTATCCACTACAACGGCCGTTCAACCTTTTTTTGGCCACAGCCCTTTTAGGAGTTCTTCTCAGGTTCCAGGGCCCCCTTTCAAACAAGGATACAACACGAACAGATTATCTTTCAGAAACACTTCACATTAGACTGTGGCCCCCTTCAAGTGTACCATGGCCACCAGGGAGCCATATAGCCTCCATTGAGAATGGCTTCATTACACCACATTGAGTATCCCGAGTATATAAATTTAAAATATGAGCAGGAGTATCAGCTTCAAAAATTGAACCTTTGCTGAGTATATGACCAGGGACACAGCACTGAACTACACAAAGGCACATTTTTCATTTTCCAAGCCACCTGAGTAGTGACCACATCTCCTTTCACATTACTGATTCCAGGACAGGAGGTATATAGATGTATGATAAGAAATGCAACTGTAATTAACAGAGCAAGGGGGTCCCTAATGGTCTTTGTGCATATAGTTCCCCTAATCAGAAATACCCTTCAGTTGTAACTGAAGTGTTATAGCTGAGCTTTAATCCAAAAAGTAAGGAAATTCAAATCACAGATCCTCTTCCCCGTTATTCAAAATACAAGCACAGAGATGCACCCTTCTTGTACCTTAGCTTCCACTCAAGTAAACACAATATGGGAGCTCCACTTCTTGACCCCTTAATGAGAAAAAGAATCTCTACCTAGGACTATTAAACATAATGACACAAATCCTCTTGTGTAACTCAGGCCAGCATATGGCATGAAATGTTATCTCTACAATGGCAGATCACTGCTGATTAGATTCCCCATGTGATTCCTTACTATATGCAAGTCAGGTGGCTTCATGCACAACTCAGGATCCAAGTGAAGATTGAAGAGCCACTTGACAAATTGGCTGATTTTACTGGACTAGTAAAGATTACACAGTTGTGAACAGGTATGTGTTGGAAATCTGCTGTTTGTTTATGCTGACACTATCAAAGTCTGTGTTTCATGGTAGATTTTCCACACCAATAGTAACCATAAGGAACAGGGAGACTAATGGGATTACTTGGAATAAATTTTAAGGTATGATATGGATGCATAAATATTTCCATAGGAACAGATTACGTGGAGCCCAATTTCTAGAGGATGCTCATCCAGGTGTACAGCATCAACGATAACTTTTTGCTTTAAACCAGTGGTTTCAAGTTTGATACTACAATATTTTCATGAATAAGTTTTATTCACTAGAGCATGGTGCTAGAGTTTTCAGAAGATACCAAGAATGAGAGGTAAAATTCAGTAGCAGTAAATAATAAAAATAATAAAAAGTTTGCCAAAAAACAAAAACAAAAGCACAGTCACTACCATAAGTTTCCATGAAGAAACCTCTTATCACCTATAACAGCTTGACAGCTAGAGCCACTTTCCAGAAGTATGTTATTTTAATTCTGTTTGCATCTTCCTGGGTTTAAACACCTAGCCAAGTTTTTAGATTTCCACATTTCTTCCCCTCCATTGTTTACTATTTAGTTTGATAGAGAGAAATGGAGGCTTGTCTATCTTATGAATTTATGCTAATAGTGGTATTGCCTACCCATGAATTCTGGATATTATTCTTATGAGTTAACAATACTTCTTTCCTTTCTTAGTGATTTACACTCTCCCTTTTACTTTTTTAAAGATGTACTAGCAGAAAGGCATTTTTAAAGGAAGTAATAGCATAAATGACCTTGGACTGCTAGAAAGATGAACAAGTGGGTCCTAGATTCAATCAAGCCTGAACTATCTCTGGAGTAAAAAATGTTGAAACTGGAGCTGTCCTCCTTTGGGCACCTGATGAGAAAGCAGGATTCTCTGAAAAATACAATCATACTGGGAAGGACTGAAGGCAGCAGGAAAAGAAGAAGACCAAATCCCAGATGGATTGATTCTCTAAAGCAGGCTTGTCCAACCCGCAGCCCGAGGGCCGCATGCGGCCCAGGTCAACTCATAATGCGGCCCAGTGCAATTTTTAATTTTTAAAGAAATTCCAAAGTTTCAAGTTACAGTGCCGGCGCTTGCGGCCAGAATGTGGCCGGGGTATGTCACAACAGTAGCGGGGGAGAGAGGGAAGGAAGGAGCAGGAGGGGAGGGAACAGGGGCTGCGTGACTCCATTGCGCTGTCCCCGTCAATAGGTGGACCCCCTCCTGGCCTCATAAAGCCGCCGGAGTCGAAGCTGGCAGCCTCTGCTGTCTGAGATCGCAGCTGCAGGTAAGCGCACTTGGAGCAGGGCTGCGGAGGACGGCTAGGGCTCCCCCCCATGCGGCCCAAACCAAATGTATGTGCGGCCCAAACCAAATTTTCATCTTCTAATGTGGCCCAGGGAAGGTGAAAGGTTGGACACGTCTGCTCTAAAGAAATCCACAGGCTTGAATTTACAAGAGCTGAGCAGGGATGTTGAGGACAGAACATTTTGGAGATAACTCTCTCATTGGGTCAACATAAGACATGGACAACTTGATGGCACACAAAAACAACAATAGCAGAGAAGTTCCCATCAGTGGGACCTGAGCTGGCATACTGTTGTGCCTCATAGTCTAAGCTAAAAGCTAAAAGCTCCCAGTTCAAATTTCATCTCAGTCACAAACTTGCTAGAGGAATTCCCCCTTTCAACACTACATCTACAATATGGAGATACAGTGGTGCCCTGCATAACGAGCGATTCGTTTAACAACGAACCCGCATAGCAATGTGTTTTTTGCGATGTTTCTAATGGCGATGTTTCTAATGGTAAAACATCGCATAGCGATGTTTTTTTAACAGCTGATCGGTGGTTCCAAAATGGCCACTGGGTAAAGAAAATGGCCGCCCGCTGTGTTTTCGCACCCTTTCCTCGCTTACCGGGCAGCGAAAATGGCGGCCACATGGAGGATTTCCGCATAACTGTGAGTTTTTTGCCCATAGGAACGCATTAAACGTGTTTTAATGCGTTCCTATGGGCTTTTTTGCCCCGCATAGCGACGAATCCACATAGTGATGATTTTTTCAGAACGGATTATCGTCACTATGCGGGGCACCACTGTATTACTACTCAATACATAGCTAATAGTATTTCTATATACTGTACTGATTATGCTACTACATGACCTAAGTGAATTGTTACTTGTTAGTACAGAAGTGACATGTTATATCAGAAGTGCTTTCTTTTAAGGGCTAACAACAACAGCAACAATGTGCTGTCAAATCGATTCTGACATACAGTGACCCATTCCAAGGTGTTCGAGGTATAGAGCATTTAGAAATGGTTTACTAGCCCCTTCTTCTTGCAGTGATTTGGAACTAAACACTTCAGAATACGCTACACAGGTTGACTCATCTCCAAGGACAAATAGTAGGAAATGGAACTACAAACCTGTATTCATTGTTACTATAATATTGTTAGGCATTATCTCCCCACTGATACAAAAGCACTTTTGGTCATAGAAATGTTGCAAACTCCATTATTGTTATTGAAACAGTGAGCTCAGGAATGATACCTATACTCTGACCACAACCAATCACACTTGTAAAAATGTACTATTAAAAATAGTTGTGCTGGAAATTGAAAATGAGGAAACAGTTTGGTCAATAACAATCCACTAGAGGGCAGTCCCTTCTACAAGTCATGAGAAAAAGTAAGCAAAACTTCAGAACACAGCCAAAGAGCCCGAAAAACCCACAACAACCATAAGCAAAAGGAGTTTAGCAACAGTAGAAGTTTTTCTAATAAGACAATATCCAGCAGCGGGGAGGGGGGGGGACATAGTCCCTGAATTTATTTTTCTGTGTTAGAACAGGTTTAAATTATGAAGGAATTAGCATACAAAACATCTTCAATTTCTGGGAAAACCCAACATAAATGAAGATTATCCAATTATTTCACTGCATCTTCTCATCTATAAATTAATGACCACTGCAGAACAGTTTGTTACAGAAAGGGAGAACATGAGAATGACAACCAATACCACAATTCACTCTTATAAACCTGATGTGCTATTACAACAAAAGATAGAAAATATCCATTTAAATTTCTCACTTCTTTGGAACTTGGAAAAGCCCCCAAGATACATTCTAGATGAGTTGAGCCTGTCAGCTTCCATTTTTTCATTATTTTATTTTATTTTATTTCTTAATGTTTTCACTCCAACCTAATTCAGATTTTATATCTAATAATACAATCAAGTCACTTTAAGAAATGGTCAACAAAATGGGAAGGAGTAGTCAAGATCCTTAAGTTTGGAATGTTGTTTGTAACTGTAATACATAAAATTTTATTCATTCATTTAATAACTTCCAGTACAACTCCACAGCAGGGCAGACCATTTTTGAAAATAATTTAACAATTTTTCATAAGATATACAAAACCACAAAACAGTTATAAATAGGCATGAGTTATTCATTTTTGTATTCCTAGGGATGTGAATATGAATAGTGGAACCACAGGTGCCACGAAGGTCCATTCCCTGCCCCAAAACCAGTTGGTACTCCGCTCCATGGTTGTCATCGTCATACCAATCGCAGAAGGAGCCCAAGCCAGCTCTTCCCTGCCTCTCCACACAGCCAACCACTCACCAGCTGAGCAGGGAGACTCCCCATCTCGCCTCCATGCCACGGTGGTACGGCCATAATGGGTTCCTTCAAGCAACATCCTCAAACCATCTGCCCATGATACAGGTTCTCTATCCTATTAAAACTTCCTTTAGACCACTGTAAACAATATTCATCAACATTCCCTTTAATTTTCATCCCCACTGTGCAAGAGCTTTGCTCATCTGTGTGTTGGGGCAAGATTCATCCAAAACCTGGAAGTAAACAGGCACTGACTCTGGCTGCCATTGTGCAGTGCCAATGGAGCTCTGAATGTGCATGTACACCTTAGAGGGAACATGGGCAGTCATTCAAATGATAACAATACTACATCCCAGCTGTTAAAAGGATTTCAAAACTAACAGCCCCATGAGTAAAAACAGGATTACTAATCTTCAGTTCCATCTTTAAAACATCATCAAAATTCACCTTAGAGGTTAATACAGTATAGGTTTCTATAAAGCTCAGGAACTAATCCTGTCTTCTTTCTGCCCACACTGTGGATTCTCTTATTGAAGTAAGTCAGTTACTGTCTGCCCTATATCAGTGTCTCTAGGATAGAATATCCTTTCAGAATGCATAGCCCTCCAGATGTTTTGGATGACAGAACCTCCAGGTAGCATGCTCAAATGTTAGGCAATAGGACAGTTCACAGTCCAAAATATCAGGAGGGGCACCAGGTTGGGGAAAATTGGAGTAAGCTTTGTTGTAGCCCAGTGATTCTCTTTGTTGTAGCCCAGTGGCCCCCAACCTTTTTTGAGATGTAACCCCTTTTTATAATAGCCAAGTAACCTGCAATTCCCATCATATTTGCATAAAAGCTGTCATTGTCATTCCCTTACATGGCAGCACTACTGATGATGATGCTTGCCCTCCTACTGCTCCTGTCACCAGATCCACCGCCACCACTTCTAAACTGGGGACGGAACAGAAAGGGGGAGGTTAGAAGTAGGGAGAAGAGAAAGCAAAGGACTTCAAAGATGGGCCAGGGGGAGGAAGGACATTGTAGTACCCAGGGAGAGGGGAAAACCTTCATGTAAAGAGGAATCACCTCAGAAACCAGCAAGAAGCTTTCCTTGCTTCCACTGCAGAAGTGGACTGTCTGTTTTTCTATACCCTCCAGGGGTTTGCTGGGGGGGGAGTTGTCTTTCTTTTCTTTTCCCTCTCCTTTTTTAGGCTCTCTGGAATAGACATGTCATAGTTAAAATCCCTTTCTTGTGGAAGCAGCAGCAATTAGATCTTTATGCTTGCCTTTCTTTATTTGTAAATACTAGTCCTGGTTATCCCTTCTCAGAAAATAGAGGCTTATTTCTCCCTCAAAGAGCCTGTTTCTCATATATACACACTAACTTTAATATTCCGATTCAAAGGTCAAGGAAGAAATTATTTGACAAACGCTACAATACATATAAGGCAACCCCCCTAGAAAATACTTCATTACCTCCTTTGGGGGTAATGACCCCCAGATTGGGAAACACTGCTCTAGCCCAATCAGCCACATACAAGCCTGGGATAAAGGAAGAAAAGAAAGGGCAAATACAACTCAGAAGATTCTCGAGGCTTCAGATTGAGACTAAACATGACAAATGAACATCACTGATGGTAAAGGAGAAGGCCTTGCCAGATATCCAAAAAGTAACAAGAAAACTTGTCTCTGACCCCAGAGAGCAGAGCTTCCCTCAGACAAGCTAGCACTCACCCTAGGAGAAAAGAATTCCAGTCAGATATAAAGTTTCTGCTTCTTTCTTTTCGCTATTACTATCACTTTTTCTGTGCTGAAAACAAAAGCAGCTCCCTCCCTCATGCCTAGGACGGACACCAAGCAGGCTAGAGGAGATACAAATTATTGTCACTCTTTGCCAAATGAGCTGAAGGTCCCTGTTATGCGTCCAGAATAGAAACAAGGTGGGTTGATGGTGGAGACACAAATCACTTTGCTGCTCTGTCACTAACCCACACAGTTTCTATGCTAGACGTGAAAGGAGTTCCACCTCCTACATGTTGACTTCAAAAGGAACATCTGAGTAATGAGCACTGCCCCAAGCAGCCTACTTGGCTTCTCCATTGGGTGCTCTTCTCTATGCAAAGACATAGTAACCTCCTCTACGCACAGCCTAGGAACACAGTAAGCCACAAGAGGAGGAGCTAAGTAGAGCAGCTCTTTACCAGCAATATGCTAACCCACCTGGAGAAAACATTTATCGTGACCATACCAAAAAAATTGCTTTGTTGGGAAACTGAAGGAAACCTGCTTCAGTTTGTTCACAGGATGTTGAAAATTGTATTTAATCTAGAGCAGTGGTCCCCAACCTTTTTGATACTGAGGATCAGTTGGGGGGGAATGGGGTCTGTGCACAGTGGGGCGGGGTGACACTTGTGTGCATGGATGAAGGGGTGGGGCACTCACACACATGCATGAAGGGGTGCTTGCTGAGACGGCATGCACACACACTCGTGCACATGTGTGAAGGTGCTTGCAGAGCATGCAAACATGCGCAAAAGGGCTGTGAGGGGGCGTGCAGGGGGGAGTGCATGCAGGTGGGGAAGATCTGTGTCCGCAGCCCAGTCCAGCCAAGGCCATGGACTAGCACCAGGCCGTGGACCGGGGGTTGGGGACCCCTGATCTAGAGTTTTTTGGGGGGAGGGAGGCAATATAAACAGCCTAAAATCTCCTTGTAAATCTAATACACAAAGCAGCAATGTCTTTCTCCTAACTAAACTCCTGGGAATCCTTTCTTCTATCTAAATACAGTTCCTATATCTTACATAAACACTTTGGAAGCAGGTTACCTGATAAATACATCCTCTCATATCTATCAGAACCTCAAAACATTACATGAGCCCAGAAGGATGATTACAACCCTTTTCAGTGATTATTTATACCAAAAACAGTCATGTAGCACCTTTAAGGCTAAATAATTTTATTTTTCTCAAGCTTTTACATCTAAGCACATTTCTTCAGATAAATGGTTGTGTACTCAGACACAAAGGCTTATGAAAAATAAAAACTTGTTATAAATACTAAATGGCTATTTCTGGGATGCTACAACATACAAACATGGCTACCTGCTATATTACCATTTCAGAGATGCTGTTCTTTCTATGGGAGGCCCCCCAGAAAGGGACATTTGATGTGATGTCAACATTATAGTCTTTTGGGAGCTAATTGAAAACCTTTTCATTTTCTAAAGCACTTTAAGAACAATTTTACTGATGTTAAATCTTTTCAGTGTATTAGTCTGCTGCTTTTTTGTTTTGTTTTGTTTTGTTTTATGCCTGATGCCGCTGATTTCATTAGATGTTGTTTGTATCACCGTTTAGTGTTTTGTATGTTATGGTTTTAATTTAACCTGTACACTGCCAACAGACTTCTTATTGTCGGGTACCTTGCCAGTTACGTAAAAGGGAATGGCACTTCTACATCACAAATGGGAGTATTCTCCCTTTCAGACCAAAACACCAGGGTCAAAAGTTGAGGTCCCCAAATACTATAATAGATCTGTAAGCCTACCTTTTCCAATAAACTGTTTCATCAATTAACTTCTACTGTGTTGTAAATGGAGTACCGTATTTGCCGGTGTATAAGGCGACTGGGCATATAAGACGACCCCCGAACATTCCCACTCAGAATGTAGAGTTTGTTATATACTTGCTGTATACGACTACCCCCTCTTCCGCCTGCGTGATTCTGCTTTGGCTGCATCATGAGGAGAGTTCCTTTTGCCCCTTTTGGTTCCTTTTCGGAGAGAGCCAGGGTTTGCTGGAAGAAGTAACAGCAGAGAGACGGCAGCCATTTTGGAGAGGTGGCAGCCATTTTGGAGAGGCAGCAGCCATGTGGTCTCATCTCAAAATGGCTGCCGCCTCTCTGCTGTTCCTGACAGTCAGCTGTTCGGCGCTAGAGTCAGGCTGTTCCCAGGCTAGAAGCAGGGCTCTACTCAGTCTTACTACCAGGTAAGTGACTTCGCTGGGAGAAAGGGAGGGTTTGCTGGACATGCACCCGGCATACAAGACGACCACCTCACTTGGAGGCATGTTTTTCAGGGCCAAAAAGTCATCTTGTATGCCAGCAAATAGGTAATTTATAAATTAAGAAGAAAAATAAACACTGTCTTGAATATTAATGCTACATGAGTAACAGTACAAAAGCTGAAGTCCTGTTGTGCAGCTCTACATGCACAACAGTGATAATGGTGGTGGCAGTAGATCACTGCTGATTTAAGGCTTCCTGTGGGGATTTGGGGCTGCACATGAACTTTGTCACACTGTATACAAACAGAGTGCACCCCAACATCATTTGCTGCTGACAATGATGTCACTGTTGCACACACAGAAAATTGTGCAACAGGATTTCAGCTAACATATGTTCCTAACATTTCTCCAAAGACTCAGTATCTTTTAAAAGAAAGAACATCAGAAACTGAATTTAATCATAATTAATTGCTGGCCAGATGTAATTGCATTACCATACTGGAAACATTTCCACCTCTCTTCTTCCTTCAGATAAGTAGCTTTTAGAACTAATTTTAAAATACAGTGAAGCAAACATAACACAAGGGTGGGGCTGAAGGAATCATAGGGAAGAAATTATTTGAAGAAAATGTTTAACATTACGTCAAGCGTAGTTCTCATAGACCAGCATGGAGAACCTATAGCATGCATGCCACAGCTTGCATGCAGAACCCTTTCTGTGAGCACGGAAGCCATAAGTCTCCAGAACGCTATTCCCCCTCCCCGCTGGCACCCAAACGCTATTCCCCCTCCCCGCTGGCACTTCGACAGGCGGCGGGCCAGGATCCGGAGCAGCTGGCGCTGGTGACAGATCCGGAATGTGGTCTTAAGGTACCTCCAGGCCCAGGATTCCCCCTTCCACTGCCACTTCCGTTTCCGCCACAGCCTGCCGCCTGCTGGTGTCCCCCCCCCCCTCAGTTTGGGCACTCAGACCCAAAAAGGTGTCATAGAACATTAAAAAATGACTATGGTGTTCAGTTCAGTGTTGAAAGGAAGAGATTTGCAGTATACTTTCAAAAATGAAGAACACTGTAACTACAATTTCTTACTTAAAGTCTGTAAAAAAACCTAAATGCTACATCTGTTAAGCATATGTCTCCCTTTCCCCATACCTCTCTCTCTCTCTCTGAATGTAGCCCTTTCAATTAGTGGCCTATCTATAAAATTCATCTCCCCCTTGTAGACATACTGTAATGTTAAGAGAATTACCAGGGTTACACAAAGCTTACTGAGGTCACTGTCTGAACTAAGTCTGTTCAGATTTGTAGAGGGGGAAGTTCACTCAAATGATAAGGAGGGAATAACAAAATATCTAAATTATTTTACATATTTGTATAGTATTACAAGCTATTACTAATAGATGCAACATATATTCCTTGTTGGGACAAATGTGGCATATAAATAAAACTAATAAATTAATAAATAAACATAACAATCTACTTTCTATTATGAATTTAGAATTAACTGATATTAGCCGATGAAATTTGGGTAGAGAATTCATCTGGCCTTTCTAAGGAAATTCTGACATCTGCAGAGGAGCATTTAGTTTAAATTAACTGAAGGCTTTCTACACCCTTCCCATTTCAGGTTCCAAGGCTTCCTAGGGCTTCCCTTTGCCCCGGGGAAGCTTTTGGGTGATAGGGTGAGGAGAAACCTTTAATAGTCAAAAATTGGTGTTGGATCTCCAACACAGGGATTGGGATCACCGATGGTAATCCAGTGGCAATTTTCAGGCATTAAAGGTCCCCCACTCCTTTATGGCTCATACAGGGCAAAAGGGAGACCTAGGCAGTCTCAGAACCTGAAAAGAGGGGGAGGGCAGGACAGGAAGCTTTGAATCAATTTAAATTAAATATTCCCAACTATTGATGATGGTGTCATTTGCTTACACAGCATACATTTACCCCAACAGGATTTCAATCAATGTTTAGTAAAACCTAACATACCTACACCACTTTCAAGTGTTCAAATTATTAATTTCTTACAGTCGTTGCAGTAAGTAAGAAATTATTAATTTCTTACAGTCGTTGCAGTAAGTAAGTCAGTATTGTTCCCACACAGTGTTAAGGGGCAAGTGAAGAGTGCCATACTTAAAATCACATACTAGGTCCAGGGTACAAATGAATCAGGTTGATTTGAATTTTGTTTCTGTTCTACCTGGTTTGTTTCTACCCTACCCTTCAATCTACAGACATCCCCAATCAACTTGCCTGAAAGTCACTACACATGTCAAGACCATTAAAACATGCAATTTAAAATAGTCTATTCTTGCTTGTAAGAGACACAGACTTTTTTTCTGTGTCTTCAAATACCTTTCTCTCCAGTCACCACCCATATTCAACTTGATTCTCCTACCTCAGTTTACATGTATGGTAATGTCATTATTTGCAACACCTCATTTCTAAGCTTTCGGAAGTGTGATGTACTATGCTAAGCTACAAAACTTTTGCCAATGATAGTTTTATCTTTTCTCAATGCTTTGTATTTTCATAATTAAAGATGCTCCCAAGCCATAAAAATGAGTAGGAAAGTGAAGTTAGCCTGGCACAGCAGAAATAACGTATACATCACCAGATACTTCTCAGCTTAAACCTGACAACCAAATATAAAGTAATAAGCAGTTAAGATGGTGTTAGTAGCAACACAGAGAACAACACTGCTGACCTACTTCATTTGTTCTGCATACACTGCAGCACTAGTAAAAAAGAAAAAGAAGCATATTTCTCAGTTTTTGCTCTTGGGAATCTGGATGTCCTCAATTATGATATTTTCACTTTTTAAGAAATAAAATATTTCAGGAAAATTCTTGCTGCCCTTCTACCAGTCAGCTTTCACTTTTGTTGGAGGGAACTAAAATAAATTACAAACTTTAATTTATATGGACTGTTGCACTATATAATCATTATCATATTGGAACTGCAGAGCTGGAAGGGACCCTATGGATCATCAGGTCCAGCCCCTGTCAAGAAGCACAGTAGGGAATCAAACTCCCAACCTCTGTCTCTGCAGCAAGATGTCTAAACCACAGAGCTATCCAGCAGTTGTACAGATAATAGTTTTGCTGTCCTTGCTATTATATTGGTCTAGGGATCGAGTTTCATATTTTGGATGCTACTGAAAAATTCCCCCTCCCCTGGCAATAATCACCCAAAGGAGTGCCTCTGAAGCAGATATCACTAGCTTCATGACCAACAGGGCAGGACAAGAAGCAGAGCTCTAGCCCCCAGACCCATTGCAAGTCACTCCAGCAGCTCAACCAAACTGATAGGGATTGGAAGCCCACTATCTGTTCCACAGAGCCCCTTTCATGGTTAGGGCCAATACATGGCACATGAGGGCTGTGCCTTGCTTTTAAGGAAAATTGCCACTCTGAAGGATTTCAGGAATAGCACCTGTTTTCTGCCCCCCCCTCCAAAAAATTGTTGGCAAAGAGAGTCCAGGGTGGTGTGTCCAGCAAGAACACAAATGAGTGGTATGGACATGTGGCCCATGGACTATAGGAGACCAACCCCAATGTACAAGAATAAATACTGGAACTTTTCCAGACCACTTTCCCATTTCCCAAAAGCTGAAGCCAGACAAAACACAGCACACAGAATAGTTGCAAGATCACTACTACTCCTCAACAAATGGAAGAACAGCTTGGGTCCGCTGTGCACAGTCACAAATAGCGCCATTTTATAATCAGTATAACGTTAAAATGAAAAATAATACAATAACATTCAAAAGTTCAGCAACATGGTCAGGCCGTTTAGAATCTGTCAGAAGCTAGACATCTGCCAATGCTATTTACTGTTTTTCTTCTGGACCAGGTGGAAAAATGGTGGCACGACTAATACAACTGTATAAAGAAACTCCTTCCCCAGATGCTCTACAGCAGGGGTCCCCAACCCCAAGTCCCTGGCCCAGTGCCGGTCCATGGCCTTGGCCGGACTGGGCCATGAAGACAGATCTTCTGCCCCCCGCACGCACTCCCCCACACACACACCCGCACAGCCCCTTTGTGCATGGGCACGAGTGCGTGCACGCACCCTGCGAACACCCCTTTCCTTTGCGCATGTACACAAGTGTGCGCAAATAATGCAAGTGTCCCGTGCCCTTCTGGGCATACGCACAAGTGTGCACACACACCACACAAGCAAGTGCCACCTCTTCGTGAATGCACGTGAGTGGGGGAGGTGCCTCACACACCCCCATGCACGGACCGCATCCCCCTCCCAACGGGTTCGCGGTGTCAAAAGGGTTGGGGACCACTGCTCTACAGAGCTCCAGTGTGGGCTTTTTCAAATATTGCATAATTGGAATCTGTCCAACAAAACTTTTTAACTAGAGCACTAGGGGTACCAAGATCTACTTCCATGGCCACAGTCCACTATGAGACATCATGCTACTCCATGGGTACTCTTGTTAAGAAAGCTGCCATGCTGTTTTGGCTCAGGATAGTGTACCGTACAGCATCACCACTGATCTTACTGGTCTATGGAGGAATGGGAAGGGACTTCTGGGCAACTAAGATATTCACAATTATAGCAAAGCTGGGTTACCAGCTGCCCGAGAAGATATCATGAAAAGAGTATATGATATGATATCCAGAATAGCTTGGCATCTGCAGTCTGTTGCCACTCCAATAGGATATATAAAGGCTTCTCCTTGCCTTTTAGAAAGCTGCCCCCTTATGAGCCGAGACAACTGCTAACTACGTGCAGACTGAACTTGTTACAGCTAAAAGAGATTCATGGATGTTACATGGACCAACATGGTACAGACAGACATTGCCCACCAGGATGCTCTAAATGGAGGGCATGGTACACTTCCTAAAAGAATGTCCTCTGCATGCAGATCTCAGGGACCAATATCTAAAGCCCTTAACAGCTGGGTACAAGAACACTTCCTCTCTATGCACAGTCCTATTCCTGCTATCTGGCACAAACTACTATATGTCCTATAGGACTGCTAAATTTGTTAAAAGAGCCATGGGAAGGCGGAACTTATGGCCTGCTTCATAAATTCTTCAAATTAATCTGACATCTTTATTCTTTTTTCTTTTTTTGAGAATGCTATTATATTTAATTACTATTATTTAATCATTTTACGCCTTTTATGCTTGTTTATATGTACTTGCATGAGATGCCAAATACAATTTTATGATTGGTTGAATCTGTGTTCTTGCGTATAGCCAGATCATCTACAAAGCAATAATTTGTAATTTGAAAAGTAATATAATATTGCTATCAAAATATTTGGTTATGTTATACATATGATTTACTGTCAGATAATTTAATCTCATCAACCAGACAGAAAATACAGCAGACTATGGGGGAAAGGCCCCATTCAGTATTCTAACCAGACAGATACCTATGTTCTCTTTCAGGATACAGTATTCCATCTCATTCCTTAGTTCTCTGCATCTTCCTCATCCAGCATCCACAAATAAGCTCTCAGCATTGATACCCACTTCTCACCAGACTATCTTGCCTCCACTTGATTTACAGTTTATCCCCATAATTTCAGAAAAATATCTTCCTTTCCTATATACTAGTAGTGCCACTTAGGCCACATAAAGAGACATCACCATATGTAGTGTCCATATTATTATACTTCATATACAGTAGTGCCTCGCAAGACGAATGTAATTCGTTCCACGAAAAGAAGTTTCCCATAGGAATGAATTACAATGCATTCCTATGGGAACCTTGCAAGAGGAATGGGTTTTTTCATCTTGCGAAGCAGCGATCTCGGGGGGAAAAAGCCCGTCTTGCGAAGCATGGCCATAGATGAAGCCGTCTTGCGAGGCAGCATAGCGATCGAAAAAGCCATTCGTCTTGTGGTTTTTTGTCCCGCGAGGCATTCGTCTTGCAAGGCACCACTGTATTTATTACACATTTTTAACATTCTATATTAGAAGGGCAAGCAAGCAAATAGACTATAAAATATAAGTATCTGACTAATATCCAATCAAATTGGCTTCCACATTCCAATTTTAATATTATGTAATGTTTCATGTGAGATGCAGTTTACTTTATGGAGCCAAGCCAGACATAAAATGTCAGGATCAAGTCCCTGAGTGAAGCTTCTTAGATAATGAAACTGAAAAACATGACTGTTTTCAAACAAAATTATTTTAGTTAGAATTAAGAAGAGGAAGTGGCAAATATACGGGGTAGGTTCTGTGACAGAAATGAGATTATAGCTGGGAAGTCCATTATTAATATGGAGTTCTGTAAGAGAATGCCCAAGAATAAATGTTCTTTAGGATTGCATATCATGCTTATATTTAGTAATAGCTGAAACAGCAAAATAAACGCTTCTTGGAATTAACTAGATTACTTCTGTTTTGAGGTAAATTGATCTTTGCACTCAAAGAAGAGAAACACTATCATAAATGCCACCAATTTAATTTATTAATGTAATAAGGTTTAAACTTTCCAAATGAGCAAGATGAAATGGATCTAAGAACAATATCCTCAGCCATTAACATAACTAAGAGCAACATCATTTCTGACAAACCTAGGAATTTCAGCTATCAAACAGTATTATAGCAATTTCTACAACAGTTCAATTTTATTGTAATATATGTTTTGTGTTCATATATTTGTGGCAGACTCTTTTCAAAAAAGCCCAGGCACAAGCAGCATCTTGTGCTAGCTACTCATGGAAGACCATTTCAACCCTGGAGTTCCATTTCCACATTCAGCAATATAACATGCATTTATGTGAAGTGTTTCTTGTGAAAAAACAAATACTTCATATTTGAAATTTTTTCCTTGCTGATGAATACCCCTAACTTTAATGTTGATCATTGTATAACACCAATCAGAGAGAAGATTGGGGGCCATGGGAGTGCACGGGGAAGAAATAAAGAAAAATTTGAGGAAGGCCTTCATTTCTATGGTTAATTTGTTTTGATTTTGTGTTGTAAGTTGCTTCTCATAAAGTAATCAAAATGATTACAAATACTGTAATAAAGAAAAGAGTACTGTAAGACAGGGATTTTAATGAGATTTTACAAGACAAAAGCTTAAGTATTCCTTATTCCCACCCAAACAAGAAAGTATGGTCTGAAATCTTATGCACAGCCCATGTTTCTAAATATTCAATTTATAATATATACATAGCAACATCCCTGTAATTTTAGAGAAGCCATTGTTCCTATTTCCATCCACTGTGCTTTCCAACTGCACTCTCCCACCCCTGTGAGGGAGACCAGTGCAGTAAGATACAGCAAAGAACTGTATTCTGCTGCTACTGTCATCAATGTCACCTACAATGAATGACAGGACACCAGTAGATTCCAACAAGATCCACTCTGTAAGATAAACAACTTCTGGTTTCACTACAATCTTTTTAAGAGAGGGACAGTAATCGGGCTATTTCATGGAAGTTCACTGACACATATTTCTGATCTGTGAGTTTCCTTACAAGCTGGCTATTGTAAAAACCATGTGACATTGAGTTTTATTATACTGTTTCCATATCATCCCTTTTTCTCTTTTCTTTTCAGTTGGTACACCAAAAGGAAGGGACTTTCTTACTTCAATTGATATGTAAATTAATCTGAGAACCCTTCTAGCTGAAGAGGTGCAAATAAATGTAATATACCCTCCCAACGTATACCCTCCCAAGGAGATCATGCTAAAGGGGTAGCAATTAGTTGGTAATCCAAATCAATTAGTTTAGTACAAGATTACTTTTAAATTTAAAAAACCTACCTTAGAACAGTCTGGGTAGTATAACAACAGCTGGGGGTCGCACATCAACAGGGGAAGAGAAACAAGGAAATCATGCAAAACATGATTTCCATGCTACAACAGTAATAAAGAGGAGGAAGCTTGAGAAAAGGAAAGGAAACGGGGATTGAGAGGGAAGATGATGAGGGAATGGTGTGAGAAAGAAACTGACAGAACACAAGCTATTACTGAAGAGAAAGCAGGACAGATTTAATTGAGCTAACAAGGGAAGGAATAAGAGCATCATGAACATTGTCTTCTCCCTGTGCACACCAAGGGAAAAGAAGCATAAACCCCTTTCCTCACCAAGAGCAACCAACTCAGCCAAAGAGTTGTACATCCTTGAAAAAACAGTCAGTTCACAGTCCCAGTCTCTATTCCCCACAAGGACACAAACGTTTTCATTTCTCGCACCATTTTACCTCATCACTGGTCTCAATGTCACATACATATTTGCAACAGAGTAAGAGCTGCTCTTGTGTCTTCCAACCTGTACTGATTTCACAGCATGATATTCTCATGAATTGTCAGTGAAGTGCTGTATGCTTCTTTGAAGCAAGCAACCTGAACTTCTGACCCACCATGCATCATTCAACTAGCATACAAGATTACAGGTTGTCGGAGATGAAAGAGCTTGCTTTCAACCCATCACATTCAGCCATTTGGTTGATGCATCAGTTTACAAGACCAAACTGCACCCTAGATAATATCTGCTATGACAAGGCTTATAGAGAATAATACTAGTTTTGGTTGAATGCAATACCCAAATTGAATAGGATTTTATTCATATTATGATGTCACCAAGAGCACACTTTAACCTCATCTTCTTATACTGAAGATATGATGGGGCAGAGTAGGACACAGAAAAGTGCTGGGAAGTTGAGTTGGAAGATCAGAAAAGAACAGGTGAAACTAAAATAAGGGAAAGGAGAGGGCTGGTCAACCACAAAGTAATCTATGAAGATTAAGGCTGAGCCTGAAATAATGCTGAGTTGTCTCACATTTATGCATGCATCTTCCACACAGCTGTAGCAGCAATTCTGTTACCATCAGGTACCTCACATTATAACACAAAAAGTGAGCAAACAGCAACAAATACAGAAATATTTTGCCACATGAAATTAATTCATACCACTTTCCATATGATTCATAAAAAACAGATAAGCAAATAGATGGTGTTGTCTCACTGCAAATGGTTGGAACAAGAGGTAATTTGGCCTCTGCCGACTTTAAAGTTCACTTTGTACTATTGGTGCAGGGGTACCTAGTGGAAAGAGGGATGGACTAGGACTCAGGAGGCCTGGGTTTGAATTCCTGCTCAGCCGTGGAAGGTTCCTGAGGGTGTGGAACTGGTAAAGCCGGTCTAACTAAAAATAAAAAGAAATGCAGTGTGGTCTTTGTACACAACCTGAAAGCAAGGATGGATGGCACCTTTATTACACCACTTAAGCTCACTTTTGTCTCCATATGGTTCTTCATCAGACTGGGCATCACAGAGCTATGGAGCATGCAAAAAATAGGAAATAAATTGAAGTTCCAAAAATCATAACTCCATGCACCCATGGTGGGATATTTGATGTACTGTATTTTGTATATAAGCATCTGATGGCTAGGATACCAAGACAAGACTCTTACCACTAACAAATGTTCCCAACACAGAAAACAATATTCAAGACCCTTGAATCATGGATTTGGTTCCCACTATGTAATGATTAGGCATCCTTCAGTCTCGAGAGAGTATGGTAACGTGTTCTATATGGGGGACTTGGAACAGCATCTAGTGTGGCCAATTCAAGGGTGACAATCCCTTCCACACTGAAGACAAATACAATCTGTCCCCTGCCCAGCTCCCTGGTTTTACTGCTTCCAGGATTGCCTCTTTGTCTCAGCCTGCTGGACAAGGGTCTCTTCAAATTGGGAGAAGCTGTGATGCACCGCCTGCCTCCAGGCTGAATGCTCCAATGTAAGGTTTCCCATCTGTTGAGGTCAATTCTTAAGGCCTTCAGATCCCGCTTGCAGATATCCTTGTATCGCAGCTGTGATCTCCCTCTGGGGCAATTTCTCTGCACTAATTCTCCATACAGGAGATCTTTTTGAATCTCACCATCAGCCATTCTCAAAACATGCCCTAGCCAATGTAGATGCCGCTGTTTCAGTAATGTATACATGCTAAAATTTCCAGTTCATTCTATGTCTACTCTGTTTGGAACTTTGTCCTGCCAGGTGATATCAAAAATGCATCGGAGACAACGAATATGGAACATGTTCAGCTTCCTCTCCTGCTGTTCACAAAGGGTCCAGGACTCACTGCAGTACAGGAGTGTGCTCAGGACACAGGCTCTAGAGACCTGGATCTTGGTATTAAGCCATACTCTCTTTGTGAGTCTAGAGAACATGGTAGCTGCTTTGCCAATGCGTTTATCCAGCTCAACATCTAGGGACAGAGTGTCAGAGATCACTGAGCCAAGGTACACAAAGTCATGAACAACCTCCAATTCTTGCGTGGAGATGGTAATAGAGAGAGGTGAGTCCATGCCCTGGCCCATGACTTGTGTTTTCTTCAGGCTGATTGTTAGTCTGAAGTCTTGGCAGGCCTTGCTAAAACGATTCATGAGTTGTTGGAGGACTTCAGCAGAGTGAGCAACAACAGCTGCATCATCGGTGAAGAGGAAGTCCCCCATGCTTTTCAGTTGGACTTTGATCTTTGCTCTCAATCTAGAGAGATTAAAGAGCTTTCCATCTGATCTAGTCCAGAGACATACGCCTTCTGTTGCAGTTCCAAAGGCATGCTTCAGCATGACAGCAAAAAAGATCCCAAACTATGTAGCTACTATAATAACGCATATAAGCCATACATACCACTCTTCACTAAAACATCTTCAAAAGTTCAAAATACTGTACACTGGCTGAAATCCTGTTCAACAACTCTGCAAGCGTAAATCCTGTCTACCCCATCAGCCACAGACCTTTAAACTTTAATTCAAGGTTCTGTATCTCCTTCTCAAGGTTCTGAAACTTTCTAGGGATATCCTTCAATCTAGGGAACTGTTTGGGATCCTTAGGATAGAGCAAGATTTTAATATGAGAAAATTTCAGGACCAACAATAGTGAATTTCAGATATTAAAATTCCCCCTCTCAAGGCTCCCAAAGGTATCTCTGGGTCAAAAGGTATCCCTAGGGAGCCTCAAAATCCAGGGTATGGGGTAGGAAACCTTAAAATTTAAAGTCCACAGCTAATGCATCATCAGCCTATATGTACATGGAGCTTAGAACAGGATTCCAGCCAATACAATTCACCAAACCTACTCCCAGAAAAATCAAGATATATATAAAATGATTGATGAAAGTTTATTTAATACTTGTGCAGCAACTGCCAGCCATTTTTATAGAAGTCCAAATTGTACTGTGAAAACAAGACTCTAATTCTGAAGGGAAAACTACTAAAATCATCCCTACTAGTAGTCAGGCTTTTTTTAACCATTCCTCCCTTATGTTCTCAAGAGAAAACTTTTTTTAGTATTTCTTTCTTCGAAAAAATGTACCAGTTTCAGCTGACCTGTTTTCACTCATAATTAGGAAACAGAACAATTACTGGAATTACACAATCAAAGGTGCTATGGAAAAATCTTTTAAAATCTACAATAATACCGTTAGGCTCAAACACTCCACTGGGTATCTTGAAGCAACACTGGGAAGATCCCATGCTGTTTGCAACACAGACGCACTAAAATTCACTACTACACAGAAAGATTTGATAAAAATGAATGTTATACTGCATCTTTGCATTTGAGTAGAATCAGCCTATATACAGACTGATGCATCCATTTGTTCATAAAAAATACAGTGGTGCCCTGCTAGACACTTACCCCGCATGATGATGAAATCGCTTGACGATGACATTTTTGCGATCGCTACAGCAATTGCAAAACAATGTTTCCTATGGGGGATTTTTGTTTAACAACGATTAGGTCCATGCTTCGCGAACTGATTGTTCGCAAGACGACGATTTAAAACAGCTGATTGGCGGTTCGCAAAATGGCTCCCCACTGTTTTCCAGACCGATTTTCACAAGACAGCGATCGCAAAATGCCCGCCCTATGGAGGATGTTCACAGGATGATCAGGTATTTCCCCCATTGGAACACATTAACTGGTTTTCAATGCATTCCAATGGTTTTTTCCGCATGACGACAATTTTGCTGTACCGTGATTTTAGCAGAACGAATTATCGTCGTCATGTGGGGCACCACTGTACTTTAAAATGATCAGAATGGCAAATACAGGAGATTTATAGAAATACAACTGGAGTTATAAAAAATGAAACAGAATGGAAGTACTGTATATCCATCCGATTTTGACCAGAATCTTGTTATAAACTTATCAAGTTCTACCAGATGGAGATAATGACAGCTTACCTTACACAGCTGTTAAGCATTAAATGACAACATATGCAAAGTTCTTTGAGCTCTCTACATCATATATGCTCTTTGAGCTCTCTGAACCACATAAATGATATTCCAAACGTTCATGAGGGCATGTACACACAGAGAGATAGCTAATTTTCAATAAGACATATAGGTGTTATTTTCTCACAAGGCACCTCTTTAAAAGAATCGATTCACCCCAATAAGTATTGGAGAATAATATATGTAAAACATCAAGTTATTTGGTCTCTATAAAGAAATCAATGAATCTAGTAGTGGCACTTCTACATGCGGATATTTTGCACACAGAAGTCCAATTTTGTCCCACAGCCTTACCAAGGCTGGAAAAAAGTTCTTTCTGGATCCTGGAGAACTACTGCCAGTTAACACTGAGCTCAAGAGACTGGAGATAAGTCAGCTTTCTGAGACCCTAATTCCAAAGAATAGTATTTTATAGCCCAGTGCCCAGAGGCTGCAAGTCGTCACATATCTCAACTCTGTGTACAAATAAATGGAGAACCACTATAAGAATTACAAAGACAACATGCACAAAGAACTGCAAAGACTTTAAATGATGTATAAAAAATAAAGGCCAACTATGATCAGTGATTTGGAATACAACTCCAATAGACTGCCCCCTAAATTAACTATGTTTTTCACATTGCCCGTATCGCCCTACACAGACAATATTTCCACTTAACTCATGTATGATTATTTAAATGCTTAGTCATTCCATCAGCAATTTTAGATAAATTAGGTTAGACTACAAATTAGAAATAAACAGGGCGAGATAGACAATGAGAAATCAAAGCTATAGTGGTGCCCCGCAAGATGATGTTAATCCGTTCCACTGAAATCACTGTCCTGTGAAAACATCGTCTTGCAAAATGCAATTCCCCATTGGAACGCATTGAAATCTGTTTAATGCGTTCCAACGGGGAAAAACCATCGTCGTTTTGCGAAAATTGCCCCTAGGGAAGCCATTCTGCGAAGCGCCGATCAGCTGTTAAAATCACTGTCTTGCGAAGCATCGGTCCCAAAAACACCCGTTTTGCAAGTCGCGGACCTAGCTGTGAAAATCATCATCTTGCGAAGCATCGGTCCCGAGGGAAAAAAAAGTCTTGCGAAGCACAGTCTGAAACATCATCCAGCGAAAATCGCCCATAGGAAACACTGTTTTGTGAAGTGCTCCAGCTATCGCGAAAACTCATCATCATGCAGATACGTCGTTTTGTGAGGTCATCGTCTAGTGGGGCACCACAGTACACACCATGAAGTGAAAGGATAGGTCCCACTGAGTTGAAGGACTACATTCTAAGTTATAGAATATAGCCAGTTGTTCATATACCATCTCAAACAAAAACAACACAATATTAAATGAAACTTAACAATCCGATCAGATAAATTTTGCAAAGCACAGAATCTGGGCAAAGACTGATCCATGATAACAATTCAGGATGCCAAGGATCGAAGTTAAGATTTTCAACATTTATCTGGCAATCAAGGATGCCAATATAAGGAGAAAGAGAGCTCATCAGCAACAAGGAACAAACACAGAGGGCAATTTTTAAAACACATAATCTGGAAGACAGTGATAAGTGTACAGCTATCTTATTTACATATATTGTATAATATGAGCAGGCTGCATACTAATTGGATGAAATTAGTATGCAGCCTGTAAATATCAGGCCAGAGCTAATGAACGTATTCCCCTGTGTTGGTGACATACAATGGACTACTCAGGCTTCCCACTGCCAGTAGTTTAGAGCTTTCTGCACTCGAAATGGAGCAAGAACCATTTCAGGGCACAGGTTATAATGAAGCCAAACAAAATTGGCTCACAGGTGTTTAGCTGTCAAGATGTTGGAGACAGAAACAAAAAAAAAAGAGACTCTTCCATCTCTCATTACTGATCACACTAGAAAATGGTGGATACCCTTTCACTGAAGAGATTTCCAGCTACTTAGGTTGATCGTTACTGATTTTCTGCATTTCAGATTTTATTTATTTATTGTATTTATTCAACTTATATGCCGCCCACTCTACCCAAAGGTCTCTGGGCGGCTCACAATTGAAAAACAATTAAAATACAATAAAAGATAAAACGATTAAAACACAATTAAAATACAATCTAAAATTGCCATCAGGACCCACAGTTGATGTTATTTCAATTAAAAGCCTTCTGGAACAGGAAGGTTTTGACCTGGCGCTGAAATGTCATCAGCGTCGGTGCCAGACGAGTCTCAGTCGGGAGAGCATTCCATAATCTGGGGGCAGCTGCCGAAAAGGTCTTTGTCTACAAGCCATCCCTCTTACATCCTTAAGGGATGGCTCTTTCAAAAGGGCCCCCTGGTTAGATCTTAACTGCCAGGTAGGCTCATGTGAAAGGAGGCGGTCTTTCAGGTATCCAGGGCCCAAGCCATTTAGGGCTTTATATGTTAAAACAAACACTTTGAATTGGGCCTGGGAAGCAACTGGTAACCAATGTAACTTAAACAGAATCAGCTTGATGTGTTCTCTAGCGGCCCCACCACTCACCAGCCGTGCAGCTCAATTCTGGACCAGTTGCAGTCGCCGGACTGTCTTCAAAGGTAGCCCCACGTAGAGCGCATTGCAATAATCTATACGAGATGTAACCAGTGCATGTGTAACTGTCATGAGACTCTGCTCGTCCAGGTACAGCCGTAGCTGGTACAATTTCTGTAGCTGAAGGAAGGCGCCCCTAGCCACCGAGTCCACCTGGGGTTCCAGAGTTAAACTGGGGTCCAGGAGCACCCCCAGGCTGTGGACCCTGTCCCTTAGGGGGAGTGTAACCCCATTCAGGGCAGGGAGATGGCCCTCCAATTTGTCCGGCGAAGCACCCACTAACAGCACTTCCGTCTTGTCTGGATTGAGTTTCAATTTATTAACCCTCATCCAGTCCATCATCTGGTCCAGATAATGGATAAGTAAAACATGGTTCGTTCTGCCTTAAAACTAGAGGCACATCTCACTCATGACCAAAATCCACTCTTCACTGAAAATTTTAAGATATATCTATTCTAGAAAAGCAAACCCTCCTCCAGCTTTCTTCCATGTCTGTCCAGAATTCTTGGCATGCCTTCTCTGATGTCAAACAATTTTACTATATACATATTATACCTATCGGAGTGCCTCTCCCTGAGATCAACTTCTTGTGCCACTTGCACCTCCCAGGCATTGATGCTACAGATGGCCACCCCGAGGAAGGCCAGGATGTCTATGACTAGGTGCCAGGCCTTCTTTGTGGCGACCACCTCATTATGGAATGCACTATCTGTGGAGGTATGCCAGTCCCCTTCCCTCCTAACATTCAGGAAGCATATAAAAAATATATACTTTTTAGGGAAGCATTTCAGGATGCTCCCTTTATAACTGTTAGTAATTTCATCTTATTCGGATTTTTATTACCTGTATCTTTCCCATTGTCACCATCTTGATTTTTAGATCAGTTGTTTTGTTATATAGACATGCTTTATTTTGTATTTTTTGTTGTGGGTGGGATTTAGCTGTTCTTTATTTATTTATTTATCTACTGGAAACCAGCCAAAGTAGTGACAAGGATACTAAATGGTGTGATATAAAAATATAATTAATAATTAAATATTCTGTGAATTGTCTTCCAATAAAAATAACACTTCCAAACTCTTATTTAGGGTGGCCAACCAAGACAGAATCAGAATCCTGCTAAACAGCATACAGAGCTAAGTCATATAACACTTCTGAAAAATGTGGACAATATTGGATACCCTTAGATCCCATTGAAATAAATTCAATAAACTTCAGCTTGGATCCAGCACTGCATTCAAGCAATTCCATAACTGAGGAGAAAAAGAAGAGAATACCTCTCTCTATATGAAAGAACAAGCTGCTTCCTGTAGCTGTGGTTCTTTGAATAGTCATCTGTGAATACACACTAATGGAACTATCCTGTGCCTGTACAGCATCTTCTGGAACCTTCCAAAGCTGCAGCTTAGCATTTTGGCAGGCTCCACTCCCTGTAGTGTGCATGGCTGACCCTTTCCCTCCATTTTCTTCTGTTCTGAAACAGTCTGAAATAGAGAGACGGACATCAAAGAGGAGATGTGGGTGGGACATGCAAGTCCACAGATCACCACTCAAGGAACCACAGCTACAGTAAATAACCTGTCTCATTTGTAATTTCTGTGAACTTGGGTAATTAGCTAGCTCACCTGAGGTTGGCAGGCAGAAGTTACTGAAAAACAGAATACAGCATTTTATGTTATTATTTATTTATTGCACTTACATACCACCCATCAAGTGGCAAGCCAATACTCTGGGCGGTTTACAACAATTAAAACCCCAGTCCACTCCCCATATGTAAAGGAACAAATAAAGCAACTGTAACAAAACAAAACAAAACAAAACAAAACAAAACACACACACACACACACACACACACACACACACACACACACACACACACACACACACACACACAAATGGGGCAATAGCAAAAGAAAAGAAAATTCAAACAAGATGGATCTATCATAAGAGGAGGAAGTTCTTAAAGGCTTCCTTAAAGAGCGCACTGTTAACCTGTTTCCTGAAGAACAGGAAGGGGGATGCCTGGAGTACATTTGCAGGCAAGGCCAGCACAACTGAAAATACCTCTTTAGAGAGGAGCCTTACATCATCAGTAGATAGTGCAGTGGTTCCCAACCTTGGTTAACTCAGGTGTTCTTGGACTGTGATTCCCAGTTTTCACCACCAGCTGTGCTGGCTGGGGTTTCTGTAAGCCGCATCCAAAGAACAGCTGGGTTAACCAAGATTGGAAACCACTATTCTGGTGAGATGGTGGAATTCGACAGAAAGATTCCATGACAGGTCTTGAGTTTAAGAGTAGGAAAAAAATGTTATTGAGTCCCTAGATGAGTCATTTAACATCTGGGTGAATGAGCCAGGTGCAAACCCAAAGACTGAGGAGGTGGGGCATAGACAAAGATTGCTTCTACATAAACTCTAATGCCTCTGCATAAATGACATGGTCAAGCCTCTTTTCTGAGTGAAATTAGAAACTGGAGAAGAGAGGTGACATTGAAATTTGTAATGGGAAGTCTTGGGAAAGGCTTGAAAGGCATTTCACTTGGGCTACAGGAGGCTGTAGCACTTTCCTTCCTAGAGGCTTCTAACACCAATATGAGTTCTGGTAGGTACAGCCTATAGGCCTGATCTACCTTGCTTTTAAGGTGAAGAGATTGGATGTTTCAGTGACCACAGAAAGTCAAACGAGGCTTTAGAGTATTGTCCAGTACATGAACAAGATCTCAAGTAGTAATAAGAGGGAGATATTAATTGGTGAGATGTGGATAGCAGACCGGCAAGAGAGATATGTTGCACAACCATAAGATTTCTCAACAATTTCCCCGTCAGATCAGGAGGACTGCTGCAACTGGAAGAAGAGTGATTTGGACTCCTTGATGTTGTCTTTCAGAGGAGGTGAACTGATGGTCAAGAAGACTTAACAGGACCACTTTGGATAATAGCGAAGGTAATGTTGGAAAAGAAACCTAGGGTTTGCTGGTATAGACAAGGCTATGATGTGGAGACAATAATGAATGGTAGTTTTTGTGTGTATTTTTTTTCCTTTTTGGTTTGAATCACAGAGGAACCGTGGACTTGTGTTTGTCTTTAGATTTCGGTATAGAGGCCAATAGGGCCATGAAGATAGATTGAGAAGACAAGTCTGAAACTTATGTTGACAGTATCAAGGAACAGTGTCAAAGTGGTGATGGAGAAGGAGAGAGAGAGAAAAAAAATCAAAATGCAAAGTTTGCTGCTTATAGCACTTAAAGCATTCTCTAGGTTAGTGGTGGTGTACCTTTTTGGGCTCATGTGCCCATACTGGGGGGGGGCAGGGGGCGGTGTGCTGCAGCAGCGGAACTGAAAGTGGGGGTGGAAGAGGGAATCCCGGGCATGGAGGTGCCTCGAGACCCCACTCTAGATCCACCACCAGCACCAGCTGCTCAGGATCCTGACCCACCACCTGTCCAGGCACCAGCACCACAGCTGCAGCCACCTGCTCATGTTTGGCTGCAGGGGGGAGGGGGCAGTAGTGATCAGACGACTTATCGCTTGCGTGCTGGCAGAAAGGGCTCAACATGCCAGCTGTGGCACACATGATATAGGTTCGCCATCGCTGCTCTAGGTGGTTTACAATTTAATTATGCAGACTACACATTACCCTCCCAGCGAGATGGGTACTCAATTTACTAACCTCAGAAGGATGAAAGGCTGACTCAACCTTGAGATGGCTAAATGAGTTCATCAGGACAGAGGTCATGAGTAAAGTCTTGATTGCAGTATGGCAATTCAACCTATAAAGCTCTAAATGGCTTAAGCCCAAGGTACATCAAGGACCACGTCTTTGTTTATGAGCCTGCTCCAGTGTTAAGACAATCATGAGAGGTCTTTCTCTTGGTCACACCACCTTCATAGATGTGTTTGGTGAGGCCACGGGAGAGGGCTTTCTCTGTTGCTGCTCCTAGACTTTGGAATTCCCTCCCACAAAAGGCTAGGGTGGCCCCATATTCTCTGTCCTTCTGCAAGCAGGCAAAGACCTTTCTCTACACACAAGGTTTCCTTGAGTGACTGGTAGCCTGAGTAGGTTTTTCTAAATGGATTGCTGAACCTTACTGCTTTAAATGTGTTTTGGTGTTGCTTACGGTTTTTGTTTGATCTTTTTTAGTATTTGTATACTCACAGTTTTTAGCTTTTACAGTGGTGCCCTGCAAGACGATTGCCTCGCAGGACGAAAAGCTTGCAGGACAATTGGGTCCGGCGAGGGTTTTGGTGCCTCATAAGATGATGTTTCCTATGGCCCTGTTTTGCAAGACGAAATCCCAGGAGGCTTATGAAAGTGGTGCTTTACTGGGGGGGCGGTGTGTGTGCCCTTCTCCGCTCCTGCCCCCCTCCCCGCCTCACAGCTGATCGGCGCAGGGTGTCAGAGGCTTCTCCAGGCATTCTCAGCAGGTAAACAGGCAGTGGAAATGCACTGGGGAAGCCTCTGAAGCGGCGCTTTGCCAGGGTGAGGGTGGTTGGGGATGGGTGGGTGGTGGAAGGGACAGGCCTGCCATGTTCAACACATTAATAATGCAATCTTATACATGTCTACTCAGAAATCCAACAGTTTTATGAAATTTAATTCTAAGGATATGAGTATAGGATTGTAGCCCATCAAACAATTATATGTCATGTGACTAGCCAACTAAACATTAGATCCAAAAATAACTGTAGAAATAATTAAGCCAATAATGATCCAACCATTTTCTAATATTGAATAATATGTTAAAAGTAGATATAGGTGAAGCGAAGCAATTCTGAATCTAATATTAAACAACTATTCTGGGGTCTGTTTAAAGTTTTGCTTGGGTCTTGGGACACCGTTGAACTTGCATCGAGAAACAAAGAACAGTTCCCCCACAGCTGAGCCTCTGAGACAAGACACAAAAAAGCCAGCTACTGTATTAAACAAAGTTCTAAGGTTCTCTAACAATTGATAAAGCATATTACAATGATTTTACTATTTCTCATTTAAAAATACGTCTCTTTACCACTGAAACACAGGCTTCAAAAGATTAACTTCTACTGTAAATGGAAAAAGAGTATCTATATTTCAGAGTGCTGTTAGGTTGCATCATGAACTGGTACTGTATTCACAGAAGCTGGTCAGAAATATGGAAGGATGGTCATCCCCTCTCCTGCAACCCACTTTGGAGGCATGGAAGCCAGTGACACTTGTTCATTAGTGCTCTATCTTAAGCGCAGGCTCTCTTGACCATCACACATCTGTTTGCCTCCTTAGGGAAAAAGGTTCTGCTCTATTTGAAGCCTGGCTCGCTACAATTGGTTACTATGCCTTTTACGTCATAGACTGCAATGGACACCAATCATCGCTGCTGAAAAGGGACAGTGAATATTGAAACAATATTATTCAGCAAGACTTGATCTGAACATCTACAGACTTTCACATTCAAACAAAAACCAAAACTACTACCTTATTTATTTATTTATTTATTTATTTATTTATTTATTAGAATTCTATCCCACCCTTTTAGACAAAGTCTACTCCAGTAAATCTGATTATTCATGCAGTTTGAACATATATAACATAAAAATCTGAGGACTACAATTCTTGTTCAGAAAAATATCCAACAACGTACCATTAGTCTCCCTCAACCAAAGGTTATCTAAACTGGAAAAATGACATATCACATCCTGCAAAACACTGCTTCCATGCCACTGCATATATGCCATATACTGGTTGCATTGTGACCTGTATCCTAAAAGCCAATCATTGATTTTTTTCACTGTGCTTTTAAATGTTCTTTTAATGTTTTTATGATCCATTTTAATTAGCATATGTTTGTTTTTAATTATATATTTACTGTCCTTTTAACTTCAATATAAATAAATAACCATGTGCTGTCAAGTCAATTTTAGGTTTTCTAGGTAGGGAGTACTCAAAGGTGGTTTACCATTCCCTTCTTCTGGGGATATCCTGGGATTGTGCAGCTTGCCCATGGAAACAAGAATGGCTCTTCTCCTGAAGGCACACTGGGGAAATCAAACTCCCAATTTCGAGCTCTGAAACCACATATCTACACCAGTGAGCTACTACTATGTTGATTATTGTGAACTACCCTGAGTTCCTCTATTTGGGGTGGGTGGGAACAAAGAACTGAAATCAAGAAAAATAAATAATAGGTACACATAAATAAGAAGTTCAGGGTCTTTATTTCTCAAAGAGAAGATCATCATGTAATATTGGAACTGAGAGGGAATTTGTAAAGTGGTATAGGGATCTGCCATTGAAATGAATGCAACAAGACAGATTTCATTGTGGTCATCCAAGCCTCTGTGTACTAACTAGCATTTTCAAAGCCTTTATCCCAGCAGCAAAATGGGGCTAGTCTTACGTAGCTCTCTATGTTGTCTTCATTTTAACAAATGAATACAGAGAAAGGTTATATTTACAGTGGTGTCCCGCATGATGACGATAATCCGTTCCGTTAAAATCGCTGTAAAGCGAAATCGTTGTCATGCGAAAGTAAAAAACCCACTGGAATGCACTGAACACCAGTTAATGCATTCCAATGGGGGAAATACCTGCTCATTTTGCGAAGATCCTCCATAGGAGAAGCCATTTTCAATCGCTGTCTTCCGGAAATAGGTCCGGAAACAGCGGGGAGCCATTTTGAGAACCACCAATCAGCTGTTTCTAATCGTCGTCCAGCGAAAAAACGGTCTCTGAAGCAGGGAACTATTCATCGTTAAGCGAAAAACCCCATAGGAATATTGTTTTGTGATCGCTTTAGCGATTGCAAAAAACTCATTGTTAAGCAATTTCATCATAAAGCGGAGTCATCGTCAAGCAGGACACCACTGTAATTCATATCCATTAAAAAATCAGAAAAAGAACAACATTTTAGAGGTAAAATGTACATCTCCTAGAATTCAACAATCATGGTCTTTAAATTAACTTGACAGCTGTATGCTAAATTTCATAAGTCAATAAAAGTGTAACTGAAGTGGTATAATAATATGATTAACATCTTCCAGGTTTAGAAGTTATATTTTCAAGTTGAGCAAATATGGCCAAAAGTCTGTTCATGCATATTCAAGATAAATGCAAGAAAAATCACATTTAACTCATTAAAAAGCAAACACATACTCTCTTTCTTAAAATCAGAGGGTGCCAACTGAATTCCAGGAGAAGCATTATCATAATTGATTTATAGAGTCAGGACTACAGGAGTTAGAAGAAGTTAAGCTGTTCTAATTCAAATAAGTGACTACATTTCTGAATGTCCAGTGCTTTCAGAGCAACTCTAAGCTGCAGTCACAAACATCCATTAAAGTGTTCCACAATTCAGAGCAAGCAAGTGGTTGTCAGTGCAGCCAGTAAATCACCTGATCCTATTACAAAATCAATTACTGCAGCACATTTCTATTGCTACACAACCTGATGATAGCAAAATGATATTGAGTAGCTGCTGCAAGGTCAAAAACAACACACTTTATTTTTAGCTCCATGGAGTATTTATTTTAAAGGAAAGATTTTAAATAAATCTGTATAGTTACCTTCTTCGGCTGACTGGGACATTCGATGGATAGTCTCTGCAACTGGTCTGATGTATGGCTGCAAGATAGGAGATCGGAGCAGCAGGTCGAACGGCCCAGCCTCTTCATTAAAGAAGAAATAATGCTGCAGCCACAGCCACACATTGACTTGCTCATCAGATGAGTTTATTCCTTAAGAAATCAGAACTGGTAGTGGCCCAAACACAATCAAAATTGGCCGACTGCCTCATTCTGCAGCTGCCTGGCAAAAATTAACACTGATAAAAATAAGACAAGGGTGTTTCTCCAAAGTTGGTACTGACCACTGTCTTCACTGCCAAGCAAAGCTCAGTTTTGAAGTGCATCTTCCCATTTATACTTTTCCAAGATGAAATGTTTTGATGATCTCCCTGGTTTTGTAAGACAGCCATCTGTTTAAAGTACCATACACAACACACCAACTACGGTTTGCTGTTCTTTAGCAAGCACTTCAGGTCTTCTAAGATATCCTCTATCCAACCTGTTCCCGCTCTGAATTCACAGTCTTCCAACAGCCAACAGAAAATAGCCACACCCCTCTATGTTTCCATGCACACTACTCAAGATCTGCTCAATATCTGATACAGTATTGATACACTATTCCCACTTCCCTGAGAATAACAGACAGACGCTAAATTACTGTCTAGAATACAGTATGTTAGAATTACCCTTTAAGACTCTAATGTATAGGGTAACAATCATTAAATTTAGATTTCCATCTTGTTTTAACTTCTAAACTTTATAATTTTGCTTCTGCAATGAACATAACCCTACTTCAGCTTAAGCTTAAAGCAAAGAGTGAAATACTTCTTTACTAATGTAAAATAAGGAAAGAAGTAACATCATTACTTACATATAAAAGCAAGCACAACCACAAAGAGGAACAGATGAGCCAAAGCAATGAAAACATATGAGGAAAGCTAGTTTTGAATAAAAGTTTGCAAACTGTTTCATAAAGTGGAGGTGAAGAAGAGGAGGAGAAATAGTAAACAGAAAAGAACTAAACACAAATTATCTACCTGGGTTTTTTCCCCTACCAAAGCAACTGTGTTGTTAACATAAAAATGTTTCCTCAATAACATGGTCATCTTTCCTATTTCACTTATTTTATTCTCCGCAAACAACACAAAAATGTTGCAGATGCTTCCAAAGCAGCATTTAGTGGAAGAGCTATATATCAGAAGATGGCATGCTGGTCTTTCAGCTGTTAAAAGCAGTGCATTTATCTGTCTTATTGCAGCATGCACAATAGCATTTGGAGAGAGAGAGAGAGAGAGAGAGCTCACACTAGCACAGATGCTCAACCTGATTACAGGATAATCTGCCTTGAAATAATTGTCACTTACATTGACAGAGCTATCTGGAATTGTTTACAAAATCCCTTTTATCAGATAGTCAGGTAAAAACAAGTAGCATGACAGCAGCTTAAATGCACATCTTTAAGCAAAACTTCTTGTTTTTACTCTGCATCAAAAGCTATTTGCTCTGTCTCCTCCCCTTTCCTCCGGTGCTGGTTTACAGCTATACTGAGCCAGCCTTGCCTCTTTCTTCAACCTTGCTTTACCCTTTGATATTCACATTTCTATTTAATCATTTCTCGGTAATATTTAAATTCAAGCAACCAATGCAAATTGAATAAAAAGCCTTTTGTAGAGAAAGATTCTGCATGCAAACAAGCAAATAATGCAGTAACCTTTTACTCGCCTGCTGGAGGTACTGTCTGCTGCATAGAATTTTAAATCCTCATCTGCAGATGCAATAGAGCTGGTATTGCCAAGGACTTTGCTCTTCCTGTGTTGATTCTACACAGTTATTCATCAGATGGAAGAAAAAAACATTCCAAGGAAAATGTAATGTAATTTCAGATGGATTCACTCAGATGCCCTGAAATAAGCCAAGTTCTAAAAATCAGCTGCCGTCTTGCCTAGTCACATTTGTGAGCTCATAAAGGAAGTTATTGCTGATGTAGCTTTGCTACTGATACGCAGGATAGGAAATCACAGGAAGCTAATAAAAAAATTAATGTACAGAATTAAAGTGAACGGATCATTCTTACTCTGATAACTTCCATGTGTCTTTCCTAGTATAACATTGCACCTCTGGCTGAAACACCTAACAAAATAAAGCAAGATGCCTTGTCCTGGTCCCTTCATCACTGTTTCTATAATTTTCTGAATACAGAGACTTTATAGATAATGACACAACCATGCAATGCTGATGCCAAAGAGAGACTTGCCCATCTTTTTCTAGGTTTTTATGTTGACTGCTAATTTAAAGAAACAGCTGTTGTTCAACATTATGACCACTAGTGTTCTGACAGGCTAGGTTTTGTGTTGTTATTTTTCAATGAAAGACACTTAACATAGTAACTACCTCTTGAATGGATAAGGGCTGAAAAGACCAGTTGGTTTTTGACCAGAGACAGCTAAAGCAGTTCTAAGTTTTTAGAGCTCAGAGCTAACACAGTGCTGCTGTTGTTTTGGAGATTGATACTAGTTCAAGATTAACATGGTCTCCTTGTATGCCTACATGATCAAACAGCATACTGCTTCTTTCTCAGAAAAGCTGTTCTGAAACTTACTACTATTTAAAAAAGCAAGACCCACACAATAAATCTAATTGAAGCTTTTGTGAAGAACAGGCCTAATTCAAACTTGATTTTCTTTTCTCTCTATAAATTTCCCCACTTAATCTAACAAAGAAAACATTTTACATGATAATGAATACAGGTATAATAATTCCAAATTCAATTTCATATGCAACACATACATAATTTGGTAAAGTTTGTATTTCCTTAACAGGAATTAAGCATTAGAAGTTGAGGTTGTTATTAATTATTTATATCCCTCCCCCTCTTTCCTTATGTCAGTTTCCTTAATGTACTATTGATTCTCAGGATGCAAAAGGATGGAGCCAGTAACAGACCACATATAAGGCAATCATCCAGCAAAAGAAAACAGAGTAACTGTTTAGGTACGATACCACAAGTGAAGATTTTCAATATATAGAAAAATAGCAATAACATATACATACAATCACTGTATTTACACACACACACACACACACACACACACACACACACACACTTTTAAAAGGTCCAGTTTTTCACAGTTTCAAATAATAATTTAAATTTTCTTAAAACCATAGACTTGTCTAAAACAACTACATTTTTTATATTTAAAATGCATACTAATTTAATATCTTTGTATCTCCTAATACACTAATGCCATTTACACAGAAGTTAAGAATCTGATGTACCAACGTTTAAATGCCATAAATTTCCCCCTTACTAAACCTACAATCCACTTGCTAGGGATGATCTCTTGTGCCTTAACGGACATTTTCAAGATTGTTATTTCAGATTCTATATAGTTACAAGTGACAATTATTGCAGAATTATTGCTACCAAACAGGTACAGTTGGCTTTTGTGATATATGCATTTTACTTTTTAAAATATTTTCTACTGAAATCCAGAAAATGGGTTACTTCATTTTAATATATTATTATTATTATTATTATTATTATTATTATTATTATTATTATTATTATTATTATTATTATTATTATTATTATTATTATTATTGACGTGGTGGCGCTGCGAGTTAAACCGCAGAAGCCTCTGTGCTGCAAAGTCAGAAGACCAGCAGTCGTAAGATCGAATCCATGCGACAGAGTGAGCTCCCGTCACTTGTCCCAGCTCCTGCCAACCTAGCAGTTCCAAAGCATGTAAATGCAAGTAGATAAATAGGTACACCACGGCGGGAAGGTAATGGCATTCCATGTCTAGTCGTGCTGGCCACGTGACCAAGGAAACTGTCTACGAACAAATGCTGGCTCTACAGTTTGGAAACGGGGATGAACATGGCGCCCTGGAGTCGGACACAACTGGACTAAATGTCAAGGGGAAGCACTACCTTTACCTTAATTATATTATTCTGCAGTAGTCTACAGAAGCAGTGTTCTATAATCAGATATAATCAAGAATAGGTAAGTAAATGACAATTGGTTAAAATCCTCATGTGTATTAAAGAACAAGACAAAGACTATACAAATCTATACAAATCACAACAGACTCTTAACTGCAGAAGTCCACATTACAAATATGGAAGAATATTTTATCTTGGTTAATCTGAGCTGAAACTGAGGTTAACATTTTCTTATTTTCCTAAAAGAGTGTAATAAAACAACAATCATTGTAAAGCAGTCACAAAGAAAATTATAATATTAGAAATATGGCAGCTTTGATTTCTAAACACTTACCTACCTCTCGGAATACCAAGTAGAGGAATAACAGGGGGGAAAAATCAAGTCACAAATCTAATCCTGTCAGTTTTGATTAGAAAAACAAAATGTCCTTCCTTAGGAATATTAGTTAGGAAAACTGAGAATAAAAATAACAACTGAGAAGAAAAATGTTTGCCCTGCAGAAGTTATTAAAACACAGGGAGAGATTGAGAAAGAATATGAACGCAACAGGTGAAAACACAAAGTGTGCAGTACCCTCAGTGTTTGAGCCTATATTAGAACAAGTTACTTAACACTATATAAATGGAGCCGCAACAGTTTTCATTCATCCCTTATCTGTGTAGATTTCTTATTTAAATGTTATGGGATATTACATGGCTGTTGCTGACATCTATGCACCACAATTTGTACCTGAATGTTCATATGTAATTAACTACAGTAATTCATGACAAGAACAAGACTCAAAAAAAAGAGAGCAAGGGCAAACCACAAGAAAACCAGAATAAAGTGTGAATTGCTAGAGACTGCTAGAGACAAAAAGATCTAGACATTCCAGTGGTATCAAGGAAATACTAGAAGGTAGAATGATGCTAAGTGGTGGGAAACAGCAGTCATGAAGAAAGAACAAAGCTGGGCACAACTCTCAAGGTTTTTCTGCAGATAGCCTGAGTTCCCATTCTTCTTCATTAGAGGCTGGCCAAGCACAGCTGTACTTCACTGAAACAGTAAGGTCAACACAGTTTAGGTATGAAAATAATGATACTCAAAGGCAATATGGTACTTCTTTTTTAATAGTTACACCACAAATATTGCCTTCTAACCCTATGGTCAGCACAGTTTTTCTTATTATTATACACAGTGTTAATTTGTGCACAAAGTGGAACAACATAGATAACTGGAAGGAAATCTACAATTACTTATGTTTATTTTTAGCACTTTTCAGTGAAGTTTCAATTATGTAAGCTTAGGTCACACAGATTTCTCTTGACTAAGCTGAAATGACAAAGAGTCTTCTGGAGTGTTGAAGACTAACAGGTTTTATTTCAGTTACCTTTTGTACACCATGAGTGCAATCTTTTCTGCACTTTCCTGGAAATTAGCTCCACAGAATACATAAATGCTTCTTTCTAACTACAGTAAATATACATAGGGCTGTACGGCAGCCTCTGTTTATGCACTGTTGCTACAACTTAAATCATTTGCATACTGTATTTACGCTTACGCACTTCAAATCCAGGTGGAGTTATTCATTTGCTTCTGAAATCTCATATTTAGATTATTCATTGTTAAACTCCTTTCTCAAAACCACCAATTCCAATTCAACACAAGATATGCTTCTCAGCATGAAAGACTTTAAGCTGACAAAATTAATCATGCCTCTAATATTTACAGGTGTGTCAGGATTTGGAATATTACAATCTTTCCATTAAAAAAACAGTTTAACAGTTTTTTTTATCTTCTAAATCCTAATATTCTTTGCATAATTTTTCAAGATGATGGGATTAATAAAAAGTGAATTACAAATATATTCACAACACAGGAAACTTTTATTTTGTATCCACTACAGAACAAATGGCATTTACCACAATATGAATTACCAAGAAAAAGAACATATTGTAGACAAATGAAAATAAACATCTTTAAAAGTTTCATAGACAGTGATATCATTAACATACTGTAATACAACCACCAAACATAGATATTGTCTATTACTTTACCAACACATTATAACCTAATCATAGAGATCACCAAAAATTCACATGATTTACACCAATCACAACAGAAAATATGAAGGTCTTTGACATGATCAGATATCATGAAATACCTAGGTTCTACAGGAATGACAAGCTTTTGCCAGGTTCACACATCACACTAAAAAAAGGTTAATAATCCTGCACCCCACGTAGGGATTTCTCATCCTAGAAATTTCTAGAAGTGGATCCTGCATTGAAAACTCATGGGAATTCTGAATTTCAGTTTGTGACATGTAAACTTAGTGTGTTGATACAAAATGCACTCTTTAATTTTCACTAGCTACTTTTAAAAAAACTCTGAGAGTTAATTCAATATGATCTGGGTGGGACTGGTGGGGAGGCCTTCCTTAGCCATGGGCTTCTTAAAGCCGAGATTCCCAGAACAGCTGAAACTGGATTTTATTAATGATGGGAACAGGGTACAGTGGTGCCTCGGCTTATGACTGTCCCTACTTACGACCATTTCGAGTTACGACCAGCTTCGGCCACAAAATTTTGCTTCGACTTGCAGCTGGAGCTTCCACTTACGACCAGGAAAAGGCAGAGGAAAGGGGTGGGAAATTCAAATGTACTAACCGTTGGTGGTGAGGAGGCTGCTTCTTTGTAGCTCTTTTGCCCCAAATTTTGGGGAAAGAAATGCAGTGTTGGGGGTGGGGGGCATCCCTTGGCACTCCTCGCCACCCTCCGCAGGGCCAATGCCACTGCTGCTGCTGGGTCCCAGTCCTTGACCTCGGCGCGGGGGTGGAGGGCCCACCAATCCCAGGTCCTGGAGGAAGGGTCCTCTCGCGCCGCCACCCCTGGCATGGTGGGGTCCCGCTCAGCCCTTGGCCCCGCAGGGGTGGTTCCCTTTCTCCGCTGAGGGCAGCTCCTGAGCAGCACATGGCTCGCCTGCCAGTGATGCCTGGTGCCGCCTCCCGCTCTGACAACGGCTGCTCGCAGGGGCAGCCATGTCCACCAGGATGGGGGGCGTACTCAGCACCTCTGGGTGCCAGAATATGGAGTGGGTTGGCCCATCACCCTGGATGCTAGTGCAGGCTGGGTATTCTTGAGCAGCCAGAGCAGCAGGCAGGCAGCTTTCCAGCACAAAAAGGAAGAGAGGAACCAACCCTTGGAAAGTTTTGGGGTTTGGGCGAGAGTTGCTGTGGTGACAGCAGGAAGTGGGATTCCACTGTGCAGAGAGAGGGCTGGCCAGCTTCTGCCCACCCAACCAACCCCAGGCAGAAAGTGAACAGGAGCGCACCGACCCCGTGACACCTTGACCTGGAGCCCTTCTCTTCCCCCTGAAGAAGACACCACCGGGCAGGTAGGGTGTTTGCAAAGAGTAGGAGAAGCACCTGGGCCCCACGGCTGGGAGAGGAGTGCTGGCGAGCTGCAGCTTCCCCCCCCCCCGAGATGGGCAAAGCTCCTGGACAAACCGCACTATGCTTAATTACAGGCCTCCCATCAATCCCAGGTGAAAGGGACCCTCTTCTGGGTCAGCCAAAAGCCAAGGCTTTGGCAGCCCCCATCCAAGCTGCTCGAGCAGAGACTGTCTTGAAGACACAGCAGGGATTCAAAGTTCCCTCCTGTTCTGGCACCGGCACTGGTTCCGGTGGGCGAGCCACCTGCTGCTCAGGGTCCCAGCAGCAGTGGCATCAGCCCCATGGAGGGTGGGTGAGGAGTGCCGATGCTGCCGGGTCCCTGAGCAGCAGGTGGATCATCCGTTGGGGGTGACCCAACACCGCCTCCCACTCCTGCACGGGCTCCAGCACATTCCTATGGGGCTTGCAGCGTTTTATTTTTATTTTATTTTGGGGAGTGGTTGTTGTTGTCTTGGTTTTGTTTTTTTTTTTTGGGCTGGAACGGATTAATCACATTCCCATTTGACTGAGTTATGTCCATCTTCTGGAACCGATTATGGTCATAAGTTGAGGCACCAGTGAAGAAGGAATGGTTGGGCACCTATGGCAGTCCATGTGACCAGTTCACAGGGAGGCTGAATTGACATCACTAGCTCTCCACCAAGTCCAGTGTTTATGTAAGCTCAAATTCTCCAGACTGCGGCTGGTGCTGGGCTTTCCAAACAGTCCCTAGCCAACTAAATCTCTGCAGGGAGGTAATGCATTGCCAGATATTCACAGGTGCCCAGGCCCCTCAAGTCCTTCCTGCCAGCATTACAGGAGCTCTTCCTGAAGCTTCCTTTTCATGCTTCTCTAGGATCATGGAGGTAGCTAGGTTCCCAGCTGGCCTTCGCTGTCTCTAGGGCAGGACCAGTATCCATGGCAGCATGAATACTGGTGCATCTCCTCCATGTCCTTTATCCACCTCTACATGGCCTCATACCCTTGTCCAGCATGTCCTCTTTCCTCAGACACCAAAATACAGGGTCCAGTTTGTCTTTCATCTCTCCTACTCCTCCGCCTCCGATTATGTGGACAGACAAGTCCTCTCTACCTTCCTCCCTTAAATCGGGATGCCTCCAACTGGGCCCAGGCTCTACCACCTCACCCGAATGTGGCTCATCTGCCTCCCTGCTACTTTTTCCCACCTGGACCCTCCTTCTCTGCATTTTAATGGTACCCAGCTGCCAGAGTCTCCGTCACACCCTTCAAAAGGGCAAGCCTGCTAGGGGTGCACAGAGAATCCCCTTCACATTCAGATCAGATCTTTGTTGCCAATACAAATCATGTAAACCTGGCTTCACTTGTCTTGCTGTTCACTCCTGCTGTTAAAGTATTTTTCGTCTGAACTCTGACATATGTATTAATAGTAACTTCAGAGATTATAAAAAGTAGACAGAGATACAAGACCGTCTCTTTCCTCCATGACAAGAAGTGAAGAAACGTAAGCATATTGCCGGCTTTCGTTAATCATCTCAGCTTTGAATATGATGCAAATCTGTACAATTCTCCTATCTAGTAATGGGTACTACTATTAACAAAGTTGCAACACTATTTGTTCTATCCTACTATCCTAGTACAGTGAGCAAAGTCCTGAAGCAAATACATTCAAAGGTGTATTCTGCTCACCCCCATACTATCTGATTGCAATGTATCAGCTAAAATTAAGGTGGACCAAGCCTAGAGATGCCTGGTATAGACTGTCATCAATTTGATAATCCCACAGATAAAAGGAGAGGGATAATTTTTACTGATTCCCAATCCTGCTGAAGCTCCTTACCGCTCTAAACATCAGTTCTGGAGCATCCAAACCTGCAGAGCACCATGTAAGATGGCGCAATAAGTTGTAAAAAGTAAGGTAAAGGTAAAGGTTCCCCTTGACATTTTAGTCAGTCGTGTTCGACTCTAGGGGGCGGTGCTCATCCCCGTTTCCAAGACGTAGAGCCAGCGTTTGTCCGAAAACAGTTTCCGTTGTCACGTGGCCAGCGCAACTATACACGGAACACTGTTTACCTTCCCACCAAAATGGTACCTATTTATCTACTTGCATTTACATGCTTTCGAACTGCTAGGTTGGCGAAGAGCTGGGACAAAGCAACGGGAGCTCACTCCATTGTGTGGATTCGATCTTACGACTGCTGGTCTTCTGACCCTGCAGCACACAAAGGCTTCTGTGGTTTAGCCCGCAGCGCCACCACGTCCCCTAATTGTAAAAAGAGGAATCAGCAAAAAAAACATTTCTCTGCCCTCTTCCTCCAATGGGAAACTTCTGCTGGATTCTGGTTTTCTCTGAAAATGAAAGTTACTTTTTAATTTCTGATGGACAATTCTGGGTTGTTCTTCAACCCAGAAGAACTACAGATTGAAGACAGAGATATTACCAGAGAAGAACACACACACAATTCCAACAGCCCAAAGAAACAAAAAGCCCAAATGAGTGGCACTTACTATTGTCAATGACAGATGAGAAGCAAAAGGATGACAGAATCAGAATCCCCCCGCCAAGGAGGTACAGTGAGGAATCAAACTTCCAACCTCTGGCTCCGCAACTTGATACATAAACCACTGAGCTATATCTTAGCTATGCCAACAAAAAGGAAAACATAACAATGGGTCACAATGTTTCTTACAGATTCTAATCCTCCCCCAAAAAAGGAAACACAGTATGGTAGCTATAGTAGCTATGAACAAACTAAAAAAGATCAAGTCTAAGAATGTGTCACTGGAGATCAAGGCCACTGTATTCCCAATTACTGTGTACAGTGTGAAAGCTAGACAATGAAGTAACCTGATAGGGGGAAATAATTAATTTGAAATGTGGAGTTGGAAGAGAGTTTTACAGATACCATGGATTGCCAGAAAGACAAATAAGTGGGTTCTAGATTAATCAAGTGGGAACTTTCCCTAGAATCAAAATGACTAAACTGAGGCTACTTGTACTGAGACAAGACTCACAAGAAACTGTAATGCTGGGGAAAGCTGAAGGCAACAGAAAAAGAGGAGAACAAAGGACTCAATAAAGGAAGCCACAACCCTGAGTAAGCAAGAGGTAAGCAGAGCTGTTAACAGCAGCAACTTTCAGAAGTCATTAATTCACAGGATCACTAAAAGTCAGAAGTGATTTGCTGGCATATAACAACAATTCTGGATTAAACCTATAATATCCAGGGTGCCACTAGAGAGAGAAACTGGTACATCACTTCTGAATATTTTCTACCTAGAAGACTCTGGGATGATCTGCGCAACTCAGAATTCATATGACAGCACATTAATTTCTGTTACTTATTACACCTAGTGCTGACAAGCTGGGAGTTTGATTCCTCACTGTGCATCCCAGAAGAGCCAGCCTGTGTGGCCTTGGGCAAATTGCACAGTCCCATGATGCCCTCAGAAGAAACTGGTAAACCTATTCTGAGTACTCTCTACCTAGGAGACCCTAAAAAGGGTCAACATAAGTCAGAACTGACTTGATGGCACACAATTATTATTATATCCAATAACTGATTCTTACTATTACAATATAACTAAGAGTTTACACATTCTTCACTCATGTATCTTGGTAAAAATGAAAAGAAATTTCATTAGAGAAGATACTGGTCCTAATCCATAAATCAGTCGCCACTGATTCAGGAATACTGCAAAATAGAATCATCAAGTTACTAAGAAAGTCCTTCTAATTCATGAACTTCAGATACACTAACAATGTAATCTACAGTATAAAAACATGCCACTCTCTACAAAATTTAACACTATTGTATCTCTGTGGTAGAAATACCACTACTGACTGACAATGAGGGTGTTAAATACCTTGTTGGTGAATTTCAAAAGGGCTGTTTTGGAAAACCTATATTAGTCCTTAATGTTCAGCACATTTGATGGTAATAAATAATAAAGCAACCATCCTCACACAAAAATAAAATTTCAATGAAGTTTCATTTTTACTTCATATTATAGTTACAACAAATTCCATCAAATTACTATTGTACCATTTGTACTCAGCACAACTTTATTAACGGCAGTTTATTCCAGTTTTGTAAGTGAGGAACTCTGAATGTAAAAGTACAATACTAAGAACAAGTTAAAGGATTTATTGCTATTCAAGCAGTCCCACTGAAAGATTATTTTTCAAGAGTTAATGTTCTGTTTTTAGGTACTGCTGCTGGGAACCAAACAAAAATTCATCTGAAGATGCAACGAAGACGTATTTTTAAACTGTTGAGCTGGAGTCCAAGAACTGCACTGCAGTTTTCCTTGCACACTTTTTTGCTCCACAAAAAACTTTTTATTGTGCTTAGTAGAAGGTCAATGGCTATCACTTCACTTCTTGAGCACAATGGTGAATTGAAACAAGAACTCATAGCTGTTTGGACCGACAAAGCTACCAGTATGTCTAAGCCAATAAAGCGATTTGTTCATTAAAGCTACTAATAAAGCAACCTTTTGTTAGTCTATGAAACATCAGAAGCCACCAAGAATGCATCTAACTGCAATATTTCTGGCTTTCCCACAAACTCCAGAAATATCTCTTAAAACAAGTTCAGGCCTTAGTGTTTCAATTTTTACAAAGATTGAAGGCACCAGTTACATTTAATAATCCTATATTCTCACTACAGAAAGCCAGTTAATATATAGTTAAAATTAAAATCCTCTCAATATTGCCACTGCACAGGAACAATGTACTATATTTTCACTTACTCAAACAGAATACTGTACATAAACATTCATGAGTAGCCTCCAAACAGAAACACACTAACAGCATCAAGATATTGCTTGCTACAATTATAGAGACAACTTGCTTCATCCCAATATGTGTAGCATATGCTGTTCTGTGTAACATATTTTGAAACACCTTTGCCTCCCCTTGACCCATCCTGAGTCTTACACACCAATATGCACTTTTCATCTGCATTTTCCCACAATATGATGCACAGCAGGGATGCACATTCTTTCTTACTCCATGCTTTCAGGTAAGAATGAAGAATTGTACTTTTTTCTCCTTGCTTAGTGAGGGGGTAAAATATTTTCCGGTGCTACTGAATCAGTGGTTTCACACAAACTGCACAGCTCATGGAAGTTGTACTAACTAATTTTATTGTGAGCCACCCTGAGTAGACATATGTCTAGAAGGGCGGGATAAAAATATAATAAATAAATAAAATAAACTGTAATAGCTGCCTTTTTCCATAGACTTTTAAAAATATGAAGCATCAAGTTAATTGTCTGCATTATTTTTAGCAATCAATTAGTCCTTCTGGGCCTGCTTTGCACATGCGTGTATACGTGGATGTTTGGCTTGTTAAAGGAAAAGGACACTAGTTTTCCACTGACCATCCAAGAAACAGGATATCTCAAAAACCTGGGGCTGGAAAACTCCTCTGCTAAATATCTCTGCACTTTCTGGGAAACTGTTATTTAACTATTTACTGGAGGTTAACCACTGGCCAAAGAAAATGAATGAGATTTTTGGATTTTTGTGGACTACAAATATCATAATTCTTCATTCTGGGCATTACACCTGACAAACAGACACTTTACAGACATCTAAATTGGCTCACATGAGAGAAAAGCCTAAACTGAAAAGCTTTCAGCCCTAGCAAGGTCTAGCTCTGCCCAGCTTCCTGTTCCTGCCCTGATGCTAGTTGGAAACTTTCTTTCTGAACAGGAAGCTAGATAGAGCTAGGCCAAGCTAGGCCTCAAAGGTTCTCTATATTTATGTCTTTCTCCCAAATGAGCCACATTTTGGTGTCTTTAAGATGCCTGTCTGCCAGACAGAACTCCCAGAATTCAGAATTATTGGACATGTATTCCATAAATTAGGAAAGCCCATCACTAATGAAGTCACTATTTAATTACTTTCATTAAAAGACTTCTATATATTAGAAAAATGCAGGCCTATCCCCTATAATTCAATGAATACAGAACCTTGCTATTCTATTAACACATGAATGCATAACACAGACAATAACTTTGTATGAATTTATTTTTAGATATTTGCAAGACTTTTAAAGCTTATGAATAGATTTTTAAAATTATTATTATAAAAGCTCTATTTCTATTGCATGTCCTCTTTAGATGTGTTTTGTTCTCTTTTGTTTTTTCTTTAGTTTTCAGCGCACTAAAGATTTCTTATAAAGTACCCATGCAATATTATTAATCTTATTAAGAGCCCATGCAATAGATCAGTAGTGTATCAAAGAATAAATTACAGTAAGGAGAAAAATAAATGTTCTCTTTGCATGAAGTTTCTATTTTACCATAGTGGGGAATTCTCCTTTGATTAAAAGATTTCCAAATGGAGAATCATAAGTATCTGTGATTCTCTGTGCAGGAAAACTAACTTTCCTTTAAGCCTCACTTAACTCTTCAACTATAACTCCTACCAGGTTCACTGCCTTCAAGGACTTGACCACATTTAGGTGTCGGCTTATCAACACAGAGAGCCTGTTTGTTTACGGGAAAGCAGTGGGCATGTAAATTTCCTTTAACCTTATCATGGGCCAATGAATAAAATGAACAGTACTGTGTCTATCAGGACACTGCAGCACCCCGGTAACAAATTCTAGTCTTCATTCTAAAAATGAAACAGATAGTTGAGGGAAAATGGATGAAAAAGAACAATCCATATAAATTTATTGTCACTGTAAGTCTATATATAGTATACACATACAACGAAATTCACACAGACACCCAGAGACCAGAACCACATGCACACACATTTAAAAAATCCCCAAACACTCCCCACCCACTAAAAATCCCCCAATAAAAATACAAACATCTACACTACATCCTGTTCATTTGTTATTTTCCCCTGGTCTATTAGGGCAAATGGTTGTTTATTTATTTATTTATTTATTTATTTATTGGACTTATATACCGCCCCATAGCACTACAAGCACTCTCCGGGCGGTTTACAATTTTTAATTATACAGGCTACACATTGCCCCCCCAGCAAGCTGGGTACTCATTTTACCGACCTCGGAAGGATGGAAGGCTGAGTCAACCTTGAGCCGGCTACCTGGGATTTGAACCCCAGGTCGTGAGCACAGTTTTAGCTGCAGTACAGCGATTTAACCACTGCGCCACGAGGCTCATTGTTGTTGTTCATTAGTCATTAAGTCATGTCCAACTCTTCATGACCCCATGGACCAGAGCACACCAGGCCCTCCTATCTTCCACTGCCTCCCGGAGGTGGGTCAAATTCATGTTGGTAGCTTCGATGACAATGTCCAACCGTCCCGAACTCTAGCGTCCCCTTCTCCTCCTGCCTCCACACTTTCCCAACATCAGGGTCTTTTCTAGGGTGTCTTCTCATGAGATGGCCAAAGTATTGGAGCCTCAGCTTCAGGATCTGTCCTTCCAATGAGCACTCAGGGTTGATTTCCTTCAAAATGGATAGGTTTGTTCTCTGCAGTCCAGGGGACTCTCAAGAGTCTCCTCCAGCACCACAATTCAAATGCATCAATTCTTTGGCAGTCAGCTTTCCTTATGGTCCAGCTCTCACTTCCATACATCACAACAGGAAAAACCATAGCTTTGACTATGCAGACCTTTGTTGGCAAGGTGAGGTCTCTGCTTTTTAAGATGCTGTCTAGGTTTGTCATCACTTTCCTCCCAAGAAGCAGGAGTCTTTGAATTTCGTGGCTGCTGTCACCATCTGCAGTGATCATGGAGCCCAATAAAATCTGTCACTGCCTCCATGGCTTCCCCTTCTATTTGCCAGGTGCTGATGGGGCCAGTGGCCATGATCTTAGTTTTTTGGATGTTGAGCTTCAACCATTTTTGGCGCTCTCCTCTTTCATGCTCATTAAGAGGTTCTTTAAGTCCTCCTCACATTCTGCCATCAGAGTGGTATCATCTGCATACTGGAGGTTGTCGATATTTCTTCCAGCAATCTTAATTCCAGCTCCGGATTCCTCCAGTCCTGCCTTTTGCATGATGTATTCTGCATATAAGTTAAATAGGCAGGGGGACAATATACAGCCTTGTTGTACTCCTTTCCCAATTTTGAACCAATCCGTTGTTCCATATCCAGTTCTAACTGTTGCTTCCTGTCCCACATATAGATTTCTCAGAAGGTAGATAAGGTGGTCAGGCATTCTCATTTATTTAAGAACCTGCCATAGTTTGCTGTGGTCCACAGTCAAAGGCTTTTGCATAGTCAATGAAGCAGAAGTAGATGTTTTTTCTGGAACTCTCTGGCTTTCTCTATAATCCAGTGCATGTTAGCAATTTGGTCTCTAGTTCCTCTACTCCTTCGAAATCTAGCTTGTACTTCTGGGAGTTCTTGGTCCACATACTGCTGAAGCCTACCTTGTAGGATTTGTGCATAACCTTGCTAGTGTGTGAAATGAGTGCAATTGTATGGTAGTTGGAGCATTCTTTGGCACTGCCCTTCTTTGGGATTAGGATGTAGACTGATCTTTTCCAATTCTCAGACCACTGCTGAGTTTTCCAAACTTGCTAGCATATTGAGTCTTGCACTTTAACAGTGTCATCTTTTAAGATTTCAAATAGTTCAACTGGAATACCATCACCTCCACTGGCCTTGTTGTTAGCCTTACTTTCTAAGGCCCACTTGACTTCCCTCTCCAGGATGTCTGGCTCAAAATCAGCAACCACACTATCTGGGCTGTCCAGGACATCCAGATCTTTTTGGTATAATGGTATACCACCCCAAATCAGGCTCAACCAATTCACCCTGCCTTTCATGATACAGAGGTATAATATGCCAATAATGTTCTTCTCTCGGTGAATTCCTAGCGCCACCACACTTTGTGTGAGTGTGTAAGAGAGAGCAGGGTGACTAAAGGAGAAAGGAAATGCACAGTTTGAAATGGTGCAAAATGGAAACAGCAACAGGTAGGAAAATTCCTCACCTGGGGACAAACTGATTCTTCTGATCCCCAGCTGAGCTGCTGGATGCATGAATGGGATAGGAGTGAGGCAATGTCTGCCTACTCTGTGTGTAGATATGTGCAAATGCTCATATGAACATTTCTGATCATATGATGGCATGGGTCAAAAGTAAAGGCATTTTTGCTCCTACCGTCTTTCCCTGAAAATAAGCTCTAGTATGATTTTTCAGGATGCTCATATCAGCCCTGCCCCCAAAATAAGCCCCAGTTAAGTGAATCTCCGCCCTCCACCATTGTGCAGCAACCAGAAGAAGTTGACATGACTGTATTTGAATAAATGTAGATTGTTGTACATGAAAAAAATAAAATATCCCCTGAAAATAAGCCCTAATGTATTTTTGGAGCAAAAAATTAATATAAGACCCTGTCTTATTTTCGGGAAAACACCATAGCTCTACCTATCACCCCAGTTCAGTCCACCACTAGCTGCTCTCTTTTCTGATCCATCAAACACAACAGGCATTTGCCACCATTTCCTAAGCAGAAAGAGAGGGCATAAATATCAAATATCTAAAAATAAACAACAGATTAAAGTATCTCACCAGAATAGTCATATATATCATACAGGTCAACTAGTCGACAAAAGCCTCAAGGACTCATTGAGTAAACGGGAGATGAATATATTGAATAAAATACATTATCTTATAATGAAGTTACTATTTATACAAAAGATTCTACAAACATCTCTGTTGTTTTTCCTGCAAGAGGCTAAAAGGGCCAAACCCTGAAAACATATGCCCCCCCCGCAAAAGGCCACCAGGACAACCTTCAGGAAATTTTTATCAAGTATATCTGGAAATTGTTATCCAACCCCACAAAAATAAAGGGATTACGAAACAGGTAGAACACTGAATCCAGAAAATTAAAGGAAAACAAAAAGGTGTAACAAAGACTGAGAGAAAGGACAATATAAGTGCAAGCATAGGATGTTAGGAAATAACACAAGCAAAGGAGAAGGACTAAATAGTGTATTGATTCAACTTGCTGCTTTCTAGGCTGGAAAGTTTTAATAAGAGCACAATCCCATACACACTTACTATGGAGCAAATACCACCAAACTGCCAGTAAACTAAACATGCATATGACTGAGCAACACATAGGCAGTTTGCAGATACAACTGGAAGCTTCAAAGTACAGCACACAAGAACAGAAGAAGAGAGAGTACATGAACCTGAGACTGATGGCTACATATGCATGGATCTGTAAACAATAAGCTAACACTTAAAACTACTCAAATAACTTACAATTCAATGTAGTAACTAGAAGACCCATGGTACTTATGAGTAACTACAGATCAGCAGATGCTACCATAATACTGTGTATTATAGGCTATGTGTGTACACATTTTCCACACTCTGAAAAATGCTAACATAATTAAGTTTACTTTTGTTCATAGGAAAAACTATTCTCACTTGGCACAGTCCAACCAAAATGAAGTACTGTACTCTTAAGGTCCACTGATTTTAATGGATATATTAAGCACATACTTAAATATCTTCCACAAAAATAAATGGACCTTACAAGTGATGGATTGTGCCGTTTAGGAATGTGCATGGGGAAAGGTTTCATGTTTGATTCATTTTAATTCTTTCAGGGAGGTGCCTCATCCATTCTCAGGTCTTTCGTATACCCATCATTTCCCCAAATATTAAAAGAACTAAGTCTTGCAGGTTATTTTTTTCATTTTCCCCCATTCATTTTTTCCAATGTTAGTAAGACCCAAAAAAACCCCTTTAAAATTATTTTTAAAAAGAAATGGAAGGCAACAGAATTAATTTACTCCAAAATCAGGCAATGACCAAAAACAACTACCAAAGCAACACTCCCCGAAGCCAAAATGTTTGGCAATAGTCACGCTGAGCCAAGCCGTCAAGCAGTTCCATACTGCTGATACCTTCCCAGCCATGCACTTCCAAAATATAACAAATGAAATATTACTTACAATATCCATATCTCTTATTATATCAGAGCATTTATTGCCACTTCAGGCAGTTTAGGAGCCAAGGAAACTGGATGGGAACTTTGACACCTTCAAAATAAATGTTGGGCACGTCCAGAAGTTATGTCCAGCCATAAAGGCAGGTCAGCAGGAGGGCACTGTGGAGTTCCTCCAATTCAGCAAAAGAGTACTGTGGCACTCCCCAAAACAGCCATCATAACAAGCAGGCAGAGAAAGAAAAAGGCGTCAAACCAGACTCTAAACCTGGGTGGCTTATTTTCCTCCTTCCTGCCAGAGCTTCTAATGTGGAACAAGGAAGTGGTGGCAGTCCTCAGTGAGCTAACAGCATAACCTCTCCTTAACCCTATGAAGGAACAAGGTATGTTGAGAATTTGGGCTGCAACTAAGTTAGATTCCTCTCACCACTGCTGCTCCAGCCTTCTGTGAGTGGACAGACAATCCCATGATGGGTTAAACCCACTGGAATGTGTGGGTGCTCACTGCTCTCCCTCTGCCTCCTTTCCCCCCATTTGTGTGTACTAACTCTCCTCCTTCTAGTCACCCTGCCTTCCCTCCTTCTGTTCCCACTATAACTCCAGCCCCCTTTCCCTGCTTCACTCCCACCTCTGCTACCAGCTAGGCTGAATATTATTGATCCACAAGGTAACTATTTGGCCAATTAGTCTTTTCTGTCCTATCTGAGGGATGAGACACATGTGCATTCCATTAATCATCATTCTTTTTTGTTGTTGTTGTTGTTTAGTGGTTATGTCATGTCCGACTCTTCGTGACTCCATGGACCAGAGCACGCCAGGCCCTCCTGTCTTCCACTGCCTCCTGGAGTTGGGTCAAATTCATGTTGGTAGCTTCGATGACACTGTCCAACCATCTTGTCCTCTGTTGTCCCCTTCTTCTCTTGCCTTCACACTTTCCCAACATCAGGGTCTTTTCTAGGGAGTCTTCTCTTCTCATGAGATGGCCAAAGTACTGGAGCCTCAGCTTCAGGATCTGTCCTTCCAATGAGCACTCAGGCTTGATTTCCTTCAAAATGGATAGGTTTGTTCTCCTTGCAGTCCAGGGGACCCTCAAGAGCCTCCTCCAGCACCACAATTCAAAATCATCAATTCTTTGGCAGTCAGCTTTCCTTATGGTCCAGCTCTCACTTCCATACATCGCTACTGGAAAAACCACAGCTTTCACTATGCGGACCTTTGTCGGCAAGGTGAGGTTTTAAGATGCTGTGAATTTTTGTCATCGCTTTCCTCCCAAGAAGCAGGAGTCTTTGAATTTCGTGGCTGCTGTCACCATCTGCAGTGATCATGGAGCCCAATAAAATAAAATCTGTCACTGCCTCCGCATCTTCCCCTCTTATTTGCCCGGTGCTGATGGGGCCAATGGCCATGATCTTAGTTTTTTGGATGCTGAGCTTCAGACCATTTTTGGCGCTCGCCTCTTTCACCCTCATTAAGAGGTTCTTTAAGTCCTCCTCACTTTCTGCCATTAGAGTGCTATCGTCTGCATATTGGAGGTTGTCGATATTTCTTCCAGCAATCTTAATTTTGGCTTGGAATTCCTCCAGTCCGGCCTTTTGCATGATGTATTCTGCATATAAGTTAAATAAGCAGAGGGACAATACAGTATATAGTTCTGTCATACTCCTTTCCCAATTTCGAACCAATCCATTGTTCCATATCCACGTCTAACTGTTGCTTCCTGTCCCACATATAGGTTTCTCAGGAGATAGATAAGGTGATCAGGCACTCCCATTTATTTAAGAACTTGCCATAGTTTGCTGTGGTGCACACAAAGGCTTTTGCATAGTCATGAAGCAGTAGAAGATGTTTTTCTGGAACTCTCTGGCTTTCTCCATAATCCAGCACATGTTAGCAATTTGGTCTCTAGTTCCTCTGTCCCTTCGAAATCCAGCTTGTACTTCTGGGAGTTCTTGGTCCACATACTGCTAAAGCCTACCTTGTAGAATTTTGAGCATAACCTTGCTAGTGCATGAAATGAGTACAATTGTACGGTAGTGGGCCATTCATTTTTACAGGAAACTAATGAGCAGAATATAGATCCAAACAGGTTTTCCCTCCCTAAACAACAAATCTGACCGTGGATGCTTCCTCCTGTGGCCACCGCACTAATCCATGTCTCATCAGCTTAGTCTCACTGATTTTCCTCACTCACTCTATGGGCCTGCTCCCCTGCTCTTGAAAATTCTGATTGATTGCTCACAGCAGTCCATGAAAGGTTACAAGCTGAAAATTTTCTGGGGCTGTTTGACAGGCAAAGGTGCAAGAAAAGTTTAATTAAAAAAGGAAACACCCCCCCAAAGAAAGAAAGAGAGAGAGAGAGAGAGAGAGAGAGAGAGAGAGAGAGAGAGAGAGAGAGAGAAAGAAAGAAAGAAAGAAAGAAAGAAAGAAAGAAAGAAAGAAAGAAAGAAAGAAAGAAAGAAAGAAAGAAAGAAAGAAAGAAAGAAAGAAAGAAAGAGACCCACCAAAATTTTGTCTATCCATTTTTAATTTAAATGAAGACTTCATGTTTAAGAGGCCCACTTTCAGGAATCAACAAAAGAACCTGAAAGAGAATGCAAGAGCCTCTTTCATGTATGATTTGCATTCAGATTAATTGAAAGTGTCATCCCTAGTGCTCTTAGTACTTAGGACTGTTGACCTGATGTATAAAAGATCAGTAAGGCTTAAATTTGTTGTAAAGTCCAGGGACAATCTGGAAACTAATATACTGTACTTGTTATGACATAAGCTTCTGAAAACTGTCTATTTTGTTACAGATACACCATCACTTAGTTTGCATAGTCAGAGTACAGAGGGAAGGAAAAGTGCGTTCTTACAAAAAAAAAGAGGGACAATACATGAAAGATGAAAGGCCAATAGCAGAATATTACAGTATTATGAAGCACAAATATACAATTCAAATCAGGTAACTGCCATGACAGTCACTGTAACTGTACCTGAAAAGGCCCAATGATGTTGAATACACATAGCGAAATGAATGATGTACACATACACCAAAGCTCAGACTGTGATTTTCAGTAGTTCAGAATTTGCTAAGATCAAAAGTTCCAATGTCAAAATTTTAAAACCCAAAAATTAAAATCATAATCCAACATGTAGGCTTTAAGCTGGAACCTTTCTCCTGTTTTTATTAGGGAAAAAAACAGGGTCTGTCACAGAATGTTCTTTTAGAAAAAAAATTGCTTCCCAACCAGCTTTCAGAGTACTGCCCATTTTAATGTTAGATGTGGATCTAAAATAAAACAAAAACCTGATTAGGGAATGATTTTGAATTTAACTGTGGGCCCAACAGCCCACATGCCTATCAGGGTTACAAACCTACCTCTAAGATGAATTACACAGTACAATCTTTACTATATATTCTTTTATCTGTGGATTTTCATGTAGAAAATGCATAGGAGGGTCCATATTTTCTGCTTAGAGATGAACTAGCTAACAGTCCCTTTTAATAAAACAATCCCTTTTAAGTAAAACTGTCTTTTTGGTTTATTAAAAGTTCTGAGCACTTCCTGGTATGCATTTGAATGGAACTTCCTAGCTTTGTGTGCAGTGCCATAGAGATTACCAACTGGAGTTCTAGGAAGTAAACAAGCCAAGAAAGAAAGTACCATGTGATGATGTAAGCCTTCCTCATGCATTAAAAATGTGAACGGGTCTTCAAAAGTTCAAGGTGTTGAGGGGCTGAACTGCTGGCCCAATTCCTAAGGCTGCCTAGCTTTTTCACTCCTGCCTCCACATCCCCAAGATGAGTGTGAATGTGCATATGTCTTCCAGTGCAGGCTTCATTCATGTAGACCATGGTTGCTGGGTGTACAGCCAGGGAAGCTAAGCCATGGGGACTAATGGGATGACTTATTTGAACTCATAGACACAAACCTCTCATGATTAATATACTAAGAGGATTTTGGAATATTTTACTTTCTAACAAGCACATTATACCCACTACACTGTGTAATCTTTTTCTCTACTAACACTACCTGAAGTCTTCTTACATAGCAATACAAATGAGTAACTTTTGGAGGCAAATTCCCCCAAGTTAAGAAATCACCATAAACATTATCTGTTGCATACTGAGTCATACAACTCAGTACGCAATTGATAGTGTCTATGGTGATTTCTTGTTTTAGAGGAGCCATTCTCAACAGGGACTATATGGCTGCCTGCTTGGCCATGGAACATTTAAAGGAGGCCACAAACTGAAAACAATTCTTCACCCATCACCTTATAAAATTTGTTATGCAACATATAAAATCCTGATTTGGCGTATATTTCTTTTGTATTGTGCTTATGCTTGTGAGAAAAAGATGGTTAAGAATGGCTGCTTTAGAGCAATTTAATCCAAAACGTATGACATATGTACTACACTAGCATAACTAGGTAAGAGGATTTGGGCCACTGTTATCTTTAAGAGAATATATGTATATTTGTGTGAGCGTGCATATGCATCCTTATACAAGCAGATATCTTGTATATGAGTTCAGAGTCAGCGTAAAGCATGAAGTCTAGGATTGCTCATGAACCAAGAAACCATCAAAGCCATGACTTGGTTCTGAAAGACATTTCTTCTTCCCTCTGTATTCAGTGTACATACATCTACTCACTAACATTTTTCATTTAAATTCTGAAAATATTCAAGATATTAAAAATATTTTCATCTTAAAGATGTCACAAGACTGTTTCTGCTACAGCAGACCAAATGGAAACAATGGGAATTTCAAATAAAAAGAATGATGCTTATGAAAGATTTCAAAAATTTAAGGTATTAGTCACACAATCAAAATTACAGTAATGGGTTCTAAATTACTGTGCTTCAGATACCTAGATAGGATTTCCACTGCAGAAAACATTATTACTGGAAACCTTGCTTAATTTAATTAAGATTTTGAACACTCATTTAATGTTTTGCTTATATACAAGTATTTCTGCAATTAAATTACCCATTTTAAACTAATAGTTGCTTTGTGAACAACTGACTTCCAATAGTGACTGCCAACAATAGTTATACAACAGAGAAGCTGACATTTCTGCAATGTTAGTAGTTAGTAACTTCAGTAGAATCTAGATTTAATGTCCACTCTTAGGATACCTCCTACGAAGGTATTTCTATACACATCAAAGTTGAGTCTGTGCAAGTCACCATCCAACCTGAGCTGCCTCATACAATTCTGTCATTAAACTAGAAGTCCAAGTTATTTTTAAAGAAGGCAAGTATACAAATGGAATGAAACACATTCTTTCTATTAAAAATGGACAGTTTATTCTGACAAGGAAAGACACCATGACTATAAACAGCAGCATACTATAATGTGGGTTCTCTTTATTTACCCAGACCATCATTTGCCTATTCTCATACTAAGTCTCCTCCAGTGCCCTGATCCCCCTTTCAACAAAACCTCCAGCCTTAATCAAAATTCCACAATCTAATTTAGATTTACTTTGAATGGAAGTCATTTTGGGAGTTGGGACTGCTCTTTACTCTTACAGTCTTTCACAGTCAACCTTCCCTTCAAGGCCTACCCCATTTCACTGTATATGCTGTTCTTGGCAAGTTTTCAGCTTTACACCGAAAGCAACCTTGGCTGTCATCTTCCCTCCAGCAAACTGACTGAACAACTCTGGCTTTTTCCCTTTTTTGAGAGGAGATAAATGTGGCCTGTAAATCCAATTTACCTTGCCTCCCACAAAGAAACTCTGAAACTTAAATAAGAATCTAAAGTGAGGAAAATCAAAGCTGCTTAATAAAATAACATGGCTAAAAATATATCCAGACTACTTCTCTAAAAGTACAAGCAGACTGAAAGACAAGTGTGTCATATTATGCTGAGTTGTTACAATAACAAAAGAGAACTGTTACAAACTCACAAACACACATAAGGTAGAAATTTTATAAAGCAAGAGGCCTATTCACACACCCAAAAAACCAGCACAAAATAAAACACAAAGTGGGCAATGAAATGTTTTTTCTCCCTACCCTGGGCCTCTCCAAATCTGACAGATTCTGAACACCACGTATTATGCATTACCAGGCATGGATCATTGCAATCTATAAATTTATATAGACATTGTATCACATCTGGGGATGCTTCAAGGAGGGCAAGATGGATCCTTTTCACAAACTTGAGAATAAAGGGTCCTCAATCAAGCACCACGTCCAACGCTTCAAAGGTTATGTTTGTTGAGTGTTTTAATTAGAAACTATTACAAATGTGTGTGGAACAGTCTTTGTACCTATTTTTTTTTAATTCTTCAAAATACAATACATCCCAATAATTATGAATATGTCAGGTGTCTAATACTCCAACAGATAATTAAAAATACATACAAAGACTCTGAAATACATTACATATCTGTCTAGATGAGCAGCTCATTACATAGCATCGTGCTAAGAAACTGTTTAAAAAATCAGTAAGAAAGGTAAATTTTCATTTTAAATATATAGGTTAAAACTCTGTTCTCTAGTTAGGCTTATGGAATGGAAATGGTATCACTCTTAGTGGCTAATTGTTGCTAATTAACAAGTTCTTGTTCAACCTTCTCATTGAACATCAGCTGATGGTTTGGTGCACAACCAGGATTCAAGAGGAGGATCATAAATTAGCAGGAATTAGCTGCTAACGGTTATGCTCTCTTCAGTGACATCACCAGTTTCTGATCATGAAAGATTTTCTCCTCCCATTCCACAACTACCAAGCTTCCTGGGTGATTAAAGGGATTATCAATCTACAGTACTTAGGTTTTCTTACATCAGTTTCAGTTAGTAAAGCCTGAACATGTAGACAAGGCACTTACATGTTGTAAAGCTAGTACCTCTTCTTTAGATTCTTGCCCACTGTGACTATTAAAATCTGCCAAGAATACAATAGGAGGATGGGCCACCCATCTCATCAATGCTTCTCTTCAGGAAGGCCATGTGCTTTCCTGTTTAAAAGAAACTATAAGACCCATTCTTAAGAAAACTAATTTAGCAACAGATGCTTTGAACAATAGAGACCCATCTCAAATATCAAGTTTTGGGGGGCAAGTTAATTGAAAGGGTGGTAGCTGATCAGTTGCAAGTGTTCTTGGAAGAAACTAATAGTTTGGATTAATTCCAACTGGGGTTTAGGTTGTGGCATGTTACTGAAACAGCACTGGTCACCCTGCAAGACAATCTCCCAAGAGAAGCACAGAAAGGGAGTGTGACCCTGTTGGTCCTCCTGGATCTTTTTGAGGCATTTGATACTGTCAACAACAGTATCCTTCTGGGAAAGTTGTTGAGTTCAGTGATAGGGGGCTTCATTCTCCAATGATTCCAGACCTTCCTTGAGAGATGACATGACAGTAAAGCTCGGGGACACCATCTCTACCCCTTCAGATTTCTGTTACTGGGTCTCACAGAGGTCAACTCACGAGGAGCCTCGTGGCGCAGTGGTTAAAACGCTGTACTGCAGCTAAAAACTGTGCTCACGACCTGGGGTTCAAATCCCAGGTAGCCGGCTCAAGGTTGACTCAGCCTTCCATCCTTCCGAGGTCGGTAAAATGAGTACCCAGCTTGCTGGGGGGGCAATGTGTAGCCTGTATAATTAAAAATTGTAAACCGCCCGGAGAGTGCTTGTAGCGCTATGGGGCGGTATATAAGTCCAAAAAATAAATAAATAATAAATAAACTATCTCCCCAATGCTTTTTAACTCCTACATAAATCTGCTGGAAGAAGTCATACAGAGAGATGCACAATCACCGCTATGCTGATAAGACACAGATCTATATATCTTTTGCTCCATCTGCAGGTGATGCTGTGCAGGTCCTTGAATGCTGCCTGGTGTCAATAACTGACTGGATGAGGGTCAATAAAGTGAAAGTGAATCCAGATAAGATGGATAAGAAATCCTGCTGTTAGGAAGAAACTTACCTGGCCTTGATGGAGTTACACTGCTGCTGAACAATCATAGCTTGTGGGTACTCTTGGACCCTGCACTCTCTATGGAGGCTCCAATATTGGCCATGGTCAGCACTGCCTTTTATCAACTCTATTTGACTGTCCAGTTTTGTCCCTACCTGGATAACAAATGCCTAGTAACAACAATTCACACATTGGTAATCTCAAAAATAGACTACTGTAATGCTCTGTATATAAGGCTGACCATGAAAACAGTACGAAAACCTCAGCAGGTCCAAAATGTAGCTGCCAGAATGATTTCTGGGACTAGTAAATTCAATCATATATCCCCAGTAGTAGCATGCCTTCATTGGCATACTCTCTGTCAGTTTTCATGCTCAATTCAAGGTGCTATCTATGACTTATAAAGCCCTTAATGTTTAGGACCTTGATATGTCTTGGATATGTCATAAATCAGCTACCCATTTCACCCACTCCTCTCAGTTTATGTTGCTAACAGTAGCCACGCTGAGGGAAGCCAAAAAGGTAACAAGGAATGGGGCCTTTTCACCTTGTGGCCTCCAGTCTTTGGAATAAGTTACTCACTGAGATACACCAGGTTCCTTCCCTCCTTATGTCTAGGGAAGTGGTGAAAATACAATTATACAAAACTGTCTTCAACAACTGATTCTGGATTCTATTAATTTTAATGTTAATTTTCCCCTGTTTTTGTATGACTTTTTGTACCATACTGTTAAATCACCATAGTGGTGAATATTATTTGTTAGGTGGGGTTTAACTTATTTTTAACTTATTCCCTCTAATTTTTAGCCCCGCTGGGTGAGGCTATGCCTCAAATGCACGCAACTTCCCCCCTGCATTCACACGTGACTTCCCCATCCCCCACCTGCAGGGTTCCGTCATGACCAGAACTAAAGGAGTTAAACATGATCACTGCAGAAGAGGAAGACAGCTGCGTGGAGGGAGGTGGAGTCATGTGTGCCTGCTAGACAGACACTTACAAATTTTACTGAAGCCATGGGAACCTCAAAATAAAAATAGGAAATGTTTAATTTCTGAAGAATTGTTCCTGTTAATGGCATCATCACCTTAGATAGATACAGCTTAATGGCAGATTTAAGGTCCCACTGCTTCACCGTATTCTCACTTAAACCTGATGTGTGCAAAAAGGATTTCAGTCTCTGAAAAACAAATTTAATGCTTACAAGTCTCTTATTGTCAGTAATTAACATGAGAAAAATTGTTTAAAACCTCTATACTAATAATCTTTGAATTGATCAAGAGATGTTGAATTGGTGTTCTCAATGAGCTTTACCCACCTTCTCAAAACCACAGAAAACATGAAATGTTAATTTCGCGTCCAAATATGAAATGATTATTTTTAAAGAGTTTTTTGCAGAGTAGTTATTGGAAGTGATTCCGATCACATTGCCCATTCATCAGATTCAGTGAGCTGGAATGTCACTTTCTAATGACTCATTTATCTGCAGTTTTTAGCTATTACTACCACTATAACTTTGAAAGTTACTAAGCATACACAGTAAGTTAAAACTGGGGTGGGGCATTTTATAAAGCATTCTGAGGTGCATGGAAGCCAACCCTTGACATTTTCTAAGATATTTCATTTTGAAAAGAAAAGAAAAGCATTTTGCTTTTGAATACATACAGTCATGGCAAAAAAAACTGGCACCCTTGCAATTTTGTCAGAAAATGCAACCCTTCTCTCAGAAAATTGTTGCAGTTGCAAATGTTTTGGTACTCACATGTTGATTTCTTTGCTTCGCACAACGTAGTGGCCAGTGTCATTGGGTTTCTGTGTGGGATTGTATCAGATTTGACTTTTCTTCTGTTTTGTGCATGTGTGTGTTGTTCCAACGCAAACCAAAGAAATGAACATGTACCAAAACATTTGCAACTGCAATGATTTTTTGAGAGAAGGGTTACATTTTCTGACAGAATTGCAAGGGTGCCAATATTTTTTACCATGATTGTACGACTGTTTTATAACAGATTCTGAACTCAGCTAAGGTTTCAAAATATTCTGCCTGCCTTAAAAATATGACTGAAAGGGACACCTTTTCTTGTTAAACACAGGGTAAGATCTAAGAGTCACTGTGCTACGACAGAACTGCATTAGGATCCCTCTTTTGTCTCACTGCAATCTGAAGAACCAAAAGAGAACATGAACCAAAAGGATGGAAGGAATCTCAACAGTAAATCTATATGAAAACTAGATAGATACCTTAAATAAATGCTGCAGAATTCCTCCATTGCAGATCCGCCTAGAGTAATCTTAATTGATTAGATAGGCGGGATAGAAATCAAATAAAATAAATAAATAAATAAATAAATAAAGTTCTCAAGTCTCAACAAATATAAAAACCATCATTTATCTTATGTACTTAGAGCCCCAGTCTTCAATGTAAAAAATTACTGCTCATATTAATCTGATAAGCTTGTACAGTAAGTTCTAACTGCTAAAAGCATACTCAGAATGTTAGAATATTCCACAATACAATCATTATAGAGTAATTTTACAAAGCATTACGGTGAAGTTTTACTGAAAAGCAAAAAAAATCATTTTGACAACTATCTTCTGCCTAATTTCTACTCATGAGTTACAGCAAGGCTTTTAATTACATGCCTAACAGTACATTGAGTTATAAAGCTCCCACACTGCTTAACATTTAAGAAAATAATATTACTAATCAAATCTCTATATTAGTGATACTCTTCTGAGATACCTCCCTTGTTTGCCAGAAAATAAAAAAGAATTAGAAAAAGAGAACAGAGATTTGATTGATAGAAATAGATGAATGCTACTTCCTAAGAATTAAACAAAGGAGAGTTTTCTCCCATTTCTTGATTTGTCAGTCTCAAATATAATTTGACAAAAATCTGTTTTATATGAGGAAGTGAATAACATGTTTATCACTGATGGATGCATTTTAAAAGGTAATACAGCAGGGCATATGAATAGTAGGAGCTAGGAAATAAATTTGTTATTTGATTTGCATGTTATTGGCACAAAGTGTGCCATATGAGTTACCTAAACACAGGTACAGAACTGACAGTTATGGAGCAGTACCAATTATTCTATATGTACTTGGCTGCAGAGCCAGAGTCTGAGAGTTCGATTCCCCACTGTGTCTTCTTGACAGAGGCTAGACTAGATGATCCATAAGGCCCCAGCTTTGTAATTTTAAGATTAGGATTATTTCTTACTCTCAGTTGGTTATTCACAGATCTGAAATGCTTCATGCCTTTGGAAATCTCCACAAGGAGAACCCAAATGGTATTTTCTTGTAAATACTTTTTATTCATTCATTCATTCAGCCATCCAGATTTCTCTCTTGTCTTGGACTTAGAAGAATCCAAAAAATTATATACAACCAATAAATTAAAAACTCCAACCAATAGCACAAACATACAAATATAAAATCATTAGTCTGACAGAGGTGCAACATTTGAGAGATGCAAACACCTCTAAAACGAACAGGACAAAAATCCAACGGAACAGTCAGTAAAGTTAGTAAAACAAAATCTAAAATCAAAGTCTTCAAGGTTTATTTTCTTTTTCTTGCGATAAAGACAGAGCTAAACACATTTTGGGATGGAGTGATTTTCCCAAATGTGGGGCCACAGCAGAGAATGCTTGGCTGCTTTTATGTGCCAACAAAACATCTCCAACAAATAGGCCTACAAGTATGTCCCCAGGCACTGGTCTCATCTGACAAATGCAGCTTTTGTTTAAAGGAAATGGGGGGCAGGATCCATGTGTCTATACAGAGGTCTTGGAGGCACATATATGTGCAGGAATATGCAAGCTTCTGTTTCAATGCTTCCTTCTGGTACCATTCATACATTTTCACATTAAAATAGATGTTGATTAACATATAACCAAAGTGCACCTCAATATATATTGTTCAAGAAATACTGATAGCTGTTAGATCTGTACACTAGTAACAGGGAGATCAACCTTGAAGTAGTCAGTAGGAAGCTGAGAGGCTTCTTTACAGCACATAAGCCAGCCAAACTGCACTAGAGTAAACACCTTCAGTAAGGAAAAAAGAGATATTAAAGTAGCAGGAACAAATTTCAACACACAGTATTTCACTAAAATATATACAATAGAACAGTTCAGGCACAACAATGAACTACTGCTAGAATAAACACAGCCCACATGTTTTTTCCTTCTCTTCACTAGAATATCAAGGAAAGATGAAAAGCATCTACGTGTAATTTTAAATAACTACAATTTCCAGTTACCGCCAAACTCAGAAAACTGATTCATCACAACTGTGGTTGACTGACAAACCAGGACTCAAACCATCCCTTGACTGGCTAATCTGGTTGATTGACCACAGTCTAAATAAAAATATATTCTTCATAAATAAGTTTATAAATAAATAAACTTCACAAATTATGGCTATCACATCCTGATTCAGTATGTGACTGTGACCACAGGGAAATATCCCAGGGTACAGAATCTCACTACTTTGCAGCTCTGCTTTAGCCCATTATATCATCTTCCTTTGCCTAGCAGCAGTACCCCGAGCTCTTGAGCTTAGGGTCTACCCCCACACTACTTTTTCAGATTCTTTTCAGCACTTAGACTACTAATCAAATAAAGGACTTTTTTCAAAGCATATGCTCTACAAATACATGCAGGATAACATCTACACAACCAATTCCTGAAGTGATTCCAGCAGTTTAATCTTGTCAAACCAATCCTTCTTTTTTGCTGTTTATGGTGATGTGCCTAAAATGCTGGAATCACACGGTAAGCAATGTAGTCACTCAAATAGCTTGCCTTGTGGAACTGCATCCATATGGCTGTATTTCAAATAGTCTCCCACAGTTAGTTATGTTGCTGTGTGAAAGCAGCTGTACATCATGACCTCCATTCAGTTCTTTAAAATAACAGCAGTATGCATGCATAATTTGTGAAACTGCTCTTCATCCAACATAACAGAATTCACTTCCACAAAATACAGTTATGCCATCAGCTTATATATGACACGTTGTCTGCAACATACACCCATAGCCTCCAAAAGATTAGACATGTACAGTATATGGAAAGTAAAGGTTTTAATGGTTACAAGTAATGATAATAGTTATCTGCCTCTTAAAACAGTTGTCAAGGAACATCAATGGTGCTGAATTTATTTTCCCCTTGCAGGATTCCAATAAGCGTTAACTGGTTACTGTGTAGAAAGAATTCTGACTTATTTGGACTTTTGGATTGATCTAAAACACTGGTTCTTAACCTTGGGTTACTCAGGAGTTTTGGACTGCAACGCCCAGAAGCCTTCACCACCAACTGTGCTGGCTGGGGTTTCTGGGAGTTGCAGTTCAAAAACATCCGAGTAACAAAGGTTAAGAACCACTGATCTAAAAGGTCTCCTGTGTTCTTAAGTATTGTGTAAATTCGGGCACTCTGTCGCCTGGGAATGACACATTACTGGGCCTTCCTCTCCTCCATCACTACAATCATATTTTAGAACATGAAACAAAGAAAAATGCCACTGAAGCAGAAAAAGTAGTGAACCAGAGTAACTTTTGATAAATAACTTCCATAAATTGTGAATAAACAGATCATTGGTTAACTAGTTATTAGCAGGACTGCCCCACGCACATCGGTTTAACAGTAAAACATGCATGATTTCCAAACGATGTTGATTTCACAAGTTTTCCAGCAATGTCATTGTTAGTTGTTAGCTGTCCCATGTTATCAAAAATTAGATTCTTACAGGCATCACATTATACAGTTGAGCCTAGTTCATCAAATACGTTTGGTAGATTCTTAATAGAAAAAGCTCATGTCACAGTAAGTGTAACACCTTCAAGTGGTCTCACAACTCTTCTCCAGAACTCATAACTCTGTGTTTTTCTTATCAGAGGTGATGCACACTTTGAACACGTCAGAAGACCATATCTGATTGATAACACTCACCGGACAGCCACTGTCCAGAATTAGGCATATAAAAAGAAAGAGCAAGATGCAAGTCCACAGATGATATAACTTCTGAGAAAAAGAAACCTAAACAGAGGTAAAACAGCAAAGGGAGAAAAGATTCACAGCATGGATAGAGAGAACCAAGGTAAAGCAGAATTTGAGGGATAATTTCAAACATATTGAATCAAGAAATAAAACTTTCCCCTTTACTATCTACTAAGAGCAATAGTATATTGTGTTCAATACATACCATGGGGAGTTGCAATACACAGGCAGAACACAAGATGTTATAAATGACAACCGCTTTTGAAACAAGTCAACTTTTTCATGCATCCTTTCTTATTGAACAAGTAGGTTTTGTGACTAAAGGACCCAAATTAGAAGAGAGAAAAAGCTGAACTATGGTATCCAAGCCTTTCTTAAATTTAAAACAAAGAGTGTTTATGCACCTTGAAAAATAAACAAATACATTACAATATAAATGTTTACAATATCCATCAAAGCTTGCACCAAAATAAATTCATCATTTGTCTGTTATTTTCCTGAAACAAACTAATGCTGTTACCTCCCTGGAAATTGCAGAAGGAAAATACTACAAAGACAGTTAAATGACCAATTTTGTAACAAAAATAAATATACTCAATATGCATACTTAGACACCTTGGATGCTCTACTCTTTTTTATAGAAATTATTTCCAATGACACGTCTTCAGCACCATAGCCATGACTAAAATAATGGACTAACAGATGTACCACTAAAACACAAAAATGAATTGAATAAATAAAATGAGACATTACAGCAGTCTGATGGATTATAGAAAAGGTGACTGAAAGTTGCAACCCACAACAGGCATCACAAATCCAGTATAGCACTAGCCAAAACTGTCTACACATCCCAAAGCAATGAGAGATCTGTCTAACTATAACAGCACATAAGATTGGAACCGCTCACATACCTTGATGCATAGCCTTGAAGATGATTTATCATTGAAAGATCACTATTTGTTTTTGTTTATTTTATATTCTTAATGGTTGATTAAAGGCATCACTTGCTCCTATCTTTGGAACAACTTCTTTGCACACAACAATTACATACAAAGACAAGGTGCAAACCATCAGCATCATTGCCTATATTTACTGTAAAGTACCAGAAAGATTCAAACATTCTATTTCACCATTCAGAAATGAAATAAAAGGGAGAACGACAAGGTAGCCACAAGAACGTAACAGCTACACAGAGAAACAATGAATTGTGCCTAGTTGTGCCCACAGATACATACCAGGAGAGCAACATTGCTGCCTTGTAAAAACACAATGAAGAGTGCTTGAATGTCAGCTATTAAGACATTCAGGAAAAAAAGAAAACAGTGGAACCTGCAAATAATTGAGAATTAATGACCTGGCACGTTTTTACCATATATGAAGTAAAAAATTCCCAGTGTTCAAGCAGAATTCAGAAAACAATGAGGCAATAGAGATCATAGTGCAATACACATTGGCTACTGGAGCATACTGAAGAGTTTCACACAAAAAAATCTGTCCTTTACAGGTTATATGAGGTTATACACCTTTGGAGAGCTTTCCCAATCATTTTTCCTTGATGTTTTCTTCAACTTCATCAATAAAGCACAGTAATATTTTGCATTGATGGTTGAACCTTGTTGGAGGTAGTCCACCAGCAGAACTCCCTTATTCCAAAAAAACTGTTGCCATTTGCTTCTGCACCAACCTTTGCACTCGGAACTTCTTTGGCCTGGGGGAACCTACTATGCCTCCATTCCTTAGACTGTTCCTTTGTCTCAGGATCATAAGAGTAGTTCCATGTCTCATCACCAGTTACCGTATTTTTCACTCCATAAGATGCACTTCCCCTCTCAAAAAAAGTGGGGGGGGAGTGTGTGTGTCTTATGGAGTGAATACTGTAAAAATTGGTGCAGACCCCCAGAGCCCATGCCACTGTACTCCTCCTCTTCTGTTGACCACCCGCTCCGGGTTTCTCTCGTCTCTCCGCATCCCCCTCACTAGGCCAGGACCTGAACGTCAGAGGGGCGCCTGCCGCAGCCCCGCACCACCACCACCGCCACCACCACCACCAGCGGAATGCGATGTGAGGGGAGACTCAAAATGGGGGAGCGCAACAAGCTCCTTCTCCTCCTCCTCCCCCCCATAGCTTTCCTCTCTTCGGCTCATTTGTCTCAGCTTTCTTCTCTCCCTCGCCTTGCTTTTCGCTCTGCCAGCCCTTCTTTCGCTCACATGGTTCCCCCTTCCTCTTTTCTCTCTCTTTCTCTCTTCTATGTCTCAGGACGCCCGTCAGGGACTGGCTGAGGTGTCTCTTCTGCACTCCCCCAAAAATAAGGGTGTGGGGGGAACCAGGTAAGGATAAACGAGACCGGGGAGCCCATGATTACTATTTGGGCTATGGTTCCCACCACCACCCAGACCACGGGAGAAACGCCACAGCGCCACCCAGACAGGCAGGCGTTACAGGAGGTTTTTTTCCTGCTTTCCTCCCTCTAAAATTAGGTGCATCTTATGGTCAGGTGTGCCTTATGTAGCAAAAAATACGGTACCAGTTTGCCTAGGAAATCTGGCTCATTTCTTGCAAAATGTTCCAAAACAGCCACCGATGACTCCACATGTTTCTCCTTTGCTCAGTTGTCAAAAGTTTGGAGATCCACTTTGCTGCCAGCTTTCTCATTTCCAAGTCGTTATGGATAATGGCACCCACTCTCTCACGTGATATTCTCAGTTATATAGCAATACTTTTGGCTGCTATTCGGCTGTCCTCCATGATCATGGATGGCTTTCACATTTCACACTTTCAACACCAAAATGGCCAGTTTTAAAATTGACAACCCAATGTTTAACTGTTGCATATGAAGGGCCACTGTCACCCATAGTTTGTGATATTTCATAATGCATCTGCTTTGCACCTTTCCCTTGAAGAAACAGGAACTTGATTATGGTCCTATGCTCTTCCACACTGAACTTTTCTGGAGGTGCCGCCATGTTCACTTTGGACCGGAAAATGAAAATTAACGTTAAAATTGTAGGTATTTGATTTTTGCACCGTTGAATATAGACAAATTGGCCAATACACACTGCAATTTATAGCTTTCTAGCTCAATTTTTTCTGAGTAAGGCTCAATATCTATCAGCACCCCCTTGTAGCAAAGCCTTTGACTCTTCAGATCACAAAAAGCTATGAACTATTCTAAAAGAAATGGGCCTGCCACTTGACTCTCCTGATTAGAGATGGGCACAAACCAGCAAAATGTTGGTTCATCTTGGGTCATTGTTCGTTGAAGGCAATGAAACACGAATTTCCAAACTTTTCCATGACAAACCATCAATCAGTTTGCCAGCCCTATGAAATGGTCCCCCAGGTAGCTAGAGACTCCCACTACCCTCCATCGCCTTTCCACTTCCCGGTTGCCTCCCTAACCTTTTGCTGCTGTTGCTGCCTCCTCCTCAATCGCTGCCACTCAAAAAAATAAATAATTTTTTTTAGACAGTCCAGTAGCTATCTTTAAAGGGGGGCACCTGCCTCAGCAGAGAGGCAGGCTCAGCTGAGGCAGTTGGGCTTTTTTTTTAAGGAAACCACCAAGCGGTGTAAAAAAAAATTGTTTTAGACACACACAAAAAGGCCAGCTGCGTCAGCTAAGCCCATCGACAGATCAGTTTGGGTTTTCTGGTTCGGAACCAACCCAAATGAACAAACCAGCAATTTTCCACAAATTTCCTGGTTCATTTTTTGGTTTGTGCCCATCTCTACTCCTCATACATACCATATACCAGCGATTGCAAACCTATAGCACGCATGCCACAGCTGCCATGCAGAGCCTTCTTTGCAGGCACGTGAGCCAGAAGTTGCTGGATCACTGCTCCCGGCAGCCAAACCTGAGGAGGAGGCTGCAGCTGCAGTACTAGCACCCCAACAAGCAGCAGGCCAGGATCCGGAGCAGCTGGTGCTGGTTGGGCCTGACTGAAGGCAGATCTGGTGTGGGGTCTGGAGCCACCTCCATGCCCAGGATTCTCCCTTCCGCCGTCACTGCCGCTGCTGCCACAGCCCACCGCCCACTGGGATTTTTTTTTAAGTTTCAGCAGTCGGGCTGTAAAAGGTTAGCTGTCATTGCCCTATACCCTGGAAAAGCAGCTACAATTAAAGACAGAATATGAAAAATAGCATAGTTTCCCACTGACAAAGAATTTTGTCAATACAAAGTATTTTATCTCCCTATCTGTTCAATATCTATATGCAGTACATATGAAAAATCAGATTAGATTTTAATGGAATGAAAACTGATAAAACTTAGATCACTGGTTCTTAACCTATGTTACTCAGATGTTTTTGGACTGCAACTCCCAGAAGCCTTCACCATCAGCTCTGCTGGCTGAGGTTTCTGGGAGTTGCAGTTCAAAAACATCTGAGTACAGAACCACTGACTTAGATAATGTAAGATTTGTGCATGATAATGTATCACTGTCAGACAGCAATGAACTGAAATGACACCTAATGAAGGAGAAAAAAAACTGGAAAAGCAGGATTACAGTTGACAATTGAGGCCAAAAATCATAAACACAAAAGAATTACATAACTTTAATGTTTATAATAAAGCAGAAATTGATAAAAGTCTTCTATATTTAATCATCAATCCCAATGGAGACTGTAGCCAAGAATTCAGAAGAAAACTGAGCATCAGTAGGGCAGGTATTGAAGGAACTGAAAAAGATCCTCAAGTGCAAGAATGTGTCATGACCAAGATCATCCATACCATAGTACTGCCAGGATATCCACTATTGTGTTGTGGATAGAGTGACAAACTAGGACTCAGGAGGCCTGGCTTCTAATCTCTGTTCAGTCATGGAAACTTACTAAGGGAGTGGAGCTGGTAAAAAACACTTCTTAAAGATCTCACATTGAAAGCCCTATTAGGGTCATCATGAGTCTGTTCCGACTTGATGGCACTTAACAACAACATAGTACTGCCAATTATTATGCACTGGCATGAACACTGGATAGTGGAGAAAGCTGACAGGGAAAAATATGCATATTGATATATACTATTAGAGTAAGTAATCACAAATCACCAGTAAGGCAAATAAGTGGAGTCTAGATCAAATCAAGTAGGAAGCAAAAATCACTAAATTGAGGCTACTGTACTTTGGGTGTATAAAGACTACTCACTGGAAAAGATAACTATACTAGTAGAAGGTACTACGTAGCAAGAGAGGAAGACCAGATATGAGACAGATTGACTCTATAAGGAAGCCATGGCCTTGAATTTACAAGACCAGAACAGTAGTGCTAATTTAGATTCTTCGGGAAGTCACTAATTCAGAGTCACTACAAGAAGCAATGCAACAGCTCATAAAAAAAATAATGCACACAAATAAATTGCTGGAATTTATTCAAAGCAGAGGTGGGCAGATGATAGATCTGGATCTTTTTGCAGAGCTCAGGATAGTTTCTAGAACATTAGCAAATAATTCTACCCAGCAATAAGGGAAAACAGAACAATTCCCTACCCCCAAAAGAGTAAGTGCTTAATTGAAGAATGCTTGGGGTAACCGGACATATTTTTGTTTGGGAATAGTGAATGCTATTCAGTTCTGATACTCACAACAAATCCCTGAAACTCAGAATTATTTTTTCTAACCATGTGTATTTTGCACAAAGCTACAGGTGATGGATCTCACAACTCTACCACAAAAAAAAAAAAACAGATCTTGCGAGTCTAATGCCTAACCACTTCCATTTTAAAGTATTTAGATGTATTCCATTATTGCCATTACTACAACCAAGTCTGTTTATAGAGAATATTTTATTCTTTTAAATTACATATTTTTACTGATATGAACTATTGAGTCATTATTCCAATTATATGGTGGTGGTTGTCTGCATCAAACAAATTTTACTCCTTGAAACTTCAAAGTCTGGACTAAGTCATTTCACAGATCAAAGATAGCTCAATAACAATCTATTTTCCTATTTAATATTAGTGCACTGGCTTGATCTTACACCGAAATGTAACCAAGGACTCCCAATTTGCTTCCATAGATTAGGACTTAAAAGGTATCAATCCAATCCAATTAATGTTTACTTCCAAGCAAGCCCCACCAAGTTCATTGAGACTGACCCCTAAGTGCACATGGGGCCACAGTCTAACTGCACAATCTTATACACATCTACTCAGAAGACAGCCTCAGTGTGTTCAGTGAGACTTATTCCAATGCAACTGTGGATATAACCAAAAACTGACTTTCTTCCTAATCATTTATTATTGGTTGATTGATTTTACTTGTATCCATCCCACCCATCTAGTGATGAACCACTACCTTGGGCATTGCTATTTTATTAAAAAGCACAGATAGCCAAATATTCAAATATTGATGACATTAGGTCCAGTATATATAATTATACAACTGAACTTTTGGCACATGTTTTTATGCTGACCACAAAGAGTTTTTCTGGAACAATATCTACTATTGAAAATTTAGGTTTTAGAGGGTGAGAATTACTATTTACAGTGTGAATCTAAATAAATATACAAGCAGGTTTTTATAAAATTAGCTTTTAGTGAAGTTAAGAGAAAGTTAGGATATGACTCGATGTTAAACTACACTTAAACACAATTCAGATAATTTCCTATATAACTTCATCAAGTAAGACCTTGCTGTAGATGTGTATTAACAGGGAGGTGTGTAGAGTGTATTCTCATCTCAGTTTTTTCAGGCATTGGAAAAGACAGCAGCCTGTGACTGAGCCTGGCCTAGTCTGAGACCATTCTAAAGTAAGTATATTTTCCACATCATTGTATTCACTCCCAAGTCAATCCTGGCTGCAGAAATCTGAATATTTAAACTACTTTATGTTGACATGGAAAAGGGAAGGGGGCGGGGAGGGAAAGAAACTCTGGAAGCAAATAGGATGCCCCGTTCATTTCTTGATTGGTGTTCTGAACCCTTCTTGTGAAACTACTCAACAAAGCCATTTAAAGTCCCTTCAAGGTACACTCCTCGTTTCCTTCTGAGCCGCAGACGGAGAACGAGCAAGCGAGCGACAAAGAGAGAGAGAGAATTTCCCTGCCGTGGCTAACAGGGAGGGTGACTTAGCGCAGCAGACCGTGCAGAGCTCCCTCGAACGTGAGGCGCATATGAAACGAGAAGCAGCGGTTGCCCTTCACATCCCAGGAAGAGCAACTAGCTCCGGGCAGGGCCGAGGCGTCTCCTCTTGGCATCGTCCCGTCCCGACCCCCCCTCCCCAACTTTTCCCCTGTCCTGCAAGAGAAAAGGGAAACGGTGGTGGCGAGGCTCTGAGCCCACGTGCAACACCTGCAGCCCCCCCCCCCAAACGGGAGATGCTGCCGCGGATGAGACCCACCACCAACAACCCTCGGGCACACAGACACACCCCTTGCACCCCAGTTACTTACTTCGGGAGTGCGGGCAACAGGGGCGGCGGTGCCCGGCTGGCTTTAATGTTCAGACCGCCTAGGAGCGCGTTGCCGGAGCCACTCGTGCTTCACCCCGCGACGTGGCGCCCAGGACGAAAGGGCCAGGCAGGACTGCTCGATACGACGGAGGGTCGGCTCGGGGAAGGCGACCGGTGGGGGGGGGGGTCTCTGAGGCTCACCACTTAGCGTGTCCAGGACGGGTCACCGAAGCTCTTTCGCTGCCTTCCGGCTCCTGGGGAGGTCAGCAGCAGCTGGTCCGGGGTCGCTTTGCATGGAGCCGCCGCCGCCCCCTCCACCAGAACACTGCCCGCCGCTTCCCCCCGGGGCCGGTCCCGCCACCCCCGGCCTTGGAGGGGGAGGCGGCGAGTGGGTCGGGCCGCCACCCCAGACCAGCTCTGGCTCGCATACACTCTCTCCGAGGCGCTGCTGTAGGCGCTGCTAGGGCCCCAGCCAAGCGGAGGCAGCGCGGAAGCGGAGCCGGACGGCCAGGCTCAGCGCCGCTCCCGCCCCACTCCCAGGCATGTGGGTGATTCGAGTCTACGCGCGGGGTCCGGTCGCTCCGCCGAGCCAAGGCGGGAGCAGGAGAGCGTGAGGGCAGCCGCTTCTGCCTCTGGAGAGAGCGCCGAGAGGTCACCCACGGAGCCACGGGACAGTCCGGCTGGTCACCGCTCTCAGGAGCCGCTTGTTTTCTGTCCCTCACACACCACAGCCAGCGGTGGGAGGGAAGAGGAAAAGAAGGGACGGCCCGTCGACGGTGGCGCGGAGGGATGACACAGGCCGTAGCCTGGCAACAACTACCCACTCCACCCGCCTCTTCCTCTGGGCGCTAGGTGATGACGCAACAGGCCGTTACGCGTGGTGCGCCCGTGGAGGCGTTGCTGCTGAGGCAGCAGGGTAGGGGAAGGCAGGACTCAAGGGCATATCAATGGGCTGAGCCGGCCCTGTCAGCTACCTCTGCGCAGTCGCAGGAGACTTTGTCGTCGGAGTCTGGAGCGGAATGGCTATTATTAACCCACGCGGGGTTGCGTCAGTATGAGTATTGGCGCGGCCACTCACCAACCCTAGTAGACGGATGGGCAACTGGTGGCCCTCCAGATGTTGTTGCGGTGCAACTCCCACGGTCCTTCAGTATTGGCTACGCTGACTAAGGGATGATGAGATTTGTGGGGTGGGGCGTTTGCATCCCGAGGGACGCCACTCGTTAGCAGAATACTCAATGAAGTGGTATTGGGATGCAGTTCCCATCAACCCTAGTCAGCATAAGCGGGGTGAGGGGTGGTGGGAGTTGCAGTCTGATGACATTTGTAGGGCTAGAATTCGATTGTCCATGAGCTAGCGAGAGAAAAATGATCCAACATTATGGTGTCCGGTGTCAGATTTGTTCATCGATTCTCTCCAATTCCCTAGCCTTCTTCCACAGGGATGTTTAAGAACCATCTTGCTCTGAGGAGAGGTTGGGAAGAGAGAGTAGCCTGTCTAATGACTATAACAGAGGCTGGGGAAATACTGGTGGGACTCAGGTCTTTGGTAACTGTAAGGCACTAGGGGTCTGGTAGTTTCCTGAGAGGCACCCTGTATGGAGTATACAGTGGACCCTCGACTTACGGAATTAATCCGTATTGGAATGGTGGCTGCAGGTCGAAAAGTCATGTCATCTTCTGGTTGCTTCACAATGGTGGAGGGCAGGATTTCACTTAATTAGGGCTTATTTTGGGGGTAGGGCTTATTTTATGAGCATCCAGAAAAATCATACTAGGGCTTATGTTCAGATTAGGTCTTATTTTCAGGAAAACAGGGTAATGCAATTACCTGTCAGGACAGAGTGGTAGAATCTGGGGCAAACTGAGGGTAACAGAACTTTTAAGGATGCTGCTACTGAAATTCCAAATTGCCACTACTGGGGTAAATTGTATTTGCTCCTGCATGATGAGTCAGCTTTGGATAATCTGTTGTGCACAAAATCTACTGGCTGCTGCTGTCAGATCATTAGCAACTGACCAAAGTCCTATGTGTGCAATTTTCTCCTTCCTAGCTAGTTGCATTCACTGGCTGAATAAGCTTTAAAGTTTTCAGGGTTGGGCTGCAGGCACACAGACAACAAGAAGCTACATTGTGTTAGACCACATGCTCTTTGAATGGATAGATGCTTGGTTTCTTGTCTAGAACTTTGGCAAGCTTGTCTAGCTAATCCAAAGTGAAAGCTTTTTCTTTTAACAGAATTTTAATAAAGTTCATGGATTCTGTGACATGAGGTATATACTTTGCACCACTTTTTTGTTTGTCTGAGGCAGGGATGATTCCAACATGAAGAAAATGAAGTAGAAGGCCCTTCTCCAAAGTATTTGAATTGACCCCATTAGTCCCATCATCTTTCCCTGACAGGATATTAAGGTCATGTACTATGTGAATTAAATCTTTGCTCCCCTAACAATGGTCTCTGCCATCCATCTGCTCTCCTAAACCAGTTTATCTGGCGCTGCCCTGGGCAGGTATCCTGATTACCGCACCCTAGTTACACTACCGCACTGTAATGTAGTTTGTGTGTCTGTCACAGCGTCCTGTTCAGCTTGTATATTTGTGAATAAATAAACACTGTCCCATATTCTATTCTCAAGACAGCTGAACCTGTTAAGGCTGAACATGCCTACCACTCAGGAAAGAGGAAAGCATGAAAGACAACTCAGTACAGTACCTGTGGTTCAATTGATGACAACATACAAGAAGCATTTTTTATGGCAGCACCCCCATTTTGAAATTTCTCATATAAAACACAGGGTGCAGTTACATGTCGAAATACTTCTGGATTTATGTCAGGTTTAGCACACTTGAAAATATCCATCCACATGACATACAGCTATTGGGGGCTAGAAAGCATGGGTATGTTTTTTGTTTGTTTATTTTGATACCGTTAAGAGGTTTGGATGGGAGAGAGTGATGGGTGAATGGCAATCACTAATAGCCAATTGTTTCCCTCTGCATCCCCACTGTTCTTTTTCCTGCCGTTTTACCTCAGTCAGGGTTCAGAGTCTGTTTGAGTTTAGCAATGTTAGAATTCTGAGTCAGGTTTGTAATGGCAATGTTTTGAGTGTTTATATAGTAAGTGAAGAAACTAATGAAGCTAGCCAGTTAAGATACCATAATACGCAACTAGTGAACATGTTTTTGTTTGTGTTTTGACAGGAAGATTTTGTAAGTAAAAGAGTATCATTTTTAAATTCTTTTTGACCAGAGTCTCATGATTATTTATATTGAGGTTGTATGCCAGTAGAAGTAAATTGAGTTAACTCTCACTAAAAACTAACTATACCATAAACTAGAAAGGTATATTGGAGGGAGATTTGTAATATACCAATCTACTCTGTATGCCTCTGTCTGGACTTTCCTCCACTGCATAGCTGAAGAGCTTTTTTAAAAAACCAGCAATTTTACCACATACCCTGCCCAGTAGTTACATGTTGAAATACTTCTGGGTTTGTGCAGGTTTAGCATGCTTGAAAATGATTTTAAAATATGTGTTTCCATCACGTACAGCTAAGCACACTTTTTTTTTTGCTAGGAAGTGTGGGAAGTTTTGTTTGGAAAGCAAGTTTTTTAAACACCCACTAGGGGCTTCTTTGTTTTAACTCAGTTATGAAATAACTTTGCGAATACATCAGTTATGAAAGTTATTTATTTTGAATCATTTTTGGGTGTGTGCTCACCTGTGTCAGAGTAAACTGTGTCTGTGAGGTTTGTCAGGTAATGGACTGAATGCCAGGATCATGAGTTTCCAAACTGCAGGATAACCTCCAATATGTTGTTGTTTATCTGTAACACTGGTCTATAGTTATCCTAGTCTGAAATTTAAAAAAACCCCACAAATATTAAAATATGATGAGTGACCTAGAAAAAGCACTTTTAACCCATTCAGGTCTACCTGCTCTTTCGCTTTTCCTCCAGGAGCAACTGGCTTCCAGCACAGGAAGATGGGAGAAGTAGGAACCTTACAGTCCAATCTGTTTGGACTGCAAGGATCTGTAACACTGATCTAGTGCTGTCCCAGATGGAAAAAGAAAATAAAACAAATACAATAAAAATATTAACAATCATATCGGCAGAAGAACATGGCTTCTGTCTCTGCCAACCATGTCACCTCAATGCAGAGAGTAAGGTGGTGGCGATGAGTGCCTGTGAGAGGCAGCCAGAGTGAGGATAGGCGGATGCAGGACAAAAACCTTAAAAGCTGTTCCAGGACAATATGCCAGCAACCACAGCATCTCCCCATAGCTATGGCAGCGTAGGGTTTCATTTTAGTTTTTGGTGCAGATATTTCACTCTGGTAATGCATTGTCTTGGGAGGTTGAAACAGGAAGCTAGAGCACCCCACAATGCCAGTATTAAAATGATATTTAAAAGCTCGTGTAGCCCCCGGTACCTATATACCACACAGCATACACCTAGATTAAAAGTTGTTGCCAGAGGACATGCACACTGACTCAAAAACCACGTGACTTTAAACGGACTTCAAAAGCCCCAATCCAGCTCCCAATTTATTTCAATAGGGTAACTGCAGCCTAAGTCTAGTCCTACTCCTTGTTTTTTAAATAGACAGGCATAGGGTAACTGCAGCCTAAGTCTAGTCCTACTCCTTGTTTTTTAAATAGACAGGCAATGCTTGGATTGGGGCCTGATTTCATTTGTGACATTCTTCACTGTGATTTTTTAAAAAAAATCTGTCTTTAATTTTCTTGAAAATGTTTAAACTGGTTTGGCTAATTTCATTGCCTTTGAATTAATTCTACACCTCTTTGAATCTTTTGGGAGCCTGAAAGTCAGCCTATAAAATTCTGTGATAGATAAATAGAAAACAAAATGAAATAGTACTTCAGCTTGTTGACTGTGTACTACTAGTCTGTAGTGGTTTTGCAAAACCATAAATGGTTTACTGCTCCTATACCTTTAAGGTGATATCTTACAGTCTGTGCCTTATAGTCCAAAACCGAGAAATCAGGTTGGAGATCCTCCTGTGGCTGCTTACTTGATAGCTGAGGGCAAAGCAAAGCTCACTGAAACTGGCTTCTCATGAGATGGCTCTTTAATAGCTTGGTGGAATGGCTGCTGGATGGTAACTTATGTTTGTGTATTATGTGTCATCAGGTTGATTGCTACTAGGGTCTCTGAGGTATGTAGGATACTTAAGGATCATTTTACCAGTGCCAGCCCCACCCCATGAGTTTCCACAGCTGCTCAGGGATTTGAACCCAGGTCTCATAAGTCCTAGTGAGACCCTGTCCACTACACTGTACTTTGACATATTCCTACTGAACCCAATGGGACTTTTTAGTAAGTGTGTATAGGACTTCAGTTACAACTATTTAGTGAAAAGGAGGCAAATAAATATACTGTATTGGGTACAGCAGGGAAGGTTTTATTCTCCATACAGATGGAAGCCAGTTTGCAAGAAAAAACATGGAAAAGTCTTTTGCTTAGTGCTCTTTAAAACAAATTGTTTGATTTCGTACCAAACAGCACTTAATATTTTATATCCACAAAATAAAAATAAGTTCACTTAGATGGAAACATCACAAACTTAAACAGCTCTCCCAATCCAATGCTAATTTTGCCAGATGTATTTATGCTGATGGCTCTTTAATCTTGCTATTGTCTAATGAGTTCCAACCCATGAACTTTATCTTCATTTTGCAGACTGCCTGGCAATGTCTGAACTTGCTACCGTTCAATTAACATACTAAAAAGATTTGCTCAAAGGTGTTGCCTCATCTATTAACAATTCAACAGGGAAAATTACAGTGTACAGGAAGTTTATTTCCTAGGCTAACTAGTGGCGAAATGTTTGTGACCATTTTGTTTGCAGAGGTGAAAGGAGGACAATGTAAAGGAAAGGAAGGAAATTAGAGTTCTTTATTCACAGTCTTCCTTGTGAAAGTGCAAAAACATCCTTCAAGTAACTGATAGCACCTTCACATCAAAGAAGCAAGATAGTGGAATTATTCTTTTCCACATGGCTGTAAGCCCAGGGTAATCAAATCTGAAACAATCAGAATTTTCATCTCAAACCAGATTCATGTCCCCACCTTACCTCTACATATGGGAGAGAAAAATACACACACAACCCACTTCAGCAGATTTGCCCAGTTGGTGGGAACAATGCAGAGATTTAAAAAGCATTAATAACAGCTTTTTAGAAAAACTAAGCAAATTTAACTAAACTAACTAAACAAACTAAGATCATGGCCACTGGTCCCATCACCTCCTGGCAAATAGAAGGGGAAGATATGGAGGCAGTGACAGATTTTACTTTCTTGAGCTCCATGATCACTGTAGATGGTGACAGCAGCCATGAAATTAAAAGACACCTGCTTCTTGGGAGGAAAGCAATGACAAACCTACACAGCATCTTAAAAAGCAGAGAATCACCTTGCCAACAAAGGTCCACATAGTCAAAGCTATGGTTTTTCCTGTAGCAATGTATGGAACTGAGAGCTGGACCATAAAGAAGGCTTACCGCCGAAGAATTGATGCTTTTGAATTGTGGTGCTGGGGGAGACTCTTGAGAGTCCCCTGGACTGCAAAGAGAACAAACCTATCCATTTTGAAAGAAATCAACCTTGAATGCTCACTGGAAGGACAGATCCTGAAGCTGAGACTCCAGTACTTTGGCCTTCTCGTGAGAAGACTCCCTGGAAAAGACCCTGATGTTGGGAAAGTGTGAAAGCAAAAGAAGAAGGGGACCACAGAGGACGAGATGGTTGGACAGTGTCATTGAAACTACCAACATGAATTTGACCAGTGGAAGGCAGGGAGGCAGTGGAACACAGGAGGGCCTGGCGTGCTCTGATCATGAATAGTCAGACATGACTTAACAACTAAACAACAACAACAAAAGAAGCTTGGTTTCTGTTTAACATTTATGACTACCCCTGTCAGGTTCTGGATTCCTTTCATTTTTTCATTTCAGGATGTCTGAAATGGAATGTCTGTATCAATATTTTTTCTTCTTTCATGTGTCAGAAAAATGTTAATTTGATGGGCATGTTATTAGGGAAGGAGATCTCTCCTCTTTTTTTAATGGGATGATCTTGAGCAGAGCTTAGAAGAATTCATTTTCTAGCATAGAGTTCCTATAATTCCCTGGCCACCTACCTTACCCCAAGTGCTTATTGCTCAGCCTGACAAAGACCACTAGAAGATTTGAAAACTTACATTTTTATGATATTTGAGTGGTCTGACTAAAGTATTAGATATCTAGTGTGGTGTAGTGCAGGGGTCCCCAACCACCGGTTCACGGCCCACTGCTGGTCTGTGATCTTTGCAGGACTGGGCCATGGAGACAGATCTCCCATCACCCAGTATGCACTCCCCACACACATGCCCACATGCACGCATGGCCCACCCACCCACATGCACTGTTGCCCCATCCGCCCGCCCGCACGTGCATGCGAGTGCACCCCACAAGCATGCCACACCCACCCACAAGCACGGCCTGCTCACCCACATGAGCGTGCCATGCCTACCCATGATGACGTCCCGCCTTCCCGTGAACGTGGGGTGCCCCCCCTGTGCAAAGACCCCCTCCCACAAGTCCATGGTTTGGAAAAGGTTGGGGACCACTGGTGTAGTGGCTACAGTGATAGACTAGGACTTTGGAGATTAGGGTTGGAATCCCCACTCAGCCATGGAAACTGACCAGGGGGGTGGGTGGGTGGGAATGAAACTGGTAAAATCACTCCTTAAATATCTCACTTACATTGAAAGCCCTGTTAGGGTCACTGTAACTTTGTTCTGACTTGACAGCACATAAAAACAACAATTAAGACATTGCCTACCTCGAATTTGGCCCATGGACCACACAGCTATATTGATTTTTTGTTATCACAGAAAAAAAATATGTCTTTAATATTGACAGGATCTACTCTGCAGTTTGATGCACACACACCGAAGTTTGACAACTCTCCGCAGGCATGCTGACTGTGAGTTATAGTCCAAAAACAGTTTTTTTCCCCAAAGTCAACTCTTCAGGTCCTCAGAAATAGGATGAAGTACAAAGGTGATGACAACTAGCTAGCTCAGTTGATGGAATGATCAATAAAGAAAAAATATTTCTTTACTTGTTTAAAATATTTTTACTCCACTTTTCTCCTTCAAAAGGACCCAAAGCAGCTTACAACAATGAAAAACAATACTTAAAACTATGAACAATTAGTAAAGAGGCATATTACATCATTAACAGACAATAATAAGGCAAAGATCAATAAGTATACAAACCTATGCCTGCTGGCAGAAAGGTAGCAAAAACAGGACCAGCCTGGCCTCCTGTGGGAGGGAGTTCCAAAGTCTGGGAGCAGCAACAGAGAAGGCCCTCTTGTGTGTCCCCATCAAATGCACCTGTGAAGGTGGCGGGACCAAGAGAAAGTCCTCTCCTGATTAACACCTGAGCTGGCTCATAATGGGAGATACAGTCTTTGAGATAGCTTGGACACAGGCCATTCAGAGCTTTATAGATTGAAAATCAGCATTTTGAATTGTGCCCAATAACTGATTAGCAGCCTGTGGAGCTCCTGTAACATGGGGCTTATTTGATCCCTGTAACCAACCTCAGTCAGCAATCTGGCTGCTACATTTTGGACCCGTTGAAGTTTCCTAACAGTTTCCATCAGCATCCCCACATTACAGTAATCCAGCCGGGAAGTAACTAGGATGCGTATAACAGTGGTCAGATCACAGTTCTCAAGAAATGGACATAACTGGCACACTAGTTTTAATTGTGCAAATACACTCCTGGCCACTGCCAAAACCTGAGCATCCAGGCTCAGGGATGAATCCAGGAGCACCCCCAAAGCTGCACACCTGATTTTTCAATGGGAATGTAATCCCATCCAGTACTGGTTGCATCTTTATTTCCAAGGTGCATGTTAGTGTACCATTTAAATTAACATCAGGGGATGTGGAGCGTCGTGTCATCAGTATGCGGATGACACCCAGCTCTACATCTCCTTTACTCCAACTGCAGGTGATGCCGTCCTGTCCCTCCAGCGCTGCCTGGGGACCATACTGGAGTGGATGCAGGAGAACGGGCTGAGGCTGAACCCGGACAAGACGGAGGTCTTGAGGGTGGGTGCCCCCACTGTTGGCGGCTTGGGCGACTCCCTCTCATTTGGGGGGGTGACTCTTGCCGCAAAGAGTGGGGTTCGCAGTCTGGGGATCCATCTCGACCCGGCGCTCTCCATGGAGACTCAGGTGGCGTCCGTGGTCCGCACCGCCTTTTTTCATCTCTGGCGGATAGCCGGGCTGCGACCCTATCTCGATGTGGGGGCGCTCACCACCCTGGTCCATGCGCTCGTAATCTCAAGATTAGATCACTGTAACGCGCTCTACGTGGGGCTACCTTTGAGGCTGACGCGGAAACTCCAAGTGGTGCAGAATGCGGCGGCCAGACTCCTAAGTGGAGCTCGAAGATACCATCACAATTCTCCTATTCTGGCAGCGCTGCATTGGCTGCCCATTCGGTTCCGCGTTGACTTCAAAGTTCTGACGCTTACGTTTAAAGCCCTAAACGGTTTAGGGCCTCGATACTTGGCGGAACGCTTACTCCCACCCAGTTCTACCCGTGTCACCCGAGCGAGTCAGGAGGTGAGGCTGAGGAGCCTGACGCTGAGGGAGGCCCGGAAGGAAAAAACAAGAAACCGGGCCTTCTCGGCGGTGGCTCCTCGCCTCTGGAACAACTTACCTCCTGACATTCGCGCAGCTCCCTCGCTGGGTATTTTCAAGAATTAACTGAAAACATGGATGTTCAGGCAGGCCTCCCCCCTTTCTACCTAATACCTTCTTTTTCTGTTATAATATATCCCGTTTCTCGCCATCTTTGGGAAAAAAAATTTATTCTATCTTTTAATTTATGTAAATTATTATTTGTAATGAGGTTTGTTATATGTTTATTTTTTAAGTGCATGTTGTAAGCCGCCTAGAGTGGTCACAATTGACTAGATAGGCAGGGTATAAATGAAATAAATAAATAAATAAATTAGTTCTTATTGTATACTACATTGTTTGAACAAATCAATAATAACGTTACTCAGAAACACAGGAATTTTTCTTCACAATCCTATGGAGGGTGCATATGGGCACAGAGTTTTGTGGAAAATGAGTTAAGGAGAAAACCTAAACGTAATCGTATGAAGGCATATTTGGAAGCTGAAAAAGTAGTTATCACTATAATGTGGAGCTGAACAACATTTATTTGCCATATAGCATATCAAAGCCTCCTTACATAAGTAGATCTGCTGTGTTTACATTCTTCGGCAGAACATCACATCCTGTTTGACCACAAGTTGCAATGTCTGACTTTGTCATTCTGTGTGTGCATGAATGGGCATTAGATTTCCGTCCCCAAGTTATTTGTCTTGTTCCTGCCAGAAAAGGCCTTCCAGCACCACTGGCAATATTTATAGCTAATACACCTGTGTTACAAAGTAGTTCCCAAAGCTTTGATAATGGGCAATGAAGCCTACCACACAGCAAAATGACAGTATCACCAGGCATCTCTGTATTGTTTCTTCCTGCTATGCTGGCTACATTCTTACTTCCAAACCTTTATAATCTCCACACAATATTCACCATTTGCTGGTGAACAGGATGTGATTTTATTCAGTGATGACAAAGTCGAACATCTGAAAGCTCCTTTCCATTGATGCAGGGCTCTAGTCAGTTCTTCATACCATGATTGCTTCAGAGGTTTTAATGAGACCTAAACTGTGTACAGTCATATCAACCTCGGTCAGACCTTAGGCAGTAGCAAAACCTAGGTGATTGTTTGTTCTTTTGGTATTACATGTGCTTCCAAGGAAACAGAAGGATGGACTGATGTATTAGCAAATATAAGGTTTGGCCCTTTCTTTGCAGGACAACAGGAAGGCCCAGGCTACTCCAAGAGGAAGATCAACAAACAGCCACATATTTTCTCAGCCAGTGTTTTTCCAGTACCATTTTTCTTCCATTTAAAACTATTCAGGGCTGAGGAGATGAACTCTAAAACTCCTAGGAGTTAAGAGGTAATACCTAGCTGCTCTAGTCAGCACTACCTTGTTACCCTGAGAAATGCATACAAACTGCTAAAACTCTAAGTCTGTCATACGTAAAGAGACTGCCTTGTGCGTATCTCAGCTGGGATTGCTTTGAGCTGCCAGCCATAATCCAAAACTTCCACATCTTTCAGATACAGCTAGTCTGATACAATTTTCAGTTGTTCAGCAGTAAGATTTCTTCATGACAAATACTCACCTCCATTTGCCCATTCCCACCATCCAACAACACGTTAGCCTTTGATTTTCATATATGCCTCTAATCCCCATGATATCAAACCAACAGGAGCTTAATATCAGCATTACCAGACATGGGAAACATAATTTTTTGGACCATAAGTCTCTGAATACCCGAGGCAATGTGGTGGAAAGCTGGGGTCGGAAAAAGCAATATTTCCTATCTTGGAACATTACACCTTGAAGGAATAGGTAAGAGATTACTGAAGACCAGGAGAGATGAGAGCTAAACTAGATGTAAAATAAACAGCTGTATCTTTGTCTCCCTGACACTTGGTTGGTTTTAATTCAAAGACGCCTTTGGTAGCTGCAAAGGCAGAGGAAGCAGAGCAAAAAAAAGGAAAGGGTGCTGCTCAAACCTTTCCATTTGCTTGTTCAATATCATACATCCCTTCTTACGAAAAGAAGATTCAAGATCCCCATATCTTCCCCCCACGCAAAAAGACAAAGTAGCTAAGGACCACAATTTTGAGCTGGAAAACAAGATGGGAAATATTAAGCTGTTCTCCACACACACCTGTGCTCCACTTCTGACTTCAACCTGCCATTATGTTTTTTTTCATTTTAAAAAAGGAATAATCAGGAGAGGGAAAAATATGTTTTCCTGTTATATTTACTGGCACAAAACCAAACATTTGAGTTCAACTTTATTATTTTTAACAATATTTGTTTCTATATTTCATTTAAACAAACCCTGAAACATATTGCAATATCAGGGGAAAGCAATTCCGATAGCTTTATCCACTTCTCTAGCTGTTAATTCATTGCCCTCTTGCAATTCCTTTCACAGTCCCTCCTGCAAATTCTTCCTGCAAAACAACCATTCACCCATGTTCCAAGAGACTAGTTAGAGACAGCTAGTTCCAAGAAACAGCTTTGTGACTGGACTACATTGAAGCATTGTCATATGCTACTCACTTTTCGCCATTCGAGAGGAAAACAAAAAAACTATAATAGTGCCATGATTCATTCTAACACAATCACAACCACAATCACAGCTGCTTGAATAAGGGTTTAATGATGATGGACTTCAATTTAATTGGCAGGCTTTGTGTTTTTTTAAAGTTGCCACCTCAGGTAAAAAAGATTGCATTAATGTGTTACAAAAGAAGATCTGAGCAAGACAATGAACTCCTTTCTTTGCTATTACCTTTCAGTTCTGGAGCTGGGGAGACAGCTCAGTGGTTTAAGTGTGAGTTCAATTGCCCACTATGCCTCCTATGACTAGAGTCAGCCTGAATGGCCTTGGGTAAGCTGCACAGTCCCAGGGCACCCCCAGAAGAAGGGGATGGTGAACCACTTCTGAATGTTCTCTACCTAGAAAACCCCGGAAAGGGTCACCATAAATTGGAATCCACTTGATGGCAGATGCTTATAATGTATATATTGTTCATTTCTGGGTAGTCACAATACTGCAACATTACACGTGCACTAAATTTAGTTTCTAAATTATTTTTTATGGGACAGCAATGAAATCTTTACTGTGTAAGATGTCATCCCGTACTTAGAAATGAATAAGGTTTCTTCTTCAGACAATGGGGACCGTCAGTTATGCCCCTGACATAATTCATTGGTCAAATGCACTACTTGGAGATAGGCAACTAATTTCTTTCAGAACAGCTGGACAATACAGTACATGTACATTTTGACTTTAATTCTATTAATGTCAGAACCCTTTCCTTTAAAAAATAACCTGTGAAGTGGTAACCCACAGATTACAGTTCATGGAGAGAGAGGTGCAACTATCTCCATTGCCTTCCTGTGGGTGCCCACCACATATATTATAATAATAGTTATCTGATGGGGACAAGAGGAGAGGATCTTCTTTGTTGCTGCTCCCAGACTTTGGAACTCCCTGCCACAGGAGGCCAGACTGGCCCCATCTTTGCTGCCTTTCCACAAGCAGGCAAATACCTTTCTCTTCAGGCAAGCTTTCCCTCAGTGACTGGCTGCCTGAGTGTGATTTTTAGATGGATTGTAACACATTACTGCTTTGATTGGATTTCTAGTACTACTTTTGTTTATCATTTCTCAGAGTGGCATTTGTTTGTTCCTTTTTAATATTTGGATACTTTTTGTTTTTAACTTTAACATTTTAATGATGTAAACTTACTTTTTATACTCATTGTTCTTAGATTTAAAATTGTATTTTGATGATGTAAACCACCATTGTATACTTATTGTTTTTTAGCTTTAAATACTGTCTTTCAATGATGTAAGCCAACCTTGGGTCCTTTTTAAAGAGAAAGGTGAGTTAAAATATATTAAATAAATTAGTTGTCATATAATGATACATCTATGGAAATTATACTTAATGCTATCAGTTTTTGGATGTATTCTGTTCAAACTTTCTATGTTCTTACAGTCATGTTCCATTATTGAGAAATCCACACTGATTTTTGTTGCATGCACTCTAGATAAGACAGAGTGCCTTGACCACTGGCATTTTCTGTCCAAAAAGACACTCCATTATTCTACCACTTAATTAGTATTTTATATAATGGAGTCTTAATGTAGTTTTGCATAGCCACATGGAGAGAACAAAGTGTGTGTTTATGATTACATCTTTGTCTGATCACAATAATTGTGTGCTGATTCATTCAGACTGCGTGGTAGAGGACAGCTAGGAGGGAAAGGGACCTAGCTCATTTCCATATGTTAGAAAGCTTTCAAGGATGGATCATGCTCAGCACATAGGGTGCCTCAATCTGGATATCTTTTTTACTACTGAGTATATCTACAATACTGTATGGGCAATGCTTGAAAGTTACTTCTTACAAACAATGTAACTCCCTACCCTTCCTCCCTTACCCATCCAATAATGATGCATAACTGCATTGCATTACTGTTGTAACTTAACCTTCATCCAGGCAGATTTTAGTAACCTAGAAACATGGCAGAATTTAGTGCCCACATGTTAGTATCTTCAAATCATGGTCTGTTGCAGAATTCACACAAAACGAATGCTACAATGCAGGCATTTTACAACATTGTCACTTGAAAAGCATAAATCATGCTGCTGAAGGGTTGTGGATCAAGTTCCACTTGCCATGTCCAGCTGTTCTTGTTGTTTTTCTAGGTGTGTGGGAACCTATGGGGGCAAAAATTGTCCAAACAGATCTATTGCATTCTGCTACTATGGCACTTTTCTGTCCCAGCCAATGTAATGTATTAGAAGAAAAGTGTCATGCTTTTTTTTTTTTTTGCAAGATGCCAAGAAACAAAAGAGGCACGTTTCATTTGTTAGGAGATTGGCCCTGTTTAGAGAGTGCATTGGAATTCTGAGTAGGCTCAGAAAACACATGGCTCAAATGCAGACTCTAACCCTTCTGCTAATCTTCAGAACACAAATTCCCATGGGATCAGAAAAGATCCCAGAAACCACTCAGTGAAAGTTCCCTCCCCTGCCACCCTGTGAGGGTTAACAAGAGAGAATGTCAGTCGTTGTGTTATCTAACTGATTGCTGCCCATGTTATCTTTCAGGAAGAATTTCAAAGGGGGCTAGAATGCCAACACAGCTGCTGCAGCTGTCATTTGCCATAGCAGTGCAAAAAAAATGACGACGACAAAAAATCCTGGAGGTAAGGAAGAACAAAATTCCCCTAGAACAAAGGCTGGTAGTGAGATGAGCCCCTGAGAATTTTTGTGAGAGTCAGAAGAAAGTGGAGAACACTAGGATCAACTTCTGCGTGAGGGAAAATGAGTGGCAGGTTCCCCTCTGCCACGACGGAGGTGCTTTCCTCCGCCTGCAAGGAAGCCAGTGCTTTGATCTCAAATACAGCAGAGGGAGCAAAAGCAATCTCTCCTACCACCCACTTTTCCAATAACTTTCTTTCTGCCTTGGTGTCCCCAGTGCTATGCCTAGTTCCATATGTACATCCCCTGGCAGATCATTACCCTCAAGCTTTCTCCCCTGCAGCCTGCCTTTCCCCAACATGTCTCCTGCAGCAAGTGTTCCTCTTTGGAGCCTAATCCAGCACTGACTTTGCTCCTTGTACACAAATGAGAGGAAGGCTACTAGTCAATAATCTCTGTTAGCCACCTTAAGAGGTGCCATGCCTCTGAATACCAGTACCAAGGACATAAGAATAAGAAAGAGCTGTTTATATCCTCATATCCTGCTTGTAGACTTCCCATAGGCTTCTCACATACTTCCTGTTGGCTGCCATGGAGAACAGGGTGTTTCCCATGGGAAACTCTGCTGACTTCTAGGCAATTCCAGCAGAGATCTTCTTATAATTAAGAAATAATTGGGACACATAATCAGAGTGATAACATATATAATTAACATAGAAAAATAATGCCATGCCGTTCAATTCCTGATGGAACAGTTTGCCCAAGTTAAAACCCTCCTCCTAGCAGCCTGTCTGCTAAGCAAACACAATAATCAAATAAGCAGAATTGACAAAACAGTAACAATTAAGGGTAGAATGGAAAGCTCAGATAAATGGGAGAGTTTCATCTAGCGTCCCAAGAGAAAATAACAATAAGACCAGATAGATCTGTCCTGTTTAAGTAGGACTAGAGAAGTTCCTTAAACAGTGTGCTGACACAGTAGATTCCAGAGCCTGGAAAAGTTACTTTTTTGCACTACAGCTTCCAGAATCCCTCAGCCGAGAGAGAGAGAGAGAGAGAGAGAGAGAGTGGCAGTCTCTACCAGAGTTATTGAAATGCAATGCAATGGTTACACAGTTGTGTATCGTTTATAAATTATAGAGCAGCAAGAGAGCATGAAGGAACATATTTTCCCTGGCAGGTCACTTAGGACAGCTGAGTCAATATAACCAACTATCCTACAGTTACCTGACAAAGATGACAGGAAGTACTCCATTCGAAGAAGCAGTAGTTTCTTAACCACAAATGAGCTCTCCTGTGCCTTCAGAAAATTAGACAGGAGATTTGGGTTTGGGACCCCTTCCCTCCTCACCACCCCCCGGCAACGGATTTCAGAAAACATTGCTCTTGCCTTTTCCCCAAGGGTAGCTGGATGTTTTCTAAGAAATACTGAATAATTTATGGGTTTCATAATTATTCGGTGGCTGTGGTTACTTCAGATATTTGCTTTGCATTGTTCTAGCTTGTTAAAAATTTAACAGTGACAACAACAAAAAAGAAAGGCACTGAAGGCCATGTCTTCTGCCACATGGTTGTAAGTTTGATTCTGAAAAGTATTAGTGACCATCTGCAGTGGTCACATCCCCTGGGACAATTAAGTGAAGGCTTTGAGTACAATACAGTTGGACACTGTGTGCCTTTTCCAATTTTTTTAAATAACTGTATTTTTGGTGGTAAAAGCAACTATTCAGATCACCTAAAATACAATGGTTGAAATCCTGTTGTGCAGCTCCTTATATGCTATGGTGGTGATGTTATCAGTAGAGGTAAATCTCAGCTGATTAAAGATGTCCTTCAGCAATTTCAGGGTGCATGTGGCTTTGTTACATTGTCTGAAGCCCAGTACTGTAGTAGGTTGCAACTAGAGTAGACTGATTGAATCAGTGGGAATTTATTGAGGAATTCACTTACCAAATTCTCACTGATTCAATGGGTCTGCTCTAGTTGTGACTTACCAGTGGATTTCAGCCATTGTGTATAATTCACTTGCACCCCAAAATTGCCTTTAATGAGCAGGAATTTGCATCTAATCAGTAGCGCTTTGCTGGTGGTGGTGATGTTATCACCAGCAGGATTTTAGTCACAGAATGGCTACATATTTTCATTCCCCTTGTCTATATTAATCATTTCCCCACAACAAAACACCTACATTCATTTCATTCTCTGTTTTGCTTTAGCGCTCAAGAGTAACACCAAAGCATAAGTGTCCTTCTAAAATATTTCCTTCCTCCTCTTTTACAATCTCCAGCTTTCCATCATAGTGCATTGTGGCCAAACACTGTACAGATTAAACTCTTGCTTCCTTAATAATGGTGTTTGCAACATCTTTACTCCCCAAAACTAGTAGGGTTATTTGACCTGCATTGGAGGTGGAAGACAAGGGGAAAATAAGCCCACGGATCATTAGAGGCTCTTATTATGTAAGTGAACTTGCAACAAACATGTGTTTGACAATAAAATGAAATTAGAAAAATGAAATCTTCCTCCATCCAGATAATATGATGTAGCAGTTAAGTCTTAGAATAGCACTTGAGAGATCCAGACACAGGTCCACTGAGATCTGAAACTCACTGGAATGATTATTAACTAGTCACTCTTTCTTGGCCTGTCCTACCTTACAAGGCTGCACTAAGGATAACATTAAGGAAGAAGAGAGCCAGGTATGTCAATCTGGGTTCACTCAAACTAGGTGGACAATAAAGGAAGTGAGGGAGGAAGAACAGGATGACATTTGCTGATATTCTGACTGCCATTTAGTGGTTGAAATCTAATAGTAAGTCACAACTAGAGTAAGCCAATTGAATCAATAGGGATTGGAGGAGTCAACTCCTCCACAAGTTCCAAAGATTCAATAGGCCTACTCTACTTGTGACTTACTGCTGGATTTCAAGCACTGTGTCACTAAACACTGTGAGTTTCAAAATGGTACACGCCTATAAATGAGCGTACCATTCTATATATGACTTCGTGACTAGTGCAAATAATAAACCAATGAGAAATTCTGGTCCACAACCTGCCAGACTTCACAACTGAAGAGCAGGGCTGCGCCAAGACAATTGGCTGCTTGAGGCATTGTTCTCAAGTTTTAAAAGAAATCACATTGTACATAACTGTTCTCTGTTTGCTTTTGTAACCCTGTACTCCAAAGTTGTCCCACTATGTTCAAGAGGGTTTACTCCTAGGTACATATATTTAGAATGAAGTCTTATGCACACTCCCTTTTGAGAGTAAGCTGTATTGACCTCAAAAAGACTTCAGAAGTCTAAATAGTAAGTAAAAGGATCCAAAAACATGCCAGTATTAGTGCTTCCTTGATAGGAAGGATATGTGGGGGTATTCTAAACAGTAGACTGATCTCAGTATTTGACAGAGACTTCATTATTTAAATCTTGTCAGGCATAATAATTACTATTTGTTATTTTGTACGTTTACGTGTAGCCTCAGACGGTAGCATACCACTATGGATATACTGAGGTTTGATTGCTAAAGAAAAGACGTTTCCTGCCAGATAAGACAGGATGCAAAAAGAGGATATAACAGCATCTGGCTACACCGAATTGTTAAATCCTCTGCAGTGATCCAGGGATTAATTTGCCATTCTGTGCTGTTGAAAAAAATTGAACTTGTAAACAGCATTCAAGTGCAGTTCAGATCTATTCTTCGTAAGGTTCTGTTTTCTGAAATTGAATATGGTAATGTAAAATACCAAGGGGCAAAGGAATATAATATTCATCACAATAGATTCCAAGAAATAACAATTCCAGATATGATACATCATATTGTCTTTCTTATCCTCCTGCCTCATTGTATTCTATGTAGTATGCCTGTGTTCAAGAAACACTGAACCAACGCAAAGAGGATCCTGATATAAAGTGTGTTGTTCACCAAGCAAAACTTCCAGAAGAATCATGAAAATGCTTAGATAAATGAACCAATTAGCTCTTAACAAACAGCAATCCTTGTAACGATATGCAAAGTGTTATCATAAAATACTACTGCATTTGTATTTATCAAATATTAAAAAAAAGTTACGGACATTATTTTTTAAATTGAGACATATACTGCTTGCTTAAATTTTTTTTTTTGAGGAATTACAAATTGCGGGGGGGGGGGGAGCCTGAGAAACATTGTAATGCCAGCTCCACCCAATTAATATTGTCAGAGGCAGCATTTTCATGATTTCTTTGGCAGTTTGGCTCAGTAAGCAACACACTTTATGTCAGAACCTTCTTCAGGTTGTTCAGCATTTCCTGAACTCAAGCACACCAAATTTTCAGTAGCTTACCTCCATGATATGGGACCCATACCTGGGGCCCTCAAGTTGTCATTGGACTAATGCTTGCATCAGCCCTAGCTAGCAGTAGTGAGGTGTGGTGGGAGTTGCAGTCCAACAGAGTCTGGGAGGGTCATATGTTTCTCATCCCAGTTTTACATAATTGTGCAAAACCCTACCAAATAATTGCATCTAGGTTTATGCTGTAGCAAAAGCAACCAGAAGTCAAGAGCAGCCCAAGATGGGCAGACCAGCTGCTTTTCTCTTTGCAAGCTAGTTGCTATTCTGTGTTAAAGTATTAGCCGACCCAAGCTGCACCAAAAGAGAATTAGGAGACTCTGAAATTCCAACACAGTGCTATTTACCACCCTACATCTGTAGCAACTGCACAGGTTCCTTAGCAACTGCAATACTAAAGCACCGATTAGCACCACTCTAGCATGTTGTTATTTTTTAGTATCACTTCTCTCTCTGATACAGAGGCATAAGAAGTAACCACCACAGCACATGGTCATAAAACACACTGCTTTTTTAAACGCAATTTGCAACTGAATGCAGAGTCTTTGAACCTTGTGGTGATGCTGGTGTGCATCCTTACTGGAATCTGAAATGCCAGGCCTTTTGAAAGCATTATCCTGTCATGGTTTAAACCTAGTGGGATTAATTCAAAAGCAAGAATGTAATGTCTGCAAACACCAACCCACATAAAGGATGGGGTGGTTGGGGTGGGGGAAACTATCATGCTTTAAGGAGGATAGAACTGGTGTGCTGAGAGATGAAAAGATAGCCATGCTGGTGTCTTCCTGTGGTTTTGATTTGGTATGAGACAGGGATTGGGAACCATCTAGAGAAGCCTAATGGGGCCGATTGTTACATAAGAAATTGCAGGGTGCTATGGCAGGAGTGGGTGTGGACAGAGCCTAAAGTGGGTGGGCACACCCTGTTGCACACTCATATACAAATGAACATACACAGCAGCTGCCCCTACAATGGTGCTTAGGGCTGCCCGATCATCAGCTTCCTGTTCCTTGAAATTTTAGGCTGGAACCTGAGACTGAGAGCAGGCTCATGTAATGCTACAGAAACAGATATTTGTGATATCCTAGAAGGAGGGCCATTATGACTTTACAGGCGTGTTCCCTTTGAAACAATTTGAAAACACAACAAAACCCAGTATGTGTGCCTGTGCAATATCCACAACAGCAGCAACAACAAAAGCTTCCACGTCACAATACTGGTGCTCCAGTCCCTGCTTTGCTCCATATGTCATGGCCAGCCTGCATACATGCACCTCTCAGCATTCTCCAGCCCCCTTCCCTTGCTCCTGGATTTTTCTGTGCACTGATGTTGCACAAGTTCAAAACACCTACAGATACTCTCACACTGAACCAGTGAACCCTAGGGTTGCCTGAGAATGAATGGAGAGGGCCACACAGGTTTCAAAGCAACCTAACTAACAATAATCAACTTTCTCTTTCTCCAGCACTATTCATCCTCCAGTTTGTCTTCCTGTCTGGAAAGCCCAGCAATTTTTGGTGTGGGTAGGATCACTTTATTTTGGCTCATTTCCAGCATGTGTGATTGCTAGAAATGAACTAAAAGTGAGCCTTCCTGTCAATTGCCAATATTATGAAGTGGCTTAAGAAGAGAGCAACTTCAGGATATTGAGAAATTTAATCTTCCTTGGGTCTGTGGAGGGGCCAAGGAAGTACATTTTTAAAAAGTGTATATTATAACAACACACATGTGCTGCATCACTTTAAAAAAATAAAAAAATGGAAAACTTCTTCTTGGAAACAGGAGTAAGAAAATTTGCTTTTATCAACTGGCTTGTGACTGGAGGAGAAAAGCAAACAAAGATCCCCTTTGTTGCCTCCTCCTGCTTCTAGGACAAAGCTTCCCATTTAGCTTTTATTTTTTCAAAGTGATGCAGAGCATATGTGTTGCCATAATATACTTTAAAAAATAACTTTCTCAACCCCTCCACAGACTTGAGGAACCATTTAATTTGTCAATATCCTGGAGTGGCTCACTTTTTAAACCACTTCACAATACTGGCAAATTGACAGTGGGCCAAATAGGTTTGCTTGAAGTCCCTATAGCATTTGGATACAAGGATCTCACCAAATGGCATACCTGACCTCCTAGAGATCCTATTTAGCCTGATTTGGTATGTTCCAAAACAGGTGCATAGACAAGCCCTTAGTAGGATTCTCTGTACATAGAATTCAGGTTTAATTTGATCTTGCACCCGCTTATTTATCTTTCTGGCAGTCCACGGTATCCATAAAGCTCTCCTCTACAGCTAAAAATATTTTTTTCTGTCCAGCATTCGCAACCATCACATGATTGAATAGGAGGGTGTTTATTCAGGTTTACAGGCCAGCTGTCCCTCGCCTCAGATAAGATACCTACTACCTGTAACAAATGGAAGTAGAAGGAATAGCTCCTTTTGTAAAGAAAGAGCTTTATTTTTCCCCAACTAAAAGACTAGCCTCAAAATTGGAAGGTTCTGAAGCAGCTTCTCATCAGTTTCACACTAGAAGCCATTCAAGGTGTAGTCTTACCAGGATATCTACAAGCTTATCCCTTGACCAGTGTTTTCTCCCTATACTGCCTTGAGGCTTGTCAGTTTCAACTCTTGGGCCACTTCCATCTCATCAAACATGCAGGTTCAGTCCTTAATTTTTTTTACAGATACCTATTTCTCATTTGCATGAGACTTCTGCAAGATTTTACTCCACACCAGCAGTTTGTAAGGATTTAGATTTCTTATTGGTGAGTACCATTAAATGTTTTCTGCCTTTTATTAAAATAAATTAATTAGCCCTTGATTGCACCAGCTTCCTCTTACAGCAGCTGACCTTTTGATACTTCACATTTATACTGAATTTAAATTATTTTCAACATGCAGTGCTAGGGCTCCCCATCTGTATCCCTAAGTTTGATCTATATATTTCATTCTCTTAATGTATGCAATATATCAAAAGTAGGATTCTTTCTCTTCAGCAGTGTGGGGACAAAGTCCTATGAAGAAAAGTTGAAGAATTTGAACTTTGTATGCTTATTCTAGAGAATATCAAGGTGTGAACAGGTGAGTAGAAGGCACTACATGATGGTATCAGTCTTCAAATACTAGAGGGGCTGTTACACAAGGTATAATCAAAGAGGTCAATGCCTTTTCTCTGATGCTTCAGAAAACAAGGCTAGATCCCATGGACTTAAACAAAGCAGATTTTGTTAAACATTCAGAGAAACTTCTTGATTGGAAGATCTTTCTGTCAGTGAAGCACATTAGCTAGACTGATGTTGAACTTTCTCCACCCAGAAGCTCTGAATTTCCTGCACTGAGTGGGAAGTTGGAGTAGCCTACAAGGCCTTTCTCCTGCAATGTGGTTCTACTGGTAAGTAATGCAATGTGGCAGCCCCTTCAGCAACGTGAAAAATCATTTAATATTTGACCTTTGAGACCCTTCTCAGTTGGATTATTCTATTAAATCTATTTTAAAACTTGCAGTCGCTGACTAAAATACTACTAGATGATGAAATTATATGAATTTTCTTTGAAAAATTCTGAAAGACAAAGAATTCTAAACCAGATGTTGCAAAATTGCCTCTTTGAGAAATACCCAGATGGCACATTGGGAATCAGAGTTGTAGTCCACATCTGGTGTAAACAAGACAGAAAACTGCTGTCCTTGTTCTGAATGCACCTTCCAATATTCCTAGAGGGATACACCTGGGTTGCCATTATTAGGGATGAGGGATAGACATTCAGAAGATGCTCAGAATAATCTTAAATTATATTAGAGATCTAGTTGATATGATAGACTGAGTGTTTCCCAATCTTCTTCTGATGATTCTGATACCATCCTGTCTGTTCATCCTGTGGCTTTCTACATATGTGATGGTGTCCTTGCAGTGATACATTTGGCTGCTCTGCTTTTCATGGTTGCTTACTATGATATTGACAGCATACCTCTCCTGGCAGAATGCCACAGGGTACCTCCTTTAGGTCCCACTGACTAATTTTCTCTGATGTCACAGAAAGGCCAGGAAGCTTGGGGCCAAATGAGTTAAACTGCTTCCCTTTTTCATTCTATTCGAGCTTACCCTTCCCCTAATGCTCTCAAAATTTACTTCGAAGCCAGAAGGTCTTGTACCACCCTTCTGGATATGAAACAACATCTACACACCCAACGCAAATGGACCAATCTGTTGCAAGCCATTCTTTCTCGGAATTTTAAAGTTTTTTGGTCCCTTGTTTCCCGTACAAACTTATCTTATACTCTCTCTCCATACTCTCCAATACCCTCTGATTCTTGGGTTACCCATTTTTCTAAAATCTTCTCCTCTTCGTGCTCTCCCCATCACTCTATCATTTCCTCTCAAAATTTCCCAGATTGGCCCCCGGTTACCTCTGATGAGGTACTAGAGTTAATTTCCACCCTTAAACCTGGTAAATCCCCAGGGCCTGATCATGTTATCTCAGAGATTTTGTCTAATAATCCTCTTTGGTGGTCCCATCTGCTTGCCAAATTATTTACCATAGTAAATCACTCCGGTGTATTCCCGGACTCTTGGCTATCCTCTATTCTGATACCAATCTTCAAAAAGGGCGACCCTTCTCTCCCTAGTAACTATCGCCCAATCAGCCTACTGTCTCATATAGGCAAACTTTATTCTAAATTTCTCTTATCAAAACTATCAGCTTGGGCCTCTTCTAAAAATCTCCCTGGGAAGGAACAGATAGGCTTCCGTTCTGAAGCCTCGACTCTGGATCATGTTCTGCTTTTGTATCACCTTGCCGAAAAATACTCAATCTATCACAAAGCTAGACTTTTTGCCGCCTTCGTCGATCTACGAGGAGCCTTTGATTCAGTTAATAGGAATTTACTGTGGGATAAACTTAACAACTGGGGTATTGAACCCCAATTGCTTTTCTTGCTTAGGTGTCTCCACTCCTCTAATATATGTCAGATTCGGCTGCCAAATTCCTATGAGCTCTCTGACAAATTATTAGTTGACAAAGGTGTCCGGCAGGGATGTGTCTTAGCCCCACTACTTTTTAATTTATTTTTAGCGGACCTGCCTTCCTCTCTTTCTGCTTCTACTGATGCTGCACCCTCTCTTAATGGTTCCCCAATTTCTGTGCTTTTGTACGCGGACGACGCAGTCCTATTATCTTTAACAAAAGCTGGTCTCCGTCGTACCCTATCTAAATTTCAAACTTTTTGTTCAGCTAATGATCTGGTTATAAATGCTGACAAGACTAAAATAATTAACTTTTCCAACTCCGTATCACTATCTCCCTGGACAATCGGAGCACAAACCTTTCAGCAGGTTTTATCCTTTAAATATCTAGGTATCACTCTGCATCATAAACTCAGTTGGCGTCCCCACAAAAAATTGGTTCTATCTTCCTCTAGCCTCCATCTTAATGCCATCTCAAAATTTCACTACTCATCTGGCAATCAATTTGTGCCTGCAGCGTTGCTTATTTTTCGGACTAAATTGCTTTCCCACTTACTATATGGAGCTCCTATTTGGATTGAGGCCATAGATCATGATGTTGACACTTTGGCAGCTGCCTTCTTCAGGAAAATCTTAGGAGTCCCCAACATGATTCGTCTTTCAACTTTAGTTTTGGAATTAGGTACCCATCTCCCTTCTACCCTTGCTTGGTCCACCACATTTAAATATTGGCTTCGTTTACATTTAAACTCCAAGCCCAATTCCTTACTATACGATCTACTCAGAGACAATTTCCTTTCCAAGTGGCTGAAGTTGATTGAGATTAAACTTCAATCCCTTGATTTGAATCTAGAATCCCTAAATGATCTAGGAATTCAACAGGCTCATGCTCTTATTAAATCTAAACTCTGGCAGCATGAGTTTGAGATTCTTGCAGCCAAACTGAATCCTACCTGTTCCCCGCTCTCTTTTGGCCTTTTCCCTTCACTTGGTTATCATCCAAATTATTTTTCCTCACTTATCAACCCCAGGTCAAGAAGAGCATTTATGTTAGCCCGATTTAACATTTTTCCCTCAGCGAACCATGCCGGTCGATTTGCAAATATTCCTAAAGAGGATCGATTATGCCTGTTTTGCCACTTGGTTCCGGATACACTTGATCATATACTGTTTTCCTGCCCAGTTCATTTTTCCATTCGCAAGGCACTACTAGAACCCTGGTTATCTTCCCTGCCGAACACCCCTGAGATGTTTCTGAACGATTCTTCCTCCCGTATCACTGAAGCTGTCGCTATTTTTTTGCTTGAGATTCTTAAATTAACTTCCAAGTTATAACCCGTTGTGTTTATTGTTAGTAATCCCAGCTGTATTTATGCCAATAAAGGTTTGGAGAAAGAAGAAAGTTAAACTGCTTGTCAGAAGAGCTTAGAATTTGAATTCAGACTCTTTCAGGATAATTCCAAAAGTTTTCTGCAAGCAGTTCAGTCCTTTGGCAAAACTATTATAGCTCTCCTCTGTCGGCTGGGAGGAGGAAGAGGTAGCCCTGCCCTATTTGGACCCTGGATCTGGCCACGACCAATTTTGTCTCCACCCACTATCCGTATATGGTTAACAGATTACCTGACAGGGAATGGCACTCCCTCCTACAGTGAATATGTATGCATCAGATATCTGAAACACAGCATATTCAAGGGCAAAGCCTTACTACGCCATGGGGCAAATTAAACTATGAAAACATCCTATCAAAAAAGCTCCAGGATATTGCCATACATTGTGAATCTGTATCGGTTTTGTACAAGAATAATTGTCATGTCATCTTTCAAAGAATTGTGGGACTTAGCATTTAGTGTGATGCAGAAAAATGTTCTACAGAGATCCTTGGTCTCATTCAGAAAGCAACGGTTCCTACATTGTCTTCTTTCTATTATTTATTGTGTGTTTATTTAAAGTACTTTTTGATTGCATTTCTGACCTCAGGCACTATGAGAATTTTGAGGGAAAGGAGGTTTAAGCTGGTGGTGTAAATATGTTTCCAGAAGCTACATCTGTTACCTCTGGGTTCTTCCAGTGGAAATAGCAACAACATTCCTAACAGTAACGAGCATCAGGCAAGCTCCAGATAGAGGCTTATTTAGTTTTTGTTCCTTAGATTGTGTGATAAATATTGCACAGGTATCCGTGTGGCAGCCAATACTAGAGCAAACAAACACCTTCCAAAATAATGGCAGAGCTATGGTACATTCTTGGGATAACTAAGATGTATCTATATAATTTGTATGCCCTTCCAAAGCCACTAGAAAATATATGTATACATAATGTTAATACTGTACATTGGTATGCACCGCCAACTTACTTGAGAAGCTATAAATTCCAGGGACAGTGCTGTAGAGTTTAATTACCTTTGAATGTGAAAGCACTTGCAGAATCATTATGATCTGCACCTCAAAACAAACAAACAAGTATACAACCAAAGCATTTTTGAACACCATTAAGAACTCCTATAGCTGGTCCACTGCTATTAGTTTCTGGTCTAGAACCTCTTCTCCCATACCATGCTTCACTTTCAGGAAAATGCCAGAAAATTCACTCCAAACTGTTCCTCTGTTCCTTATTTCATAGGAGTGCCTCATTCTAAAGGCACAAGAGAGACTTTTCCAGGCCTAAGAGCTATAGGATCATCCATACAAATAAGCAATCAACTCAACAAGAGAGAGTGCCCCAGCACCCATTAAAAAGATCCAGGGCTGCTTTCTTTCCATTTATAAATGCTTTAAATGTAGATGTTCCCTCATTTTCTTGCAGTGCAGTACAGCACAGTAGCGGTGTATTAAGACAGAGATGCTCTGGACAAAGAAAATTGGTGGGTGTGTTTTAGTCTTAATGATATTGTGTTTTTCCTCCCTACGATTAAAATACTAAATGTAATTCTGTGAAACAAATCCGTTTATTTCAGAACTGAGACATAAATAGAACAAAAATTAAATCACATATGCCACAATTAATACTGTTGCTACAAACACCACCAGATGGTAGTCAAGCAAGCTGTCTTTATGCTGCCGCAGATGTTACACACTTATTTATTTATTTATTTATTGGAGTAAAGCAATTAAAGGTGCCATTGTAGTGTTATCCCTTAAATAATACAGTACACTTCAGTCGCTGGCAGTTTGTTCATATGCACTTTTTTTCTGCAGCATTTCTATGAAAGCATCTCTGAGTTCTCCCTACCCTTTTAAGTATTTATTTGCCACATGTGTATGCCTTTCCTACAGGATCCACAGCTCAAATACAATAAAGCCGTATTGTTCTTTCAAAACTCCTGTGAGGCAGGCACAGTTTAAATTGTTTTGTCGAAGATTCGTGGGTGAACTTTGTGGCTGAGAATTTTACCCTAGATCTCTGGTTGTTGTTCAAGCCCAAGAGGCTGGATCCTGCCATGTTAGCCAGTGGACAGGAGATTATGGATTTTATTATATCTGCTCCACACCCACCAGCCCTCTGGAAGACAGAAAAGAGGAATTGTTTTAGGGAGCAAGACGACCACTCAGGTAACAGTGCTAGGTTGTATCCCTATGGGCTAACAGCAGATTTAGTTTGAATGATGTAGATTGGGAAAAACAAAGTTGAGGTAAAGGGTCCCCCCCCCGCTCGCTTTTTCCAATAATGCTGCCCCAGAATTTTCCAACAATTATTGCCTCCATTCAGAGAACCCTCTTATTGTTTTATTGCAGTAAATAAAAAAATGCTGTGAACAGCTTGGTCAAAAGTTGGAGAGGTTTTGAACAGTTGATTGCAGTTACAAAAATCAAATATCAAGATACTAGAAAGACAAGGAGTTTTTCCAAAAAGCTCAGACAATTTTGCAAGTTTATTCCAAAATGCTTGTAAAACAAATTAAACAGTAATAGTTTATTACAACAGAAAGAAAAAGAAAAGAAAAATGGGGCAATCGAAGTTTGTAATCCTGAATGGCCATCTGAAATATTGTCTCAATATTTGCTGATTATAAGCAGACCATTTAAATGTTGTTTAAAGATTTTTTTTGGGGGGGGGAGAAGGCACACACAGGACAAAGCTGAGAAATTTATTATTTTCAGCACTCTTTACTAGCTGCTGCCTCTCTCCTGTTGTTCCAACATTTGTAAACATAGGTGTTCTGGATCTTCAAACGCTGAGCATGGCAACTCCAACAGACTCTTTGAGAGGCCTCTTGGATGTCCTAAGTCCTGCTAGACTTATTTATTTATTTATTTATTTTATTTTATTTTATTTTATTTTATTTTATTTTATTTATATCCCGCCTATCTGGACTATAAGTCCACTCTAGGCGGCTTCCAGCATATAATAAGAATAAAATACAATTATGCATTTTATGCTGACAGGGAAGAAGAGTGCAAGGAGCAGAAGTCCATACTCTTCCCACAGATCACTATTTTCCTCCCTTTGAAAGCAATGGGATAAATTCTTTACCAGTTCAAAGTCTGGTGTAAAATTTTCCCTGAGGTGGAGATGTAGTTAGAGTCCTGATGACCCAATTTCACAACCCAGACGAAAACAGAGTGGCTTCCAATCTCCCAGTACTAAACTGGAGTCCAGTTCAAAGCACCAAATCAGCTTCCCAGCTGAGCTGGGGGAAGCAAGTGCAGTCCTATATCAAACCATTATTTATAAAACAAATATATTGTAGAAGCATCACTATATTTCTGTGAAATATTATTGGTCATCTATCTCATTAGACATTAAATAATATACATATATGAAGTGAGTGTCTATAGCCAATATGGAAAGATGTATCTTCTTATTTCTATGTGTATCCTCAATTTGTTGTTACTACATTTGTTTGGGGGAAGAGAGTAACATACCTATTTTAGTTACACAAGACAAATAAACAGCTCATAGTAGAAAATGCACATTGATTTCTGTCTTGTAACCAGTGCTAGAATACAAAATGTACAGAGATGGAACTTCTTATAAACAGAATACGACAGAATCTAACAAGTTTCAACACAGTGAAATAATTTATTTTAGAAATGATTTAAAAATAATAATAATTACTTTTAGCAACAATAGTCCTGTCTAAGCCAGAAGCTATAAAAGGACCCTTACCAAACTGGTGCCCTTGTTATGTGTTCTACCACTTCTCCCATCGTCCACAGCCAACATGCCAGTTGATCTTGTTGCCCGGGAATGATCACAGAACGTTGACAAGGATACCAACCTACAGGAAGTCAGCTGCAAGAACTTGCATGCCACCCAAAACATTTAGTAAGTCCATAAATTCCACTGATACGAATTCCATTTATTTGCAATCCAAACAAATAATCAGAGTGAACTTTATAAAATGATAGTCAATGGCAAGTCATAAAGCTGGAAAAGAATCTACAATGATAGATGCATTCCAGTGTTTTCTGCATGAAGAGTGTTTTGAGTTTGCATCACTAGCATTTAATATTGACTTTGGCACACTCTCAAATGTGCTGTTGTCATGGGAAAATACTATAGAATGTAGAATATAAGCATATATATATATATAGTCTGCAGATAACCCTTATTGAATAATCTCAGAATTCTGATCAATCATACAATTGTTGGACCAGGAATTCTGACACCTGAACATGTCCCTAAGAGATCTATAGAGCTTTATAAACATCTAGGGAAAGATCAGAAGCCTATGTATATCACAGCTATTTAACCCTAAGAAGGGTTAGTTCCAGAATGAAACCAAACAATCCCTGAACAATCATATTAAAATTAATTTGAGTATCAGGGTACAAATTTTTTCAAGATTGCAATAATTCCACGCAGCATCAGCTTGTCTAATTCTGCATTGCTTCTATGTTCCATATGAACAAATACTTCAGAGTAACAAACTGAAATGTACTGAAAACATTCTTACAGTTCTGAGAAAAAACATAGGCACAAATACTTAAAAATACACCCTTGCAACTTTTGAAGTTACAGGTGTGATTGCCATCAAAAATTATTACAGTTATGAGAAGTTGCAAACAAAAATATATTCAAAGACAAAACTGAAGTCGTAGGCAAAATTTAAATCATGTTTCAAAATTATAAGAGCATACATTCTGAAAAGGCAAAAGCATATAGCCTATAAAAGCACATTGGGAAAGCTAATACATCTCTTAAAATACTATCTTTCTTATGAATGAAAACATATTAAAGAAAATGACTTTCTTAGCCTTTAAGCAGAAAAATTCTAAATAATATTCTCACCCAGCCACACCAGTTTTCTGACAGTTTGCATCTGTAGAGGGACATCCATGATAATTGTTCTTGGTATCCAATGTGTGTGGCATAGTATGAAGTTGCACTACTGTTTTGTATTGAATTCTTGTGTGTGTGTTGTTTCTCCCTATATTTATAATTCCTTTAGTGGTTTACACCTCCCCCCAATCTGTAAACAATGTCTTTTCTAGGGGCCTGGAGATCCAAGAAAAAAATTCCAATAGGAAATTGTATTGTTCTTGAAGAGAGTATAACTCCAGAAGTTTGTAACACAAGATCTGGCAAGCTGCCACTATGATAACATCATTGTTTCATCTACAATTCTACAAATTCTAGAGGAATAGGATAAAGCATTTCATGCTCAAGGATATTGTAACTCCTGCGTCCTGGAACACCAGAATATTGTGGCTCCAAGGTACTGGAACTACAAAGAATGCAAGTTATAGGACCTGCAAACTCCACCTCCATATTTACACATTGCAACATAAACAGATTCAGCAGTCAGGAATGTTATTGTTCAGTAACTTTGCTTGGAAGGAAAACTGGCCAATTGTTTTGAAATGTCTATAGTAAACTATTATTCAAGCCCCAATTTTAAAAGCTGTTTCATTTTCAGGGGTGCTCTTATATACCCCTCTAATAATTCTAGCACTTTATGCACATAAACTTTCAAACCTTGACGCAAACAGGGTAGCAGCAGTAATTTTAACACTAAATTGTGACTGGCATTTACAAACCTCATGAACAACATGGTCAAATCTTGTGTCTCCCTGTCTAGTGCCATCTTTCTTTATATAAAGGTGATTCAACCTTATCAATCTGCAAAATATCATCAGGAAGGAAAAAAAAAAAGGCTGGAGCTAGCACATTTGCACAATTGGGAAAGGAGTACGACAAGGCTGTATATTGTCCCCCAGCTTATTCAACTTATATGCAGAATACATCATGCGGAAGGCTGGACTGGAGGAATCCCAAGCCGGAATTAAGATTGCCGGAAGAAATATCAACAACCTCCGATATGCAGATGACACCACTCTGATGGCAGAAAGTGAGGAGGAATTAAAGAACCTTGTAATGAGGGTGAAAGAGGAGAGTGCAAAAAACGGTCTGAAACTCAACATCAAAAAAACTAAGATCATGGCCACTGGTCCCATCACCTCCTGGGAAATAGAAGGGGAAGATATGGAGGCAGTGACAGATTTTATTTTCCTGGGCTCCATGATCACTGCAGATGGAGACAGCAGCCACGAAATTAAAAGACGCCTTCTTCTTGGGAGGAAAGCGATGACAAATCTTGACAGCATCTTAAAAAGCAGAGACATCACCTTGCCAACAAAAGTCCGAATAGTCAAAGCTATGGTTTTTCCTGTCGTGATGTATGGAAGTGAGAGCTGGACCATAAAGAAAGCAGACCGCCGAAGAATTGATGCCTTTGAATTGTGGTGCTGGAGGAGACTCTTGAGAATCTCCTGGACTGCAAGGAGAACAAACCTATCAATTCTAAAGGAAATCAACCCTGAGTGCTCACTGGAAGGACAGATCCTGAAGCTGAGGCTCCAGTACTTTGGCCATCTAATGAGAAGAAAAGACTCCCTGGAAAAGACCCTGATGTTGGGAAAGTGTGATGGCAAGAGGAGAAGGGGACGACCGAGGATGAGATGGCTGGACAGTGTCTGCGAAGCAACCAACATGAATTTGACACAACTCCGGGAGGCAGTAGAAGATAGGAAGGCCTGGCGTGCTCTGGTCCAGGAGGAGGAGAGGAAGAAGATCTGAATCCTGATGGTTTATATCTAAAACAAGTGGCATTCATTGAGTTAAAGAAGGAATTTAGGTCCCGTGAAACCCAGAGCTTAAAAACTGCCTTTAGAAAATAATTTGTTGATTATTTCTCTGACTTCTTAATGGCTAGTTACTGTTATAATCTGAAAAGTAATTATTTACTTTCCTGTCTTTCAGAGTTGGCTCAAAAATTTGCTTTTAAGATACTTTATTATTATTTTTTAAATCTTAATGCTACAAGCTGCAGACCTATGGTATAGATGAACCTCCTCTCTCCCGCCTGTTTATTACATTAACAGCCACGATAGAGCACAAAGTAAAGAACTATATATTTTGCTTCAGTTTCCACAATGACAAAAGTAGTTAGTTACTATTAACCTACAAAATTAGAGAAGCTATCTTTTTAAGTTACACTGGTGTAAGAATATATCCAGCTTTGTATTACGCAGAATCTTCTATTGCACAGAATGAAAAAGTTACTCATTTCCCTCAAATGTTGAAAATTCTGTGATAAGAGTTACCGTACTTTTCCATGTATGAGACAATACTTTTGTCTAAAATTTTTAGACTAAAAAATGAGGGTCATCTTATACATAGACGTAAGCTGAGAAGAGAACTGTGCAATATGCAAAACTGTTCATACCTGGCCTCTGCAAATAGGCTTCCTCCAATCACTGAGATTTAGCTTTCTACAGTCAGGAGACTTACCTTCCTCCAATCATGAGCCTTATGAAATGACATCAGCTGATGCTGAACAAACTAATTGGAACACACCTTGTTGGAGGTGGAGCATGTAGGCAGTGCTCAGATGCAGCAGGGACAGTACTGGTATGTAAATGTTACCTAATTATTAAATAAAAATGTATTCTGTTTTATGTTTGAAATATTAATTTCTTAATTTGGGGTAGAAAAGTGGGGTCTTATACATAGGGGCATCTTATACACAGAAAAATACAGTAAATTGAACTGACAATCTTGTACACTTCACACACCTTAAAACAATGCAAAAAAATATATATGCTGTGACCTGATGTGTTCCTCTACAAAGCCCCTTCTAGTTTTGACTGAAAATTTAGGCCTAATTAATAGTCAGCAATTGATGTGGTGGCGCTGCGGGATAAACCGCAGAAGCCTTTGTGTGCTGCAGGGTCGGAAGACCAGCAGTCGTAAGATTGAATCCACGCGACGGAGTAAGTGCCCATCGCTTGTCCCAGCTCCCGCCAACCTAGCGGTTCGAAAGCATGCAAATGCAAGTAGATAAATAGGGACCACCTTGGTGGGAAGGTAACAGCGTTCCGTGTCTAAGTCACACTGGTCATATGACCATGGAAGATTGTCTTCGGACAAACGCTGGCTCTACAGCTTGGAAACGGGGATGAGCACCACCCCCTAGAGTTGAACACGACTGGACAAAAATTGTCAAGGGGAACCTATACCTTTACCTAATAGTCAGCACAAAACTCACAGATCCTCTAACAAACATAGATCTTTGTGAAGACTGTGGTGCAAGGTATTGAGAAGTGACAGCCATAACCTGAAGAGTTGCTGATATTGTATCTGCATTTCATCCTGACATGTCCTTCTATAAGAGCTTCCTTCTTCAATCTCTATTCTTCTTGCAGTGTGATCACCCAAGAAAATAGATTGCAGTTTGGACTGCTGGTTAAATTACAACTGTAATGTGGTATAATTCTCTCATAGTTTTTGAAGAAAAGAATTATAAGTACTTATCTTTGGTTAATTTCCAAGTCTTGTGAAACCATAAAGAATTTGAGCTAGACACTCACTTACAGGACATGCCAGTCAAAAAGCTAGGAAATGCGATAATTTTATTCTCTCAAATGGGAACAGTGCACTAAAAATAATGTCTTAACCCTCTCCTGGTACAATTAAAGTTAAGTGCCTTCTAGTGACTAAAATACTCAAGGGCAATATTCACAGAAATATCTTACAAGCATTGAAACACATCTGGTTATCTCCTGCTACCCAGTCCTATGGTTTCTCCTGGATGTTTTAAATGCTGCCCTTATTACATTCTTCTCCAGAATCAGTGTGTGTTTCTGCTGCTCTCATCAGGACAAATCTGTGTGAGGTATCATCATCATTACTAGAAAGAAAATGAAATGCCATTGGTGTGGGTTGTATTTGAAAACTGTGATTTAAACACGCAAGAGCAAAGAAATTCAGAGTCAAGGGTACAGTGACCTTTGAACTTACGAATATTAGCATAATGATGAGTCTTACAAAAACACCATCCTCATGTGAATAATACACAGAAGAAATGAATCACTCCAAGCAAAGTCTGAAAGGGGATTGTTCTCCAGTCGTTCCTGAATTTCACAACAGCATACATTGATATGAAGATCTCTGCTTTGCAGAGTCGATGTTGCCTTTATGTAGAACAGTGCCTGCAAGAGTGTACGTGGGCAATGACTGCTTGAGATGGAGAAGGTTGATGTCCACGCTTCCCAGGACCTCTGCTTTGTGTGCTTCTTTCTTTAATCCACATAATGCCATCTGGACCTCAAGATTCGCTGTCACTGTGTGGACAGTATTTTACAAAAATCATTAACTTGCATCTCAGCATTTGAGAACTGTAGTATTTTCTGAGAACCTGCCTAACCATATTGTCTCTTTTGTGGTTCACTCTTGGCCTGCAGTATATAGTCGAGGCCATAAACAGTGCCATTTTATGGACATTGAATGAGAAAGTGATGATATGTATCTGCATTTGACTAACTTCCACCGGTGTAAGAATATAACAAAACATTGTATTGTGCAGACTCTTCTATTGCACAGAATGAAAAAGTTACTTGTTTCCCTCAAATGCTGGAAATTCTGTGATAAAAGCAAAATTGAACTGGCAGTCTTCTACATTCACACACATTAAAACTATAAAAACTGTTATTGCTTTTTATCTGTTTTTCCACAAAGCCCCGTCTGGTTTTGCTAACAAATTAAAGTTGAGTAAAGACTGGAGAGCTTCCTTCTTCAGTCTTTACTCTTATTAGGATGTGATCACACTGGAAAATAGATCACAGTTCCGACCACCCATGGAGTAGCCTGGTACAATCTATCTCCCAGTGATCACACGATGCTGCAGCCCACGCTCGACCCATGCCCAAGCTGGACGTTTTGGGTCTAGTTTTAGGGTTTCTGCATTTGGGGACCAGGCTGGAGCAGTTCCCCAGCAGACAGAAGGGTCGCTTTCAGGGAGATCACTCCTGTTAAAGCAACTCTTTCCAGTGCAATCTGTCATGTGCCTTTGCAGCTGTCTGATCACACCTTAACTTCCTTCCTTTCCTACATTCTTCCCTTAACCCAGTCTGTCTGACTGTCTATAATGTCTAGTGTCAGCAACCTGATACAGTGATTTTCTCTCACCAGGACCTCTTTGTGCATTTTGGCCCCACATTTACATAATCTCAGGAGCTAGCATAGCTTTTTATAGGATGCTCTCAAGAGTCCATCATGAACCTAGGCGGCACAACTATTCCATACTGGGGATAGAGGGTGGCCAGACAGAATATAGTTTTGGATTTGCTGAAAGTGGATGGCAAAGAGTTTTGGCTGGCAGTTATACCACACGGACAAAAAAGGGCTTCCCTTCCCCCTAAATCATGATGCTGAAACAAAGAAAAGTGGGTGGAAAATCACAACAATATATATATTTCTGAGCCTCAGTATCCTCAGGTGCTTATATGGAACACACTACTTGTCATTCCTTAAAACAGCAATTTTTGAAAGTTGTCTGCCTGGGATTGAGCTGTCTTTTATCTTTCAGCCGCTGCCAGAGCTTTAGAAATTATGTTTTTGGATGGTGACTCCCAAGACTCCCACCACCGCAAGCATGAAAACTTGGAGGATCCTGGATATTTTGTTCAAAAAAACCTAATTTTTCCAAGCTCATATCCAATATGATATGATTGGCCTTCACTAGATTTTTGTGCAGTTCCAATGGGGAGTATAAGAATGTACTAAAAATCCTAAGTTGTAGTAAATATAAGTGCAGCTTTTTATTGGCAAGTTTTACCAGTGTATAGCTAATGGAGCATCATTTTAAGAAGGCTCAGTACCCCAAATCACCATTTGGGGTCTAGCTTTGCCACCTTGATCTACTAGTTTGTGCCTTGCTCCAGCCTATGAGACTTGGTCTTCTAGAAACAAAATCCAAAGTAGATCCCAGAAATTTGAAATATAACCCAATTTAATCCCTGCCGCTGAACTAGTTATAGCAGACTTGAACAGTTTGCTTCAGAAATGACTGTTTAGCAAATCATTGTCTGTCTCAAATGAGTACTATTTACTATTTATTTTAATTACTTTTAAAATATTCCACTTCTATCATAGTAAAGGAACTCAAAGTGGTAAAAAAAAAACAGCTTAAAGGTACATATGTTTTAAATCACGGTAAATTAAGATATTAATATTAATAGCAAAATACAATTAAACAATGTTAAAACATTGCTGGTTAAAACAAATGTAAAACTCATGATAATAAAAGATATGCCGCTTCCCTTACTCAAAATTTCAATCCTGCAAGGGCATTCCAAATTCAAAAGTCAGATTTAAAAGGAAGGTTTTCACCAATCCAGCCTCACATGAGAGGGAATTCCATAGACTAGAAGCAACCAATCAGCTTTTCTGATCCAACTGCACCTAAGAAGGTGCTATCTGCTTATACTGAAATTCTTTGAAATTACTGTACACTACAAAAATGGCAGAACCATTGCCTCCTAGAAGACTTTACTGAGACACCTTTGTTCTTTCATCTCACATTAGCAGTCTTTTAGGTGTGCTCATTTTCATGAGCATCTCTTTGTACCTTGCATCATATCAAAACATAGACCTGGTCCGTTCTTCGTGATAAAGAAGAGACATTGGCCTGCCCTGTTATCATTCATAATAAAGCAGAGCCACCTAGTGGTTACACTTACACTTCCTCTTTCCACCTCCCACTGCCTCCCATCCACCTAGTTTGCTCTTTGGCCTACAGAGCTGGAGAGTGAGGAGTCTACATTTTGCACTGACTTTTTGGACCACTGAGACTGAAGTAGGAGGGTAAATTCAAGCCCTACTCTTTTCCCCAGAACACAGTGACATCTTCAATCCCCCTAAGGACTTTTGTGGCTTGTGAGAGGCATATAGCTCAAGGACAACATTCACCAGGGAATAATTAGGAGGGGACTAAAGGGAGGTCCATGGTTCTATTCTTAGATGAACTCAAGATGTGATCAAAAACAAAGGTTATATATTTAAGAGCATTTAAGAGCATATTTAAGAACATTTGCCTTTTTTGGACTTCATCATAACTGTGATCATAAAGAATCACCATTTTCTTGTTAATTTAAAGTGTGGCTACAGTTTCTATAGGTCCTTACCTATGTTGGGTGGGATAATAGATTATGTAGACCAGAACATATGGTGGGCCAGAAGTTCCCTATTTCTGGTTTAAGACAAAGGGATTTGTGTCTTCAAATTATATGCAGCCTACTCCATAGTTTCATTTCATTCATTTCCTACAATAGTCACCCAGGATGCACAGACCCAGTGAGCTGGGCAGAAATACAATTAGTCCTGAGGACCAGTCGCCCTTGAGAAGACCTTGCATTTGTGATGGTGAATTCCATTATCAGTCTCACCAAAACAATTAATAAACTCTCACTTCTCTGTATTCTGATAATAATTGATTAATAAATCTATCCTGGTGATAGGGAACTTGTTGCCCTCCAGATGTTCTGAGCCAGAATTCCCATAACCTCTGCCATTGGCCAATGGCCATACTGTTTGTGGCACACAGAAGCTGTTGTCCAAGCCATTTACAACACCTCTCCGATTCTGTATTGTAGGCAACAAAGCAATGTTCTTCAACATAAAAGAAGCAAAGCAGATTTCAGAGTCGACTTCCATGACAGAGAAGGAGAGGTCACGGGTCCGAAGGGCCTATTGAGGTTGAGATCCCCTTTCAGAAGTATAACTGGGGAATTACAAGTACCTTAGGTTGGCAGTGCAGTCTTTTTCTTCTTTCACAGGAGGCAAATATTCACATTCTGCTAAAAAAAGATTGGAGACGGTGAAAGTATTAGCCCTGGGAATTTTAAGAATGTCTGCTCAATTCGAATAGCAATGACCACACAGTGGACTCCTGCAGGACATGGACATATTTTATTTTTAATATTATGTCTGCAGCCATCAGCCCTTTTTAAACCCCCTGTGAATATGTTAGAAGTCATAGTAACCTTTCCTTTATTTATTTCAGTGCATTCTCTATAGATATAAACAGTGCCCATCTCTAGCACTTTGCTTTTGTCACCAGCTAAAAATAAAATGGATAATAATAAACGGCCCAGCATACAATCATTTATTGTCACATCTGTTATTCTGCTGGATTACCAGCTGGTGAGTTTGGGTGTTGTTATCCTTTTCATGCTGTTGCCAGGTAGCACCCATCAAGTATTGTCAAGTCGGTCATGCACACCCAGCTTTGAAAACCACTGGGAAGGTCAATGCCTGACCCCACATAGAAAGACTGTCTGTGTATTTTGCCACATACCTGGAGGTGAAGCTTAGTGCAACAGATAAAAGATTGCACAGGCAACCTACTATGTGGGGCAGAGGATATTAGCACTAAAAAGTAAGCTAAAGATGGTTCTTTCTGGGGAAGGAATTCAAAAGGTTTGCCACTGGTTGAAAAGCAGGACTGAGTTCCTATTACTGAACAAGACACCATGGAAGATTCATGGAAAGGCCCTGAACGTTTTATTTTTTCTGAACATAATTCTCCTGAGGAGTTGGGTATTTTCCACACTACCATACATGTCTTAGGGTACAGGGAGCAGTTCAGGCTGGCGAGGAAAGGTTCTTGCCTCTGTGCCAAGAGATTGGACTTAGTTAATTCAGTTCTTCAGTGGAATTCAGTTCTTAAAAATACCTCTGGTTTATAACTGTGGGATATTGGGCTTCTGAGCTCGCAGTTCAAAAATCCAGGAAATGGCATGATATTGCTACATAATGTTGTGCCGAGAAGAAAAAAGATTTCAAGTTTTACATAGCAGGGATGGGGACTTGAGTCATGGGACTTGCTGTCAAGTCAGACTTAAGTCACACCAGTGACTTGACTTGATTTTTTTTCCAAGGACTCAGACTCAGCTCATGACTTGACACTTTAATAGGTGATTCAGACTTGGGGTTTGGGACTCGGGACTTGGTACCAAAGAGTCATACTCGGGCTTGGGACTCGGACCCAAAGACTTGCCAACATCCCGTTACATAGCAAAAAGCAGCCTGAATATTGAAAACACCAATGGGTGGAGCTGCTTTCTTGTAAGAGTAGCCTGATATCTGCATAGTCACACATAACACGTGTGGCACCATGTGCAGGCTTCCCCTTTCTCAGCATGTCTTTTATATATACAGTGGTGCCTCGCTTAACATCGATAATCAGTTCCAGGAAAATTGCCGTTAAGTGAAAACATCGTAAAGCGAAAATAAAAAGCCCATTGAAACACATTGAAAACCTTTCAATGGGTTCCAGTGGGCTTAAAACTCACAGTCCAGTGAAGATCCTCCATACGGCGGCCATTTTCACTGCCTGTATAGCAAGGAATCTTTCCCTAAACACAGCGGGGAGCTATTTTATTTACCCAGCGGCCATTTTGAAACCGCCGATCAGCTGTTGAAAAATCATTGTTTTGCGAAGAATTGATTCCCGAAGCAGGGAACCGATCATTGCAAAGCGAAATTCCCCCATTTAGACCATGGTTTTGCGATCTCAAAAAGATCGTCGTACAGCGATTTCATCGTAATGCGGGACAATTGTTAAGCGAGGCAGCACTGTAATCTGAGCTAGGTTCCGGCTATACATGGTTTTTAGAATCTTCCACTAAATATTACTTAATTCTTCCCAACAGATGCCCATAGAATATGCTTTACTGGGGAAAGGTGAGAAAGTGACTTTCCAAGGATACCTGATGAATTAACACCTCACTTCTGATGTTGGAATTAAACTCATGTTTCTCATGTTCCAAGACAATATTCCATACCAGGGTTAAAAAAACTTGTAGCCTGCCATGTGTTGCTGAACTCTAATTTTGATCACCTTCAATACTGATTATAATGACAAGGGCTGATGGGACGTGGTTGAACAACATCCAAAAAAACTGTGCATTCTCCACATTTCTTCTATACACGAAGGCTTGGAGACATTACTTTCCAGAGCTCCTCAGTAAGAATGGCTACGGGCTATGCTGGTCAGGGGATTCTTTGCCTACGTACTGTAGCTTTTACAATCTTTCCAACACTTATGTTTTCTCTTTCCCAAATGCCAAACATTTTGTGACTTTCTTGGACAAATAAGCTGAAACCACATTCTGGGAGCAGAATAATTTGATTTAACACACAGTAGTTGAGGTAAACATGGATGACGATGAGAATGAGGAGCCGGGAAGCACAGCAATAAAAGTAATTTGGACATGTTCAGTTCTCTTCTAGTTTGGACAATAATCCCAACTTGTCATCTGTTTAAAAAAGAAACAATGTGTTTTATTCCAGATAGTGAAGGGTAAAAAAACATTGGCAGGAAAGGAGCAATGTGGTCATAGCAACACATCGGAAAGATGATCCTGGAGGCAGTGCTGAAGAGAAGACACTAAGAGCCATGAGTCAACAATGAGGAAGCATATTACAAATTAATACCAACCTCTGTGCCTGCTTTCTGTCAGAACACATGCCAGTCTCAAGAGAGAGATTTAAAATATCACAAACACATTGTCAAAATAAAACCATAGAATCTAAATGAACACTTTTGCTGTTTAAAAATATGAATCTTCCCATAGCTAGAGTAATTCTTTTCCTGCCATTTGCTTCTCTGACTATTTTAGCATTTCAGAATATGAACTAAAATATGTCTTAGAACTCTCAGCCAAGGCAAAGAGGTGGGGAAGGGGACAGAGATATAAGAAATGAAAAAGGTCTGAGAATAGAATAGGGTAAATACCAACCATTTCGTTTTAAGCTGTTCATCCATTTATCAAGTTCTTCCATCTCTATTTCCATAACAGAGGGTGTGTCCTCTTCAAAGATGGGACTAAAGAAGCAAACAGAAATATATTTTGAACCATGTAGTTTTAAATTGTTTGCATTCAGGCAGAGATTTTCAATTCCATTTTTATAATTAGCTGTATATTACCTCATTTATTTGCATCTTTACCTGCCAGTGAACATGCTGGCTGGAAGAACTGACTTTATATTAAGACCATGGTTCCCAGCCTTGGGTAATCCAGGTGTTCTTGGACAGCACATCCCAGAAGCCTTCACTACCAACTGTGCTGGCAAGGTTTTCTAGGAGTCACCGTCCGAGAACACCTGAGTTACCCAAGGTGGGGAACCACTGTATCAAGAGACTGATATTAGACTTGAGGACTTGGATTTTGGAGGATTCAATTGTGGAATGGGATTAGATTTTCAATGACGGCACCTAGAAGTCCTATAGCTGGTGGATTTGATTCTGAGTGTCGTAATACAAAAGAAAAAATAACTTCTCCAAAGTTCATTTCCAGTAATAATGGAACTAAACAAAGAAGGCAGGAATGAAGGTCTGCAAGTAGCGTTGAGATGCCTTTGGTGGTGGAAAGTGGGTCATGCTTTTAGAAAATGAATGAAATCAATTTATTTGATATCGTGATGGCATCAATTAGTCAGTAAATTGGTTGGAAATTGGATCCAATTAGATGGGAAATATCTGTGTAACGCATCTATCTCACCCTCAAGAACCAGACAATTTGTAGTCATAGTAAAGAACACAGGAGTCAGACCGCTGGTCTATCTAGCTCAGCATTGCCAAATTTGATGGGTAACATCTCTCCAGGGTTTCAAACCTGATTATTTCCCAGCCCTACCTGGAGATGCTGAGAATCAGGGACCTTCTCATCAAAACAGGTGTTCTATTATTCAGCTGTGGTTCCAGTCAATACAGCACCTGGTATTTCCTGGTGCCCCCCCCCCCCCATTCAAATATAACCAGGCCTCACCCTGCTTTTCTCCCCAGATCAGAGGAGACTAGGCACATTCAGGTGCTATTCTGGAGTCAATGTGCCTCTTAGCTATTAAAAAAACACCATAAGCCCTCAGCAACTGAGATGGGAGTCTATTACATATGAAATAACACAAAACAATTCTGTAAATCTCCTTACCTTTTGCAGTTTTCACTTCCAAGTTCATCTGAAATGAAATTGAATATTCTTAGGAAAAAAGAAAGGTGGGAGTTTGAAAAGACAACAGCTATATAGCTTTCCAAGCAGTTGGGTGAGGAGGAATTATTTCTCGTGGCCTCAGGCACATTATAAGACAGCCCACATAATACTCTTCAAATACTGTGTCTTCAGCCCAGAAATAATTGCACATAGGCAGCATGAGCCTTGAGGCAATATGTATTTCCCTGCTTCAAAAAGCAGCAGTGAAAACCATTTTCCCCTTTAAAGTACTGTGGTTCCATAGCATCTCTTTCAGCAGGCTCAAGGCCATTCCTTTTGAGCAATTGTCCTCTGTAGTACAAAGCAAACTGGAACAGGAATACAGTCAAATTCCCTGGTTCCCAAAGTCCCTCTGAGTCAAGAACAGAGCTGCATCTGCCACCCAGACAGTCCTCAAATCCTAACCCAGTCTTTGATTTGGTAGGAAGGGTTTTTCTAACCACCAGTTTCAAAGAAAGGTTCTATCACCAGCTCTTCTAACTTCTGTATCAGGAAGCAGGAGGAGGTACCATCTTACCCTTTCTCTCAAACAGCAAAATGGCTTGGGTGGGCCCTGGTGGACTGCTTCCACAGACCTGTTTTCCTGCTTGCCCTTCTAATGCAGGCACACATCCTGTGGGGAAGTGCATCGCAGAGATCTGCACACTAGTCCACACTTCCTGTGCCTTCATCCAGCCTACTTGGTGCTTCAGAAGTTCGAAGAACTAGTTGTATGACACAGAGGAAAGAGCCAGATGGACCACCTGGTTCCTGAAATCTGCACTTAAATTGATCCATTCACATTGGTGGTGACCAGAGACACCCTTCCCATTAGGCACCTCTAGTGCAGATGCGGGGGAGGAGTACAGAAGTGGCAGCATTTTGGGAGACAGATTTCTATGTGTGTTGTAACCTGCCCTGAACTGTCAAAGTTAGCCTTCAGTTCTTAGATACAGCAGTTATTCCTCTCTTGTGGCCAGGGATCAAATAAGCGGCCATCTGAGCTGGCTTCCAGAGGGGAAACCATCTTGTCTTTACCCCAGTCAGCAAAATGTCTGGGGCCAGTCTTGGTAGTGTCAGGAAAACAAGGCTCCCTACTCAGTCCTACAGGGCTGTTCTATCCAAATGCAAAGTATCTGTTCTTAGGTAGATCCTTCACTTCTGAACAATTACCTGTATTTATTAGAATATGGAAAAAATAGTTTGGAATTACATCCTTCCTTTGTATAGATGACTGGACCATACAAGGTAATTTAAAAAAATGACACATGTAGAAGGCTGAAGTATTGTGAAGAGATATAAAAAGGATATTTAAGCCCAAATTGAAATTAGTAACTGTGGTAAATTTAAGAAGCTGACTGCAGCTTAAATGCATTAATATTCAGAACATGGCAGAAAACAGGAGACTGGAAGCAGTACATTCCTTGAGGCTAGCAGGTTCCAACAGCGAAGGCAACATAATGAAAAGTCAACAGTCACCATAAAAACTGTTTACTTCAACATCACCTAATGCCATACATCTGCAGTGCGCCTGTTTCATGAACAGAGGCTGTATGAGATTGCAGATAAGGGGCAAGTTTTTAAAAACATGCAAACACCACAAACCTGGGGAGGATTGGAAAGCATTTGAAATCACAGAGCAGCAGAGGAAAATAAATAAAGTAGAGAATAACTGACAGGAACCGCATAGGTGGAATAAACACCAGATAGGATAAATACAGAAAACTCACATTCATTGGCAACTAGGAGGCAGTATTAATGAGGGCAACCGTTTTAGAGAAACAGAAGGGATATGCGTATTTTATACCTATCAGGCTATCTGAGGATAGAAAAGGGGTTTTTGTTTGTTTGCTTTCTGTTTTTTAAATAAACTGAGTACAGCTTTTCCCAGCTGAAAAATTCCCCGCCATTTTCCTTTGTTTATTTTGCTGCGATATATCTGGAATGTAGGAAAAAAATTCAATGCACGGCACAAGGATAAAGAAAAGCAGTTAGTTCATTGTGTGTTTCATTTACATGGTCATCTGAAGATGGCCTTGTGTCATTCCATTAATTTGAAGGTCGAAAAAGACCGCACCGCACTGTTGCATAGGTCTGTAACTGGAGTCCAACAGATCCCACAGGCTTCAATGCAGTCTCTCCTATAACCTGTGGTTTAAAATCTTTTTGAAAGTAAGCTTTGCCCAGATCTTGGAAAAGGTACTATTCTAGATGACACAAAGGTATTACTGGGAGGGTTGTACTACAAGTCCCAGAATCCCAGAGGCAGCATGATCTGTAGTACAAAATCCTGTTTACTTCTAACAAATTGGGAAAAGTGCATTTTTGGACTACATAATATAATTCTATATGTTTTTGGTCATGCTGCCTGAGGGATTTTGAGAACTTTAGCCCCCGTGATCTTTTTAATTTCATTTAATGAGAGTACTAATTAGGGAAAGAGGAGAAGAGTGTAACAGAAAATACAACTCAAGTATTTGCTAGTATTATACATTTTCCCGGAGGGACTGAAGATACAGTATAGTGGGAGTTAGATAATGGCTAAATTCCTGTTGTGCAGTTACACAAATGGTGTAACATTTAGACTTGAACTGCTGTTAAGTCAATAAATATCCATATACGTTATCTGTTGCATACTGTGTCATGTGACTTGGTGTGCAACAGATAATGTCTACAGAGATGTCTTCACTTATGGCAACTTGTGTCTAAAAGTAACACTAACTGCAACAGGATTTCAGCCAATATGTTTGCAAAACGTCAGAATATTTTAATGTCTCGTATCTGTGTGCATCCAATTGTCATCTAAAGTCATTCCTATATTATTGGTCCTTAATGCCTTAGAATGTACTTTCCAAAGACTTTGCCTACATTCACTTCCGGTTGTGTAGTATGACAGAAGTGTCACAAAGGGAAACATCTGGATTCTTGGACTGTGTCACTCTTTGAGTGCAGGGTGCATAATCTCAGCACAAACCGGGGCCATTTTTCAGATGACCTGGCAGGCCAAGGGGAAAGAGGACAAAGGGGCTAATTTGCATCTTATTTTTATTTTTGCTGCTTAAGAAAGGAAGTTGTCTTTTTTTAGGTTAAACTGAAAAAGCAAAACCTAGCCAGATCAGCAGAGACACCTATAGATAAGTCAAAATGTCCATCTAATTCCATGGCTTTTTTTCGAGGCAGGCGATGTGTCACATACATAGTGGAGGGATCACTGAATCCCATGGAAAAATATTCATTCTGCAGTGGTAACAGGGGTCGGGGGTGGGGGCTAAGAGAAAAAAATGAAAAAATGAGGTAATTTGAAACAGAAAAGGAACATATTATGTTTCTAATGATTAAAGTAGCTTGTACTGTTACCTCGAGTGTCAGAGAAAGTCTCAAGATAATTTCCTCCTTCTGTTTACCATCATCATAAGTAGCTTGGAAGTTAAGGAGAACAGATGTGATTCTATTACCTTTCATGTTCTCTTTGCTCAGCTGCCAAACAACTAAAAATCTGCTCCCCGGTATACTTTGAATTTTGCATTACTTATTTACTCAGTAAATATCCTTTTTTAAATCTTGAAATTCTTGAATCTTACACATACCATTTTGGAGTTACATTTTAGTGGGAGGGAGAGGGGAGAGAGAGAGAGACAGAATCTAATGGAAAAAGAAGGGCTGATGCTTTTTTTACTTTGTTGAGAGGCAAAAAAAGGAACCCAAACACTGGATCTCTGCCCAGATTATACTGAGAAAGAAAGTCAGTGGGTATCCTGAGGAAACAACAGCACTTTAAAAGCATCTTTAAGAAAAGAAAATACTCGTAGAAGCATAAATTGCTAGCTGGCTTAATCAGAGATTCCCTGTATGACATCTGGTGGTAGCATCTGGAAAGTGCAAGTATCGTGCTAGTAGTAAGTGAACAGAACATAATAATAAGCGGAAAGGGAATCCTCCTCACTGAGATCTAGTAACTTGAGATTTCAATCTTTCTTAAATTTCTCTCAGAGGAAGAACTAGGTTCACACAGTTTATTCTATTACAGGGACAATGGGGTGACTAGTACACATGGCAAGGACATATGCTTATAGATACAGTATACACTGATGAAAAAGGTGTCCCACTGAAAGGATGTTTTCATAAAACAGATTTTAAGGTTGTGTAGCTTAACTACTGTTTCCACAAGATAAAAAATATCCATGAGTTTGAGAGACCAGAAATGATTTGAAGACATAAATGTATGCCTACTATTTGTGACGTTGTCATATCCAAGAAATCCAGAATTAAGTAAGACACAAGCATGAGGCTTTAGGAAGCAGCTGTACTAGAAAAGGAATCAGTAGCCCCCTAATACCACTGGAGACCCTGGGATCCCCAAACCTGAGACCATGTGCCAAGGCAAACACTGGTAGCCCTTGAGCTTAGCTCTAGCAGCACACTATTCCTGAAGAGTTCCATAGCCCTAAGAACTGGTGCATCAATGGCAACAGCTTGCTCAGCTCTTGGAGAGATGGAGGAGTGTATGGCTTCAAGTCAGGATGGAAAGAGGTAAAGCCTAGGAGGGGGTAATCGAAACCCCCCCAAAATACAAGGCTTCCATTGAGCCCCCAAGTTTGTTGAACCACATCACTCACTTGGAGGTCTCTTACACAGAGCAACATCCAGTCTGTCTTGCCACCTTGCATCTTCCTACTGTTGGCTAGAACACAATGGACACCGAATCAGAGAAGATGTGCATGCAGGCTGCCTCCGAGCATCTCTGGTGCCTGTTTGCTATTGAGGGTGGAGTTGCTAGGTGTACCCAATTCCTTCCCAGGTTTAGCCATTGTGAGATTCTGGTAAATCTATACAGAAGGTTGAAGTCTTCTCACCCTTTCAACCATATGTTTAGTGAATGTGCAGAAGCACTAGGAGTCTTTGTTGGTTGACACCCTGCCAAACCTGTCCACAAGAGTGCCCCTTTGTGTGATAGCTGAAGGGTAAGAATGGATTCTTCACATACAGAATGGTATACTCACAAGCCTTGGCTTCATAATTAGAAACTTTGGTGCACTCATGGTTCTAGAGCATCATCTATGTCCTACCATGCAATCTACGTGCATGATGCCCATGGATGGGAGAGACATGCTGTGATTATTATCAGCAGGCCTGATTCATTCAAGCCTATTATTTTCAGTGAGTCAAAAAACAAAAAAACCCACCCCAGACTTCAGAAATTTCTTGTGAATAAACTTCCAGCATTACTGGTATATCCATGTTATATTGGCCCATTCCCACCTTCAGCCAAATATAGATGCTTCACATTCACACACTCATTAAAATACTGTACAGTATATAGTTTCGATTTGATTCAAACATTACCTTGGACAAGCGACTTTTGGGGGGGGGGGCAGGAACTACAGTGCTAATGGCTTTTGGAAGCTGGAGTCCAAAAATGTAACTTGTCCAAACTTTGCCTTTCCCATAAAGATCCATGCAACATTACCCAAGGCATGCCAAGAATTACCTTGTTTAGATTGTTTCTGGTTCCGGCGTCTGACAATAAAGATGACCAGCAGAACTAACAAGATGGAGAGCAGCGCTGCAGGGACGCCAAACATCACAGCCGGATGCAAGCCTGCTGATTGCATATCAGTAGGTTCTGTAGTGGTGGTGCTTCCCACTTCAGAACCCTCTGCTTCTGCTAATGAGGTGCCAGCGGCCTGTCCATCTTGATCGCTAGTTGTCAAAAATGCAACGGAAGAGGTAAGTCCCAATGTGGCCATGGTAGTAGATAGCAATGGACCATCCCCGGAACTTGCTTCTTCTGCCATTGTTGTAGATGAGCCTGTCAAATGAGGAGAAACAATAGCTACTTGTCACTTTTACTTAGGGGACTGAAAGTAAAAATCAGTTGTTACACATGTAATTTCAAAAAGTGGCATTTTATTTTGGACTCCATCTTCTTCTTTGGTCATTTAGCTTCTCTTTCTTCTCTTCTTTTCATCCTGCACAAACAAGAGAACAGACAACAACTATCGGATCGCCTCTGTGAAAGCCTTTGAGAACACAAGAGATGGTCTCTCCCAACTATCTCCTATGCTGGAGAGAGCAGAAGTGTAGACTGAGCATGGAGGGAGAATTACTGTAGCCAAGCAAACATTTCTAATGTCTGATTCTCTTTCTATTAGCAACACTCCTTCCCTCCTCAGGTGTACAACTTACCAAAGTTCAAATGGACTGGACAATGAGTCTCTGTTTCATGCAAATGACCTATTCAATGCATTTTAGTTTGTCTATTAGTAGTATTAGTAGTATTAGTAGTATTAGTAGTATTAGTAGTATTAGTATTATTATTATTATTATTATTATTATTATTATTATTATTATTATTATTATTATTATTATTATTATTATTATTATTAGTAGTAGTAGTAGTAGTAGTAGTAGTAGTAGTAGTAGTAGTAGTAGTAGTAGTAGTAGTAGTAGTAGTAAACTCCAGCCAAAGTCAAAATTATAAAAACATTGACTGGTATTATATAACAGAGTTTTAACCAAAAACCTAAGTTTCTGTTAAATATCGGCTCAGTATGTATGCTGTTCCTAATATTGCTTTTTTTGTAGCTCTGATGGTATGATTTCTGATATCTGCAACAGAGTATAGTACTGTGTGAAATTTCTTGATATTGTTCCCAAAGCCCCAGTGACTACAGGGACCACTGAAGTGTTTTGATTGCCAGGTCTCTGTACTTTGTTAGTTTTTCCAGTTCTTTATTTTCAACTCTGGCATCTCCTAGAATTGCAATGTCAGTGATCTGGGCATTTCTTCATTCTGTTACTACTGTGTCTGGTGTGTTATGTTCAAAGTGTCAATCCATGATGATGATGATGATGATGATGATGATGATGATGATGATGATGATGATGATTGATGTCCACAACAGCAAATGAACACATGGGGATCATTCATCCATTTTGCCATTTCTTCTTTAGACAAGCATGGATATTGGAGCACACCAAAGAATTTTAGGAGAGCAGCCTGAGCTTTACAGACTACAGCAAAGCCTTTGACTATGTGACTCATCAAGAGCTATGAATTGTTTTGAAATAAATAGGCGTGTCTCAGCACTTGATTGTCCTGATGTGTAACCTGCATTGTAGACAAGTAGGTACGATTTGGACAGAATATGGAGAGACAGAATTGTTTCCTATAGGCAAAGGTGTCAGACCTGGCTGCATTTTATCTCCCTGTCAAACCTTTATGCAGAATATATACTGAAAGCTGGATTAGATTCAGAAGTCAATGGAGTAAATATTGGTGGAAGAAACAAATACCTTAAGATGTGCAGGTGACATCATCTTAACGGCAAAAAGCAACAATGACTTCAAACAATTTTTTGAGAAAGTAGAAGAAGAAATGCCAAAGCAGGATTGTAGCTGAATGTTAAGAAGACAAAAAGTACAATGATTGAAGAACTAAAAAACATTGCTGTTGACAATGACGAAATTTTGTATTCCTTGGTTTAGTCATAAATCATAATGGGGACTGCAACCAAAAAATCAGAAGAAGACTGAGACTTGAAAAAGCAGCAAAAAGGATCATCAAATTTAAGAATGTCACTGGAGACCAAGGCCAAGATAATTCATACTCTTATATTCCCAATTACTATATACAGGTGCAAAAGCCCGAAAGTGGGAAAAAAAATGATAGGATGAAAATTGATTCATTTGAAACATGGTGTCAGAGGAGAGCTGTCTTACTATGGTCACATATTAAGACGGAAGGGCTCTCGGGAAAAGGCAATAATGCTGGGAAATGTTGAGGGCAGTAGGAAAAGAGGAAGACCAAACATGAGATGAATTGACTCTCTAAAGGAAGCCACAGGCTTGAGTTTGCAAGAGCTGAGCAGGGCTGTTGAGGACAGGACATCTAGAGAATGCTAATTCACTGGTTCTTTACCTTTGTTACTCAGATGTTTTTGGACTGCAACTCCCAGAAGCCTTCACCATCAGCTCTGCTGGCTGGGGTTTCTGGGAGTTGCAGTTCAAAAACACCTGAGTAACAAAGGTTAAGAACCACTGTGCTAATTCACAGGGTTACCATACGTTGGAGGCAACTTGACAGCACATAGTAGCAGCAGCAGCAATAGCAATCCACATATAACTTACATAAACTAGATTTGTTTGAAACTACTCAAGACAAAGATCTTGAGTCACAGTGGAGGACCTTGGGATAAATCAGCTATCTTGCTGAATAGGAGGCAACCCTTTCTTCTCTGCTCACATGTATTGTCCAAGAAAGAACACTGATAATAGATAATTCTCTCCAAAGTATCAAATTCAGAAGGCATTCCGAAAGCTTGATGTTATGGTTGGCAGGATGTAAATATTTGTTCCTGCCTTCAAGAGCAGCACATACTTCAGACACTTTATAAATTAATTGCTCCCAAAATAACTTCAGTCTAAGCCATTTCATTCTCCCAGTTGTGCTGCCAGACTGCTAGGCAGGGGTCGGGGAGGAAAGATAAAAATAAGCAACAGTTGGCTGCTGCTGTAAATCCATAAAGATCTCAGAAGTCTGCCATCTACGTGCCTCTTGCTAGTACCTTCCCCCCTCTGTGCTTGACAGTGACATCATCATGTCAAATGAGGTCACAAAGATGTGTGAAAAAAGCAATTTAACAGTGACTGCATTACAGATAACACTGGGGGAGAAATCAGACTTATTAGTATTCAATAGAATTCCATGGTAGCTTAAATGCCCAGGGACCAGGATGAGGGAATGTATGGTAGTCTAGATGTTGGATGGCAAGCAGCATCATGATGGATGATACCAACACTTGGATGGCCACATCTTCCTCATCCTTGCTTGGGCAGAAATCACAGATTATCCAGTGCTTTCTGAAAATAGGTACAAAACTGCCTGTTTCGCATGTCTTCCTTTAATTCAAATCCTTGCAGGATGTGGAGCAGTAGTTGTCAGCTCACCAGCCAGCCAGCACTCAAGGGCTTCCTGCCACTATTGACAATGCTGGGGTCCAGGAAGTGGGGAACAAGGAGCCACTGGAGTTGCCCACCCCCAGAAAAAGCAACATTGACAGCTGGCCAGTGCCAAGGGGTCCAAGGAGCCTTGCTGGCACTGGCTGGCCAACGACACTGTTCTCTCCTGAGAGGCAGCTCCAGCATCTGTGGGTTTTCTGCTGCATGTTAAGCCCCAGTGTCAAAAGTAGCTGGGAAGCCCCACAAGAACTGGCCAGCCCAGACGGAAGCTCTGGTGTTATTTAAAAAGGGGACCAATGCCCACTTTTAAAAACCACACCAGAGCTTGTATCATGTGAGTTTCTGTAAAGTGACTTCAATCCTTTCAGAAAGTGTACTTGTGCTCTGAGTGGGATACAAGTGTAAATCATTCTCTTTCCAAATCTTTAGGGCAGGGATCTCAAACATGCGGCCCGGAGGCCATTTGTGGCCCGCTGGATGATAGTTTGCGGTTCCGCCTTGCCTGCCCCCCTGAAGTGCCCACATGTCCTCTGCTGTCAAGAGTACAAAAAAAAAAAAAGCCAAGCCTCGCTCACCGGCTGCAGTTCCAGATGGAGGGTGCAAGAAGCACTGTCTTGGGGGAGAGCCGGCAAGCGAGGTGCGCTGCCAGCCCTTTCCCCCAAGACCCTGAGCTACTGCTGAGCGATGCCTGAGGGCGGAGCTCACTCCCAGCCTGTCCTCAAAGAGCACCTCCAACAGCACCGCCAACAGCAGCCGCCGCCGCCGCCACCTCTTCCAGGGAAGCGGCTCTCTGGCTCTTTTTTATCTCTCAGCACCCCCAGCACCAGCTCGGCCAGCGGCCACCTCAGCACCCAGCGGTGCTTCCTCTTTCTACTCCTACTCCTCCTTGGAGCCCCAGCCAGGCTAAGGAAACTCCTGGGCGGCTTCCTTGGGCTCTTGCTCCACTTGGCGGAAAATCTGATGCGGCCCAGCCTCACCCAGCCTTTGCCTCCAGCGGCCCCCAGGTAAATTGAGTTTGAGACCCCTGCTTTAGGGAAACTGGATATGGTGTATTAAAGTGGCATCAAGGAAGAATATACTGTATAGCGCTGGCACAGTAGGGGGAAGATCCCAAGCCAGCCTACTCCAATCTGGCACCTTCCAGAGGTGTTCCAGGACAGGGTCCCACCAACCTCTTCAGTATATGGGGTTGACTGTGAAAGATGAGATTTGCAGCCTGACAATCTGAAGGAGGCTAGGATGGGGAAGGGTGGGCTGGACCTTGGGAGTGTGTTGATAATGCACGGGCCACACTAATTATGATCATGTTAATGGATCGGAAGGAAAAGAACAGTTTCTTAAAATAAGAACTCTCCCCATGCTGGGAGTTACCTATAATAGGAAAGCATGCAACAGTGAAAGCCAGGAAGGTGGGAGTGGTAGGTAAGTAAGCAAATGCCTTTCTCTTTTTTGAGCTGTTCGTAAAGCAAGGCACATTAAATTTATCTTTTCCTAATTCTAGGAGGGAATCATATTGTTGTGGCATGTTCAGAGTCACTAAAATTGCATTTCTAAAACAGCGTTTACCAAACCTTTATTCTGCAACTATGCCACCCCCCCCCAAAAAAAGGCCTAAATCTTAAAAAAGACATAACCTATCCCCACCACTACCACCATATTCTCCTTGCAGTGTAACACAGAGAAATGAAAATGTGTTTTTCGGACCTTTGGAAATTAAAACAGCCATATCAATTAAAACAGTGTCACACATACAGAGCTGGACCAAGATACTTTGCTGCCCGGGGTGAATGAAAGGGCATCCTCCCACATTCCATATAGACACTTGGACTGGATGAGTGGTTAAATCATACCTCAGAACAGGTGACAGGGTTGTGTCCTCCACCCTCCTGAGGCAGCAGCTAGTTTAGACATCCACATGACAGGCTGTGTGGCAGCGGAGAGAATACCCCACCCCAGCATATGCTGCAAATACCGCAGTCTTCTGATGATAAGGTCATTCCTCCACACATAAGAGCTCAATAATGGATATCTATCTGACACAACCACCTGTACCCAGAGGACCACCACCACCTGCCAGCCCAGCCAGCACAACCCATGGCTGTGCTGACTTGAGGTGTTCGGTTAGTCCACATAACCATTTTTCAAACCACCTCTTTTATACTTATAAAAGTAACTATGTAGCTATGCCGTCATTGTTGCAAAAAGAAATGAATTACAAATAACTAGTTATTTTCCACATCTTACTCTCAGACTCTGGAAGAAGATAGAAGCCTTCCTAGCTTACTTTCTAAGAGCTGAAAGATGCAGCTGCTTTTAAAGAGCTGTGACTCCTGTGTAAAAAAAAACTGCAGGAACCAGGAAGGATAAGACGGGGGGGGCCTCCATTCTATTTGCAGCTGGACGGACATCCCTCAATATCCAGTCTGTTTTCAGCCATACCTCTTTTCTGCTGGCTTGTTGGGCACACTTTCTTTCCAGTGGCAAACAGAGCTTGAAAAAGTCTTTTTGGGGGCGATGATGCTGGCCGTGCAAATCTAGGAACTGCAGTCCAAATAAGCAAGTTTTCAGGTTCCTAAATTATTGTTTCTGATAGCTGTTTGCTAATTTTCCTATCTCTTTGGCATTATTTTGACTGACTTTTGTCAATCTTGGTTGTATCATCTCTCCAGGTATTTCCAAATAGCAGGTTAGGGCAAGATGATGCAGATATTTGACTCATCAGCTGGAATAATCCCAGATCAACTGAGCCATTAAGTGGCTCGTTCTCTAAAAAGTTCAATAATTTTAAATTATAAAATGTATTTAAGATTCTTTTTTAAATACCTGTTCTAATGCTGCAGATTAGAAAGCAATGTGGGTTTTTAAACAAAATTATTTTCCCCCTTTAACAAAAGAATGTAGAACAAGTTGTAAATTTGAACATCCTATTGTTAGAGGGCAGAAGTTACAGAGTTTTCATTCCCACCCTGTTTGCCCACTTAAAAAAAAAAAACAGATTTGGATCCTCTTAATTACTCTTCCATTCATAAGAGGAGGATATTGCCAGCTATTTCCCCTCTCTTTGTAATTCTTGCATACTATTCTAAAAAAATTTGGGGGGGGGGGGGGCAGGGATGGCAGAGAAGTAGGAAATCCCATTCTGTGAACATAAACCAGCTTTTTTCTAATTTGGAATTCTGTAGTCATTTTGCACTCCGGCTTCCATAATGCCAGAGCATAAGCCATACTGGATAGCATGTATGGAGTTCAACACATCTGGAAGAAAGCTGGTTAGGGAAATCTGACATAAACTCTGTTCCACCCAATATAGAAGAGGAGGATGCAAAGCAGCTTGCTAGGAAATGACAGTGGGAGGAGGCCACTGCCCTCATGTGCTACTAAGATATTCCCTAGAGGGATGTGATTGGTCATTGTTGGGAACAGAATGATGGACTAGGTGGGCTTCTAGTCTGATCCAGCAGGGCTTGGCTTACGTTCTTTCTTGTTTCCAAGAATTATAACATGCAAGTTCTGTGTTGTTACTCTTTCATTAATGAACAAGGATTTGGAGATGATACAAACAATGGCATTGATGATCAGGAATCCGGGGATGGTACAAACAATTGTATTTTCTGACCATTTCAGACAATTTGAGGCAGATTCAGGCCAGCAGTACTGATCCATATTAGAAATATTTTTCAAACCACAATTGACCAAAAAATAAAAAATAAAAACCTTGGGCATCAGCCTATCAAGACTTCCAGCACTGGGCTATGTCAAAATTAGAGACCTACTCTGACTTCTCAGAAGCCATATTCATCTCAAAGGCTTCTGTTTTGTTCAGAACAGTAAAAGAAAAGAAAAAAAAACCTCCAGTCTCACATACATTTTTCAAAGTTAGTAAGTATTAAATAGTCAGGTTACTTGGAACCTGTCTGAGCAAGAACTCTTTTTACTGTCTTTAGAGTTTCACTTTCGCAACAACTTCCTTAGAAAGTTTTAATGTTTATAAGCTAAATGTCATGTCTTTTGCAAGAATGTGGCAGCAGTAGCACAGCTGACATCTCTTAATTTTTTTTAGAACTGCAGATCTGGAAGGGATCCTATGGATCATCGAGCCTAGCCCCTATCAAGGAGACACAGTGGAGAATCAAACTCCCAGACTCTGGTGCCACAACCAGGTACCTAAACCACTAAGCTATCCAACAGTTCTATGAAGAATAGTTTTGACTCTTTACTTGTTAAGGTAGTAGGCGTATTAGTCTAAGAATGGAGTTCCATATTTTGGATGCTACTGAAAAATCCCCCCCCCCAGCAATAATCACCCAAAGGAGTGCCTCTGAAGCAGATATCACTAGCTTCATGACCAACCGGGCAGGACAAGAAGCAGAGCTCCAGCCCCCAGACCCATTGCAAGTCACTCCAGCAGCTCAACCAAACTGATAGGGATTGGAAGCCCACTACAGTATCTGTTCCACAGAACCCCTTTCATGGTTAGGGCCAATACACGGCACATGAGGGCTGAGCCTTGCTTTTAAGGAGAATTGCCACTCTGAAGGATTTCAGGAATAGCACCTGTTTTCTGCCCCCCCCCCAAAAAATTGTTGGCAAAGAGAGTCCAGGGTGGTGTGTCCAGGAAGAACACAAATGAGTGGTATGGACATGTGGCCCATGGACTATAGGAGACCAACCCCAATGTAAAAGAAAATAACACTTCCAATATCCAATATGTTTAAGGCTTCTAAAAGTTAAGACCAGATATTTAAACCGAGCCTGGAAACAAAATGGCAGCCAGTACAGTCCATGCATTTATTTATTTATTATTATATCACTCAAGAATCCTAGTTCCCTGGATGGTGAACATCACAATAAAGACAGAAAGACAGAAAAAAAGAAAGACAGAAAGAAAGTAAAAGAAAAACAGAAAGAAAAAGTAAAAGAAAGACAAAGAAAGAAAGTAAAAGAAAGAAAGATGTAAAGAAAGACAGAAAGAAAGAAAGACTAAAACCACCTCATAATAAAAGGAAACTAAAAACATGCCTGCTTGGAGGTTCTGGAAAGTAAGGTAAAGGTAAAGGTTCCCCTTGACATTTAGTCCAGTCGTGTCCAACTCTAGGGGGTGGTGCTCATCCCCGTCCCCAAGCCATAGAGCCAGTGTTTGTCCGAAGACCGTTTCTGTGGTCACGTGGCCAGCGTGAATAGACACGGAACGCCATTACCTTCCCACCGAGGTGGTACCTATTTATCTACTGCATTTACATGCTTTCGAACTGCTAGGTTGGCAGAAGCTGAGACAAGCAATGGGAGCTCACTCTGTCATGTGGATTCGATCTTACGACTGCTGGTCTTCTGACCTTACAGCACAGAAGCTTTTGCGGTTTAACCTACAGTGCCACCACATTCTTTGTTCTGGAAAGTAAAGTCCCCACCCCCCAAAAATATTTTTTTTCCATTTCCAACCATGCTCAGCAAAATAACTACAGCAGGCTTCACAAGACGGAATCAATTCTCTTTGGAGACCTCACTATTAATAAAAGCTCCCATATGCAATACTGAGCTGATACAATGTTGTTGAAAGGTACTGTACTGTATACCGCTTTTGCAGTGAATGAATCTTCAGATGAACTGTAGCCTGGGTTTAGCCAGGCGCATGCTGTGTTTCCCTCCACCTGCATCACATCTAGTTTCTCACCACTCCAGACTTCTCAGGGAAAAGGAAAGAAACAACAAAGAACTGAACTGGTTGCAATCAGTAGAAGAGGCAACAGTTGTGTCAATTACCAGAGTCATCTTATCTCAGAAATTGATTCCTCCACTGACAGGAACATTAACAATGTTATAAAGTTCCACAAAGACCATCTGAAAACCAGTTTGTATTCACTATGCATTAGGAATGGGCTAATTAACAAGTACTCCATGCTTGTAAAGGTCAGGTGTCACCAAGAGCCCAAACCTTACCAGGCAAAGATGTGTCTAAGACAAAAAAAAATCCTTTCATTCAAGTTATCTTGCATAAGTGGCTGATGGTTCAAATGCTATTCTTCCATAACAACAGTTTTTTCCATATCTTTTTGGAGTTTTCAAGTGTTTCCCCCTTGCTACTGATTTCATTTGTTTCCCTGTGTTTAGGATTTTATCAAGATTTAAGTCAGCATTCACCAAATTCTCACCATGCAAATATGTTGGGCTCTGACTCCCTCCACCCTATGATGATGAGGTAATTATGGGAGTTGGACACATCTGGAGGGCACTAGACTGAGAAAATCAGATTACACCCATGCTCATCCTAGCATTTCCAAAAGAACTGATATCTTAAGTTCTACATCTACAACTCAAATGTACTGACTAGTGAATAATCACACCCTCCAAGGAATTTAGTAGAACTTACAGTACATCTAGATAAATATGCACAGGATTCTACTGTAAATGTGAACAGAGACCAGGAGCAAGTACTTTTTTTAACAGTACAGCAATGTAAAGCAGAAACAAATCTGTGAGATATGTGTGTTGACATTTAAAGCATTGAAAAACTCTGGGAAAACAAACCTCGAGTTAACTTCCTGGAGTGCTGTGGCAAAGCAAGCCTTTGTGGGAAATTAGACTTGAGTCTCCTAATACAAGGGAATAGCCCTCCCATTTCAGAGGAGGTGGTGTAAAGTTTCTGGATTTAGGGACAGCATATGCATATGCCCTTTTATAAATATATAATTTGTAGGTTAAAAGCTAACATAACAACAGCTTTCTCTCTCTCTCTCTTACTTAAACTATATATCAGAGACACAGCCTCACATACATACAAGTAAAGCTAGGGCACTGTTTTCTCTCATTGTTTTGAAATTAGAAAGAAGCCATTTCTTGTGGTCCTCTGAAAACAAACAAAAAATGAAATAAACAAACAAACTACTTGAATGACACTACCCCTAGACAGCAAGTTTGCATGTTGGATATTTCTAGGTGCTTCTATCAGTATAGTCATCAGATATATCATAATATGTTGTTAATTGACAGGTTGCTGTCTCATTCATTATACGTATTTATTTAGAGACAACTGCCATTAAGTTCAGTGGGATTTCTTCCAGCTACTCACGTCTATGACTGCAGCCTTAGAAACATGCAGACTCAGACACAAACAGGTCTTAAAGTCATACCACACAACTCGCAGTGGGTCAGAGACAAACGCTTCAGATACCTCTTAACACACAGGACGTCCCATTCAAAGTGGATACACAGAGAGAAAAGCGAGCAGAGTTGGGAAGCAAAGCTTAAAGAAACAGGGCAAGTTTGTACAAACTGCCTTTACAAGGATCCACATTTTCTAGGCGTGACGCTTCGAAACAGTTGTATAGCCCACAGCATAGAAGTGTATGTGCATAGTTTTTTCCTATACAATGAAAAGGGCATGTCCCTACTTACCATAGCAGGGAAGTCTTTCACTCAGTAACAGAAGGAAAGACAACACGAACTGGTGCTCTTGCATGTTATCCTCTCTGTGACCAGGTACGATACTGCTCTCATGCTTCCTTCACTTTACAGAACATGCACATTTCCTGTTTCCTGCCTTCGTGGTGAATATGTAAGATGCCTTAAGGAGATGTACAACATTTGATTGTTTTTAGGAAGTGATGTAATTCAGTTTGGGCCTGTCAAATGAGAAATGATTGCAACAGGTTGCTTTCAAAGCACTGATTCAGCTGAAGAACAGCAATGAGGTTAGACCGTGTCAGAATCTTGCAGCCTTCTTCTGGTTTGAAAACTTGACCCTTTCTCAGTTGGATTACAATATTACAAGCATATTTCTCTAGCTAATATAAACATAATTTTTCTTAGGACTGTTCCACTTATTTATTCTCAAAGTACTGAGTTAATAGTACCCACACGCCATTCCCTTTATCTCAATTCATCCAGTACTTTTGTCCATGGGTTTCCACACCTTTTTAAACCTTCAAAATTAGGTACTTTTCCTGTATTGATTTGTAGTGGGGGTGAATTTTACATGGAAACAGCTTTCTAGTCAGGAGCTTTGAATTGTGCTCAATCACCACTCAAAAACAAACAAAAAATCCAATAGAGAAGTTATTGTTTTAAATATTTCTGCAAAAATTTTAAGAAGGTTTTTTTAAGTGATGCTGATTTCAAAGAGAATAGTTTGTGTGTAGTGAGAATTCCCCTGTGGGAAGCTTTCAGTTGGCAGTAAAACCAAACAACCAGTAGAGTAACTCATCTATTAAATATTTCTGCAATATTTTTGGAAGAGTTCTTTAAAAGATGCTGATATTGAGAAGACAGTTTTTAAAAATAAGTGTGGACATAAATCCTGATAAACCATGCATTCATTCAGTAGAAAAGGGGATAGAATAAATTGTCTGTATGGGTTAGCTTTTAACATGGCAGTTAGGGTGTCTTCAAATAATTGTATGCTTGAAGCTGAGATCCAGAAAGCAACACATAATTCCATAGAGGTCCCTATGTATGTATTTGTACTGCTTATTGTCCTTTCTGGCTCCTTGTGTGCACCGATCCTGTCTCAGTTGGCTCCCCTCAGACTCCCACTCCTAATCTTAAAGTTATAGTATAAATTTTTGGGGAGCATATCCTGTGATATACCAGCAATGTATTCCTTTTTCTTTTATAAAAACATTGTATGTTGTTTTAACTAGCTTTTGTAAGCTGCCTTGGGATTTTACCTTGTTCTGAAAGGTCCTTAAATGTTCCTTAAACATAGCACATCCTTAAATACATAAAGAAAGTTGGGTGCCAGTATATGTGCAGTAAAGAAAGCAGCATGCATAAGTCTGTAAGCAAGTATAAGTAAAGATATGGTTTCTTTCTACTACAAATGTCTCAGAGTGAGTTATTGAGACTGCAAGTGCAAGTTAAGGAGTGGACTCTGGGAAACTTGTAGCAATTCTAGTCTGTAGATCTCTGTACGTCTACTTTATAGCAAAAGGGAATGTTACCAAAAATTGAAAACTCTACAAAAATTCCCACTATGGATTAGTAGCTGGGATTATTTGGATTGCTAATTAGAAGATTTTTATAAGATTACCAACTCTCAGATTACTACTGATATTTTAATATTAACATATATAATATATAATATATAAAAATATTTTTCCATCCCTGTTTAGATGGCCACACCCAAAGTTGGAGTACCCTTAATGAAATCTAACCTGCAGTAGGAAAGGAACAAGAAAAAGAACTAATAGGTTACCATTTTTGACCAAGGCTAGACACTGGATTCTAGCAGATGTAAGACTACTGCTTCAGAACCAGAGCTCAAAAAATAACTTTGGGAACTGCAAGTCCCAGAATTCCCAGTCAATAGGGAAACAGCTCAGTAGTCAAGTAGACGCTTTGCATGCAATATACCCCAGGTTTAATTCCCAGCATTTTGTAGGGCTGAGAAAGACACCTGTGTGGAAACCATGGAGAGCAATGCAGGTCAAATAGAAAGTGCCAAGCTAAATGGACGAAAGCTCTGTCTTGGTATGAGGCAGATCACTACATTCCTCTTTTTCCAAGCCAACTTCCTGACTCAGTCGTGTAAGGACCACATTTATAGAGACACCCTTGCCCCTTAAATGCAAACAGTGCCGTGTGTGCATAAGCTAGCAGAATACCCAAACCCCAAAGTTCAAATAACTTCAAGAAAAATGGTCTTTCTGGATATGTTATTGAAACGACACAATTGTCTACTGTAGCAGACTTGGAAATAATATTTTAAATCGGCATTGCTAATTGGTATGTTTCTGTTGGATATACAAATGTGAATGTAACATCCTGAAAGGGAGAACAAAGTTTCATCCACTTCGTAAAAGACCCAAAGGCAAGGTTGCTTTAAAATAAAAAAAGCATATTCCATGAACTGTTCAGTGTATCACAAGATTAAAGTTTGTTTAGAGCAGCATATTATATCCAGAGAGAACTTGTGAGCGCTTGTGTAATGCTGCATGTTGATTTTAAAAAGCAGTAGCCTTGGATATTATTACATTATACATATTTTTATTTAAACAATGACACAAAAAAGCGGGAGAAAGCACAGCTGCCTTAGGGGAAGCAGTTGTACACAGATGTTCACGGTTAAGACCTTCTCTGTCAGCCAGGGAGGAAAACAGACACAATGAAAGTGTTAGGAACACTAGAAAGCAGCTACAAGGAAATGAAGGTGACTCTTACAGGACAGCACTACTGGCAGAAAGAAATGTTGAGATTAATAGGGAGGGTGGCTGTTATTTCTTTGCTTCTTTTTCCCTGGTTTTACTAGATCAACCTGAAAGCAACACAAATTCAGAGGGTCATTGACTGAAAAAGCACGTGTCATGTCAACATCTGTGAAAATTCTAATTATATTCTGGATGTCAAGTTTCTTTTGGACTGTAATTCATACTATGAGATCCTGGTTCTCAGTCCCTCTCTTACACTTAAGCACATACCTACACAATACCCAATTGCGGGGGGTGGCAGTCATAATATATAAACTGGCTCTGACTTTTCTGATTAATTGTTTTATCCAGAATCCATGTCATGGTTTCTGATTTCCTATAAAGCAGATGGTATAGATGCCCCTTAATAGAAATAGAGCTTGGAAAAGGATTTTTAAATTTTATTTTGTTATTTATTTATTAGAACTCTCAGCCCTCCCATCTAGAGCTGTTTCAATCCAGAAAAAGTAGCAGGCAAGTTACTTGTACGCCAGTTGCACCAAAAATATCCTGGGTTATCAGAGCATGTAGCACAAATTCATCATGTACATAGCGTATGCCTCCATCCTCAGTCTGAACTAAAACTGCTGGCTGGCAAAAGAGCCAGAAAGTACATTCTAAAGAGGCTCCCCCCACTTTGATTAGTCGAAACCCAAGAGGTAACTAATCTTTCTTGGCTCTGTGCAGCTGGAGCGATTAATCTTTCTTAAAAATTGCCTCTTTTATAGGTCATCAGTTACAGTTTCTCAGCTATTATCTCTGAGAAATAGGTCAATGATTCATTTACTGGCCAGCTTGTTAATGGATTTACAATCCTAGTATTAATCTGCCAGCTAACAACTGAGCCAGTTGTTTGTTTATTAGTGGCTCAAGCATATATCAGGTTGCTTGACTCGATAACAGCCCTGAAACAAAGAGACACGCCAAGCAGAAAGGAGAAGGAAATTGCTAAAGAAGAAATTTAGATGACAAACCGACTAACTCTAAACACAGTTACTGAGTAGTAAACTATGCTGATCTCCTCTGAATTTACTTCCCAGTAGGTACACTGAGGCTGGCTGCCAAACTTGCTTAACAAACCAATCTTCCCAGATCAAGGTGCTAAAAGCTGATAACCTCACACTTTCTCCACGAGATAAGTAATAAAGACAGAAGGAGTTTGGCCAGAGTTCAATAGCTGGCTTCACCACAGCTTGCATTATTGTGTTGAGCCTTGGAATAGATAGATGAATGCTAGGGAGCTGTGACTTGCAATGTTGGCAACCCCTCCCACCGTCTCGGCCTCCAGGCATGGACACAACTGCCTGGGGGAGGATGAGCAGGAGGAGAGAGTGGTATTGCCTCCCCACCCCCAGGAAGAGAAAGTTGATGCTTTCTAAAAAGAAAGGGGGGGGGGACTAGGAAATTGAATAGGAACAGGAGTAGTCCCCATTTATTTTCCTAACACCCGCTAGCAGATTTTACTGCTAGATTTCAGTGACCTCTATATTTTGGTGTTTTTTAGCAAAGCTGTCGCAGTGGCCTCGCCCTGTTTATGGTTCTGGAATCCTAGATAACCGCGTACATACAAAATGAGAGTGAGAAATTATGCTAGCGTATGCAGAGTGCCTTCCATTAATCACTGAGTTATAACTAGATGCGACATCAGAGAGAGTTACAGTAGAATCTCACACTTTTAAAACACAGTTTAAAAGCAGCTGTGTGTCAGAGGAAAATCCCACTGATTCTGCAGTGCTAAGGGACAACTCTTTTCTACTCTGCCAGTTCCCCAGGCTTCCTTTAAGCACAATTATCTAAGAGACTGGCTTGTCTCAGTAAGAACCTGCCCAGTTGCTAAAATTTAGTAAGACTTCAGAGGCTTGCTGGATGCGCATGGAGAGAAGGCTTTGGTTCATGTTGCTTCCAAAGTGTGGAGTACACTGCCATCAGTTCCCACTTGCTCTCACTGCCTTATAAATATGTTTTAAAAGTGCATTTTCAAAATTCGGACTTCTAAATAGTTTCAAGGCTGTACACTGCCTTGATTGTTTGCACACTAAGATGGTATATAAATCCAAATAAACCAATAAAATTAGAAAAATAATCTCCTTTTCTACAACAGAATACACATTCCCAAGAAAACTCATGGATGAGAGCAGCAGAAGCAAATGTCACATCTATTCCTCTGATTATGATTATGCTTTGGTTTCAATGGCTGAAATTCTGTTGCACAACTCCATAGCCTTAAATGACATTCATTCTGAAAATTGCTGCTGCTGGTCCCACCACCAGGATCAGGACCATCAGAGGTGATTTTCTGGCATTAAAGGATCCCCCATTTTCAAGGTTTCCAAAGGCTTCCTCAGGTAGGAAGAGATCCCTAGAAGCTTCAGAACCTGAAGGGCAATAGGAAGAGTAATGTCTGTGGCTGGTCACATTATCACCATTTACGACTGTGCAGTTGCACAACAGGATTTCAGCCACTGAGTTTAAAATGTAAAACTGCACATGATCAGATTTCTTTTTAGGGAAGGGGAGATCAGCATACAGAAACAGAGTTGGTCAGTACGTTCCATATCAGATAAATAGAAACAGTTTGGAAACATGGAATATTGGGAGAGAAGACAGAAAGGTTCATTTGTGCCCCACAACTGAATATTACAAATAGGTTGCTAAAGCCCCCCCCCCCCCCGGGCCAGTGTGTAGAGTGTAAAATTACCAAGCTGCACCTCTGATGGGAATGCAACAGCAGTATCATATTCATAGCAACTTCAGGTCTTCTGCTCTTGGCCTCCTCCCTGAAATTCAAATTCCAGACGTGTGCATTTCAGCTCTTCTTTCACATGTCAGGGCCAAGCAGACAGATCTCTGAAGGTACAAGTTCCAGCAAGATTGGGACCAGCATCAGGGTGGAGCTTTGTTCAAAGGAGATTTTTCTGGAGGTTTAATCTGAGGGGCAAAACAGGGTGTAGGCTCCCCAGAGAGGCCTGGGTAGAAGAGCAGCAGGGTCTCAGGAGCAAATGACACAAGGGCAGATGGGCACCGGCACTGGTTGTAAGGCTGGAAGGCTAGAAAACAAACGGAGAACTAGCCATTCTTGTTTTTCCCCCACTTGCTTGCCTAGAGCACTCAAAGTGGAAGCTCAAATCTTTTAAAAGTCCCTTTTTGATATTAGAGTCGACTGATTATTTTTCACCTCAAAGATTTAACTAAAGCAAGCCACCAATGATCATAAAATATATTTCCTTAAATCCAGTGCTTATAGGGAGAAAGGGAAGCTGCTGTTGTACACTGGGAAGCAGAACTATACATATTCAGAAGTACTCTCTTTTGTACTCTGCTTAAGTACTATGGGCATTTACTTCTGTGACTGATTTTTCCTTAGTAAAAAAAGTGAGATCAGAGTCCTCTTGTTGGTGCAAATGAGCAGAACCATGGACATTATACTCTAAATGCCTTGTTGTTTATTGTGCGGCAATCTATCTGCACTTACTTTCTGTTCCTGCAGTGAAGACATATGGAACTACCCTGTTTTCCCGAAAATAGGACCTAACCTGAAAATAAGCCCTAGTATGATTTTAGGATGCTCGTAATATAAGCCCTACCCCAAAAATAAGCCCCAGTGAAGTGAAACCCCGCACTCCACCATTGTGCAGCAACCAGAAGAAGATGAAATGACCGTATTTGAATAAATGTAGGTTGTTGTACATGAAAAAAAAATCCCTTGAAAATAAGCCCTAATGTGTTTTTTGGAGCAAAAATTAATATAAGACCCTAACTTATTTTCAGGGAAACAAGGTAGGTTGGCTATGCTACAGGCTTTCCAAATTCTGACCACAACCTCATCACTTCATGCACACCAAATCCTCAGTTTCAGTTTGTGAAATGCTGGAGAAGATGGGGTAGCAAAAGGCAAATGTTTATGTACGTACATATGTACGTACGTATGTATTTAATTTCATTTCTATACCGCCCATCTGGCAGCTAAAGCCACTATATATTTAGTGCAGCTATAATCGATTTTTATTCTGTCATGGAACTCAACCAGACACTGACCACACCTGCTTATCTTCAGCATCATGTGCCCTTAGACTCCTGCTCAGGTGGACAATACACGGTCCACATGCCACAAGTGTCCCCCACTGTTCATGCGCACATTCATTCACGTTCCCATTGCATCAAAGTTGCTGTTGAAATGCCAGCAGTGGGATGGGGAAAACAAAACCCTCTGCTTTTACATTAAAACAAGATGCATACTCCCTGTGTGCCTTGTTTACAAGAATTTCACTGCTAGATGTCTTCTAGATGCACTACCTTTAAACTTGCAAACAATGTTCAACCAATATAGTGGGGTTTGTTACCTTTGGTGGGTGAAGGCCTCCAAATTTCCAAAAGTCATCCACTTTTGTAATATAGGGGCAGGAGAACCAGAAAAAGCACTGGTCTTCCTCCTTCTCTTCTGCAACATGAAGGAGCTCACTGCAATGAGCACTAGGCTGAAGTTCGGCTTCTGAATGATCTTAATAAGTATACTCTACAGCAGTGGTTCTTAACCTTGGGTTACTCAGGTGTTTTTGAACTGCAACTCCCAGAAATCCCAGCCAGCACGGCTGGTGATGAAAGCTTCTGGGAGTTGCAGTCCAAAATAACTCAAGGTTAAGAACCACTGCTCTACAGTACACCTGGCTTGAGTTTCCACTCTAACTGATATATATGACCCACATTCGAAATGTAACTACTCATTACAGGTGACCTTGTCCTCAGACTGCACCACACCTAGGAAGAAAGACAATTCACAAAACAGAACAGAGTGATTCACAGCAAAAGGTCTAAGAAGTCATCTGGCCTTGCAGCTGCTTCTGTCTGCAAGATGAGCATAACATAGAGTACGCATTGCTCACCACAGAATTTCTCAAGAACGGGATTTTGTCATATGCGAATGATGGGAGTTCATATTTTACATTAGCCATATACTCTAACTGTGGGAATACATGCCAGTTTCCATACACATGCACACCCTTCAAGTCCACAGTGAGGCTTGCAAACAACACAGTTTCTTTCATTCTTCTTTCTCCTGTGCTGCTTTGCTGAACAACATAGAAACCTCTTGGCAGCACCCCTAAATAGTCTTGGCTACGGATTTATGTTGCTGGTTGGTTTAATTTTTGTTTGCAGTAAGTCATGTTTTAACTGGTAGATTTAGAGGAGGGCTACATCAAATGACCAAAAACAAAACAAAACAAAACAAAAAAACAAACACATTATTGGCTGCCCAAATGGCAACTCTCTACCCAGCTCTTCTCTAGTGTTATATACACAGTGGTGTGGTGTAACATTTTGAAGTGCAAATGCTCCTCAAGGCAATCCATATATGAGTCATTACCCAAAGAAGAGTCCAAAATACTGACTGAAATCTAGTGGTAAATCACAACTAGAGTAGGCCCATGGAAACAGTGGAACTTATGGATATGTTGGCTCACAGATACCACTGATTCAATGGGTCTACTTTAGTTGCAACTTGCTACTGGAGTTCAGCCACTGTCGATTATGGAACACACACACACACACACACACACACACACACACACACACACACAAAACTAGTATGTTGCCCTGCTCTGTTTCATAAAATCTCCCCCCTTCACACACACACAACTTATATATTGTGAGCTCTCTGGATAAAGGGTTGGATATAACTTGGCTAAAAAACGCCTGGAACTGAGTTTCTAAGGCTGTTGGCAAAATAGCTGCTATTTGATCCTTTGGCTTGTTTTGCTAGATATGCAGCAGGGAACACTTGCACATACATACACAAGAACTACAGATGTTGGTTCAGGAAGTGACCATGCAAAACTACTCTCAGTGACTTCTTAGTTGGTTTCCACTATAGATCTACATAGAACAGCTGCCAAGTCTTAACAGGGCTCAGCGCCAAACCATCAGGTACCTCCCCCAGTCTTCTGGCTTGTTTCTAGTATTTTGGACACCTTCTAAGCACACAAAACAGAAGCAAGCTGGGAAAGCGTGCTGAGCATTGGCATGTCACTCTTGACACCCAGCAACAATATGCTTGCAAAACATCTTGCCTGGGTGCCTTTGTGGCAGCAGCTATCAGCCTGGCACTGTGCCGAAGCAGATGGCATGGGGAGAAGTGAAGCATCATTTTGAACTGTAGGCCATAAATGGCTGGATTGCTGGATGCAAGTCCATTCTCACTTTCAATCCCTTTCTTTTTACATCAGTAGGCAGTGGAGCTGCAACTCATTTGACCCCGAGCTCATTCCCAGAATTATGGTTATGGTGATAGCCATAAGTGGGAAGACTGAAGGCAGGGCAAATGTTTCTTGGGTCATTAATGAATAAATAAAAGTGGCTGTATTGAGTTCATGGCATCCCAATACAAAGTCTTATTTTATCCATGACTTTTCAGTTGCTTATAGTGAGAATATCCCAAGGTGATACAGAACTGTTTTGTAAGAAGAGATTTTCTCTCTGCTTGCTCTTTGATCACAGATCCAAATACTATCTATGGTAATCTCTTGGTTACACTCATCCCTCTGCGCCATGCACACATTCTCCCACACAACTTCCCTATGTGGGGTTTAATCTTGGGCTGTACAAACACTTTGGACAAATCTCAAATCCCAGACCAAATCAGACTGATGAGTTGATGTCAGATGGATCTATAGCAGGCCTGAAGCAACTGGGGAGGGGGAGGATATTATATATTTAAAAACCAAGATCCCGTTGTGCCTTCAATCCACAAACCATGATGGATGCCAGCCACCATTGATCCATTGATGTCTGCTGATTATACGTTTAAACATGAGCTCATCCTATCCCCTTTTTTCTGAGCTAAACTAAATTGTCTACAAAGTCATAGAACTGCAAGGAGACTTTAAAAAAGGAAACTAAAATGGAGACACAGAACAAGCTATTATGCTGTTAAAGGCTACTAGAGGTTCATGGAAGATATTGCAACTATAATATTTACAAAAATATTGATATCGAAAAACATGGTGAGATCATTTCAGAACTGCACAAACAACAGCCCTACAGAATAGTAAAGGCCCAGAATTGATTTTAAACTAGGGCCAGATATTTAGGTTTTTGGGCAGTAATTGTGAGGGGGTGCTGATAAGTATTGAGCCTTTCCCAGAAAAAATTGAGCTAGGAAGCTGTAACTGCCACACTATTCTACATATTCCCCCAGGAAGTCAATGCACTGGCAACATCTGTCCTGCAGCTTCTTTCCGTTTAGTCGTTTAGTCATGTCCGACTCTTCGTGACCCCATGGACCAGAGCACGCCAGGCCCTCCTGTCTTCTACTGCCTCCCGGAGTTGTGTCAGGTTCATGTTGGTTGCTTCGCAGACACTGTCCAGCCATCTCATCCTCGGTCATCCCCTTCTCCTCTTGCCGTCACACCTTCCTAACATCAGGGTTTTTTCCAAGGACTCTTTTCTTCTCATGAGATGGCCAAAGTACTGGAGCCTCAGCTTCAGGATCTGTCCTTCCAGTGAGCACTCAGGGTTGATTTCCTTTAGAACTGATAGGTTTGTTCTCTTTGCAGTCCAGGGAACTCTCAAGAGTCTCCTCCAGCACCACAATTCAAAGGCATCAATTCTTCGGCGGTCTGCTTTCTTTATGGTCCAGCTCTCACTTCCATACATCACGACAGGAAAAAACATAGCTTTGACTATTCGGACTTTTGTTGGCAAGGTGATGTCTCTGCTTTTCAAGATGCTGTCAAGATTTGTCATCACTTTCCTCCCAAGAAGAAGGCGTCTTTTAATTTCGGGGCTGCTGTCTCCATCTGCAGTGATCATGGAGCCCAGGAAAATAAAATTTGACACTGCCTCCATATCTTCCCCTTCTATTTCCCAGGAGGTGATGGGACCAGTGGCCATGATCTTAGTTTTTTTGATGTTGAGTTTCAGACCGTTTTTTGCACTCTCCTCTTTCACTCTCATTACAAGGTTCTTCAATTCCTCCTCACTTTCTGCCATCAGAGTGGTATCATCTGCATATCGGAGGTTGTTGATATTTCTTCCGGCAATCTTAATTCCGGCTTGGGCTTCTTCCAGTCCAGCCTTCCGCATGATGTATTCTGCATACAAGTTAAATAAGCTGGGGGACAATATACAGCCTTGCCGTACTCCTTTCCCAATTTTGAACCACTCAGTTGTTCCATGACCAGTTCTGACTGTTGCTTCCTGTCCCACATATAGGTTTCTCAGGAGACAGATAAAGTGGTCAGGCACTCCCATTTCTTTAAGAACTTGCCATAGTTTGCTGTGGTCCACACAGTCAAAGGCTTTCGCATAGTCAATGAAGCAGAAGTAGATATTTTTCTGGAACTCTCTGGCTTTCTCCATAATCCAGCGCAAGTTAGCAATTTGGTCTCGAATTCCTCTGCCTCTTCGGAATCCAGCTTGTACTTCTGGGAGTTCTCGGTCCACATACTGCTGAAGCCTACCTTGGAGGATTTTGAGCATAACCTTGCTAGCGTGTGAAATGAGTGCAATTGTGCGGTAGTTGGAGCATTCTTTGGCACTGCCTTTCTTTGGGATTGGGATGTAGACTGATCTTTTCCAATCCTCTGGCCACTGTTGAGTTTTCCAAACTTGCTGGCATATTGAATGTAGCACCTTAACAGCATCATCTTTCAAGATTTTAAATAGTTCAACTGGAATGCCATCACCTCCACTGGCCTTGTTGTTAGCCAGGCTTTCTAAGGCCCACTTGACTTCGCTCTCCAGGATGTCTGGCTCAAGGTCAGCAACTACATTGTCTGGGTTGTCCGGGATATCCAAATCTTTCTGATATAATTCCTCTGTGTATTCTTGCCACCTCTTCTTGACGTCTTCTGCTTCTGTTAGGTCCCTCCCATTTTTGTCTTTTATCATGTTCATCTTTGCGCAAAATGTTCCTCTAATATCTCCAATTTTCCTGAACAGATCTCTGGTCTTTCCTTTTCTGTTATCTTCCTCTATTTCTTTGCATTGTTCATTTAAGAAGGCCCTCTTGTCTCTCCTTGCTATTCTTTGGAAGTCTGCATTCAATTTTCTGTAACTTTCCCTATCTCCCTTGCATTTTGCTTCCCTTCTCCTCTCTGCTATTTCTAAGGCCTCGTTGGACAGCCACTTTGCTTTCTTGCATTTCCTTTTCTTTGGAATGGTTTTCGTTGCTGCCTCCTGTACAACGTTACGAGCCTCCATCCATAGTTCTTCAGGCACTCTGTCCACCAAATCTAGTTCCTTAAATCTGTTCTTTACTTCCACTGTGTATTCATAAGGGATTTGGTTTAGATTATACCTGAGTGGCCCAGTGGTTTTTCCTACTCTCTTCAGTCTAAGCTTGAATTTTGCTATGAGAAGCTGATGATCAGAGCTGCAGTCAGCTCCAGGTCTTGTTTTTGCTGACTGTATAGAGCTTCTCCATCTTTGGCTGCAGAGAATATAATCAATCTGATTTCGATATTGTCCATCTGGTGATTTCCATGTATAGAGTCGCCTCTTGTGTTGTTGGAAAAGAGTGTTTGTGATGACCAGCTTATTCTCTTGACAAAACTCTATTAGCCTTTCTCCTGCTTCGTTCTGAACTCCAAGGCCAAACTTCCCTGTTGTTCCTTTTATCTCTTGGCTCCCTACTTTAGCATTCCAGTCCCCTAGAATGAGAAGAACATCTTTATTTGGTGTCAGTTCTAGAAGGTGTTGTAAATCTTCATAGAATTGTTCAATTTCAGTCTCCTCAGCAATGCTGGTTGGTGCATAAACTTGGATTATTGTGATGTTGAATGGTCTGCCTTGGATTCGTATTGACATCATTCTATCATTTTTGAGATTGTATCCCATTACTGCTTTTCCCACTCTTTTGTTGACTATGAGGGCTACTCCATTCCTTCTACGGGATTCTTGCCCACAGTAATAGATATGATAATCATCTGAGCTGAATTCGCCCATTCCTGTCCATTTTAGTTCACTGATGCCCAGGATGTCGATGTTTATTCTTGCCATCTCCTGTTTGACCACCTCCAGCTTCCCAAGGTTCATAGATCTTACATTCCAGGTTCCTATGCAGTATTTTTCTTTACAGCATTGGACTTTCCTTTCACTTCCAGGCACGTCCACAACTCAGCGTCCTTTTGGCTTTGGCCCAACCACTTCATTAGCTCTGGAGCTACTTGTACTTGTCCTCCACTCTTCCTCAGTAGCATGTTGGACGCCTTCCGACCTGAGGGGCCCATCTTCCAGCGTCATATCTTTTAGCCTTTTGTTTCTGATCATGGGGCGTTCTTGGCAAAGATACTGGAGTGGCTTGCCATTTCCTACTCCAGGTGGATTGCGTTTAGTCGGAACTCTCCACTATGTCCTGTCCGTCTTGGGTGTCCCTGCACTGCATAGCCCATAGCTTCTCTGAGTTACTCAAGCCCCTTCGCCACGACAAGGCAGCAATCCATGAAGGAGTGCTGCTTCTTATGTCCCTGCAAATAAAATTCTTCCGACTGCTGGTGTAACCACTCATTTGCAGCATTAGTTGCCTCCAGAAGACTCCCAAATCGTTGCCCCTTTAGGTGTTTTTTGAGTTTGGGGAACAGAGAAGGAGCCAGGTTGGGAGAATGGGGTGGATGGGGCATCACTTGAAGGCCTAAGGAGGTCAGTTTTGCCATTGTTTCACCTGCAGTGTGTGACGAGGCGCTGTCATGCAACAGGATGATGCATTTGGAGAGCTTTCCTCAAGGTTTTTCCTTGATGTTTTGCCTCAACTTCATCAATAAAGCACAGTAATATTTGCATTGATGGTTGAACCCTGTTTGAGGTATTCCACCAGCAGAACTCCCTTCTTATGTTGCCATAAAAAAAACTGTCTCGGAACTTCTTTGGCCTGGGGGAACCACTGTGCCTCCATTCCTCAGATTGTTCCTTTGTCTCAGGATCATAAGAGTAGATCCATGTCTCATCACCAGTTATCAGTTTGCTCTGACTCATTTCTTGCAAAATGTTCGAAAACAGCCACCGATGACTCCACACGTGTCCTCTTTTGTTTGGTTGTCAAAAGTTTGGGGATCCACTTTGCTGCCAGCTTTCTCATTTACAAGTCGTTGTGGATAATGGTGCCAACTCTCTCATGTGATATTCTCAGATATATAACAGTACTTTGGGCTGATATTCGGCCGTCCTCCATGTCATGTCATGTATGGTTTTCACATTTGCAGGCACAGAGACAGAAACAGGCCTTCCACTAGATTTCTCACTTTCAACACCAAAATGGCCAGTTTTAAAATTGACAACCCAACGTTTAACTGTTGCATATGAAGGGCCACTGTCACCCATAGTTTGTGACATTTCATCATGGATCTGTTTTGCACCTTTCTCTTGGAGAAACAGGAACTTGATTACGGTCCTATGCTTTTCCACTTTGAACTTTTCTGGAGGTGCCATCATGTTCACTTTGGACCGGAAAATGAAAGTTAAGTTAAAATCATACGTAGTTGGTTTTTGTACCATTGAATACAAACAAATTGGCCAATACACCCTGCAATTTATAGCTCGCTAGCTCGATTTTATCTGGGTAAGGCTCAATACTTATCAGCACCCCCTTGTATGCTTTCTGATAACTGTATTAACAGCGGCCTCTAGTGTCGTTTGTGCCTTGCCACAGTTTATGGGAAGCTTTTAAGACTGCAGCAACAGATGTGTATCTTCAGGGCTTGGAGATTTTCATTACTATGATTGTTTTGAAACCTGAACCTTACTCCATGCAGTAATTGCCTGAGGAGATGAGGTCTTCAGAATTATTAGAAAACAACTGTCATGAAGAAATTGGAATGCAGCTCTTTTTCTAAAATTCACACAAATCAACTTAACATCTTTTACATATTTGTAGGAGGTAGCACTTCTATTATAGATCAGCTGGTTGCTAAGTAAATATGTAAGAATAGCGCTGCTGAAGTAGCATTCTAATGTTCACTTGGAAGCACATCCCTCTGTATTCAAAGGCTCTTGTTCTCTGGAAAACCTACGTATGAATTGTTTATGGAATATGTAGGTAAGCCAATTTTCATGGAAGGTAACTATTGTTTTTTAAAGGGTAAATATATTTAATATCTGGCATCATCAACATCAGAAATTATGAGCAAATGTCAATTGTTAGTTTGAATTAGAGTAGATCCACTGCGTTATTGGAACTTACCAAAGTGTTGTTTTACACTTAAAGTTCTGTTAATTTAATGGCCAGATAAAGCATTAGGAACACATAAATCATCAGGGATACAGTTTAAAAGTAACACAGGTGTCAAAATCATTATTGATTTTGTCTTATATTATAGATGACATGTTACCTGCCAGCAATTAGTTCTAAGCTCTGCCATGTCACTGGCTCAGTGGCATTTTTTTATGTGCAGGTGCTCATCATGACCATTCTCATAGCTATGCCTCCAAGGAAATGTCAAAGAAAATGACTCTGATTCATATAACCACAGACCATTCCTGTTAGTTTTAATTTCCAGCAGGAGTAAGCTCTTTGTCAAAGTCTAATGGATCATAACAAGCCATTAAAGACCAAGTCATCCCCAAATTCTTTACATTACAACAGGAATGTTTCATAATAGTACATTGTTGCTAGGAAAGTCCAGTTTCTTCAGACTGCATCTAAATTCATAGGAACAGAGAAGCTTGAGGAGAGATGGTATATGCACTTGTTAGGGCCCAGGAGCACAGCAGCAGCCTGGGCACAGATTCAGAAGCTGAGGTTCCAGGAGTACTATCAGAGATGTCATTAGGGCCTAGTCGCACTGGGGTTAGCACATTCGTTTCCAGGACCTACACGTTCCTTGGAGCTGGTGCGCCTTTGCCAACAGGAGGTCCCACGTCACCTGTCAGAGAAATGGGGGAGTGCTAGACTTTAAACCAAAAGCTTGTCCTGTTGTGCATTCTGTGGTAGGCAGGGAAGCCTGAGAATAATATGTACTCTGGTGAAAAGGTATAATGAGAAGCCTCAGCTGAGCTTGTTACTGCATCAGAGCTTCATAACTTTACAGTGATAATAATGATTCAGGGCAGGGGGCTATGGCTATAATTAATTATGTTTAAGAGCAACTTCCCAAGCTCTGGCTGTCCATGAAAACAATGCAAAGCTCCACTCATTCCAAGGAAAAGGTAAAGGTAAAGGTTCCCCTTGACAATTTTTGTCCAGTCGTGTCCGACTTTAGGGGGCAGCGCTCATCCCGCTCTTCAAGCCATAGAGCCAGCGTTTGTCCGAAGACAATCTTTCCGTGGTCACATGGCCAGTGTGATTTAGACACGGAACGCTGTTTACCTTCCCACCGAAGTGGTCCCTATTTATCTACTCGCATTTGCATGCTTTCGAACCACTAGGTTGGTGGGAGCTGGGACAGGCAACGGGCGCTCACTCCGTCGCGTGGATTCGATCTTACGACTGCTTGGTCTTCTGACCCTGCAAGCACAGGCTTCTGTGGTTTAGCCCACAGCGCCACCACGTCCCTAACCATTCCAAGGAAACTCATTGCCATATGAATTATGGTATTATGATGGCAGACAAAACTATCAAAATTCTAATTGAATTTGACCTTCCCTTAGAGGCTGAGGACAAAAATCTGATGTCATAACAATAACAGCACTTAAATCTGCATCCCTTCCGTTCTAGAGTTTTGCATATCATTTCCCAGCAGATTCCAGATCCTATTTAATCCCCTCTTCTCTCTCTCTCTCTCTCTCTCTTTTTTTTAATGAGGTGAAGCATTTTTCTTTTTCACAAGTATTTACAGATTGAAGGCTGGGATGTAATTCACATCAAGAAATGGCTGGGTATTAAAAAAAGAGGGGGGGGCTGAGAATTGCTGAAAATGAACAGGCCCTTTAAAGTAAAGCAAGGATGCTCCCTCAAAGTCAGATTTTGATCTAGGATGAACACCTGAAAAATGTGAAGGAAGCGATTGGTCATACAGTACTTGGTACTAGCCCAGATATTGCCAGAAATGATGAAGCCTGAAAACAATAATTCCAGTTGAGAACACCGGGATTTAATTCTGAGTAAACATGCATACAAGTGTATTTCACATGTAATGGAAATGTTAAAAACCAGATCTAAGACTGCATATGCCTCTGTACTAATACCTCAGGATAGAAATTGCAGGAAAGGATACATTGACTAAACAATATAAGAGAAACTGCCTAGATGGCAGAAGGTATTGAACAACGGAACAGACCAGCTCAGGAGGGAATAAGTTTCCATTTATAGGAGGTATTTAAGCAGGGACTCTATAACTCTCTGTCCAGGGTTCTGTCACCAAGGATGAATACCTGCTCCCTGCACGAAAATGGGCAATTTCACTATGTAAAGATTATGTTTGCCTTTCCTGGCCTGTTTTAAGCCTGAAATAGCCTTTTTGCAAGCAGGCAATTATCTTATCAATTTAACAGAATTAAAGCAGACAAAAGCCATGAAATTTCACTCTATGAATGGAGGCTTTGACTGCCCTGTTCCAGAGACAGAGTCCAAGTGTGCAGTGCAGAGAATAGGGCCAAGAGAGAGAGAGAGAGATGTATGTGTGTGTTCATGCACATGCACACATGCATGATCCAGGGTGCATAAACCATTATTGTTTAAAATTAAGATAAATTATAAATTGTGCTTAGGATATTTATTTATTTTTTATGCCACTTTTCCCCCATAGAATCAAGGCAGCTCATAATAATTAAAATACAAGTAAAATTAAAAGGACAAAAATAAGGAATAAAAAAACCCTAAAAGGACATTAAAAGCACACATAAAAATTATAAACACCATGTCAAGGAGAATCTAGTTTTGATGCCTAATGCATTTAGCATCAGTGATTATGATCTGATCTTTTTTTTTTAAAGTTTTATTTTAGGGTTTAGGGTGAGGGATGGGGACTGGAGACATGGGATTAAACAGGGTCGTAGATCAACATGAACATTTTACAATATTCATTCTTATCTATTACATTTCAAAGATACAGAAATTTCCAGTGTAACTAATTTATAATACATATTCTAACTCTTTTTTTAACTTCTAATCTTTATTACATTTTAAAAAATTATAAAAATAAGTAAATATTTATCACAATATTAGCACATAACCAAAATAACTTTCTATTATCTCTTTCGCAAAACAGTAAGTCTTTAACATTTTTACTCCCTTATTTTCCACTAGACATTTATTTTCTTCGCAATCATAATAATACCCTTCTTAATTCTTATTTTACATCCATATTAACAATCTGCTTTACTTTATTTTTACTTCTGTTGAGAGCAGTTCTGCTTCTAATTTAAGCCTAAGTCACTTGGTACAGGTTTGGAGTGTTTCTTCCATTTCTCTCTGAGATAATTCTTTACTTTCCCCCATTGAGATTCGTGCTCTGTTCTACTCTTTCCTTTCAATGAATCTGTTAATTTGCCCATTAATATTAGTTCTTACAATTTTATTAAAGAATCCTGCACCAAAGGTTCCTCCTTGTCTTTCCATTGTTTCGCCACTTGAATTCTGGCTGCGCCTAATATGTATAAACAAATTTTTGCCTCTTGTTTCGATTTTAACTTTACCATATTGAACAAATAAGTTTCAGGTTTCATCTCCATTTTTATTTTTAAATCTATGGTAATTATTTTTTCTGTTTCTTTCCAAAATTCCCTAATAAATTTACAACCCCATCACTTATGATACAGTAGTTCCTTGTATTATCTTACATGTCCAACGTTTATCTATCTCATATTTCCTCACCTTTGCAAATTTCTTTGGTGTCATATACCATCTACAGTGGTGCCTCGACTTACAAACGTCCCTACTTACGACCAATTCGAGTTACGACCAGCTCCAGCTGCAAAAATTTGCTTCTACTTGGGACCGGAGCTTCCACTTACGAACAGGGAAAGGCAGGGGGAAAAGGTGGAGAATTCAAATTGCTAACTGTAGGTGGCGACAAGGCTGCTTCTTTGTAGCTCTTTCGCCCCAATGGTTAGACGAAGTGCGATCGAAGGAGGCTTGGGACTGCCAGGCTTCTGCTTCGGAGTGTGTGTGTGTGTGTGTGTGTGTGTGTGTGTGTGTGTGTGTGTGTGTGTGTGTGTGTGTGTGTGTGTGTTTGCAGCGAGGCTTCGGGCTGCCTGGTAAGTTAAGGTGCTGTTTTCTGCTTTTTAAAAGCTCTTCTGGATGCTTTTGCAGTGTGGTTTTGAATTGGGGGGGGTTATGTTTCTGTGCTGTGATGGGTCTTGGGGGGGTTTGTTTGTTTTTTGTTTTCCCCTATTTCCAATGGGTCTCGAGGGAGTTGTTTGTTTTTTTGGTTCCCCTCCATTTCCGATGGGTCTTGGGGGCTTTGGTTGCTTTTGGGGGGTCCCCTATTTTCAATGGGTCTTGGGGGATTTGGTTGCTTTTTGGGTTTTTTCCCCCTATTTCCGATGGGTTCTGCATGCTTCCCTTGCGTTTTCCTTTGTTTTCTTTGCATTTCTGACCTGCCCCCTTTGTTCTCTGTGCATTTACGATCTGCTCCGTTTGTTTTCTGTGCATTTCCAATGGGTCTGGCACACTTGACTGCTTTTCTCCCCCCCCCCCCTTCTGCCGGAAGGGATTGTCTGCTTTTCCATTGGACTTGCACTGATTTTTTTTTGTGATTTTTTTTTCTTTGGCTGGAATGGATTAATTGCATTTCAATGCATTCCTATGGGAAATGTTGCTTCGACTGACGACCATTTTTAGATGTCCATCTTCTGGAACGGATTATGGTCATGTGGAGGCACCACTGTATATAATATTTTCATATAATTTTCTTTCAAATCTGTACTTATTAATCATCGTTTAGTCGTGTCCGACTAATTGTGACCCCATGGACCAGAGCATGCCAGGCCCTCCTATCTTTCACTGCCTCCCAGAGTTGTGTCAAATTCATTCTGGTAGCTTCGATGACACTGTCCAATGATCTCGTCCTCTGTCGTCCCCTTTTCCTCTTGTCTTCACACTTTCCCAACATCAGCGTCTTTTCCAGTCTTCTCTTCTCATGAGATGGCCAAAGTATTGGAGCCTCAGCTTCAGCAGCTGTCTTTCTAGTGAGCATTCAGGGTTGATTTCCTTTTGAACTGATAGGTTTGTTCTCCTTGCAGTCCAGGGGACTCTCAAGAGCCTCCTCCAGCACCACAATTCAAAGGCATCAATTCTTTAGCGGTCGGCTTTCTTTATAGTCCAGCTCTCACTTCCATACATCACGACAGAGAAAACCACAGCTTTGAATATTCAGACTTTTGTTGGCAAGGTGATGTCTCTGTTTTTAGGATGCTGTCAAGGTTTGTCATCACTTTCCTCCCAAGAAGCAGGCGTCCTTTAATTTTGTGGCTGCTGTCTCCATCTGCAGTGATCATGGAGCCCAAGAAAGTAAAATCTGTCACTGCCTCCATATCTTCCCCTTCTATTTCCAAGGAGGTGATGGGGCCAGTGGCCATGATCTTAGTTTTTTTGATGTTGAGCTTCAGACCATTTTTTGCACTCTCCTCTTTCACCCTCATTACAAGGTTCTTTAATTCCTCCTCACTTTCTGCCATCAGAGTGGTATCATCTGCATATCGGAGGTTGTTGATATTTCTTCCGGCAATCTTAATTCCGCCTTGGGATTCCTCCAGTCCAGCCTTTCGCATGATGTATTCTGCATATAAGTTGAATAAGCAGGAGGACAATATACAGCCTTGTCGTACTCCTTTCCCAATTTTGAACTAATCAGTGTTTCCATATCCAGTTCTAACTGTTGCTTCCTGTCCCACGTATAGGTTTCTCAGGAAATAGATAAGGTGGTCAGGCACTCCCATTTCTTTAAGGACTTGCCATAGTTTGCTCTGGTCCATGCAGTCAAAGGCTTTTGCATAGTCAATGAAGCAGAAGTAGATGTTTTCTCTGGCTTTCTTTATAATCCAGTGCATGTTAGCAATTTGGTCTCTAGTTGCTCTGCCCTTCGGAATCCAGCTTGTACTTCTGGGAGTTCTCGGTCCACATACTGCTGAAGCCTACCTTGGAGGATTTTGAGCATAACCCCACTAGCGTGTGAAATGAGTGCAATTGTATGGTAGTTGGAGCATTCTTATTAATAGTTTTTGGTTATCATTCCATGCTCTAAACCAATCCTCTGTCTGAATTTTTCTACCTAATTCCTGCATCCATTTTATCATATTTTCTTTAATTACTTCCTGTTCCATATTTCTTTCCAATAATAGTTTATACAACTTTGCAATTTGATGATTTTCTTTTTCCCGTATTATCTTGTCTAGTTCTGTAGGTACTTTAACTAATCCAATTAATTTTTTATCTATTTTCATTCTTTCTCATAATACATATTCTAATTCTAAATTGATCTTAGGCTTTCAATTATCAAATATTAATTTACATTCTATTTCTAAGCCAATCATAAAATTTATGCCAACAATCTTCATGATTCATCTTTCTTGTTGAGTCTAGCCATTCTTACAGTTTATCCATCTCTGCCGTATCCAGGATTTTTGCTAATAAGTCATCTTGAGATGGATTCTCCGGGTCTTTCCATTGTTTAGCAAAAAGAATTCTTGCAACTGTCAAGATTATGATCTGATCTTGATCAGATTATCATTACTTTTCAAGAGTTCCTGTCTTTCAAACAAACCTGTTTAAAAGGAAATGTCTTTATGTGATACCAGAAGGACAAGAGGGAGGAGGCCACCCAAGGAAGAGCATTGAATACCTTTGGAGCTGCTAGAGACTGAAAGAAGGGCCTCTCCTGAAGATCCCAGAAGCCGAGAAGGCTTATGTGAGGATGTGCAGTCCCTCAGATACTCTAGTCCTGAGCTTTATGCAACTATATAGATCATAACCTCCACTTTGAATTGGGTTTATAATGAGAAGATTTTCATGGTATATATATTGTCATTTCCCAAATCTTGTCAGACAGCTGGCGTTAATAAAAGCCGTGTTAGGGCAGGACAAGGCGTTACAGTTCTAGGCCTTTTTGAGGAATGCAAAGCATGTATGATAAAAATAACACTTGTCATTTGAGGGACAAAGGGTGTTGCACTTCGCTGTCAAGATTCCTCCCAAATTTCAGACATAGATTTTCTCATGTTTAGGCTAGAGGGATGAATGGTTGATGGGAAAGACAACATATCACCATCATAATCAGGAGCATTGATCCTAGGCACAATGGGAGCCAGTGCTACTGTTAGAATTCTTAGGAAAACATATACGATTAAACATCTGCTTCGCAAGTATCCTTACATTTCACTGTGTGAATTTTCTTTGTCAAATGTAGCATTTTAAAAAAAGAATGTTCTGTTCTTCTTTTGGAAAAGAGTGAGAACTACCCCATTAGCCACATTAAATTAGATTTACAAATATCTGGCACAAAAGAATCTCAGTTTACCAAGAAGTCAGTGGGCATTGCTTCTCCTTTGTGCTAGCCTGGAATGGATAGAGATACTGTAATCCTTCTACTCTTTGAAGCCATGGGGGAGGGAGAGGGGGACAGACAACCAGGAATCATGCAGGATATTGAAAACAATAACAACAACCTATTCCCACTTTCTCCCATCTGATCCAGAGCAAGCCAGCAAGGCTTTGAAAGTGGCAAACAATCTGCTCTGCCTATCCAGTTGAGTTCCCATTAAGCTCTGATAGCATAATGTATTCAGTGTACTCAGTCAGGTACTTAGTCCTTGGAAGACATATACAGGATTGCACTTTCTATAACACAGCTGTCAGTCTAATGGTGGCAAAAATAAAGGTTTCCCCTTGACATTTTAAGTCCAGTCGTGTCCGACTCTAGAGGGCGGTGCTCATCCCATTTTCAAGCCGTAGAGCCAGCGCTTGTCCGAAGACAGTTTCCGTTGTCACGTGGCCAGCATGACTAGGGAACGCCGTTTTACCTTCCCACCGAGGTGGTAACTATTTATCTACTCGCACTTATATGCTTTCGAACTGCTAGGTTGGCAAGGAGCTGGGACAAAGCAACGGGAGCTCACTCCATCACGTGGATTCAATCTTTCGACTGCTGGTCTTCTGACCGTGCAGCACAGACTTCTGCGGTTTAGACCACTTCTTCCAAATAGCAAAGTATTATGTGATTTCCTTTTATTGAGGAAAAACATCTGGCTCTTGTCTGCAGATAAATTATTATTGTGCCACCCAACTGTGCTAATCGATATGTTGGATAACAGAAATAACCTCTTCAAGTCTGTGCATCTGTTTATGAAAGAATATGCATAATCATATTAGGGCAAAAGATTAGTATCAGTGATTCTGATCTGATCTTGATCAGATTAACATTACTTTTCAGAGTTCCTGTTTTTCAAACAAATAGGAGAATAATAAATGAAGAAATGTAGCCCATCACCAAAAACTGCACACATGTACCATATTTTTTCACCTATAGGTAAAGGTAAAGGTTCCCCTTGACAAATGTCCAGTTGTGTTCAGCAGTGCTCATCCCCATTTCCAAGCTGTATAACCAGTGTTTGTCTATAGACTGTTTCCGTGGTCATGTGGCCAGCGCAACTAGACACGGAACACCATTACCTTCCCACTGAGCTGGCACCTATTTATCTACTTGCATTTACGTGCTTTCAAACTGCTAAGTTGGCAGGAGCTGGGAGAAGTGATGGGAGCTCAGTCCATTGCATGGATTCGATCTTACGACTGCTGGTCTTCCAACCTTGCAGCACAGAGGCTTCTGCAGTTTAACCTGCAGGGCCACCACGTCCCTTTTCATGCATATGACCCCCCCAGTGTATAAGATGACTCCCAATTTTGATCCTTGCCAAAGGCAGAGGAGCAGTCAATGGACCGCCACAAGGGGCGGCCTAGCTTGGCTGCTCCTCCACCTCCTTCTCCTGCTGCTGCTGCCTGATTGGCTCCTCCAGCGCCAGTGCCAGGGTTCAACCACAGCTCATGTTGCCACTTTGTCCCCTGCCCAAAGGGAGCCCATGAGCTGTGGCCGCCATCAAATCACCTTTTATCTCTGTGTCATTCTGTCACTCTTAAAACCTACCCTCAAGTCTGCATTCCATAAAATAGGCTTTTGCTATTCCTGCACTGACAATGGGCTGGACTAGATGACCTTTAGGACCATTTCCAATTCTATTGGTCTATGTTTCCATCTTTGTTGCAACAAACAATAGATTTGAATATGTGGCTTTGTAACTTTTATTTCTCCCCTTGTCTGCAACTATTTGCATGTGGTTATTTTTCAGATCACCTTCATGGATTGCTGCCTTGTCATGGCGAAGGGGCTTGAGTAACTCAGAGAAGCTATGGGCTATGTCGTGCAGGGACACAGAAGACGGAGAGGTCATAGTGGAGAGTTCCGACTAAACGCAATCCACCTGGAGTAGGAAATGGCAATGCCACTCCAGTATCTTTGACAAGAACGCCCCATGATCAGAAACGAAAGGCTAAAGATATGACGCTGGAAGATGGACCCCTCAGGTCGAAAGGCACCCAACATGCTACTGAGGAAGAGCGGAGGATAAGTACAAGTAGCTCCAGAGCTAATGAAGTGATTGGGCCAAAGCCGAAAGGACGCTGAGTTGTGGACGTGCCTGGAAGTGAAAGGAAAGTCTAATGCTGCAAAGAAAAATACTGCATAGGAACCTGGAATGTAAGATCTATGAACGTTGGTAAGCTGGAGGTGGTCAAGCAGGAGATGGCAAGAATAAACATCGACATCCTGGGCATCAGTGAACGAAAATGGACAGGAATGGGTGAATTCAACTCAGATGATTATCATATCTACTATTGTGGGCAAGAATCCCATAAAAGGAACGGAGTAGCCCTCATAGTCAACAAAAGAGAAAAGCTGTAATGGGATATAATCTCAAAAAATGATAGAATGATGTCAATACGAATCCAAGGCAGACCTTTCGACATCACAATAATCCAAGTTTATGCACCAACCACCATTGCTGAGGAGACTGAAATTGAACAATTTTATGAAGATTTACAACACCTTCTAGAACTGACACCAAAGAAAGATGCTCTTCTCATTCTAGGGGACTAGAATGCTAAAGTAGGGAGTCAAGAGATAAAGTAGGGAGTCAAGAGATAAAAGTTTGGCCTTGGAGTTCAGAACTAAGCAGGGCAAAGGCTAATAGAGTTTTGTCAAGAGAACAAGCTGGTCATCACAAATACTCTTTTTTCCAACAACACAAGAGGCGGCTCTATACATGGAAATCACCAGATGGGCAATATTGAAATCAGATTGATTATATTCTCTGCAGCCAAAGATGGAGAAGCTCTATACAGTCAGCAAAAACAAGGCCTGGAGCTGATTGTGGCTCTGATCATCAGCTTCTCATAGCAAAATTCAAGCTTAGACTGAAGAAAGTAGGAAAAACCACTGGGCCACTCAGGTATAATCTAAACCAAATCCCTTATGAATACACAGTGGAAGTGAAGAACAGATTTAAGGAACTGGATTCGGTGGACAGAGTGCCTGAAGAACTTTGGATAGAGGCTTGTAACATTGTCCAGGAGGCAGCAACAAAAACCATCCCAAAGAAAAGGAAATGCAAGAAAGCAAAGTGGCTGTCCAACGAGGCCTGAGAAATAGCAGAGAGGAGAAGGGAAACAAAATGCAAGGGAGATAGGGAAAGTTACAGAAAATTGAATGCAGACTTCCAAAGAATAGCAAGGAGAGACAAGAGGGCCTTCTTAAATGAACAATGCAAAGAAATAGAGGAAAATAATAGAAAAGGAAAAACCAGAGATCTGTCCAGGAAAATTGGAGATATTAGAGGAACATTTTGTGCAAAGATGGACATGATCAAGGACAAAAATGGGAGGGACGTAACAGAAGCAGAAGACATCAAGAAGAGGTGGCAAGAATACACAGAGGAATTATGCCAGAAAGATTTGGATATCCCAGACAACCCAGACAATGTAGTTGCTGACCTTGAGCCAGACATCCTGGAAAGTGAAGTCAAGTGGGCCTTAGAAAGCCTGGCTAACAACAAGGCCAGTGGAGGTGATGGCATTCCAGTTGAACTTTTTAAAATCCGAAAAGATGACGTTAAGGTGCTACATTCAATATGCCAGCAAGTTTGGAAAACTCAGCAGTGGCCAGAGGACTGAAAAAGATCAGTCTACATCCCAATCCCAAAGAAGGGCAGCGCAAAAGAATGCTCCAACTACCGTACAATTGCACTCATTTCACATGCTAGCAAGGTTATGCTCAAAATTCTCCAAGGTAGGCTTCAGCAGTATGTGGACTGAGAAGTCCCAGAAGTACAAGCTGGATTCCGAAGGGGCAGAGGAACTAGAGACCAAATTGCTAACATACGCTGGATTATGGAGAAAGCCAGAGAGTTCCGGAAAAATATCTACTTCTGCTTCGTTGACTATGCAAAAGGCTTTGACTGTGTGGACCACAGCAAACTATGTCAAGTTCTTAAAGAAATGGGAGTGCCTGACCACCTTATCTATCTACTGAGAAACCTATATGTGGGAGAGGAAGCAACAGTTAGAACTGGATATGGAACAACTGATTGGTTCAAAATTGGGAAAGGAGTACAACAAAGCTGTATATTGTCTCCCTGCTTATTTAACTTATATGCAGAATACATCATACAGAAGGCTGGACTGGAGGAATCCCAAGCCGGAATTAAGATTGCCGGAAGAAATATCAACAACCTCCGATATGCAGATGACACCACTCTGATGGCAGAAAATGAGGAGGAATTAAAGAATTTGTTAATGAGGGTGAAAGAGGAGAGTGCAAAAAATGGTCTGAAACTCAACATAAAAAAAACTAAGATAATGGCCACTGGCCCCATCACCTCCTGGGAAATAGAAGCGGAAGATATGGAGGCAGTGATAGATTTTACTTTCTTGGGCTCTATGATCACTGCAGGTGGAGACAGCAGCCCCAAAATTTAAAGACATCTGCTCCTTGGAAGGAAAGCGATGACAAACGTTGACAGCATCTTAAAAAGCAGAGACATCACCTTGCCAACAAAAGTTCGAATAGTGAAAGCTATGGTTTTTCCTGTCGTGATGTATGGAAGTGAGAGCTGGACTATAAAGAAAACCGACCGCTAAAGAATTGATGCCTTTGAATTGTGGTGCTGGAGGAGGCTCTTGAGAGTCCCCTGGATTGCAAGGAGAACAAACCTATCAATTCTAAAGGAAATCAACCCTGAATGCTCACTGGAAGGACAGATCCTGAAGCTGAGGCTCCAGTACTTTGGCCATCTCATGAGAAGAGATGACTCCTTGGAAAAGACCCTGATGTTGGGAAAGTGCAAGAGGAGAAGGGGACAACCGAGGATGAGATGGCTGGACAGTGTCATCAAAGCAACCAATATGAATTTGACACAACTCCAGGAGGCAGTGGAAGACAGGAGGGCCTGGCGTGCTCTGGTCCATAGGGTCACGAAGAGTCGGACACGACTAAATGACGACGATTTTTCAGATGCTCGTGAATCTACAGTATTGCTTTTACATCAGTACAGTATGGCTGGCTATTCCCAAGGAAGTGCTGACCTCCAAGTAATACAGAGTTATTTCATGCATTATGTCCTCATAAACAGTCCATATGGGCTCAAGCACTGCCCCAAATGAAAAGATTCTTCCCCAAGAGGATTTGGGCTAAATTGATTTTAACGCCTACACTGAGAAGGCCTGCACACTAAGGAAAGAAATTCTTATCAACTCCTTGCACTTTTGCTTCTGAAGAAACCCTTCCCATTTTAAAAGCCAATTAAAGGGCTAACAAAAACCTTATGAACTGGGAGTCCTGAAGAGGAAGTAAAATCTATATACAGTAGAAAGCAGTGTAATGCTAAGCTCTGCAACCAGGACAAAGCCCAGCCCTAAATAATGGAAGCCTGCCCTGAAGAGTTAAAAAAAAAGTAAAGAAGAAAAAAGGCAAGGATCGACAAAAAACGTTGTAGTGCCTTTAAGACTGTTCTGTTTTAGTATGAGTTTTTATTTTTATCTGCATATACAGTACTTGCCAGATCTTTGTGATCGACAAGAGGAAAAACAGCCAAAAGACACAGCGCTAAACCAGGTAGTTTTGCCTCGATGGGAAGGCCACCCAAAGACGAGCTAGTAAGATCCCCATTTTAAAAATGACTCCCAAAGCGTTGAAACGATGCTGCAATTTTCATGGCTTACTCCTTGCGGTGAGAAAGTCTACTATTTTTATTGTAATTGACTCCCACAGCTGCTCTTTGGCAGTTTGGCTCCCCCTGAAAATTAGAACAGCCCCTCCTTCCTTCTCTAAATATACGGCTACCATTCGAACTCCGTTCTGCCTATTCCATTCCCACCCACTGCAATCCAGAGGTCTTGCTAATATTTAACGGAGGCCATGGCTCTGTAACTGTGCCATAGATATAGGACGTGCGGCATGGAAAGGGTTAGTTTGAGTACTACGATGGACCCGGATACTATTACCATGGTTACGACTCGCCGTTACAGTCACAGCGTGCCACGCGTAATCTGCCGCCTAGAGCGGCCCCACCTTTTTTCTTTTGGAAGGAGCAAGAGACAATAGAGTAGCAAGAGGACTTTCTACTTCCGGCCAGGCAGTTCCGGTTGGTGGTGGAGTTGCTGGAGGGAAAGTGAGGGGAAGTATCTAGGCGGAGGCCGGTGGTGCCAGTGCAGGTTTTGAAAGGGCCTCTCCTTCGCCGTCGTTTATTTTCGTGGGTTGTGGTGAAACCGCAGTAGGAAATAGCCGAGCTGAAGGTAATTGAGGGAAGAGATGCGTAAAGGGGGGGGGGGCGGTCGCCGCTACTGATGCTTCCAGCTCAGGGTATGCGGAGAAATAACGGGGGTCAGCGGCAGCGAGCGGTACGGCTCTGAGGCCTTGCCCCTAGTCCTCCGCAACCGCTTTCTTTGGTCCACGGTGACGCCTGCTTGCCTGCCTTGCCAGTTACCGTGCCAGCCCTTGTTATCTATAGAGACAGGTGCGGGGGTGGGTGCCTTGGCCTGTTTTCTGACGTAACCCCAAAGTTGGGGTCTGGGCGCAGGCCACGTATGCGGGAAGGGAGGCGCGTTTCTGTCTCTCTTCTTCCCCTCTTCCGCCGCCTCCCTCCCCCTTTTCTTTACTGCAGTCTGCCGAACAGGTTGGCATTCAACAGGTAGTGCTTTCCCCAGCACGCAGGCGCGGTGAAAGAAAGAGGCTTGCCCCGCCTCGTTAAGGGCTTGACTGCCGGGCAGCTTTTGAAAACGGGAGGAAGCTTGTAAAGGGGGGGGGGGGGAAGACACAATCCTCATACACACCCGGTTTTTATTATTTTATGAGGTCGATGGAGCAAGGTTAGATGTGCAGTTTATAGGGAGAAGGAGGAAGTTGTAGCGTTCACAGCAAAGGATTATAGATTTGCTTATTTAAATTGCCTTTCCTTGTTTTCTGCTCATTTTTTTTGTTTCATTTAGGGTTTTTTGTTGCTCTTGTTCTATTGGTGTTCAGAATGCTTAAAGCTGATGAATTTTGGTGTTTCCTGGTTATTACCTGTGGGCTATAAACAAATGTTAAAATTTATCTTATCATTTTTATTTTCTAGGAAGCCAGGTTTTGTTGTTGTTATTGATTATAGCTATATGAGACTTGTTTAGCATTATGTGGAAGATTGAATAACACTGTTTATCCGAGAAGGAAAATTATTGATGAGTATTGCTTGACATTGCTAGAATAATAAACCCTCTCTTTACTCAGTGCATGAACGTGAAAACCAGGCTTAACTCTTATGTGCTGGTCATGTATGTATTGTTGCCTCGAGAGTCAAGGATCCTGCATGTCATGGTTTCTGCAAGTGAGATGAAAAAAAGGTGACTGTCATCTTGATAAAGAATGTGCTTCAACTTCTTTTGAAATTTTTTAGATTATATTTTTTCCTACTAGTTTACACACCCAGTTTGGTGTGTATAGACATGTAAGTTTTTTCTGGCCTCATTAGTTTTCTGATTTCATACACTGTCAAAATGTTGAGGCTAGTACTTCTGTGAAGCTTAGAGTTAGTATTGCTACACACAGTTCTAAGGTGTTTGCCTCTGTCCACAGAGGTTTAGGATGTCATACGTGAGTGTCATCTGTTTATCCTGCAACAGTCATGAAGATGTGTGGGAAAGAATTGTCAAATATCATTTAACAACTGACCTTTATAACTTGAACTGCCTTAGTTGCTGTCCAATAATTCTGTACATCCAGTACACTATACTGGATTACAAGTAAAAGTGTAAAATGTGCAGTTATTTTGAGATCCACAATTTGATATCAGTTCCACTATTTCACACTAGTTGTGTGGCAGAGAAAGCATGGTCACATTACCAGAAGTGCTCAGTATTTCTGGTGTAAAACTTCCTGATGCTCAGCTAGTCCATTTGTTGTGTCAAATAATGTGTATACTGCTGTTCTTTAAAAGGCTTCAAATCCCCACTTTGCCTCTCAGGAGAGATCCCCTGGAGTGTGCTTGCGGTTGATGAAGTTATGTGCCTTGCCACCTATGCAGTCTTGGGCCATCTGCATGGTCCCAGGGAGCCACCAGAATGAAGAACTGGTAAACCACTTCTTGAGATCTACATATTTAATATCTAGAAAACCCTGAGAGGGTAGCATTACACCAGAATTGATTTGACATCATGCAGTTGTTAATTAGACATTGCCCAGAACCTTGCTGGCTACTTGGACCCAGTGTATGTGCTGTGATGTCAATTGTAGTAGGAAATTGCCCCTCTTTAACAAGTCATTCTTATGGCCCTTGTTGCACATCAGTCATGTGATTAGTGGATGATGAGGGAAACAAGTGGCAATACACTACCCTGTTTTCCCAAAAATAAGACCTAACCTGAAAATAAGCCCTAGTATGATTTTTCAGGATGCTTGTAACATAAGCCCTACCCCAAAAATAAACCCCAGTTAAGTGAAACTCCACCCTCCACCGTTGTGCAGCAACCAGAAGAAGATAACACGACTGTCTTTGAATAAATGTAGACTGTAGTACATTTTTAAAAATCCCCTGAAAATAAGCCCTAATGCATTTTTGGATCAAAAATTAATATAATACCCTGTCTTATTTTCGGGGAAACACGGTAATATCGGAATGCCAAATAACTGAACCCCCTTGAGCCCTAATGGCCCTACTAACTTCCCTGTTAACTCCCTTCTGCAATGCACCTATGGTCACATCTGGTCCTCCATACCATCCTAGGTATGATCGCCGACAACACTATGCGTGTTCCAGGAAAGTGCCGTAGTATGATTTTTCAGGATGCTTGTAATATAAGTCCTACTTCAAAAATAAGCCCCAGTTAAGTGTAACCCTGCCCTCCACCATTCTGCAGCAACCAGAAGAAGACATGATTGTATTTGAATAAATGTAGATTGTTGTACATGAAGAAAATAAAACATCTCCTGAAAATAAGACCTAATGCATTTTGGAGCAAAAATTAATATAAGATCCTGTCTTATTTTTAGGGGAACATAGTACTGCAGTTTACACATTTGTACTTAAGATGGACTAACTAGGAAACAGAATAGTGGCTGGTGTTTTTAGGAGCTGTCCACCCCTGGGTTCAAACTGCATGCTTCACTTAAAACTTAGCTTAATAAATAGTTGCCCTTCATTGATGCACTTGGTGTAGTGATAATGAATGTGTTCAGATAAATGCTCTGATTATGATCATTGGATTATGTCCTAGCTTTTTCAGAGATATGGAATAGTTCATCAGTATTCAGTTTTTTATAGAAAAGGAGATGTAAGATTTGAGGTTTTTATCCAGAAAGAGAATAAGTGTGTTATATGAACTATGTCCTTTGGCTTTAGTTTGTATTTGGCTGAATCCCGAGTTCAGAAATGACTTTGCCTGATTTGTACAGATGGGAGATGTCTGGGTTGAAACAAGTCTCCAAAATGCCAACTATATACAAAAACTGAATACTCCTGAAGATTTGTTAGAAGTTTTAACTTGAAGATGCGGAGAGTATGTCTTCAAAAGTGGGTGTATTTCTTTCCAAGCTCCCCATTTAAGGAGAGTACTGGTGACGAAGACGACAAGAAGCTGGAATTCCGCAACTGACAGTCTAATTTCTAATCCCAGTGAATGGTAGAACGCATAATGTGAAAAATGCACTGTTCTCTTTCCATCTAAACACTTCCTTTCCACAAAATCCATTGTACCTCTGCTCCTGAAATTTTACAGACTTTTAAACTAGGCATACATCTGTGCAGGTCATTATTTTCATAGAAGCTTTGGGATTAAGGACATCCCCTAAAATGTAAATGCTGTATTTATACAACACTATTCATTTGTCAGGCTTAATCCCTTGTGGGCTACTAGTGCAAATTTGATTCATTTCTACTGAGGAAAAGTGCTTAGTTTTCTCTCCCCAAGAAGCCTATTTACACTGAAGTTTATTCCTTGTTGGTAACATTGAGTCCTAGCGCTTTGATAAGGAAAACAAATCAAGTTCATATGCAAACGTCTTAGTCAGCAACAATGGATAGTTTATTACCAAGAAGCAAAGACAATTTGTTGTTAAAACAAAATAGATTCTGAAGAGAAGCAGTGAGGATTTTGAAAAAACTCTCAAGGAAATGTCAAGCATAAGATATGGACTATATGAATCAAACACTTCTATGAAATGAATTTAGGACTTTGTATGAATGAGTGTCCAGGCTTCCCAGCAGATGTTGATTTATTACTAAAATAATTGTATGTATTCTAAACGTGTGGAGCCTTGAGATAATCTTTTAGGCATCCTTGTGGCTGTATATGTTTTTGAATTAATGTGGTTTGGATTTCATTTAAGGTGGTTTGGATATCATACACATTTATCTTGCATAGATGACTCATATTTTATAACATGTATGTATAAAAGCATATAAGTATATTGTTAGTGGGCATTTGTGTTTTGTAAGAAAACATGGGTTTTGTTTATATTATAAGGAAAAATACTTGGAAGCTCCTTTAGAGAGAAAAAAAATCAAAATTTAAAGAGATGAAGCACATGGAACACAGAAATGCTTGCATATATTTATCTGATCTACCATATTTTTTCATGTATAAGACAATACTTTTGTCTAAAATCTTTAGACTAAAATTGAGGCTTGTCTTATACACAGAAGTAAGCTGAGTAGAGAACAAAAATAAGTGGCAGAGGGAAGGGATCAAAGCAATCTTGCTGTGCTTTGATCACTGCTTTCCCCATCTACTTGCTAAGTTCCATGCAGCTTAGCAAAAGGAGGGAGAAAGCAGCGGTCAAAGGGCTGCATGATCCCCTTGACTGCTGCTTTCCCCACCACATGCTAAGCCTCAAGGGGCTTAGCAAAAGGAGGAGGAAACCAGCAGTCAAAGGGCTGCACAATCTCTTTGACTGCTGTGTTCCCCCTCCTTTTGCTAAGCCCCATGTGACTGAAGGATGCCAGGACTGAGTTATTGATTGTGGACAAGAGCACGATAGGAAGGTTCAACAAGCTTGCATCAGCTGCAAAATCGTGAGTGAAGAGTCCGGCCCCATGGGGCTGGACCCTCATTATTTCCACCTATGTGGGGATATTCGTATTCATATACAAATACCCCCATCTCTAATCAGAACAGTGGTAAATTTTTGAGGATGTGCAGGGTGTGGATTTCTGGTCCTCATCCTGAAACTTCTCTCTATGTTATGGAGAAGAGTTCTTTAACTCAGAGCAAACATTTCCTTGACCTCAATCCTTCACATCAGTCCTAATTATAAGGATACCTTAAGCTGTTAGAGGCTTAGGTAGTTCAATTTCCCCTTAGCTCCCTTGTTCATATTCTACATTTGTTTGCTTGCATGATGAGCATAGTCCCTTAACGGATCTAGTTTTAAAAATATATACTGTATAGCTAAATGGTGTTCTGTGTATTCAAAGTCTTAGGGATTTGGACATAACCTTCTTCACTTACAAACTGATAAGCACAAGATGACCTAAATTTGAGGGAACTTCATTTTAGTATATAAAATAAAATCCTTGTTTTTAAAGATAAAAACATGATTTATGGTTTCTTTCATCCAATTTCTGCAGTTTCATGTAATAAATGGAGGCATGTGGCCAGAATGCATTATATTATGAGGAATTCTTATAGTAGATATTGATCAGAATTGTATGGTTTAATATGCCAGTGTAAATCACAGTGGCAAATTGTTCTTAATTCAGGAGTTGAGGTTTGTATTCCTCATCTGGTACTAGTTGCACAACTTTATGCATACAATACAACTTTTGACTTCTTAATTAGTGGCAACTTGCTACATTGATTTATGTCATTTGACTTAACAGGCATATATAAGTTGTACAATTATAGTCAAGGGTTCTGGAACTAAAGTAGAATATAAATAATAAAACTTGGCATATCTGGAAAATAATACAGTGAGCACCTAATGTTGAAAAAGACTCATAGTAATGGATATGAAAATGTTGTGATCTCAAATGCTTGTATTTGTTTAGATCAGTGATTCCTAACCTTGGATCCCCACGTGTTCTTGGACTACCACTCCCAGAAATCCTGGTTAGCACAGCTGGTGGTGAAGTTTTCTCGGAGTTTTAGTCCAATAACATTTCGGGACTCAAGGTTGGGAACCACTGGTTTAGGTGTTTGGGTTAGATCTAAAAGAAGAACATGTGCATTATGAAATGGGGGTTTGTGGCTAATTTTAAGATATCTTTTAGTTGTTCTTGTAAGAACATTTATTATTTTAATTATTTCTACTTAAGCTGTTTGAGCAATTAATTATTCCTTTGTTCAGCCTCTTTTGTTGTGAAACAACTTGAAGTAACTTTGTAGATAATCTTGTCTAACTGATGTAAGATACAGTGTAGTTGGCTATGTATGTATTTAGGAAGACACATTGAGATTTAATTGGAAGAATTTAATGCATGCTCAACTTATTTTCATTTTCAGGTATGTCAGAACACAACGACAGTTCTACAAGTGTTGATGAATTTCACCAAGCTTCAGAAGAGGTCCAGTCTGATTCTGAGGTGATTGGGTGATAAATGTAGTTGTGGTCAATTCAAAATCAACCAATCCAGTGGCAGGCTCAGACTGGAAAAACATTTTGTCGCCATCTCTTTTCTAATTTGCTTTATGTACTGTACAATAAGAACATGTATTACAAATGAAACTATGATTGGCTGACCTTTAAATTTTGATTGATTTGATTTTAATAAATAAAGTATGAGGTAAGAGAATAGAAATGATGATTTTCAAAGAAACCCCTCCAATTTTTAACCCCTCAATTTCCATTTTGGTTGCTAGGAGCACATTGTGATCATTAGTGAACTACCGTATGTTTCTGTGTATAAGATGCCTCCATGTATAAGACGCTCCCACTTTTCTAACCCAAAATTAAGAAATTTAAGTGGGGCTTAGAAGTGTTGGGGGAAAGGGATCAAAGAACTGCAGGATCACTTTGATCCCTGCTTTCTCCTGCAATTGCATGATCATTTTGATCCCTTTCCCCCTTATATAGCCATGGGATTGCTTTGATCCTTTCCCCCTACACTTGCTAAGCCCCATGGGACTTAGTAAGCAGAGGGGAAAGCAAGGATCAAAGCCATCCTGCAGTGCTTTGATCCTTGCTTTCCTTTTGCTAAGGCTTAGCAAGTGGAGGGGAAAGCAGGGATCAAAGCCCTGCAGGATCACTTTGATCCCTGCTTTCACCTCCATGTGTTTTTCTCTCCACAGCTTACTTCCATGTATAAGACAACCCTCAATTTTTAGTCTAAAGATTTTAGACAAAAGTATAATCTTATACATGGAAAAATGCGGTAGTATATCTGTGAAAGTTTTTCTTGTGTGCATCTGAGAGTAAAAAGGATGCTGGTAGTATGGAATCATGTGTGGTCAAAATATCAGGTTAGATCTGGTTTGAGTTACTATAGAATAGTTCATCAGGTTTCAGAATACTTCCTCCACCATAATCACTCTGGCTTCCGCTGTTGCTGTTCTTGAGCTGATCTGTTTGAAATGTATGCTGTGTACATGCAACACATACAGGAAAGGTAATACGTAATGCCCAGCTTGTGGACTTGTGCAAGATAAACAGCTCAGATGTCTACATCTTCATAATACAGTTGTTTGGCTGCTGGTTACTTTAAGAAAGAAATGTTTCCTGTTGTCATCACAGGTTTGAGACATGGTTGTTCTCAAGTCCAGGGAAGACCTTCAAGCTGCTGCCTTCTAAGATTCCTGGGGTTACAGTTTCCCTCTTCACTATTAGCTATGCTGGCTGAGGATAATAGGGTCTGTAGTTCAGGACAATCCCCCTAGGTGGGGATGTCTTCTCTACAGGAAACAACGCCTTTTCGAAAAGGGATCTTATCTAATTGCTGGATGATCCAGTATAATCCTGTTGAGTTGAAAAACCCATGAAATGCCAAACTGTACTACAAGGAATATTTTCCAGTGGTATCCAGAGCTCTCAATGATACACAAAGTTTCAAGCCGCACATCCCGCTATGACTTAAATTATATCACATTGCTGCTGTGTTCTGATTGTATCTTAGCATGAAGATAGAGTCTTTTTAGTTTTATCTCTGGTGTAATGGCAGGGTCTGGGTAGTACGTCCTACCAAAGCTTGTCTGCAGCTGACTATTCTGGGGGAAAAATCTTTAGAGATCTTTAAGGTTAAAGAAGACACCAGGCTTAAATAATTGTTGTAATGTGAGAAATTGAATGGCATCTAGTATTTCATTTTGCATTTCAGAAGGCAAGGTGTACACCTTCAAATAAGCAAGGATAATAGAAAACTTATTTTTAATAATCAGTCAGTTAAACTGGATCTGATTGGTTTGGAGTTGGACATTGCACTTTACATATATATTATTCAACGTGATAGCAGATTTAATGCTTCAGGCATGAATTATATTACAGTGGTGCCCCGCATAGCGATGATAATCCGTTCCGGAAAAATCGTCGCTATACGGATTCATCACTATGCGGGACAAAGAAGCCCATAGGAATTCATTAAACACGTTTAATGCGGTCCTATGGGCAAAAAACTCACCGTTCTGCGAAAATCCTCCATGCTGCCACCATTTTCGCTGCCCAGTAAGTGAGGAAAGGGCGTGAAAACACTGCGGGCAGCCATTTTATTTACCCGGTGGCCGTTTTGGAACCACCGATCAGCTGTTCTTAAAACATCACTATGCGAAAATCGGTAAGCAAAACACTTACTGATCATCGCAAAGCGATGTTTTACCATCCGAAACATCGCAATGTGATTGCAGAAAACACATTGCTATGCGGATTCGTCAAACGAAGCGCTCGTTATGCGGGGCACCATTGTATATATATTTAAAATGGGTTAGGGAACTTTTTTACCTTTTACTTGCTGTCCGCGGCCGACCCCCGGCCCTCCTGTGCTTGTCCGGGACCTGTGGCCACCATCTGGGCAGCCAATCTGGAGCTGCCACACCACTAGGAAAGCATGTCCTTGGCGAGGGGAGGCGGGTGCTGCACGTCCGGCAGGTCCACTGGCCATGAGCTCAAGTGAGGTGGGGTGGAAAGGGGCCCTCCTCGCCAACAGACTGGGCAGGTGAGCGCGGGCAAAAAGGAGAACCCCGGCCAGGGCCCCGCCAGGCAAAGAGTCCAGCTGGCCTGGTATGCAACTCTCCCCCCCCACTTTGGAGGCGAGGAGGACAGGCGGGTGCCCTGTGCAGTTCCTCACCAGGGCTTGCTTTCTCCACGACGGAACGCCCACCTACACACAGCATCGTCGGAAATAAAATGCCTGGGGGTAAAATGCCTGCTGCGACCAGCCTCATAACCCCCAGGATTTTCATTTTTACCCTATTTGGGGTTATTTATCCCTGTTCCCTGACCACTGATTTAAAACATACTGTACTGAAATTTCTTTATTTGCTTTGAATGACTGTTTATTGTTGCATGCAATGCTTTTTTGTTGCCCCATGGAGAGCGTTAAACCTTCAAAAGGTGATATAATGATAACTTTATTCTCTGGCACTACTGTCACGGAAAGACAGCCTTACTGAGGAGAAATGGATGATTGAGGAGGCTGTAGTGCATAACTAATGTTGCTGTTTTGGGCAGTCATTGAACTGGTGGGAACCAGAAACAGCGAAACTCTTTTCTAAATATGGGAACTACAGAAATGTCTATTAAACTACAGTAATCAGAAGTGGTTGTTACCACATGCTGCTAACCTTTGGTTTAAGAATGATATTAACTGATCTTTGGACTTATGTTTTTCTCCCTCACCTTTCATGCAGTTAGGGGGAGACTGGAAATTTACACTTTTGTTTTGGTAACTCTTAGTTCACGATTGGATTCCCAATGCGGCAAATATTGTTGGTTTACACTTGTTTAAGGAAGTTGAAGATACTCAGTGTGCTGTAGTGGTTAGAGAGTGGACTAGAGCTGTGGAGAATAGGGTTTGAACCCCATGTGGCAATGGAAACTCATTGGGGAAGTGGAACTGGTAAAACTACTCCTTAAAGATCTTAGTTACTTTGAAAGCCCTATTAGAATTGCTATCAGTTGTTTCCAAGTTGATGGCACACAACACAGTCTAGGATTGTCTGAATCCTGAAATCAGTTACAGTGGTGCCCCGCTAGATGATGTTAATTTGTTCCATTGAAATTGCTATTTAGCGAAAACATCGTCTAGCGAAAAGCCTTTCCCCATTGGAATGCATTGAAACCCATTTAATGCGTTCCAATGGGGAAAATACCTTGTCATTCTGCCAAAATCACCCCTAGGGAAGCCATTTTGCAAACCGCTGATCAACTGTTCTAAATCACTGTCTTGTGAAAAACGGGCCTGAAAACACCCATTTTGCGAAGATCGCCCCTAGGGAAGCCATTTTGTGAGCCACTGATCAGCTGTTCTAAATCATTGTCTTGCGAAAAAAATGGTCCGCGAAGCATGGACCAAATTGCTGTCTAGCGAAATTCCCCCTTAGGAATCACTGTTTTGCGAAGCAAAATGGCGGTTGCAAAATATCATGCAGATTCGTCATTCTGAGGGGTAATCGTTTTGCGAGGTACCACTGTATCTGCTTAACATGCTCCTTATATATCACCTCTTGGTGCTGAAAGCATGCTGTGAGCAATTTACAATATATAGGCTACACATTGCCCCCCATCCCAGTGAGCTTACTCAGTTTACCAACCTTGGAAGGATGGAGGTCTGAGTCAAGCTTGGGTCCATCAGGATTGAACTGAAGTTGTGAGCAGAATTTTGACTGCTGTACTGAAGTTCAACGACTGTGCCATAAGGCTTCTCTACTATCTGTTTTTTAAAACATGGTCTCACAAACTATGGTTTGAATCAGCTTGTTATAGTAAAAAATAGTTAAGACAAGTGCACAGCTGTCTGTTTAGATGTAACTAAGCAGTGATTAGTAAAAAAACAAACAAATCAAATAGCTCATGGTTGTGACAGTGGAAGTGGAATGAGAGGTACATGAGCTCTGCACTCTGACAGGGTTGTCATAATACCAGTTGGACCATTGTTGTGTGCAAATGCAACCAATGGCTGGATTCTTGATAAAGAATGATGGTCAATTATGGCTACTGTATGAGGACGCTATTATTTATTGCTCTGAGTCTCCACCTAGGCTCAGGCACAGTCTGCTGCTCTTGGCTGTTTTATATTTGTGGAAGCTTAAACAGTAAGGGAGGGTAAAGCGAGTAACTTTACACTGAATTTCCTCTTAATTGAAAAATTGAGTGAAAGTCAAGTCTCTTTGTCAAGTTAAGCCGGTTTATATCATAATTAGAGCACTTCGTATAACATGCAGCCCAATCTTCTTTATCTTTACTGGGAAGTAAGTATTTCTGAATTCACTGTAACTTATTCTCAAGTAAACATGCATAGGATTGCGGTTAACATGGAGATAAAGCAAATTTTGTTTTATATCTGTTTCTAGAAGATATAATGGAAAGTGAAATGTTGTAATAATTCAGATGGTATGCCTTTCAGTTTCAATTCCTAGCTTCAGTGCCTGCATTGTGACTCATGAAATGTCTCAAGTGTCTGAAGACCTCTTTTGTTCCTGTTCTTGGAACAACATCTGTGTGAGACATAGGTAACAGACAGTGTTTCTCAAACTCCCTTGGCTTTAGTTTGGCTATCCATGAGATTTATGTAGTGTACATGCACACATCTGATCTCAAAAATATAAAAAATATGGAAATGGCGCTGTGGGCTAAACCGCAGAAGCCTGTGCTGCAGGGTCAGAAGATCCGGCAGTCGTAAGATCGAATCCACGCAACGGAATGAGCACCCGTCGCCTGTCCCAGCTCCCGCCAACCTAGCGGTTCGAAAGCATGCAAATGCGAGTAGATAAATAGGGACCACCTCGGTGGGAAGGTAAACAGCGTTCCGTGTCTAAATCACACTGGCCATGTGACCACAGAAAGATTGTCTTCGGACAAAACGCTGGCTCTATGGCTTGAAGAGCGGGATGAACGCCGCCCCCTAGAGTCGGACACGACTGGACAAAAATTGTCAAGGGGAACCTTTACCTTTACCTTTTATATTTAGTAAATGTGCTTTGTTGTTGTTGTTTAGTCATTAAGTCGTGTCTGACTCTTCGTGACCCCATGGACCAGAGCACACCAGGCCCTGCTGTGTTCCACTGCCTCTTGGAGTTGGGTCAAATTCATGTTGGTAGCTTCAATGACACTGTCCAACCATCTTGTCCTCTATTGTCCCCTTGTCGTCTTGCCTTCACATTTTCCCAACATCAGGGTCTTTTCCAGGGAGTCTTCTCATGAGATGGCCAAAGTATTGGAGCCTCAGCTTCAGGAGCTGTCCTCCAGTGAGCATTCAGGATTGATTTCTTTCAAATGGATAAGTTTGTTCTCTTTGCAGTCCAGGGGACTCTCAAGAGTCTCCTCCAGCACCAGCTTTATTGTGGGTTAATGCTATTCCGATGTTTCTTTTTTGCAAATACCCTATCAAAAGTCTGTTCTTCAGTCCTTGGAAATCAAATACCATGCTTTCTGTCACAGGCATTCTATGCCTTTTTTTTCTCAGTTAAAGGACAATTTGTATGCTTTGTTTCTGTAATCTTTGTTGTGTTCTTTTGGTCTGCCGATTTGAACAAATTAGGACAGTAGTGCCATATACAGTAATGTACTGTATGGAAAATAAACATGATTTTATGTTTATGTAGTAAATTATAATGTAGACAGATGCACTTCTATACAGTGGTGCCCCGTATAGCGAGGTTAATCCGTTCCGGATTAACCCTCGCTATACGGAATCATCGCTAAATGGGTAGGGGAAAGGTATTGGAACGCACTAAACTTCGTTTAATGCGTTCCAATACCTTTGTTACTTACCCGTTCAGCGAGGATTCCAGGTGCCGGCAGCCATTTTCGCGCCTTCGCTAAGCGAGGGCAGGGCGCAAAAACAGCTGCCGGCAGCCATTTCCGGGCTTCCGGCGGCCATTTTGGAACCGCCGATCAGCTGTTCGGCGGCTCCAAAATGGCCGCCGCAATACCGATCTTCGCAATGCGGGTTTTCCCCATTGCGAAGATCGGGTATGTTTCTGTATAGCGATCCCGAAAAAGGGATCGCTATACGGAAACATCGCTATACGGTGCACTCGTTAAGCGAGGCACCACTGTATTCTATTCTATACTCTATACTTCTATATTCTATAATGCATGTAGCTTTCACTTTTTTGCCCTACTAGTAAGCTATGTGGATCAAAATTATCTTTCTTAGTTTTGGGAGTTACGATTTTCAGAAATGTTCACAGTGAAATATGAATACAATTGTTAATATGTTAACTGATAATCTTATAATTAACCTTAAACGTATTATCTAATTCCACTAGTTCTAGATGCTTATCTTTGTGATTCAGTGAAAGCCTAAAGCAGTGGTTCTTAACCTTTGTTACTCGGATGCTTTTGAACTGCAACTCCCAGAAACCCCAGTCAGGACAGTTGGTGGTGAAGGCTTCTGGGAGTTGCAGTCCAAAACTCCTGAATAACCCAAGGTTAAGAACCAGTGGTCTAAAGCAGTGGTCCCCAACCTTGCGCCTCCGGATGTTCTTGGACTTCAACTCCCAGAAATCATGGCCAGCAGAGGTGGTGGTGAAGACTTCTGGGAGTTGTAGTTGAAGAACATCTTGAGGCCCAAGGTTGGGGACCACTGGTCTAAAGGATGTTTATTATCTACATGGAACTGCTGGGAGAGGTCATCAGGAGGTTTGGGCTGAAGAGTCAGCAATATGCTGACAACACTCAGCTCTACCCCTCGTTTTCCACCAATCCAGGTGAGGCAGTTTCTGAGCTGAACTCATGTCTGGACCTGATAATTGACTGGAGCTTAAGCTCAATCCAGACAAGACGGAAGTGCTTTTAGTGGGTGCTTCGCCGGACAGGCTGGAGGGCCATTTCCTTGCCCTGTATGGGGTTGCACTCCCCCTAAGGGACAGGGTCCTCAGCCTGGGGGTTCTCCTGGACCCCAGTCTAACTCTGGAAGCCCAGGTGGACTCATTGGCCAGGGGCACCTTCCTTCAGCTGTGGAAATTATATAAGCTATGGCCCTACCTGGACGAGCAGAGTCTCGTGACAGTTACATATGGACTGGTAACATCTCGTATAGATTACTGCAATGCACTCTACGTGGGGCTGCCTTTGAAGGCTGTCCGATTACCGCAACTGGTCCAGAATCGAGCTGTGTGGCTGGTGAGTGGTGGGGCCGCTAGGGTACACATCAAGCTGATTCTCTTTAAACTACATTGGCTACCAGTTACTGCCCAGGCCCAATTCAAGTGCTTGCTTTGACATATAAAGCCTTAAACAGCTTGGGCCCTGGATAACTGAATGACCGCCTCCTTCCATATGAACCTACCCGGCAGTTAATATCTAGCCAGGGGGCCCTTTTGAAAGAGCCATCCCTCGAGATAAGAGGGATGGCTTGTAAACAAAGGGCCTTTTCGTTGGCTGCCCCCAGATTATGGAACACCATCCCAACTGAGATTCGTCTGGTGCCGATGCTGATGTCATTTCGGTGCCAGGTCAAAACCTTCCTGTTCCAGAAAGCTTTTAATTGAAATAATATCAGCTGTGGGTCCTGATGGTGATTTTTAGAGTATATATTTTAATTGTATTTTTATTTTATCTTTTTTACTGTAGTTAAATTCTTGAAAGCCACCCACAGAACTTTGGGTAGTGTGGGCGGCATATAAGTTAAATAAATAAATATTATGGTCCACAACTGTAGTAAATATGATTTATTATCAAAGAATGTCTCTAAGATGCATGATAGAAAATAATTATAGGCCTTTTAGAAAAGAAATTGTCAGCAACAGTACAGATGTGTGTATGATGGCAGTGAAGTAGCAAATCCTAAGGGACTAAAGAGGGATTTCATTCCAGTTATCCCATAGTCTTTAAAGTACCAATTGATGTATATGAAATAGAGGACTATGACTGGATACCTTCCAAGGAGGCTTTGATTCTGTCATCCTTATTGTTAACATAACATAGAAGATCAAACTGAAACATTGACTAGTATTTATGTGTTGGAGTAAATGCTTTCAATCTGGAAACAGCGTTGAAATATCTTTTTTTTAAGTATTCAGCATTAAACCAATTTGGTGAATGTTTGATTCGTTTCTCATCAAGTTTCCTGTGAACAAGTACCATTTTTAGTAACAGGCCCTCGCATTAGATTGCATTTTGAAGTACAATGCTTTTTACTATACTTACAGCAGAAAAGGTGAAAAGCTAATACAGTGGTGCCTCGCATAACGAGTGCACCGTTTAATGACGAATCCACATAGCAATCTATTTTTTGCAATCGCTAATGCGATTGCATTGCGATGATTGGTAAGCGTTTCGCTTACCGATCTTCGCATTGCGATGTTTTTAGAACAGCTGATCGGCAGATCCAAAATGCCCGCCGGGTGCCCAACATGGCCGCCGCCGCAAGCATTTTCGCGCCGTTTCCTCGCTTACCGAGGCGGCGAAAATGGCGGCGCTATGGAGGATCTTCGCTGAACGGTGAGTTTGGGCCCCATAGGGTTTTTAGTTCCGTTAGCGATGTTTCCGGATAGCGTTGATTAATCTGGAACGGATTAACGTCCCTATGCGGGGCACCACTGTAGTTAAAAAACCCCTCTGTAGTTGCAATGCTTTAGAAAATACCTTGCATCCACATTGTAAACATGTTTTGTTACAACTGTGAGGTAGCAATAAACTTGTTCCTGTGAACTGTCCAAACTGAAGGAGTTCATTCGAAATACGGCCACTGTACTGCAATTTTTGAAGTGATAGATATGTTAGTCTGTGCAAGCATATCAAACTGTGATGAGGTAGAAGTTCAGAAGGGTTGCCACATGAGGGCACTCTGACATTGTAGTTTTTACTTTTTATTCCTGTCAGTTTTATGGCATGGCATTTATTGTGTTACATTGTTATTTTACTTTTGTATGTTGTCCAGCCTGGAACTAGGTTATAAGTCTGTCTTAACAAAATTTATGTGAAATATGAATATTAATATAAATGATAAAAAGCCCGTTTTAAGGACAATCCTAGATTAAGCTGTTCAAAATGAAGTTTGAAAGAACCCTCCATTAATGTGTGGCATATAAATCAAATGCTTTCATAAATATTTCTATGGACAGTACTTCTGAGCTAAATACTCTGTGTGTGTGTGTGTGTTTAACATATGCAGCCTTGCCATTAGTGACTTGTTAGAGCAAGTAGCATTTTCTGAATGGATAGTTTGATAGACAACCTGCTGAAATCCAAACACATTTACTTTCTGTGACAGGAAGGCTAGCCTTCCCCACCCTCTGCTTTAGCTGGAAGGTTGAACAAATACAGTTTTCAACCAGCTAAATTTTATCATGCCTTAGTCCATGTTAGCCACAAAGTGAATTCAGAACATGATTGTGACTAATGCCATTAAAATGGAAGAAACATATGTGTTTATGTAGCATATTCAGCTACACATTGTCTCCTTCTCTTATCATTCTCCTTTATAACTAGATAACTTACATTTTTAAAGGAAAGTTGAATACTCTTAAAACTCAGTGAGTTGGACACATAGTTTGGAATGCATAGCAAAGTTGATGACTGCCAGTGGTAGAAATATGTCTTCCATAGTAGAGCCAATGTGGACTTCTCATCCCTACATCCTGTTATATTCCATCTATTTTATGTGGGGGCGCGCGTCAAGGAATACTGATGAATTTGGTGGGTATTTGACACAGGAAACTAAGGAAGTCTGGGGTGTTTCCATAATTGAGGTGAAGACACTTTCCGGGAATGAAGTTCCTGCTGAAGAGGGATCCCTCTTCTCATCTTGCAGAATACTGTGCACCACACCCCATTCCATTCAGCATTGTTTGCTGAGTGTCTGTGTAGCATGGGAAAGGTGCAATGGGAAGGAGGAGGGGGGGAATTTCCCTTTACCCTATTAAAATATGTAATTTTTGGATCCTACTCAGAAGTGTTAAGATGATAATGCATTTCAATCCGTAGATGCTGCTGCTGCACTGTTTGTCTTCATCTGTGTTTCAAAGGAAAGAGATAATAGTTTGATTTGGTAGATAAAAAAGAAAAGTGAAGTTCAGACAGGGAACATGTGTAGAGCTTTAGGAGCCAGTAGATTGGAGTGGATAATCTCTAGGGGTCTGGAAGCCACACATGCTCACCCTTGGACCTTAGGGTGCTGCACCCATTCCCATGACCCTCACCCTGCTATCTTTTCTTATAAGTTCCCTTGTGCCCCCTAGTGGCATAAATGGGGAATTGTGGTGGGCAAAGGTGCTGGAAACACCTCAGAAAATTTCAAAATTGACTCACATTTCTCTTAGAGTGCACAAAAGAACTTTTAAAGTATCCCATTTAAAACAAATGGGACAGTATAGATGTGCTAGAAGCTGAATTTCAATTTCTTGGAAGCTATATGTAACCGGTAGACTGTGTATTACCTCCCCCTGAAGTAGACTGTTAGCAGTATTATATTATGAAGAAAAACTTTTGTTAGTATATCCTGGGACAGGAGAAGTAACTGGTCTGGAAAGCAATATAATTTATGATAATCTTCAAGTTGCAGTTTACTGTAATCAGGCAAAAATGAGCCAACAACTGTGCTTTTGTTTGGAACACTGGTCATGCTAAACCAGTGGTTCTAAACCTTGAATAACCCAGGTGTTCCTGGATTTCAAATCCCAGAGGCCTTCACCATCTGCTGTGTTGCTTCGGGTTTCTGGGAGTTGCAGTCCAAGAATACTTGGATTACTTAAGGTTGAGAACCCTGTACTAAACAGTGAATTCGATGGTACTGTACCTTGATTTAAGCAGATTCAGATTGTGTCATGTGAACTGGTTTATAAGATTCTTCCATAAGCCAGTAAACCAAAGAAGGCAGAGATAGTAAAAGCGCTCATGGGGCATATGCAGATTTTGTGAAAATGAGCCAAATGTTGTAGTACATTCCTTTCATATTGGTTTGAAACTATGTGCCTTAGGCTTGTAATCTATAGTCTGTAACTTATAAAAACAGATACCATGGTTACATGAGTATGACTCATGTAATCAACAGGTGTTAAATGAAATAGGAAATGATTTGCCAATAAACTAATAATGGAATGATTTGATGTACAGTATCAAAATTGTATATCTGTTCAGATAAGCAGCAGTATTTAACCCATTGTAAGACTTCTAAGTCTTACATGATGTAAGAGAAAAACAGGAGTTGCATTTTGCCCCTCTGTACACTTTAGTGAGATACTGGGCATGCTTTAATTCTGTCTGGCTCCATGTCAGTCTATTGCTTGAATTATCTGATCTCTTATCTGCCTTGCAGGCATTACTTTTTGATGTTGTATAGTAAGTGACAAATTATTGTACAGAGTATAGTTGCTTTTGTGCTGAGATCTTAAGCTCATGAGATGAATCCATTTGGGGAGAAAGGCGGGGTAAAAATATTTTAAATAAATAAACAAACATGATATGCTATACACCAAAGTAAAGATATTTGCTATGCCACATGGCCATACTAATTTCCAGGAATACGTTCTATATGGTGGCTATGAAGAGCTGTGCAGGTTAGCCATTACTTTCAACATTGTTGCATTGAAATTCTTTTTATCCCTAGCCAAGACAGCCGGCAAAGAGAAGTCATGGGAATTACAGTATAAACAACATTTAGATGACCATGGTGCTATTTAGTATTAAGGTGCTGTAGCCCGTTCTCCTGAAAGAAGACTACATCATATACTGAATGGGTTGCTAGAAGACTTAATAGTTTTTCAGAAAATTGTGTTCTGAGGAGCTAAAGATATAATTATTTCTGAAAAATAAACATTAATAATGTTTGCAATGTTTGACATCTTTCTTCATATTGCAGGAGACTTCAATGGCTCAGGAATCTCCCAAAAATTCAGCAGCAGAGATCTCTGTCACAACCAATGGAGAACTTGAAGATACACAAGAACGCAACTTTAATAGGGTAGGAATGCCTAGTCTTCATTAAATCCTGAAGTTGCTTGCTGGTAACCCAATTAAATTAATGAAGAAGTAACCAAGTTATGGGAAAAATGTACTGCCTATACTCCTGTCTAACCTTCTGGTACTCAAAAGAAGCTTGGTTCCTGGCAAGAGATAAACATGAAAATAACTTCATAATAGTAATAAGATCTATTAACATTAAGCGGGGATTGGGAGGTTGAAAGACTTAAAAATTTCCATTAATTGCTATTGAGAGTCTTATTCTTACCACTTTTTGTTAAATTAAACAAATATGTAATTTGTTCTGATTATGGGGAATAAGTCATGTTAAATGTCCAAAGTTAGGAATAAATCTCCCAGACAAATATGAAGTGAAGCCAAACTAGCTGGAATTAGAGATGGGGACAAATCCCCATTTTGGCGATTCATCCTGATTCATAATCCGCCAAAGAGGATGAAGCTCTCTCCATGAACTGATGAAGCACAAACCTGTTTGACTACAGCATAGTTTATATTCTTACATTTCTTGTTAAATCTTGAGCTGCTTTTATTTTTAGCTTTTAACAACATATATAATGCTGCCTGACCATGTAGTTAAATGAGGTGATGTGGGTAACTGAGGTGTCCCAGTTGCACATGTATTTAAGATGGAGATTATTATTGTAAAATACAGTTGTGCACCTGCTTGTTGCTGTTCCTCTCATACTAGAAATTAAACATGATTGTGGCTGTTCTGATTTGCGTGCAGCATCTTTAAGCAGTTATATTTTGTTGAAGCCAAACCAATCCCCCAGGTTCTTGAGCCAATAAGTTCTTTGCGTTCATGGACATATTTTATTTTCTATTGATTAATCAGTAATAGCAATATTTATTTTGTGTTTCTCATTAAATGAAAGAAGTATTCTAGCTTTCTGCATTTTATGTGTTTTATTATTTTTCTTACCTTATTCTTTGTTGATCACCATTTCAGTCCAGGCAATGAAACACTATTTCTAATGTGTCCCCTCCCCCTTGGTAGTTGTATTAAAATCCTTAATCCCATGCCATGCAGTCAAATTGAGAATACAGTACTAGCCTGTCTACTGTGTATTCTCAAAGGGTATGCTCAAAGTTTTTCTTGCATATTGCATTCTTTATCTTAAAGAAATTGCTCCATGCTATCTCTTTTTATTCCCCTTACATTTTTCAGCCAAATTCAGTGATACATACTTATATTTGTCAACATACTTTGCACTTTATTTGGATCTTTTATCTTGAAGTTTGGGCTGCTTTCTTTTAACTGATTATCATGAACTTGGTTTTCTCATCATTCAGTTTTAGATAGGCATCATTGACTTAGTTTTTTTCATACTGTATGAATGTTTCCATCAGTTTGCTGTGTTGGACTTTGACAAATGTTTTCTTGTAGTTAAGAAGGCAAGCATACAGATACACAATCTCTCCCCAAGTATACAGTATATGGACATGGTTTCAGATTTTCTTGTAAATCCAAAATACTTGTTTCCCTTTTTGCACTTCTTGTAAATTCTTACAGAAAACCATAAGTAATTGACTCATAAAGCTTTTTGGTCTATAATCGCTACAAGCTTTGGCATCTTCCTTTTGAATAATGTACTATGTCAGTCTTGGTTAAATTACATTAGTGATGTCTGTTCTACACATGAATGAGAAAAACAAAAATATTGTGGCAGCTTTAAAACACATTTACTTCAGTGTGGCCTTTTGTAGATTGCAAACCACTTCCGACTGTTTTTCAGAGGGCTTTTTCTTAATATGGGAGGTAATTTTCTGTTTCTTGTGGTGAAGAAGGAACAAGGAATTTCTTCTGGGAGGAGGTGATAAAGGGTTTTCTCATTTCTTTCTTCTAACCAAAAAAGTTTGCCAGCAGTTCAAACAGCAGGCGAGCTGCACTGAGCTGTTCCTGAGTTCTGTACATCACTAGGAAAGCTGTTTTATGTTCCCAACATTGCCCCTGCGAATGATGCTATAATGATGCATCATCTTTCCCATTGGGCCATTGCATGGGCTGTTGCAGTGCCACCAGGTTCTTGATAACAGCTCTGCTTTTACTTGAGGCAGTAGCAGAGTTTTAGGTTAAAGGAAATAATCAGGGGAACATTCTGGATTTTTTTTTCATATAAAAATAAGCCCCTTCCCCTCAAAATTAATAATACTTTTCCTTGTGTCATAAGACAAGTATCTACACTTTGGTTCAGCTTCACAGTTGTAGTGAACTCATAGGCATTTGGTAGCTTACCACTCTAACTGATCTCATCTGAAATGGAAATATGCAGTGGTAGAGCATGTGGTTCATAGGCAACAGTTCTGAGGTTCAGTCTCTGCCATCCTCAGTTAAAGATAACAAAGCTGGGGGGAAACATGTGCCTGAGTCATTTGGAGGGCTATTAAAGTAAATCTTATTGTGCTAATGAGAAATGACTCACTGGATCTGCATTTTCACATGGGTTTTGAAAAAGTGTAGTTCATAATACCTGTGGTAATGTGTCAGAGCATGTGTGGTAATTTTGACCCTTTCCTCTCCAACTATGATCCTGTTGAAAATTACTCCTCCAAAGTACTATTACATTAGTGTCAGTAGCAGCTCTCACTGGTGTTAGTGAAATAATTATTATCCCTCCGCATTGCTGTTGTTCACGTTTTTAAGAGTATGTTACACACACAAAAATCTGGCTCATCGTGGATCAGACTAATCACCTTAGGCTATGTATCAAATACTTATAATATATTTATGCAAATTATAGTGAATTCACAGATAAACTATAATATATAGAGTTGACCTTATGCAATACAAAATAAACTGCAAAAGCCATTTAGAGTGTGGCCTATGGTAGTTGGAAACAAATGAGTATAATTCCATTCATTAAATATGATCAGATTTTTGCCTTAAACTTATCCAAATCACAGGCTGAAAGATTTCCTGAAATACCACTCTCCTTATATGTTTTGAAAAGTAATTGTTCTCTACAAACTCTTGCGAGTTTCTTACTATTTTTTGACACTTATAATATAACATCATGTATGTGGTAAAGGCTCATCAGATGAAGTTACTTAATTATATTGAAAGTCTCTTTAGCAGTATAGATGAAACATTAATAATTCATTCTAATAACGTTTTGGATTTTCATCCCATTATCAAGATGGAAGACACCAGGTTTTGAGATTAATTTTAAGAAATCATGAGCAGATGTATCTATTGTATTAGCTACAATAATACTGTTGTAAAATATAGTTCTCATGCAAAAGATCTGTACATAGATGGTGTATGTTTGAGGGGTTTTTTTTAGTGATAATGGCATTTCTCACTGACAATGCTACTCCTTAGCACAGGAAAATCAGCAAGGACCCTTGCACATATAGCCAAGCAAAGTTACTGCCTTGTGCAGTATGAATAGGGTCAGACAAAAGGAAAAGTACTTTTGCTTACATCCATCCTGTAAGACAGGCCTCACTGTAAATGTATAAAAACATTTCACACAGTTGATTGTAACTGCCTGCTTGTGCAATTGAAATGAAGCACTGCAATGTGATAGACATTTGCTTGTTCACTTACTGTTTTGCACTTGGTATTGCTCATTAATTTTCTTGCAAGCCTCATTTTTAAGGCAAAGAATCATGTCTCATCACCCAGTCACCAGGGAGCTCTGCTCTCAAGTGTACTTGCACATGGGTAGGTCCTGTTTGACACCTGGTGCTCTGTTGTGTAGTCAGTGGTGTGTCTCCCAGGTGATCAGTAGATTGTGTTGCCCAGTTAAATGTTTTGAATTGAAGCTGGTACACAGTTAGACTTGGTAATTCTTCATTATACTTTATTAGACTTTATACTTTATTAGACTATGTATTAGCAATTTAGTATGTCCTTTCCTATTTAGATCTTAGTGTTGTCACAGTGAACCATATTGTGGGATTGGAGAGATATTCTAAGGATGCAAATGTGGAAGAAAAGTGATATATGGAAAGTGAGTGGAGAGTCTGGTTTGAATAAACAACATGTTCTAGCTCAGGATAATGTTCTACTTCTGGTAGGGTTTGAACCCAGATATCTGCTACTTGAGAAATACTGTACATGTGTTGCAAAAAGGTTTTGCAAATTACCCGTATTTTTTGCTCCATAAGACGCTCCGGATCTTAAGACGCACATAATTTTTAGAGGGGTTAAACAGGGAAAATATATTCTGAACCAAATAGTGTAATAAAATATTTAATACACTATAACAGAATAACATTTGAACCATGTAAAGTGAACAGCAGTCAACAGTGGCATTAAGAACCGTTACCACTGTCATTAACAAATGGAGAGACTTAAAGCTTTGTGTACTCATGTACCATAAATTTAATTCAAGTACATATAGACCATTATCAGCCAGTGATAAGACCTATACCACGCTACCTATATTTTATATTTCCTTTCAGCCACCTCCTCCCCATGCTTATAGAAATGACAGATGAGATTGTTGTGCAACTCTGCCCATCTACAGCTCAATCCTATATTAAATTAGAAATGGTTTGTCTGATTGGGCACTGCATTGAGAGGTCCCTTTTAGTTGTGTGGAGGATAAATAGTGGAATTAAACTATTTAACAGCTGGTTTTCCTTATTTACTTTAGGTTATGCAAAAGAACAGCAACACAAAGCTTAACCTGATCCCATTCACCAGCAGTAGCACATGCTCAGCATAAGACCAAATCTCCATTTTCTGACATAATTGAACGTTTATAGCATGCAAGGCACAACACACAAAGCCAGGAACAATGTTCTTGACCAGCCAAAAAAACTGAATACAAACTATAGTAACTGAAATCAGGAAGCAGGTACTGTAATCCAGTTAGAAGTCACGAGGCACAGTTAGTTTCCTTGCTGCAACACCCTTTGGAAATACATTCTCTATTAGATACCCAGAGCTAGTTGAAAAGTTTGCCAGTTGAATCCAAATTTCCCATAGAAATACATTGAAAAAGGTCAGAAACTTTAAAAAACCTAAAAGAAATTCACTTACCAGGTACTGTAGACTGAGCCTGGCTCTTCACAGTGCCTTGGTAGACCCCAGAACAGCCAAAAAAGAGCCCCAAACAGCTAAATGCCAGCAGGCAGCCTGCAGACGGCACCCATTTTGTGCTCTTCTCAGTTCCTGCCCTTTCCCCACCTAACAGCTGATCAGCCTCTTCCCAGGCAAGCAGGTTTCAACTCAAACGGAGCACCTTTTAATCCAAAAAGGGTTTAACTCAAAACAAGAAGCTTTTAAAGAAAAACAAGCAGCTCTCTAACTGCTGGGACTAGCAAGGAAGCAGACAAGCAGCCTCTTCACTAACTGAAACTTTCGATTTCCCCGCCTTCCCCACATATTAGGTATGCTAATATATGTGCACTGGAGGATTGTGGGAGGAACATCTAGCCCCTGATGGGGGTCCTGTGGGGCACCCCAAAACACTGAGGAGCTCTCCTGGCCTCTTTCAGCACTGGGGCTGTGCAACCCTGTTCTGATCAAGAGGTGCAGCCAAGCGGTCACCATGCCTTTTGAGGGCAGGGCACACAAAGGGCCAGGAGGCTTAGGGGCCATTCAAACTCAGACCTGGCAGGGAAGATACAGTACCATTCTTGTAAGAGTGGTTTTCCCAGGGTAAGGCTCATCTATTGCACTTCAGATGAGCTAACCCCTGTGATTTCCCCAAATGTGGGAAAATCAACTGCCTAAATGGGGGACTGTGTTTCTGGTTTCCCCTGGTTTTTATAGTATCACTCCTTCCCCTTTGGTCATTGGCTGTTTGCATTGCTTGCTGCCACAGGCCTGTTTGCCTTGCAGGTTTTCCAGTTGAGCTGCAGGGAGCAGATCTTGGAAAGCCAGCAGTGCAGAATGCTGAGGTCTGAGCAGCAAGCAGTCTCTGCTGCCAGTTCAGAGGCCTCCTGGCATGGCAGTGGGATGCTTTTGGGTGGTGGTGGCTGAACCCTGGGTTATTGCATTCACTCCATAAGACGCATGTACTTTCCCTCCCACCTTTTTGGAGAGAAAAAGTGTGTCTTATGGAGCAAAAAATACGGTAAGTAAATTCCTAGAACAGTAGATGGCATTTAAGAAGGGTGCCATTTTCAGTAGTATCACATTTTCCAGTAGAAACATTGGAAGCTGTCTTATACTGACTCAAGCCATTGGTCCATCTAGCATAGTTTTTCAACTTTCCAGGCAGGCAAAAAGCTGTGCCTTCTGCATGTGAGGCATTTGCTGTACCATTTGCCGTCCCTTCTCAGTGTGTAGAAGACTAAAATCAGCAAATAATGTGGCACTGACTATAAAGTTGCTATAAAATTAGTGGCAATTTGAGACAGATATTATCCAACAGTGAGTTTTCTTACAAGTTTTGTGAATTGTCAACTCTTTAATTCAAATCAATACCGTATATGCCGGCGTACAAAACGACATTTTGGCCCTGAAAAACATGCCTCCAAGTGGGGGGGGGGTCGTCTTGTACACCGGGTTCACTTCAACCCCAACAGCCCAGAGCGGCTATATCCGCGCGCCTCTGACAGCGTGAAGCCGAATCGTGTCTCCGAGCGCCCCTCCAGCGGCTGACTCCGAACGCCAGGGCACTACATTCCTCTGTTCGGCAGCTCCAGTCTAGGAGGGAGCTCCCCCGAGTCAAAGCCCAGGCACAGCTGCACCAATATTCCCAACTCCCAAAAATGCCGCTCCCGGTTCTCGGACCCGACAGTTCTCCCGCTGTTCAAGCTGCTCAGGTTGGTCTCCCTGCAGGCACAATCCATGGAGCCAGTTTTCAAAAGTATCTCTCCCCCCCTCGTCTCGGCTGGTCTCTCTAGTTTGTCTCGCTGGTCCTCCTGAGGGAAAGGGAGTCACCCTGGCAGCAGAGTCCTCCAGGCAACAAACGGAGACAGCACTTCTGTGTTTTATCTCGCTGGTCCTCCAGAGGGAAAGAGAGTCACCCTCGCAGCAGAGTCCTCCAGGCAACAAACGGAGGCAGCACTTCAAAGTGTTTCAGATGCTTTGAAACAGACACCTCACAACCCCAGACATTTGGTGTGTGGAAGGTGTGTGGAAGAGGGAGTAGGCCTGTACAGCGAGTATATAAGGATCTCTATATTTTGAGTGGAAATGTTGAGCGGTCGCCTTATACGCCCAGTCGCCTTGTATGCCGGCAAATATGGTAATTTAAAAATGTCAAGGAGTAAATGTAGGACAGTTTTCTACTGGAGCAAGGTATCCATTTGAGCCAAGCTATAAGAAAAACTTAATGAGACTCTATTTGCTTCTTAAATCTTTGAAAGAGTCAAGTGCAGAATTAAGACATATGTAACTTTTGACATCTTTTTATGTTTATTATGGTCATTAACATTGTGGTTTTGAAACTAAAGCTGACAGCCTTTCTCAATAAAGACTGAATCTCGTGATTAGTGATTAAATCTTTAATCCTTGGTGACTGTTCTTTGCTACAAGACTTTGGAATTTAGTACAAAACAAGAACATATTCCAGAACTACTAGAACTTGGGTATGGAAAGCAAATCAACATGAATGATGAATCAGGAAGGTGTGCAGAGGTCTCAGAGAAAGAAGTAGAGTCCTAAACCATAAGCAGAATAGGGCTAGTGATAGACAATTCAGGAAAGTATAGAAAGATTTCCTTGGTGGAATTAAGCAGGACAGAAGCCCAAGAAGTCAGACATCATTAAGTTGTACTCTGAGGGGAGAGATTAAGTATAACGTCAGAAATAAGCAATAGCCTCTCATACCTAATGCAAGAGCAAAAACTCAAAACCAGATCCTGAGTTGATCAGCACCGCCCTAATAGTCTGGAGTAGACATGGCTGGAGATAACGAGGGGCCAACCCCATGGGGCCAGACTTTCCACTCACCGTTCTGCTGCTGCTGCGGGCTCCATGTTCCTTTCCTATCGCTCCGGAGCTTGCGGTTGGCTAGCCACTCCTGGCAGGAGGCGGGACAACAAGCCTCCCTGCCAGGTTGAAGAGTGGCTTGCAGACTGGGCACTCCAGAGTGATAGGAAGGGAGTGTGGAGCCCGTGGCAGCAGCAGAACTGTGAGTAGACAGTCCAGCCCCGGGGGGGGGGGCTGGACCCTCGTTATCTCCACCTGTGCAGGGGTATTCATATTCATATATGAATACAAATACCCCCATGTCTAGTCTGGAAAGCTAACAATGCTTCCTTATCCAATTATAATATAAGTTGTAAAAGGGAAAATTAAATCCTTATTTTATCAGCGTATAAGTGTAACTTCACTGTATATACTGGTAAGATATGCATCTTTTCTATTTGTCTAGCAGACTGTATCTTTACAATGTCATTATTTATGTAGGCTTATGTGGTCTTTTCTTTTACGACAGAACTGAAATCCAGGGGAGAAGCTTGGCCTAGTAAACCTATATGGCTTATGGTTTATTGTAGTCTCTGTGAAGTTTTTATGATGTATGCATCTGTTGCATCTAAATTTATATTCTCATTTTACTATGGTGTAATAATATTCTGTTCATCCATTAGTAGCCATAATTTCAGGGAAACTGGGAGATGCACATGCTTCACAAATGCAAAATGCTACACTATTGCTAGAGTTTCCAAAGCTACAGATGCAGCTCAGTTCTGCTGTAGAGATACCTATGCTTTAAATCAGGCTTGTCCAACCTGCGGCCCGAGGGCCACATGCGGCCCAGGTAGCTCGTAATGCGGCCCAGTGCAGTTTTTTATTTTAAAAGAAATTCCAAAGTTTCAAGTTACACTGCCGGCGCTTGTGGCCGGAATGTGGCCGGGGCAAGTCACAACAGTAGAGGGGGAGAGAGGGAAGGAAGGAAGGAGTGGGAGTGGGAGGGGAAGGGGACAGGGGGGGCTGCGTGACTGTATTGCGCTGTCCCCGTCAATAGCTGGATCCCCTCCCGGCCCCATAAAGCTGCCGGAGTCAAAGCTGGCAGCCTCTGCTGTCTGAGATTGCAGCTGCTGGTAAGCGCGCTTGGAGCAGGGCTGCAGAAGACTGCTAGGGCTGCTCCCCATGCAGCCCAAACCAAATGTATGTGCTGCCCAAACCAAATTTTCATCTTCTAATGTGGCCCAGGGAAGGTGAAAGGTTGGACACCCTTGCTTTAAATATTCTGTCTACTTAGGTCTCAGGTCTTAACAGGAGTAATTATAGCCAGAATTCATGTAGCATGATAGCTTAACTCAGATCACTTTCCCAACAATTATTCACCCAACTCACTTCAAAACGTATCTTCTTATTTTGGTTTTTACACCAGTTGCAATACATGGTTTATCAATACATTAATCCATAGTTTGAATTTATTAACAATGGCCTGACATGATATCTGGATTGAGCCATATCACCCACTTAAATGTGGTTCTTATGTGCACTAATGTTGAGGAGCTTAAGGATCATGTACTTCCTTCTTCCTCTCACAGGTAAGTTAACCTACTTCTAGTTTTCCTGATCTTGTGCTTGGCCTTTGTCTCCAATGCAAGGCTTGAATCTACTTTTGAGGAAAGTATAAATTATAGCTTTGTTTTAACTGAAATGTCAAAATATGAGTTACTGCAAACTTGAATTGAAATACAGAAGTCTCACCATATCCACAGATTTTATTTTTGTTGAGTTATCTGCAGTTTACCACAGCCTTAAAATATTAAATGGAACATTTAAAAGGACCATTTACTTTGGTCAGTTATCTGCAGTTTACTGCTGCCCAAAAATATTAAATGGAAAATTTTAAACTTTAAACTTTTAAAACTTTTTGTGTCCAATGTGAGGCAAGCATGCTAGACACAGGAATCATACAACGGGGTAGGCCCACTATCCACCATTTCGGGCATCCACGGTACACCTGTAGTGAATTGGGTGGAAAGGAGAACAAGTATGCATGCCTGAGGCTTCCAAGAACTTGTGTCAGGAAATGGTAGCTGCAAACTGTGTAAATGTCCACTGCTATAAAGTACTTTTACTTTGGTTAAGTAGGCAAAGTATGCCAGACCTTGGCTTTGGATCATTGAGATTGGAAAGATTTTTTAAATTAGTACCAGACCTCTGATTTCCTGTTTACTTTAAAAGTAATGAGTAGTATCATCCCCTGTTTCAGTTCCTAATCTTTTATGAGCTCAATGGCAAGAAAACCTAGTATGAGTAGCGGCTTCAAGCTAATGTCCTGGACATTTCCATGAGTACATGGGGGAACTATTGGGAAATGTTGCTTCCAGTAGTTTCTGACATCTCTTGAGGCATCTGCTTTTGATTCCTTCCATTACCTGGCTAAGTTTGGGAAAGCAGGGAATTGTCAGAAAAGCCTCAGAAAAGGCACCAGAACCCAATTCAGATTTGCCCCAAGCTGTAACAAGTTAATTCAGCCCTTAAGAAAGTCAGGCCTTTTGTGCATTTGGTCTTGGGGAGCTAGTTATTACTGGTCATGCTCGGTAATGGAAGACTTTCTTATCATGACGCCTTTTAATTCTTGGCAAGCTTGGTCAAATCAAGTTCTATTAAGTGACATTATTTCTCAAACATCTGACATATAGCAAGAGATGGGGAATATGTTGTCCATCATCTCAGATTGCATGGCCAGTGGTAAAGAGTGATGGGCATTGCAGTCCATCAACATGTGGAGAACCACATCTTCTCCACCTCTGCTTTAACATGTAGACGCTTAAGGTGTATGCTGTATAATATGCTGAAATAAATTATTTTGTTCTGTCTGTAAAATACTTATTATTATGGACAACGACAATTTGAACTGTTGCTTTTGAAAAGATAGTAGATCTTAAGCTTATTTGAATTCCAGCTTAGTTTTTAAGAAGAACCTATGGAAGGATAGAGTTGCATTTGCAGGGTTCTCAAATGTATTTTATGTTAGTCAGAAAAGGAAAAAAAAACATTACCCTTAACGTATTTGTTTGTTTGTTTTTTATTTATTTATTTATTTATTTGATTTATACCCCACCTATCTGGGCAACTCGTCCACTCTAGTAATGCTCTGGAAAGCAGCTTGCATTGATCTTGTTGGAGACAGTCCATATTAAGCCTTCTCATATGCAACTAAATGAAAAATAGCAGATTTATTGGACAATAATTATTTCTCCAGTTTGATACTGATGGGGATGGACTTATATTAAAGACTCAATGTATTTAAAGGTATGAAAGCCAAAAAGTATGTGTGTGGAGGTACTTGTTGCCAGCAACTACTATAGGCTTATGATCACTTTTGATCCAAACAAGGCATATTGTGGAAATCTGGTAATATTGTTCTCTATGTTTCCATACTGCATTTTTTGGACAGGCAGTAGATAGTGTCTAGTCCATGATTATAAATGAAATCTGTAATGTCGGCTGCAAAAACATATTGTCTTAAGTCATCAAAATAGAATGTCATGACAACATAAACTAGATTCTAGGCTATAGAATCCTTTGTTTAAGATAAGTTTGAACCAGATATTGTTATGCCTAAATGTTCTCTTATCTGGGACCTTTACATGGATATTCCGTTTTATTCAAATATTTCCAAGGACTTGAAGCGTTCCCTACCAGCTGGACTTGGTTTGTCTGAGACACAAATTACATCACATGGCTTTGACAGTACCAAAGAAGGCATCATTGAAGCTGGACCGTTCCAAGGTAATAACCGTTACTTGTGAGTGATTAAACATGTAAAGAGATGGTCTGTATAGTGTTTATTCATACTTAGGCATAGCTGAAGAATCACTTCAGTGAAGTATTATGAACTGCTAATTCTTACACTGATTTTTTTTTAATTCAGGCTACATTTTAAGAGCTGATTCATTATGTTAGTAGTGGGAAATAATACAGTACTTTTGATTATACATTGGCTTGCTACAAGGTGCCACCATCATGTAGAGACAATAACAAGGAGCCTGTTTCACTTTAAATTCTGATGGACAAGATACTATTTTACTTTCCCTGGTGTTTTGTGTGCAAGAAATTGTTGATCCTTTAAAAATGGATGTTCTTGGTATATGTCCCATTTTCAGGTTCTTCATCATTACCTATGTCACCTGTTATATCACCTAGCAGTGCAGCAGCTAGCAGATTGGCTGGACAAGGGAGTGATTTAATAATTCCGAAAGGTATTCGGAGGTCTAAGCAGATCCATTCTTACTGCTTCAATACTAACTCCTAAATTTGCATAAAATTACTTGACTTGTGATTACCTGCTACAACGAAGTATAACACCAGCTTTATCCTGATTCTGTTGCTTAACAAAATAATTGATGCCTTTTTTCTTTTTGTGTACTGTCTTCCTTTTGCATTGAACATAATCAAATCAGTATTCTCTTCAAAAAAATAAACTATGAGGAATGGTAATCAGCCATTACATTCTGATTTAATCCTACTATCTTTCTCTGAACAGTTGTTTTTATTATTTAATACTGAATAGTAATAGGAAAACATGGTCTCTTGCCTAAACAGACAGTTGTGCAAGTGTCCTCCTCCTTTCCCAGTAGATGCATGATCAGTTGCACGGTTGATCTCACAACCAGTGCAAGCGGAGGGACATGAAAAGAGCTTGTAGGAGTTGGGGGGGGGATTGTTTGATTGACCTTCTGCTGTGCATTTTGCATTGGATCAATATTATGTACTATCAAGTTGTTCTGACTTTTGGTGACCCTCCTAGTATTTTCCATGTATAAAGTACACAGAAATGATTTACCAGTCCCTACTTCTGGTGGCGTTCTGGCACTCTACATCTTGACCAAGGTTGTACATATATAATGTTACCAGCCATGCATGTTCCAGGTGATGGCCTCTCTACTTGGTGACACAATAAAGATTTGAATGAATGACTGTATCCAGGGGCTCTAACCTGCTGATTTACACCAAGTGATAGAATACTGGACATTATTTCATACATGATGATACTGGTAGAATGTGCCAAGTGAAATCACCTGAAGCCATAAATCTTAGAATTTTAAAACCTAGACATTTTACGTGGATGGAATAGTGGATATATTCTTAAGGATCATACAAACAGTGCAGTCAGATACTGTACTAGCTGAGGTAGATAGGTTCTACTTTACATTGGGGTGAGTTTTTTGTGGCCACTGTTGCTGGAGGCATTTTTTCCCCAATCAGGGAAAATTTCTGTTCATGAGAACCTGTAGTTAATATTTACACAGTAGCTAAAATGTGTACCTCCCAGCTATTTGTCTTATACTCCAGAAACATGTGAGGGTGTAGTTGTTCTTACATTTGCAGACGTTCCCTTGCTGCTTAACATTAGCCCTATTCAAGAATTTTAGCTGCAATAGTGGGCACAGGGGCAAATATGTTAGGTGCCTTTCTTAGTACCCCCAATTATCCATTAGATTTTTTTATTTAAAAATAAGTTCTGAAGAGATGTCTGTATGCATATTTGGTTGAATGTATGTGCTGCTTCTCATGTGCCTCATGAGAAAAGAAGACTCCCTGGAAAAGACCCTAATGTTGGGAAAGTGTGAAGGCAATAGGAGAAGGGGAGGACAGAGGATGAGATGGTTGGACATTGTCATCAAAGCTACCAACATGAGTTTGACCCAACTCCAGGAGGCAGTGGAAGACAGGAGGGCCTGGTATGCTCTGTTCCATGGGGCCATGAAGAGTCGGACACGACCTAACATCTAAACAACAACAAATGTGCTGCTTCTATGGCCAGGAGTGCTGCCATAATCAAGGCTCCTGTTCATGGAAGCTCTGCAAGTGAATTCAGCTGAATATAGTTCTTCAGAGTTTTATGCTGAATATGTTAAGGCCTGATGGAAGACCATTTGTGGGGCATTTGGGGTAGAAACTTGTATTCTCATGTCTCCACCATGGTTACAATCCTCACTTTTAGGTTGTAACCCTACACTCTATCCTACATACTAAAATAGCCTTCTCTCTGGGAATAAATACAGCCTTGACAATTCATCATTGGATTAACATGCATCCATGTTGAACATTACTATGTTGCAGCATATAAAGGAATTTAATGACTAAAATCCTATTGCTCAGTGTAGTAAGTCACAACTAGAGTAGGCTCATTGGATCCGTGGTGATTTGTTGCATCAACTCCTCCATGTTCAATTAATTCAGTGAATTCTGGTTGCAGCTTATCATGCTAAGCAACAGGATTTCAGCCAATATATTCTCTGCACATGTTGTCAGTTTATAGTTTTTCCCCACACACATTTGTGGATGTGTTTAAAACATTTATATATTGTCCCAAACCAAAACTTCTTTGGGAGACTTCTTGGTTTAAAAAAACCTAAATTGTTAGTTTTGAAACCAGCAACAGGTATTTAAGTTTGTTGTATTGATGCTAAAATGTACTAAAATTAAGTTTGACAACCCAAAGAAAGCAAAATAACCTTCACCACATACAAGAGAGATCATAATGTAGGCATACCATGAAATTCTGTGTGCAAGAACATTCCATAACCAGGGTGCACAGACCTGATGTGTTTGTGGGACTTGAAGAGCCTCTGATCTGAGAGCCTGTATGTCTTGTACATGAAAGCAAGTGATCCTTCTGATAACCAAGTACCATGTTCATGAGGATTTGAATATTAATGTCAGCATTTTCTCTTTGGAGCAGAGATTGACTGGAAGCCAATGCAGATGGCAGAGCAGTGTTATATAATATGGTGATCTCAATGAGTAACTTTTAATGTGCTTGCCTTACTTTGGAGCATCTAAATTTCCAAGTGTTTTCAGTGGCAAACCTATTTATGACACATGGCACTAATTTAAACTAGTGGTTACTAGAATGTGAATAACTGTGGTTAAATTATATCAGGCAAGACAAAACATACACACACAGAGAGAGAAGCCCACATACACAACAGTTATTCATACTCAGCAGTTACTCACACTCTAATAACTACTAATTTAAATTACTGCAGTGTGTCATAAAATTAAAAAATAAAGATAATGTTATCTCTGTCCATCATCTGAAGTTGATAGGCACTGCAAATTACCCTGTCTAAATGTGCTTCTAGTGTTAGTGCTGGATCCAAGATTATCTCCAAATTATAAACCTGGTCCTTGTGGGCGGCTTTCCCAAAGCAGGCAACTTCAAATGTTTGAACATATAGTTTTCAGCAGGCCTAGCCAACATGGCTAGTAGTCATTAATTGAGTTGTGGTTCACTATATCTGGAAGGTACCAAGTTGAGGAAGATGACTGCAGGAGGTGGTATCTTCTGCAGAAGAGATAAAATACTATTCAGCTAGACACAGTGCCAATTTGCATCCATCTTGTCTGAGAAGGTTCTCAGTTTATTAGCCTTCATTCAGTTTTCTAATCAGTCCTAGTCCTGATTCAAAACACTTCCTGTTTCACTTGTATGTGTTAAAAAAGAGAAGAAGTAAATGTTATCCTCATAGGGGTGACATATCTATCCATATTTCTGGGAAACTTATCCCAGCAGTTTTTCGTAGATGTCAAATAAAGTAAAATAAAATAGTCAACTGTGGAACTTCATAGCATAAATGCCAAAGATAAAGCAATAGTCCACTATCACCTCCACTTTCTGAAACTGGATATCCAAGGAGAATCAGAACCAATGAACACAGTATTTTCAGCATGAATACAGAGTTCTCTTTTTTTAAATATGTGTGATAACAATAAGCTTGAAAGAGCATTTTCTACCTATATTTCAGTTAACCGTAATATGCTAATAATGACCTTTTTATATTTCCTGCCTTGCTTGAGATTCTTCTACTAACTTCCCTCTGTGGCTGAGTTTCACTGCTATCTATTGATTTGAAGATCATACCAATAGTTAATTTCTGCACTTGGGCTGTGCTATCCCAAACATAAATTTGGAGTAATAGAACACTGTAAGTAATGGTCCTGAATTGACTGCGTACAGTGGTGCCTCGCCTAACTATTATCTCATTAAACGACGAATCCGCTTGACGATGAGGTTTTTGCAATCGCAAAACAATGTTTTAATGGGAAAATTTGCTTAACAATGATCGTTTCCCTGCTTCGGGAACCAATTTTTCGCTTAACGATGGTTTTAAAACAGCTGATTGGCAGCTCTCAAAATGGCCGCCCTCTGTGCAAAATGGCTCCCCACTGTTTTTAGGATGGATTTTTCGCTGTACAGGCACGGGAAAATGGCCGCCCTATGGAGGATCTTTGCTGGGCAATTAGGTATTTAGCCCATTGGAACGCATTGAACCGGTTTTCAATGCGTTTCAATTGTTTTTTTCCCCACTTGACGACGATTTTGCTCTACAGCGATTTCGCTGGAACAGATTAATGTCGTCAAGCAAGGCACCACTGTATTAAGACGTTTCTAGTTGAAGACATCGGATGGTGACTCACCACCACCACTGCACTAGGGAAAAACCTACTCTTTGCGGGCTCTTGCCAACAGGACCATAATTTCTCTTCCTTGCTAGGTACTCCTACAGCAACTATATTCAAACATAAAATTCCACACAGGGGATAGATAGGTGAGGAGGAAATCACAGCTGGGGAGGAAAGGTTTCACGCAGCCATTATCATGCACCCTCCCTGTCCAGTTGCACTCCTGTAGTGCTGTTAGCTTTGCAAAAAGCTTTTTATTGGTGCTAATGAAAGGTATCATTCAAGTCTCATTACAACAGTGGGAGAAATGTCTGTGACAGAGAGGGAGGGAGGGTTTTGGCCTTGTAACTTTGAAGAGGATGCCCACCTTTGATACGGAGATTCATAAAGGGAATGTAGTTCTTTTAGTTAACATATTTGCCCATTCTTGTTTTAGAAATGCTGTACAGTTTGCTTACTCAGGACTACTTTACACACGTCATATCAGAATACATGAGGAGAGTGACACATCGTATTCAAACACATAAAGACATCATATGCAAACACATGGTAGGCACATTTTAGGAATCTAGTCAATTGCCAGTTTCCAGCACCTATCCTTTGTTTCGGTTGATGTTGTCTCTGTATATTAAATGTGTAGCACAACATCCATAGCACAACCCCTGGAAAAACATATCATTTTTAAAAGTTGAAAGCTTTTTAACTTGTTTCTCAAACTCTTAATGAGTTAGAGTGCTATAGAAGGTAGAATGGGTTTGAAAATATGCTTGGCAGAGTGTATATTCCTGCAAACTGGTACTTTTCCTCTTAATTTTAAACAGCTCCCATTGACTACAGTGGAATTTGCTTTCATAACAGCAGATGCATTCAAAGACTTGAAAAGTTTAGACTTCATGAGCTTGAGTGAAATAGATGTGTATGTGGAAAACATATAATCCCATATTTTTCCACATGCCTAGAATAGTTAATTTTTCAGTATGCTTGGATAGTTTCCCCAGTGCTTTTAGTTTCCAGCCTTACAAATAGTGGACACCAGCAATTACACTAATATGTAGGCCTGAATGCTTATATTTGGTTTTTAAATAGGCAGTGTAAGAATGCAGCAGAAAAGTGGACCAGTTGTTCTAGCAGAGGAGGTGAAGAATCCAGCAATGGAGAAACTTGAGCTTGTAAGAAGATGGAGTTTGAACACTTACAAGGTTTGTACAGATTTTGCCATCAAAGTTTAATACTTCTTGTCCTACACATATAAAAGGATTTATCATTTTACCAGCACTTGAAGACTGAGAGAGACTGGTGTGCATTTTAAAAATTTAATCTCCTGCTACATTGGCTTCTTGGGAGGAAGAAAGATTTCTGGAACAGCTACATGGGAAAAGGAACATAAGTAGTTTCTAGAATTTATATTTTTAGGATTGTTTTGATCACTTTGTGAACTTGACTCTAAAAATGGGATATTGAGTAATACCTAAGGAACATACACTATTTTTTTCAGGCAGTCATATATGTGCAGTTAAACAAATTAGATAAAAATAATAAATTGTGACACTTTAAGAAGTCATTTGGCATAAGATTTCATGGAGTGCAAACTACTTCTTTAGTTGCTTTTTGACTGTAGTTCGTGAAAGCGAAAGTCAAATAAAACCTATTAGATTGCCACAGTTATCTTTGTTGGCTTTGGTGCAGTTGACTACAGTCTACCACCAATTACCACAGACATTTCAATAAAAATAGTAATGGAGTTACTCAAAATGATAATCTGAGATAACCAGGTTTTGCAAGAATTGTATAACTGCTAACACAGTACTAAGTTTTTCTTTGTGTTCTCTGTGACTCACACATATGGGTATTGCACCTGTTTAAACCCAGATCTGAAACATGATAGATCTGACCAGCTTTTGGTAGGATCACTACCCTCACACCTTCATCCTGCATGCTCAGTGATACCCCAACAAAACTCCCTTAGTCCCTTTTCATCAACCGGAATGTACTGTTTGCCAGAATGTTCTGGGTGCTTTGCAAAGCTTTTCCAACCTCTTATTTTTCATATATTTTTGTCTTATTACTCTTAATTCTGTTTTCCACTATTCATTTCTCATTTCTTTCTTTAAACCTTAATGGTCTGTCTCCACAGCCTTTTCTTCTGTGTGAGCAGGATTGCGTCTTTGGACTGGCACATGAAATATCCTTTGTCTTGATGAGAGTAATCTTTCTCAGCAATACTATTTGCCAAGGCTTTACTAAGCTGATACTGAAAAATCATAAATTCTTTATTTGGAGGAAAAGTCTCAACTTGTCTTTCTGTCTCTACCTGCAAGATTCTAGAACTGCCCAAGGATCTCCCATCAGCTGTAATATTTGATCCTACCTTTGGGGCTTTATATTCAATGAATAAAAACAGCATAAAATATGAAGAGAGAAAAAGCCAGGAAATAGGACAAAGGGTGTTACATTTGACCTGCACGTTTGGTGACCATCTTGGCGGTTGAGATGTCATCAGAGATAGCTGTTACATTAACTTTGTTGTCCATACTGCAATGTCAGCCTCAGCCTGAGCTTCTAACTCTGTCTCTATTACAGTGGGGTCTCGACTTACGAACGGCTCGACATACGAACGTTTCGACTTACGAACCGCTCTCATAGGACTATATGGACTCGACTTACGAACTTAGATTCGAGTTATGAACTTTTTTTCCCTTTTTTGTAAAGCTAAGTCATCTTAGGTTAAAAGAAAAAAAGAAAAAATATCCCCCCTCTAGTGGCAGAAGGCGGAATAGCAGCTTCCCATTAGTTTCTATGGACGAAAAGAGCAGATACGGATTAAATGGTTTTCAATGCATTCCTATGGGAAATGCAGATTCGACTTAAGAACTTTTCGACCTGAGAACTGCCTTCCAATATGGATTAAGTTCGTAAGTCGAGACCCCACTGTACTCCACTCAATGGTGTCTGTGTCAGAAAGCACTCTAATGAACGTTTCAATACCATCTTCTGATTAAGTACTGTAGTTTATATGTGGTTTTTCTTTGAGCAGAAAGTCAAAGATAGCACCTCCTGTGCAAGGACAGTGTGTGGCTACTCCCAGATGCTCTGGAATATTAATCAACAGTATTCATGCTCTCACCAAGATTATCACTATGCTCAGAAGCATCAGGACTCTAGCTGTTTTCAGTGGGAATATGCCAGACCAAAAAAACACTTCAGTATTAGAGATATCTGAGGTCTCTTCCTACGGAGACTTAAACACTGATTTCTGAGGCACTGTTGCATACCAATGCATCATGATTGGCCCATACCAAGATGCAAGATTCACTAAGTGGATGGTGGTGAAAAGGATGTGTTTGGCATATGAATTTGATAATCTGGCCACAGTACTCCATGCCCTGATAATTTCCCAGATAGACTGTTACAATGTGATCTATGTGGGGCTACCCTTGAAAATGACATGGATGCTGCAGAAAAAAGAATGCAGTGTTCAGGTTGTTAACTGAGCTGATGCCCTCTAGAGTGGGGCATCCAGTTCCTGTGGCAGTGAACATGATGAGTAAGTCACAATCACAGTTGTGGCTGTGAACTAGACTCATGAAACATTCGTTGCATTTGTATTAAATCAGTACATGGTGTACAGATTAAAGGGTTGGGGATATTTATGTCTACTCATGTGAGAGAAGTAGATTTACGTTTATATTCTTATATTCTGAAGTTCTTTGCAATGATAATTAAGTTCCAGCTTTTCAAAAGATGAATGGCATGTGTTTTTCATACATTGTGGTCTCTGCTTGGATTACTATTCAGAATAGTCACCTTGCTTACAACATTCCGCTTGAAGTCCACTTATATGAAGGACTAATGCTAAATCTGGTCTCAATTTTTCAGGATGAGTTAATCTTTTTAATGAGCTTTCCCCCCCACCCGCAAATGTCTACATGGTAGCAATAACCCAGACTGACATTTTTACCCTCTGGCCAGGAAATTATGCATGTTCTCTTTTCCAGACTGAACCAACTTAAATTGAGCCAACTTGCTCAGAAGGTTTTGTTGCAGAAATTGGTGTTTTTCACTTTTTGGGTTTTTTATCATATTCTGAGTGCTGATATATTAGCTGCCGCTGTAGAGCTTAACCTATTTCAGTTCATAACAACCACTGTTAAGACTTTGTCCATAGCAAACTTCCTTGCAATAGGTACTGGAACTTGTCTGTGATGTAGCAGTGATCATTCTAGAAATACTACACAACTTAGACAAGGTCAGGAGGCCAGTTTTGCCCTCCACTAGACTTTGAAGGGTGGCACTCCTCTCCCCATAACACCACCTAAAAGACCTTGAAAGATTCTTGTTCTTAAAATGCAGGTGATATCCCCCAAAAGGTTTTTCCAGAGCATGCTTTGTACTGTGTTTCAAATCTGATCCTCTCTAGGACATGTTAAGGTCTTTTTAGAAACAGCAGCCAAAATCTTCTTACATAGTTATGCAAATAGTGTAACTTTGGGGGCAATTTGTCACAAATTAATAAAGCACCATAGCCATTATCAGCTGCATGCTGAGTCATTCAGCTCACTATGCAATGATTAATGTCTACAGTGATTTCGTAAGGTAATTAGCCTCCCAAACTTATTCAATTTTTGCTGCACCATCATAAATAGATAAGAAAATTTGGGGCAGCAAGTGATTGGTTGGTAACTTCAGTTTTAAAAAAAAGCCTTTTAAGGTCTAAAACAACACCAGTGGGAATTGGGTGTACAGTGCACACCGCAACCTGAGGCCTCTGGAAGAGTGTATGTTTGCGGCAAAAACACCTTTTTGCTGGAAAAGGCCTGGGGAGCTTGTGAAAGTACATGCTTTCCACCTGTGTTCTAGAGTATAATGTGAACCAACTGTGTTCAAGTAATCTTGCACTCAACTGACCTAAAAGCCTGCCTGCATCCATTATATCCTGCTTTATTATCAGCCACTGTGTCCTTGCTGTTTGGCTGATCTATGATATTAGGCTTATACAAGAGAAAAGTCCTTTTTTTATATAGTGACCAACACTTGTGGAAATCTCTCAGGGTAAATGAGAGATGACAGGCCCATCTTTGAGAATTTTTGAAAAATAAGATGTACATTAGCATGTATTTCAAAAATGCTGTGTCTTAATCTTTGTAACATTCAATTAATTTTTCTTGTTTTATTTGTTTTTTAGTGATGGGAAAGTAGAGTAATAGCTAAATTATTTGTAGAGGAGCCTGATCATGATTGATTGATTGATTGATTGATTGATTGATTGATTGATTTACTTACTTACTTACTTACTGACTTACTGACTTACTTACTTACTTACTTACTTCATTTATTTCATTTATTTCATTTAATTTCATTTATACCCCACCCATTTAGCCAACATCTGCTTTGGGCGACTAACAATAAAAATAGGCTAAAAGCAATCTAATATATCAAACAACAATTTAACAACAATAACAATATCATTCAAGATGGAAAAATAGAAATCAAGTGGTAACAGGAGGGAAGGCCTGCCGAAAGAGCCAGATCTTGAGTTGGCTCTTAAAAACATCATTGGATCATATACTTCATTTTGCCTTCATGTTTTCATTCTTACTTTTTCTCTATCTCTGGAAAGCAGACAGAATTTAAGTGTTGTGGTAGAATCATGTATTCCATACTTACATTATGCCTTAGTAGCTCTTTATTATTATTTGCTTAGAATTGCAAGTGTCAGATGTGTCCATTTGCTTGAATAGTTTCATTCTAAATATTCTTTTCAGCTTTTTTGACAAAAAAGATAACTAATATTGTCACTTCCTCACTTTTATTCTTATGTTTGTCAGGTTACTTCCAGTTTACAACCACTCTAATAGAGTTTCTGAAGTATATGAGATGTTCAAGGAGAGGTTTTCACTGTTGTTGAGTTGTGAACCTCAAGTTTCTGTTTTAGGACACATTTGAACAGTTTTCTCTAATAAAACAAGTAAAATCAGTTATTTTTAGATGTGTGTGGCTTATATATATTGATTTTATATTGATTTGATTTTACTGGTCTTTGACCATAATAAAGTATACTACTACTACTGCTGCTGCTGCTGCTGCTGCTGCTGCTACTACTACTACTACTACTACTACTACTACATAGATGTTCTTAGGGAGAAGGGAGAATGTTTTAACCAGTGATAAGTACTTTGCCTACCCAGAATAAATGTTGTATTAGTTCTTTGTGTTTGTAGTAATAAATACTGCTGCCAGTTCCATATTTGTTGTCAATATATGATTGCTTTCTTGAATGTGTCTACAGAACAGTCCACCTTCTGAAACATATCTGGAAGAATGTATGATGTCAGGTGATTAAATTAAGTAAGAAGAGCAAAAACCTAATAACTAATTTTAAACTTCGTTTTGCAAACTTGCAGTGCACTCGTCAGATAATCTCTGAGAAGCTGGGCCGAGGCTCACGAACAGTAGATCTAGAGTTGGAAGCCCAAATAGAAATTCTGAGGGATAACAAAAAGAAGTATGAAAACATCCTGAGACTGGCACAAACCTTGTCAACTCAGCTTTTCCAGATGATGAATACTCAAAGGCAACTTGGAGATGCATTTGCAGACTTAAGTTTGAAATCATTAGAACTTCATGTAAGATTTTCATTACACTAGAAAAATGGTTATGCTTATACTATGACTGGAAACACCTAAAAGTAGGTTTCATCGTAATGTTAATATGGTTGGCTAATGAATGGTGGAATAAAAGAAAGAAAGAAATATCCTATTTCTGCCAGTTTGGGTATCTGCAATAAGCTCGTACATATGTTTATTCATTCAACTTATATACCACCCAGTAGTGTGATACACACTCTGTGAGTTAATAATGATGTTCTTTATAATATGCTCCAGTATTTGAAGTCAGATGGTGATTCTATGTATATTATATCTGAAAAACACATACAATTGCATTATACTGAAAATGATACTCTTTGTGGTTTGTTCAAAGTATGTTAAATAGCACTTCAGTGATAGAAAGTGAGTGAATATGATCACTCATTTATTTATGTGCACTTTTTATGGCTGATCTTTGAAATTTCTCAACTGCTCCAATAGTTCCAGTATTTTTTGGTGGTAGCAGAAAACAAAGCACTGAAAAATACCAGTTTATTTCCATTCTATTCTCAGGAGGAGTTTGGATACAATGCAGAGACACAGAAACTTCTGGCTAAAAATGGCGAAACTCTTCTTGGGGCAATTAATTTTTTTATTGCTAGTGTGAATACCTTGGTGAATAAAACTATTGAGGATACATTACTTACCGTGAAGCAATATGAAAGTGCCAGGTAATGCATTATGTAATATCATCTTTCATCATTTATATATACATAACTTAGAGAAATAAACTAGTCCTTAGTGAAATGTTGAATTCAGATTGCAGTAAATCATATGTATTGCTTCAAATGCATTCATAATTGAACCAGACTAATTGAAAACAATTAAGTCTCAGAGATTCTGTTCTTAAGTTCTGCTGACTAAACTTTGAGCCAACCAATTGTGCTTAGAAATATATTTTAGTCTCTATTTATAAAAGCTGTACTCCCCAGAGTGCATTTATATGAGGGAATCATGTTATGCAACCACAGTTCTTTTCATGGCTTTCTCCGCAGCAGGTCTTTTGCCACTGTTGAATTGTAGTCTGCTGTAGGTTGAAATATGATTTGCCCCTGAAGGTGGAAAACAGATGATGCAAAGTGTTCTGCCAATATAATCTGTTCCCATCCTTCAATGTAAATGATTTCTGGAAGATGATAGCTTTTTACATTGTCATGAATATGGGACTGAACATTTTGGTCTGAAACCAGTTGATAGTTGTAATAGAGCTGACCCACTGAATGGATGGGACTTGTAAAGTTAAAACCTAAGTCATATTGAATCAGTGAGCTTGCTATACAGTGGTACCTCGCAAGACGACGACCCCGCTAAACGATGAATCCGCATAACAATGACTTTTTGTGATCGCTATAGCGATTCACAAAACAGTCATTCCAATGGGGGATTTTCACTGGACGTTGATTAGGTCCGTGCTTCGCGAACTGTTTGTTTGTAAGACAACGGTTTTTACAGCTAACCGTTGGCTTCGCAAAATGGCTGCCCTGTGTTTTCCGGACCAATGCTTCGCAGGACAGCCATTTTTACAGCTGATCGGTGCTTGCAAAATGGCTTCCCTATGGGCGATCTTTGCTGGACAACGAGGTATTTTTCCCATTGGAACACATTAAACTGGGTTTCAATGCATTCCAATGGGGAAACCGATTTTGCATGACGATTTCGCTAAACAGCAGTTTCAGTGGTATGGATTATCGTTGTCATGCGGGGCACCACTGTATTTGGAACTAATAATTGGGAAAACCTTGTGGTGCGGTTGTTAATCTGCAGTACTGCAACCAAAACTCTGCTCATACACCAGGTTTAATCCCAGGTAGCCTAGTCAAGGTTGACTTCTGAGGTGAGTAACATGAGTGTCCAGCTTGCAAGGGGGGGAATGTGTAGCCTACAAAATTAAATTGTAAACTGCCCAGAGAATGCTTTAAGTGCTGTAGGGCAGTATGTAAGCTGCATACTTTGCTTTTATATGTTTACAACATGTTATTAGAAAGAATAATAGTTTTCATATTGTGTCCTTTAATATTTTCGTTAGAATAGATCTAGTGTTGCCCATTTCTCTGAAAGCTGAATTTCTATGTAAAATTGGATTATTTATATCTTACTATGATGTTGTCAGCATGAAAACTCAGATATTCGAGTTTGAGGGAGAAAGTAGAGATCAATCATTTTTACTAGTGATATAAATATAGAATGAAATAGGGAAGATCCAGTAATGTAGTACTGTCTGAATAACGCATGATTCTTAACTGCATGATTATGTCAGTTCAACTGGTATATGCAAATTGATGTGTCTCTACCTTAAATTATAAAAACTGGAGGATAGAATCAAAGTATTAAGTGGGACTAATATATTGACTTTATAAGTTGCTCTACAGATTTGTGCAGGGATGCTAACTCTTTCTTGTTCTCAGGATTGAGTATGATGCTTATCGCACAGATCTAGAAGAACTGAATCTTGGCCCAAGAGATGCAAATACCTTGCCAAAGATTGAGCACTCACAGCAACTCTTCCAACTGTATAAAGAGAAGTATGACAAAATGCGCAATGATGTATCAGTTAAATTGAAGTTTTTGGAGGAAAACAAGGTAAGAAGCTAATTCCTCGTGTAACTTTTTATTAGGTAATCAAAACTTGAGATACAGATATTTGTGTGACTTTATTTAATATGTAGAATACCAAGCAGTCAGTATTTCAGTCTTTTGGGGGGACAGGGGAAAGCTACATAGTTTTCAAAGCTACCAAGTACTGTAGATTTAAATAAGCAGTGAAATGACCAGGTTATATAAGGTTATAAGCCGCCTAGAGTGGTCTTGACCAACCAGATAGGCGGGATATAAATAAAATAAAATAAATAAATAAACAAACAAATAAATAAACAAATATATGTAGTTGTAGTCCTGCTTAGAACAAACGTTTTCAGCTCAGAGAGACTAATAGTAACTATGGCTGAACTAAGACTCCTTGATTTCATTGGAATTACTTTAATCTTGACCAAGTTTGGATCCGAACCACTTTATTCCTTTTAAAATAAACTGAATTTTAACCTCCATCTGCAATGCAAAAAACCTTTCAAACTACTTTAACAGTATTCTTCAAATATTGGGATGTATTGATAATGTACATTGGTGTCTCGCATAACGAGCGCCCCATTTAATGACAAATCCGCATAGCGATTGCATTGCGATGTTTCCTATGGGGAAAAATCGCTTTGCGATTTTTCCCCATAGGCCCCTGGCGGGCGAGTCTGAGCGGCCGGGGGCGAGGTCTCTCCCGCGGCCGCTCTGAAGCGCTGGCCGGCATTTTCGGGGCGGGTGCATCGGAGCGGGCGAGGTCTCTCCCGCGGCTGCTCTGAAGCGCCGGCTGGCCGGCATTTTCTCCTTTGGTTGCAAGCGTTGCTTGCAAGGAGGGAGACGATTCCTCCCTGCCTGGCTGGCTGGCTTTTCCAAAGGAGAAGCAAGCCAGCCAGGCAGGGAGGAATCGTCTCCCTCCTTGCAAGCAACGCTGGGTCCTCTTTGCGCTGGGATGAGCTCATCCCAGCGCGAGGAGGACCCAGCGTTGCTTGTAAGGAGGGAGACAATTCCTCCCTGGCACGCTGGCTTGCTTCCGAAGCCAAAAAGGCAGGGAGAAAGTGCGGGAAGTTCGAACTTCCCGTGTTTTCTCACTGCCTTTTTGGCTTCAGAGAGCTCCAAAGCCGCCCATCGTGGCGGTGGGGACCCCCAGGGAGGTCTCCCAGGGCTTGCACACCACCATGGGAGACCTCCCTGGGGGGTCCTCGCCACTGTGATCGGTGCCTTCAGAGGTTTCAAAGGGCTTTCCCTGACATTGGAGGAAGCCCTTTGAAAGCTCCAAAGGCAGCGGAGGGCCGGGAGGCTAGAGCAGGCCGGGCCCCTGGCCACGCGGAGCCAGCAGAGCGTCGGGAGGCTTCGGACCGGTAAGTCCTTTTTTAAAAAAATTTCTGGGTGGGTTTTGGAGGGTGGGTTTGGACTGGTGGGTTATGTTTGTGTTTTGTGTGTGCGTGTGTGTGTTTTCCCGCGGCATTTTCGCCGCGAGCGCTTCGGCTGTGTGAAAATGGGGGCTTTGGTCCTCCCAAAGGCCCCATTTTCACACAACTGATCGGCGGTTCCAAAATGGCCACCACAACAATTTTCGCTGCCCTCGCTTACCGAGGCGGGGAAAATGGCGGCCGGATGGAGGATTCCCACTTAGCTGTAAGTTTTCCCCCCATAGGAAAAATGGGGTTTTTCCATCCGTATAACAATGTTTCCGGATAGCAACAATTAATCCGGAACGGATTAACGTCGCTATGCGGGGCACCACTGTACTTTGCTATTCATAAGGGTCCTTTGAACCCCTCAAAATAAAATAAGGGCTCATAATGGAAGGCAAAAGTTCACATTTGGGAAAGGATTGAAATGGAACACACTGTAACACTGCCTGCAAGTAATTGTGGCTGCAGAGCTAGAAATGAGAGCAAACAGTTTGGTCCTGTACACTAGCAAATGTTAACCACTGCTGTTAACAATGGTGATTACCTGTGTACTGTGTGGCACACAATTTCTTTACCTGTGTATACTTATACCTAAATGACAGTTCCTCCCAAACCCCTCCACTAAGTTTGGGATTACCATTTAGACAAGTGAACAGGGAATTCTTCTCTTGGAATCTCCTCTCACTAACTCAGGCAAATAGCCAGTTTTTAATTTTATGCTGCTGTTTTTACCTGCCATAGCTAACAGCTGATTTCACTGCTTTCTTAAAAGTACAAATGTTTTTGGTGAAGCACATATTTATTTCTTTTGGTGACAGTACCTAAGCCATGTAGGGTAGCACTGAATAGTGGTATGTACGAATATAATGTCTTATGAGCTATATCTACAACATAATAAGCAGGGTTTGAAAACAAAAAAAATATTTTTAAAACAATACAAAATAAATAACATGTTCTTTACTTTTTAATTTTGAACAAGTCCTGTTCCTTTTATAGATATGTAGATAACTTGCTTTGACACATGTACTAAGACCACATTTTTATTTACAGTGGTGCCCCGTATAGCGAGGTTAATCCGTTCCGGATTAACCTTCGCTATGCGAAAACATCGCTGTACGGGGCAGGAAAAGCCTATTGGAACGCATGAAACTTAGTTTAATGCGTTCCAATAGGCGCCCAAACTTCCCCCTCCAGCGATGTTTTCGCGGTCCGGCGGCCATTTTGGAGCCGCCGATCAGCTGATCGGCGGCTCCAAAATGGCCGCCGGACGCCCCAATCGTCGCAAAGCGAGTGTGGCGATTGGGGCAGCTCCGTATAGCGATCCCCAAAAAGGGATCGCTATACGGATTCTTCATTGTATGGTGCGCTCGTTAAGCGAGGCACCACTGTACTTCCTCACAAAAAGAGCACACTTATAACTTCCAAACTCTGACAGCATTCACTCTCACACACCACTTTATAGACAAAACAGGATCTCCTCAGCCAGAAACCATGCAGCTCACAGTTGCAGTCATAACAATTCTATAACATTTTTCACCTGTTTTAACTGTTACTCCAGGCACACATCTCTCATAACAACTGTCAGTCAACCCCAGTCTCTTACCATGCAAATCGATACAAACATGTACACAAAATATATACAAACTATCCACATATTGTAAAACATTGAGGCATAAATGTGGTTTGTAGACTCTAGAATAGTTAGTGTGTTAAGCAACGTATCCTCTAATTTTCAGCCCCACTGGGTAGGGCTCCGCATCTCGCATGCGTGACTCCACCCCTGCATGCACATGCAACTCCGCCCCCATGTACACTGGGTTCCATCACAACCAGAACCTAATGCGATCACTCTGCGGAAGAGGAAGACAGCTGCACTGAGGAAAGCAAATTTGTGCACACACAGCTTAGCGGAACCTTGGTGTTAAGTGAAATAAGAACAAAATTAATGTAGTTCTATGACCTTCAGTAAATGCTGCCATATTCATATCCTTCCCATCAACAATCTTGTTTTGAGTCCTTTGAGTTTCATTTAGCATACAATTTCATTTTCCTCTTAAAGCCTGAGATTTCATTTTACTTTGAAAACATACTTGTCTTGCTGTAATTTTTGGGGAAACAGGCCAAACAAAATTGAAATTTTACCTTTCCAGCATTAAAGTATACTAAAAAGTGAAAGCCAGCAATTTAGAGTCATTGATGTTTCTTGATCAAATATGGTATTTTCTGTTTTTAAAAATGTGGCAGATAACAACCCTATTCATTTCATTGTTTTTTTTAAAGAAGGAAAATACAGTGGTGCCTTGCAAGACGATTGCCTCGCGGGACGATTAATCCATAAGATGATTAGTTTTTGCAGTCGCTGTTGTGCTTCGCAAGACAATGGTTTCCTACAGATGATTTTCGCAAGACAACGATTTTCCCCATTGGAACACATCAAATAAATTTCAATGCATTCCAATGGAGAATCACGTTTCACAAGACAATGTTTTCTTTGGACGATTTTCGCAAGATGATGATTTTCCCATTGGAATGCATTAAATAGATTTCAGTGCATTCCAATGGGGAACTGCGTTTCGCAAGACAATTTTTCGTAAGATAGCGTTTTTCACAGAACAAATTAACATCATCTTGCGAGGCACCACTGTATGTTGGATGTTATTAGAATTGGCATACAAATAACTGATTCTTTTTTTTCAGTGTATCAGGCAAGGGAATTGGGTTGGGTTTAACAATGGAGGGGAGGAGAAATAATACAGAATGTGCATGGAAAAACAAAATGGTGTGTAGTTCTCCAGATGTTATTGGATTGCCAATCTCAGCATTTATTGCTATTGAAAATGCTGACTAGGGATTATGAGAGTTCCAACCCATTAACATCTGGAAAGCCACGTTTTGCACACCACTGTATTAAATCAAAGTGAACCCATGACTGTTGAGCGCTACAGTTCAAGGAAAATCTCAAAAGGACCATTACTTTACATTGCTGTTCAGCAGCTTTAAGACAGTGGTTACCAACCATTTTTGAGTTGCAGCCCTCTTTTATAATAGCCAAGTAACCTGCAACACCCCCTTCTGTTCACTACCATTTACACTTCTGGAAAAACAGCTCTGACAATTGCTTTGTGTTTAAGTAAGAAGTGTTTAACAGATGAGAAAATGAGTCAGCTTCTGGGATTTTTCCTTGTGTGACATCATTTGTGAATGGTAGTGAGCAGAAGAGGTTATCCTGTAGACCAGCAGTACCCAACCTTTTTGGTACCGCGGACTGGTTGGGGGGAGCTCCATGCGCAGGGGCAGGGACACCCCATGCTCGCACAGGGGGCGTCGCGCTCATGTGCATGCACGCTAACACTACGCCCCCTGTGCAAGCACAACACGCCCACTGGGGGCTGGAGATTTGTCTCCGTGGCTCAGTTCCGAGAAGCCGATAAACTGGCACCAGACTGTGAACTAGACGTCAAGGACCCCTGCTGTAGACAATCTTGGCTGCTGCCATCGGTGTTGTTAACATTCAGGCTACCCTTTGCTATGTAAAACTTGGTAACCTTTTTTCCTGTTGACATCATGGGCACGATATTGTGCAGCAATATTGGGGCATTTCCTGGCTTTTATAGTCATGGGTGCAGAAGCACAATATCCCGCATTCATAAAGGAGGGTTTTTAAAAAGAATTGATAATATCAACGGTCTAGGTGAAAATGAACAAAGCATACGATTTGGTTGATAGTTCATCCACTAATGAATGGTCTTCAGAATGGGATCATGCTCCTCTTTAAAGCATCAGGCTCATGGTCTAAGACAGTGATGGCGAACCTATGGCACACGTGCCACAGCTGGCACGCGGAGCCCTTTCTGCCGGCACGTGACCATAGGTTGCCAGATCACAACTCCCCCCCCCACTCCCCACAGCCAAACTGTTCTATACACATAAAAGTGGCATGGGCATGCAGGACATGCCTTTGGCGTGCTTTCGGATTCCCTCCCCCCCGCCTCCCGAGGCTGGTGCACTCCTACTCTCTCCTATCCCCATTTCTCTTTCTCTCTTTAGTTGGTTGCTGTCGCCTGCCTGCAGTTTCCCACCCGCTCTTCATGAAGGAAAACTGCTCCAGGGACACAGAGAGAGATTGCGCAGGGGGGTTGTCTCCCCTCCCTTTCCCAGGAGGGTCGTTTTGCACATGCATGCTGCGTGAACGGAGGGAGGGAGGAGGAGCGGCTCAAAATGGTGGCAGCATGGCTTTTACTACTCCTGAGGAGCAATCGCCCCAGAACGCAAGACAATAGAGAGGCGCCCAACTGGTGGGGACAGAGTGGTGCCCACCTCCCCCCTCTCCTCCTTCTCCCTGGGCTTGCCTGTCTATGTGAGTCCCTGAGAGGAAATGGGGGGCTGAGGGGGAGACCCATGGGGTGGGTGTCCAAGGAGGGGGGGAGGGAAAGGGGTTGTATTGAGGGGACAGGTGGGGGGCAGGGAGGTAGCCCCCAGGGGGGAGAAGGGAAAGGTGGGTGACTTCCAGGTCCGCCACTTCCTGGTCCTCCACCGCTGCTGCCACTTCCAGGTCTGCTGCCGCGGCGGTGGCAGCACACCGCCCGCTGTTTTGTTTTGTTTTTTTCCAGTTTGGGCACGCAAGCCCAAAAAGGTTTGCCACCACTGGTCTAAGTGTACTTATTTATCAAGTTCAGATCTCCTGTGTGAGCTGAAGCATGTTTTAACAGCTCTGACTGATACACCAGATGCTGCCTTTCCTCATAAAGATTGATCCAGTGCCATCCCTGTAGTCATGTCTACACCATATGAAGAACTTTCTATTCACACAGGCCTTTTAACTAAGTTGTGTAGTCATGGGCTGCGTGCTATGAGTTTTTTTCCTTTCTATATTTTGCATTGCTTTGATTTTATTGTTTTATGTTCTGCTTTATATCTAAATTGTTTCAGTTTGTTGCAAGACGTCCTGAGAAGTTGGTTATGGTGCAGCATGGAAATGTCATACATAAATAAACTAAATACAATTCATATAGCTTTTATATTTAAGCTTGTGTTGGATTGTGTTGAAGGGGAGGGAGGACATGGAACACTTTGAGATCTATTCTTAGTGAATGAATGTGGTTCTCCATTTTTTTCTGAAATGGATCATCCATTTCTTTGGAATAGCCTACAAATCTTCACTTCATTTTCAGAAAATATTAATTAGAGATGCAAGAGTACTGAAGTTGATTTTTTTTTCCCACCGTGGTCACTATGACTTCATAGATGCCGTGAGGGGAAGGTTGTCTGGCAACTCTTCAGATGTTCCGATAAATTGTTTTGTTTGTTCTCTTCACAATGAATAAAAAAGTTCAGTAACACCCTGCACTAGTAAGTGTTTGTAAGTTGTCAAAATCTTTTGATAAGTAATAGTAGTACCTGTTAAACAAGCCTAGTGTGTATTTGCACAGATTTTACTTCGTTAAATGTAACCATCCATATCTACACACTTGCAGATGTATGCAAATTTTCAGTAGCGAACATGAGAAAGTTAAAGTAACTTGCTGCTCATTGGTATTTCCATGCCAGTGACATGTTAATTCCAGGTATTGTTTGAAAAGGAAAAAATACTATTACTTTACTTTTATGTTACTTCATGATTATTTTTTTAAAATATACACTTAAACACAAAAATTACTAAGGTTAAAAAAAACCCTGCAAAGTGAATCTTCCAAAGAAACATTTAAAGAGTAGGTATTAAATATAACTTGTTACTCTAAAAAAAGTCATTATATTATTAATCTTTCTGTTGTTTCATACTGTTATATCTTTACCGTGTTTCCCCAGAAATAAGACCGGGTCTTATATTAATTTTTGCTCCCAAAAACACATTAGGGCTTATTTTCAGGGGATGCTATATTTTTTTAATGTGCAATCTACATTTATTCAAATGCAGTCACGTCATCTTCTGGTTACTGCACGATGGTGGAGGGCAGGCTTTCACTTAACTAGGGCTTATTTTGGGGGCAGGGCTTATATTATGAGCATCCTGAAAAATCATACTAGGGCTTATTTTCAGGTTAGGTCTTATTTTCAGGGAAACAAGGTATTACTCTCAAAAATAAGATTTTACTGGTAACCTCATCAGTTGCAGCATTCTACTTCCATTCTACAGTACTCCTATTCCTGCAGAGCATTCAGTCACTGGTCAGGAGAAAATCTGAATGCTTCCTTTGAACCATGCACAGATGGAAGCCCAGAAACATTGCTGGATTTTCGAGTTATGGTTGCTGCCATGTAATTTAGTACTTTGGCAACTCATTCCCATGACTAATCACGGAAATATAGTATGGGATGCAATCACAATTCATGTGCATGTGACAGCTTGCATGCAGGCTGATTTTTTTTAATCATGTGCAGATGTGATTCTCTTCATGTGACAGAGGGATAATGGAAAAAACAACCAGGTTTTAAAGCATTTCATTTTTAATCATATTCATAGACGATTACTAGGCATAGTTGAAGTTCAGTTGTGAAGGCATGGAAATTGGTTGATGCACTGATTTGACCAACAAAATACTTCTTTCTAGTGTTGTGGAAATACGACTGTCACTTGTACCTCTGCATTGTTTTTTACTTAGACAAAAATGTTGATACAACTGAAAATGCTGAATTAATTTTGAACACATCAACTTTTTGCGTATCCTTGTATCAATTAAGATCATGGTAGAAATAGTGAGTGGGAAACATTTGCTGGTTCTAAAAACTAGGCTCATGATTTTATAAAAGTGGAATTAACAGGTATATACAGCTCTATTCCCTCTTCTACATAGAGTAGTAGCCTTACTACACAATAGAGGTTCAGCTAGATAAATCTCTTCTGAGGTTTCTGTAAAATTGCAGCAGGTTTGACTGTAAGCCAAAGTAGGTAGAAAGCTGAGAAAGAAACCAAGACATGCAATCCTCACAAGATGAGATCAAAAACCTGGCCATTGTTCAACAGAGGATTTCTACTGGCAGAAAGGGCTTCTGGACATGGAAGCAGGACAGTCTCCTTTTTCCCCTGCAATTCTGTGTGACCTAAATGCTGGGTTCCAAAGGTTTTTTCCTACACTCCAGAAATGTTTTTAGTTCCATGTAGGGGTTACAGGGAGAGGGTTGGGAGACCACAACTGTAACATTGAATTTAGTACCCTGTATTTGGACCATAATCACTCCAGGCTGCAGATGTAGAGTTCATATGACTGAATCTTTTTCATTGTTCTCCTTGCATATGGATAACCAGATGTTAAAGAATGCCAGCTTTTCCTTCTTGGTCTGCTAATTTTCTTGATGCAGGAATATTGTGTCATGGAAGAATATGGCTCATAGAAGTTTCCACTTGGAGTCTATACGGAGACAGTCTAGACATAGCCATACCACCCCATCTGCTGTTTATAATACCTAAGCTAGTAATTCAAAAGGTGATGGATGTTGAATATGGTTTTATTCTGTCAAAGAGCAGTAGTTATAAAGGACAACTGAGAAGAGGTCCTTAGATCCTTTATATTGAATGGTACATTAATATCAAGTACTGTATCATTTGAAAATAATTTTGCTGACTTCTGCATTGCAAAATGTTGCCCTTCAAGAAATGTTTGTGCTAGGCAATCTACTTAGTCTTTGAGAATATCTGAGGGAACATAGTTTTGCAATATACCACTTTTTAACTATGCTGATCCTAGAAGTGTGTGTGGGAGTGAGGGGGACTGTAATTTTCTCTCTGAAATTGCTGACTACTTTGTTGAACTCTAAGACCTTTGTCTCTTTGGAAAAAACATGTAAAATGTAAAATCTTCAAGATAATGAGGCCTCTGAAGGGTTCTTCATCATAGTTTAACTACATGTGTGTTACCTTTATTAATTGTTTAGTTTGGGGTCATTTCTATAACTTCAGCAAATTAGTCAATTAAAAGAACTTTGCATTGTACCATGTTATGTGTTGTCAGATTGGAACTCACTAGAGCAACCCTAATAAGATTTTGAAGGCAAGATAATTAAAAGAGTGGTTTTACCAGTGCTGATACACACACATACACACCCCACAAGTTTCCATGGCCAAGTAGGGGTTCCAACTCAGGACTCTAGAGTCCTCGTCCATTATTCTATCCACTACACAACCTTGGGTATCTAAAAAGTATAGAATACATTTATAAAAATGCTTTCTAGATGCATTGTGTTCCATACTTTCTAAATAATTACACCTGATAGTTTTATAGCTGAGTTTGTGAGCTAATTATACAGAGCTTGCCCTCTTAAAGAGATCTCAATATCTCTGGCCACAAATCCCCCCCCCCTTCCATTTTTATACAGAAAATATATTTTTTACTTCATCTGCAAGTCCACAGAAATAGTCCTTCATATGTGACCTGGATTTGGTGCTCACAGAATAAAGTATTTCATAATATGCCTCTCTTTCCTCTGGCTTCCTGTCTTCACCAGTGTTAACTTATCTTCCTATGTGAGTGTAACACTCAGAGAGCGATGTTGGTTTACAGGTTGAAATGACTTCACCAGTCTTTGCCCTTGCTGGCCACACTGGATGAAGGGACTGGTATTTTTTGTTGGTTGATTGGTTGGGGTTTTTTTTTTTTAGTAGCCATCTCTTAACAATATGGCCTTCCTTTAGACAAGTATCTGGTAATTTGTTTCACATGAGATACATGTGTGCAAAAACTCAGCTTTTCTTTTCCTTTTTGAGAGAGGGGTTAAGTTGGTTTCCCATTTTGAAGGGTGCCTTGAATCCCCCATTTTGAAAATAAGTGTACGGATGTTCAGTTCTCCAATCGGTGGGGTTTTGGACTGCACACTTCAGGATTCTATATAATATATAGGTATCCTAGTTATTTTGATGCTTCTGTGTTTGAATAGTGGCTGAGGTCTGAATAGATAATATGTAAATAACTGTGAAGCTATACCTTAAGAATTAATTGTAAAACCTGGAAGTGCTGCTGGTCAAAACTTAGAGTATAATGTATGCAAATATTCTGGATGCTAGCTAATATCATGTGAAATACTTGAGGTTTTCATCTTCATAATTGGGGGATTATTTTAGTGCTTAGCAAACTTGTATGGTTAAAAGCACAGGAAATGCTATGACTTGGAATGACTGGTACCTGCTGCAGCATGTTTCTTGTGCCTTCTTTCATCCAAGAAATACCACAAGGATGACTGCCTCAATAGGAGCAAGAGAGTGCTATGCTTCAGTGTGACCAATGCAGGCTGGATCCCTTCTAAGCAAACAGGTTAATTGGAAACTTTAAATATCTCAGACCATCTAAAAATTTTTTTTAGAAATAACCAGGGATACTCTTGATGAATACCTTTATGTTGAATCTATATTTATGACCCCATAGAGATTCCATACATGTAATGGTTCATTCTGTAATTAATTTTTTTGTCTACGAACTTCATTTGGGTGGTATGTTTTTTACAATGCTGGACAAGAAAATCAAAGATACAGTGAAGCAAAAGGAACCTTGCAGAGGAACAGCTTTAAAATATGATTTATCTTCGATGAGGAGTAGAATTATGAAACACATGGAACTATGCAACTTGAAAAAACAAATGTGTAGTTCACCAAGAGAAGGACAGCACTGTTTGAAGACTCTCATTTAAAATTATAGCATGTAGGGGGAAATGGCTAAAGAGAAAACTTTTCCTCTTTACACTTGCTTTTCTAAATGGAAAATACTTGAAATTAATATCTCCTTCACACACATTAATAGAACTATGTCACCTGCTTTTTACTGGGGAAAAAGCCTTCCATGACAAGGGTAGGGTTATTAAAGCACTGAGGACCTGAAAGCCAAGGACAGTAATTTCAAGAGGCAGCAGACATGGAGCAACTTGCAGTGATGACATTTTGTAATGTGATTATGTCAGGAAAAGACTTTTTTATTTCATGTTTTTCTGGATTGCTAGCAGTATTTTCAGTTCTTCTTTGTGGCCTCTGTGAATCACACCCTGGGTGATTTGCGCCTGTGCGGAGTCTCATCAGAAGATTCTAGAGCTTCTGCGGTAGCAATAAACACATTAGAATATGCCCCTACCCACCCATATAAGTACCTTGGCGGCAAGCATCCTCTTTCAGTTTCTTTCAACCGCCGCGTTGAGAGCCTCATAATTCTGTTTCTGTGAGTAAAAGAGAAAGCTTATTTTTTATTCCTTCCTGTTACCAATCTTTTTTCTTTGATACTATTAGATCAAACTCATTATCATCAGAGATTTTTCCTTTCCCCTTGCTCGGTCTCCAGCTGCAGCACCCCCCGCCTTCAGTCATTGGTTTTTCTCCTCAATTATTTTCTCCTGTTCATGGCCCCATTTAAGCAGTGTGTTGTCTGTGATAATAAGATCCCACTTTCCGACGGACACGCTAAGTGCTTTTTCTGTTTGGAAGAACAACATCAAACTTCCTCCTATACCCATTGCAAAAATTTGAAGTGCGGAGTTCTTTGATCTTGCCTCTCGAGGCTAAAACTCTGGCTTTAGGAACAATCCTTACAACCAGTTCAAATGGCCCAACCTCGCTGTAGGGCCACTTCCCAAATCAAAGCAATGGAAAAAGCCATTACTGAATCATCTAAAAGTCCATCGGCTACACCAGCTCATTCCGATTCTCTATCTGCATCATCTTAAGACCTCGAAGACACACAAATCAAAACCCTCAATACCGAAGTCCTTTGAAAACAACTTCTAAACGTCAGGGACCTACTGAAGCTGCTTCAGCTCCGGAGCCTGTTCCTCCTAAACGAGTTAAAGAGTCTAAGCCTACAGACATCCCACCACAGCAACAACTCTTTGAATCAATTTCGGTCGGATCTTCCTCAGATGATGACGGACTTCCGTCCCATCAACCCTGTTCTCAGTTTCCAGAATGAGATGATAAAGGCGACCGATTAACGTCCTCTCCTCCCAGTCCACAACCTTCCATTCCTTCCAGCAGTCCTTCAGTTATTCCATTGCCTGAGGATTCCCATCCCAAATGACTCGACACCATTCCATATTCGATGCCCTCGGATCGCCCACCGATCCCTAACCAGCACACACATTGGGTTGCCATTTGCCCCAACCAATGCTCTGCTTGGCAAACTGCACCAACTCGTCGACTAGGTGTTTTACCCGGTTCGATAATACCATCTAGTACTCGGCCTACCTCTCGACAGTCATCGGTGCTGAAGCAGCCACATCATTGAGAGGTGGCTATACCTCATCCTGCTCCCCACTTGGTATTGAAAAAAACCTCGGATGGCCGAGCAGATTTCATCCACACATGAGGCTTTTTGCATCCCCAGCCACCTGATACTTTCCTACTGCAATACAGTGGTGTCTCGCTAGACGATAATCCGTTCCACTGAAATCGCTGTTTAGCGAAATCATTGTCTAGCGAAAAGTATTTCCTCATTGGAATGCATTGAAACCTATTTAATGCATTCCAATTGGGAAGAATTGTCATTGTCTAGCGAAGATCGGCCATAGGAAAGCCGCTTTGCAAACTGCCGATCAGCTGTTTAAATCGCTCTTTTGCAAAGCTTAGGTCCCGAAAACACCTGTTTTGCGAGCACGGAGGGAGCTGTCAAAATCATCTAGTGAAAATCGGTTTGGGAAGCAGGGACCAAACTGTCCAGCGGAATTCCCCCATACGAATCACTGTTTTGCGAATCACTATAGCGACCACAAAAAGTCAATGTCTAGCGAAAAAACTGTCAAGGCACCACTGTATATGACGGAATTCACTCTTCATGCTCGTCATCGGCAGCGTCCGTTTATTCTACTGTTATGCCATCACATCAGCAACCTCCATTTCGACATTGCAGAGACACAGGCTCCTTTTGAAGAATCTTTGTTCAAGAATGAAGGTCAGTTAATCATGTCCTAGATCAGTGGTCCCCAATCTTGGGTCCCCAGATTTTCTTAGACTAAAACTGTTTCACCACTAGTTGTGCTGACCAGGATTTCTGGGAGTTTTAGTCCAAGAACATCTGAGGACCCAAGGTTGGAAACCTTTTTTCTAGACCAGTGGTTCTTAACCTTGGGTTACTCAGGTGTTTTTTGGACTACAACTCCCAGAAGTCTTCACCACCAGCTTTGCTGGCTGGGGTTTCTGGGGGTTGCAGTTCGAAAACACCTGAGTAACCCAAGGTTAAGAACCACTGTTCTGGACGGTGCTCACATTGGTTTCTCAAACTTTTCCTTTTTGATGTCAGAAGTATCTGTTCTTTTGTGTAGAATCTGACCTGCTTGTCACATGTAGAGAGGCATTGTTTACAAATCATAAGTATGTACTTCACTGGAATATGAATCCCTGACATTGTTGGTGCCATTATTCGGTCTCATTATACTGTTGCTAAAGTAAATATTGGGGGTAAATTGCCATTTTGGAATGATTTACCATGCACTTTCAGGGTTTATGAGCCACTTAAGTGGTCTGTTGATGTCAAGTAGTTGTGTTAGGTTAATGGACTGACTATATGTAAGCAAAGGCAAGGTTACCACCTGAGGCTTCTGAGAGCTAATGTTCAAGTGGTTTGAGCATGGATCTATAGTTGACATCAGGTGATATTTTGTAATTTCTGACCTGTAATAGATTCTTCTTGGCTTTTGCTTTGGTCTTGTTTGGCTTTTTCTGGGTGAATGATGTAGTCTCAGAACTGTCTGATATAGATCTAAAATTATGTGTGCGAGCTGCTGCTAACAATCACATTGTTTATAAAGTTCATAAAATTTATTAAGTGCTGTACACAGTTTAGAAAAAAAAGGCAGTTCTTGATTGCATTCTTGGAGTCTTTAAAAACACTATGAAAGGGAAGAGGAAAGCAGGAGAATGCAGGCTTTCTTTCTGTTATTGAAGCTATATGACCTGAGCAACCTCGGCAGATAAGTCTCTCTGTGTCAAACAGGAACTGGAAGTGGAGACTGTGTGCCTCCTTTTCCTTTTCCTGTCTCTATGGTCCCCAGTGGAGGCCCTTGCTGGATGGCCTCACCTCAGGAGTTTCCTCCTTCAGGACCTGGAAGAAGGTATTCCCTTGGGGATATTCAGAGTGCAGGGAGGAGGTGGGATGGCAGGGGGAATGTCAAGATCCTGCCCCTGGTAGCAGTGAGGCCCCTGATGGCCCCTCTGAGCATGGGGCACCAAGGCCATTTGTCTTTTAATAAAGGGAGCCATGACTCCAAAATGTTTGGGAACCACTGCCATGCAGCCTAAATCCAAATAAATAGGCTTGACATTGAAGCATTAAGATCATCTATTTTTCTAAGCAATTTTTTTCTTTCGGCTTTTTTTTAATTAAACCTAAACTTACATCTTAGCTTCTGCATATTTTCCATACTACTATCTTATACAGCCTTTTCATCTGATGTTATTGGTGCTGCTGTGCTGCTAGATTCTATTGTTAATCCTGCTGTGAAGTTGAGAAGATGTTCATGGTTTATTTTATCAGATGTAAAGTCTCGTGGTGCAGTGGTTAAACCGCTGTGCTGCAGCCAAAATTGTGCTCACGACCTGGGGTTCAATCCTAGTTAGTGGCTCAAGGTTGACTCAGCCTCCTATCCTTCCGAGGTTGGTAAAATGAGTGCTCAGCTCACGGGGGGGGGGGGGGGGGACAATGTGTAGCCTGCATAATTAACTTGTAAACTGCCCATAGAGTGCTTGAAGTGCTATGGGGCGGTATATAAGCAGCACACTTTGTTTGTTTGTTTTGCTTTTTGCTTTGCAATATTTTATTAATACATGACAATTGATCTTGCACTTAAGTGTTGGGTCTATTTATGAAGCACACTGGTAGTGGGAGGATCTAACTTTCAGCCTGATCTTACATCACAGGAATTGGTTGATAGAATACAGAGTTACTTGGTGAAATGATGGCATACAGATTTGAGAGCTGGTTAACTAGACTCAAATACTGATTACATGTTTACTTGATTTTTATTTGTTGATTCTCCAGTTGACATGAAATCATGACAGCTCAATAATAGTTATACAGCTAAATTTACTTACATACGTATTGGCCAACCATAGATCAAAAGGATGCATGTAATAGGATGCAACATTTGCCCCTCTGTATATGATCCTCAGATTTGTTTTGCCAAGGTTTTACATTGCATTCAAGAAGTGCAAACGTCAGCAGGTCCTGTGTTCTGCACGCCATGGGCTACAATTCATTCTACTGTTTATAACTTGGAGGTATCTTTTCTTCCTCCTTAATGATTTGTCTATATCCACTGGAATGTTGGCTGAGATGCTTTTCAGTAGCAAGCTGTATTCCCGTTCCTCACCTCCATCTTTCTCATTTGTATACTGTACCAATCACTGGTCTATTTGTAACATCAGTTGAAAGATGTGCTCTATGCCACTGTGAATGGAAGAGTCTATTTAATCTGTAGTTATAGAGTGTTTGGCCTACCCTGAATGATAGTGATTTGTTGGAAGCTGTTGGATGTAATTTCCAGAGGCTGCCTTGGTCTATAATGGCTTAAACACATTCAGGTTTCTAGTTTTGACTTAAATATGCAAAGGTTGTGGACATCACGTCTCGTCTGGATAGGCCGGTAGGGAGTGCTGGGAATGAGGTAGCAGTGGTGGTGCATGTTGGCACCAACAATGTGGGGAAATGTAGCCACAAGGTCCTGGAGGCCAAATTTAGGTTGTTAGGAAGGAAGCTTAAAGCCAGGACCTCAAGGATAGTATTCTCGGAAGTGCTACCTGTGATCTAGGCAGATGGAGCTCAGGGGTCTCAACACATGGATGAGACTGTGGTGTCAAGGGGAGGGGTTTAGATTCATTAGGCATTGGGGAACGTTTTGGGACAAGCCAGGCCTGTACAAGAGGGATGGGCTTTACTTGAATAAACATGGAACCAGACTGCTGGTGCACAGCATTAAAAAGGTGGCAGAGCACCTTTTAAACTGAATTCTGGGGGAAAGACAACAGGAGCTGAGTAGTGTCCCGTTCAGGACTCCTCATCCCTGTGGAATGAGAGTGGAGAGGGTAGAGAACCACAAAGTGAGGACAGTGTAGGAATTAGGACTGGGAGCATGAAGGGACATGGAATAAGAAGCTGTGGGGGGAAAGGTAACAAACAAGCAGCCCTTCTTGGGTGACCCTATATGCAGGTGCTTTTATGCAAATGCACAAAGTGTTTGAAGAAAGATGGGAGAGCTGGAACATTTGGTGGCTAGGAATAACATTGATATAGTGGCCATAACAGAAACCTGGTAGAATTCAGAGAACCAATAGGATACCACAGTCCCAGGCTATAAACTCTATAGGAAGGATAGAAAGGGGCGTGTTGGAGGTGGGGTAGCCATCTATGTCAAAGAAGGGGTAGAATCCAGCAGAATGGAAATGGATGGCAGGTGTGACTCCATCATAGAATCACTGTGGGTTAAACTACCAGCCCCAAGGAGCGGTGTGATGGGGGGGGGGTTTGCTATCGTCCTCCAGAATAAAAGCTTGAGGGGGATCTTGATTGAGGAGACAAATCAGAGAGGTGTCCAAGAGGGACAGGTAACTCTGGATTTAATATTGTGTGGTACTCAGGACCTGGTTAGGGACATGAATGTCACTGAGCCCCTATTGAATGGTGACCATGCTGCGATCTCTTTCGCCATACATGATGGGGGAGAGTGTCAAGCAACTCTGACACAAAAACCCTTGCTTTCTGAAGGGTGGACTTCCCTCAGATGAGGAAACTCGTTAGAAAGAACGAGTTGCACATTGGGGCAAAAAATCAAAACTTTATCAGCTGATGGGTTCTGAGCTGTCCTTGATGGATCAGGAAAGAGATCTTGGTGTGCTGGTGGACAACTTGATGAAAGTGTCAACCCGGTGTCCAGCAGCAGTGAAGAAGGCCAATTCCATGCTATGTATCATTAAAAAGGGGATTGAAAATAAAACAGCCAGCATTATATTGTCATTGTACAAAATACTGGTAAGGCCACACCGGGAGCATTGCATACAGTTCTGGTTGCCGCACCCCCAAAAAGACATAGTGGAACTGGAAAAGGTGCAGTGGAGAGCGACTAAAATGATGACTGGGCTGGGGCATCTCCCTTGTGAGGAAAGGCTACAACATTTGGGGCTCTTTAGTCTAGAGAAAAGGCACCTGAGGGGGCGCATGATTGAGACATAAAGATAGAGGGAAGCTGTTTTCTCACACACACAATACTAGAACCAGGGGACATCCACTCAAATTGAGTGTTGGGAGAGTGAGAAAAGACTTCTTGACCTAGCATGTTGTTAGCCTGTGAAACTCCTTGCCACAGGATGTGGTGATGGCATCTGGCCTGGATGCCTTCATGAGGGGATTGGACAGATTTCTGGAGGAAAAGTCCATCTCATGATGGAAATATATAATCTCCAGGGGACAGGTGTTTAGTTGCCTTGTATGCTCCCGGAGGCATCTGGTGGGGCCACTGTGAAATACAGGAAGCTGGACTAGATGGGCCCTTGGCCTGATCCAGCAGGGCTCTTCCTATGTTCTTAAATATAGCAGTAAACTGCCTAGTCCATCATACTTCTCAGGACTATCTCAGCTACAGTTACTTGAAATCTGCCTCATGCGATTTATGATGAATATTTTCATTTTTACGAGTTTTGGTCAAATCAAAAAAAGACTACAGATTCACCTCTGGTGCAGTAGCATCAATATTATGTTTCATATTTCTGTCTTTAATTTGATTACATTGATCAATTTTACCCTTGTTTGCAGGTAAAAGTATTGCACAATCAGCTTGTTCTGTTCCACAATGCCATCGCAGCATACTTCTCAGGAAATCAAAAACAGCTTGAACAGACGCTTAAACTATTCCATATCAAATTGAAAACGCCTGGAGTTGATGCTCCATCCTGGCTTGAAGATCAGTAATGGAAACAGGCCCGAAGATCCCTCAATCAACCCAGGATCTTGTACACTTAATGAGAATCAAGGAACTTAATAAGAAGGACTGTTTATAATAATACTTGCAGAAGCAGCTTTAATTTCTTTCCCCTTGATAATGTAGTAATTTGGGAGGGTGGGTGGATGTACCCAGATGTAATTTGCCACTTCAGAAACAATGTTTTGTATCTGTGGGTGGGTGGCTTTCTTGAATAGGGAAATATAGATTTGCACTGACAAAGATGTTTGTGATCTCTGGTAATTGTGGTGCCTAGATGAAAAATTTTCCAAAGGGAGATACTCATAATTTGTATCAACATCTGATATTTTATATAAATGTATTAAAAGTTCTCTCAAGATTCTTTTTCATGTAATGGTGTTTAAAGAATAAATATTTTAGAGTAACTACACAGGGCTTTTGAACGGCATCCACACAATCAGTGATTGGCTGATATGTGGAGTTGCAGCAAATACCTTTTAAAAAGTTAAATCTTCCCACTGTATGTTCGGAAACACTACAGAGAAAGGCCCTCTTAGTCTGAAGCTTTTAATGTACATTTTAGCACTGTAAAGAAGACTTGCTAAGAAAGCAGGGCTTAGCCCCATTCATTCCATTTTTAACTTCATATAAAAACATACCTTTTCTTGCCTTAAATTCAAAAAGTGCCTTTGCAACACTTCCTGTATATAGTCTAAAAGAAGCTTTTGACTGATCTCTTTTTGAAGAGAGACTTAAGGCCAGTCTGGATTATGTGTGTTTCCATCTGAACTGTGGAAATGTCACCTTATTCTAGTGGATTGTATGTTTATTTTTCCCTTAATCATTAGTTACTAAATGTACAATTCTTTCTTGTCATAGCCTTTTATAATTCACTGTTTTGAAGCATCTTTTTTGCACACTTTCCACTGCTTTTTGTGTTTATATAGATGAAGTACTTAAAGTAACTTATCATCGCTTATATGGATTGTATAATTATGTATTATATGTTGAAATAGATTCAAATTCTAAAATGGTTTTGTTTCAGTCTTAATGTAAAATGTTTATCAAGTACAACTTAAATCATTCCTTATTACACTCTTGCCTGAGCCTTGAATGCAATTTTGCTGTTGGTGTTATTTCTTTTGTAGTATTACTATTCTTCAGAACATATCTGTTACTTGTTACAAAAGGGCTTGCTGCAGTCTGTTTCCCTTATTTTGTTACATTTGTGTATTCAAATCTGCACAAACTTTCCGTTTCTTCTAGCAAGCAATGGGATGCTTTTTTATTGTCTTCCATCCTAGGAGTTAATCCGTGTCATGGGCTGCTTTCTACAGCTGCATTCACTTATTTTTTCCAGTAGTGCCTATCACTGATCACTGGGAGGTAGGGAAAAAAGCCTGTAAGGATGTAGGGTACATGAGAAACACACTCTTCATCTCTTCTCTGATATCCACACAAAGAGCATACACCTTGTTCCATCCTTGGGTCCTGTGTGGATTTGTAGTCAGAAACTTGTTAGCAGAAGCGCAGAAGTGTTCCCTAGGTAAGTGCAGTATTTGTATACAAGTGATAAGCATATGTTTCTATTTCTTACACCAGTTTTAAAACTTAGCAGCTGATTTTAAGTCATCTCTTCTTTCTCTCTGTACTAGGTACACCATTTTCTGAGCAATGCTGCTTTATATAGAAAGAAAAGAACTAGCAAGTTCAGTAAGTGTAACATTCAGGGAAGAAATGTGGAGTACCAGTGCACCAGTTTGCATCCTTGTTGCCACAGCCCTGTGAAATATTTTTTCTTCTTCAAGATTAATAGCTTGATTTTATTGAAGCATCAGTTGAGAAAATTAACTTGCCTTTCCCCAAGATGGCCATTACTTTTTTCACTCTGTTTCACCTATCCCTTTCTTCCTCTAGTCTCCAGTACCATACACTCCCCAGCTTTCATATTCACATTTCACATCTTTGTCCAGTACTTCTACATGTATTCCCATCACCTTTTTAAATTGGGGAACAATACAAACTGGCACCCTTCAAATGTGTTGGACTACATCTCTCATCATTGCCAACCAATATGGCTAATGATCGGGGATCATAGGAATTGTAAATTCAAATACAGTGGTGCCCCGCTTTATGATTACCTTGTTAAACGACGAAATCACTTCACGACAATGTTTTTGCGATTGCTGTTGCAATCGCTGAACGATGTTTCAAAGGGCGATTTTCGTTTGAGGATGATTGGTTCCCTGCTTCGGGAACCGATTCTTTGCATTACGATGATTTAAAAACAGCTGATCGTCGGGTTTCAAAATGGCCACCCACTGTGCAAAATGGCTCCCCGCTGCTTTTAGGATGGATCTTTCGCTTAACAAGGATTGGAAAATGGCCGCCCTATGGAGGATCTTCGCTGGACGCTGAGGTATTTCACCCATTGGAACGCATTGAACTGGTTTTCAATGGGGTTTTTTTCCCTCGCTTAACGACGATTTCACTGGAACAGATTATCCTCATCAAGCAAGGCACCACTGCACCTGTAAGCCCCCAGATTGCCCCTGTTTAATCTAGGCAGTCCTTGCCATGGTGTAGGTAATATATTTTCTGGTGCCTTTAATTAGTAAAGCCTACCAAACTCTTCATTACTAGGTGTTTCATGACTGGCAGCTCTTTGTAAAACATCATTGTAATCCACATGATTGGAGGTGAAATCTAAGCCCTGCCACCTCTGAGTAGAATTGGTAGCCCCAATTTTGTAATGCCCAACCTCATGAAGACTTGTGCAGAGGCAAAAACTAGCATCTGTTTGTGAGATTTTAAGGGTCTGATAAAGGTATTACCCCAATTTTTCCTTTGGATTGTGTACAAAGACTACATGGCTTTTCTCTTTTCCAACTGAAAAGGTACAGTCACATAACGATGCGGTCTAACTAGTAAGGCTCATATAACAAAGTACTTTGTTGCCACATCAAGTGATATAATCTTCATTACCAATTTCTCTGTGCTCCTCGTACCATATGGTGGTTAATAACTGTTGGGCCTCATGGCACGGTGGTTAAAAAACTACTCACAACCTGAGTTTGATACTGATGGGCTCAGGTAGCCAGCTTGATGTTGACTCAGCCTTTCATACTTCCAAGGTAAGTCTACCTGAGTACCCAGCTCATGTGGGTGGGGGAGCAATGTGTAGCCTGCATCAGAATAATTGTAAACTGCCCAGAGAGTGCTTTAAAGCATTCTGGGGTGGTATATACTTGCTTTGCTTTGCTAGTACTGTAATTTTGTTAGGCCTCATTCATATTTCGTGGACGTTTCATTCATGAAAATACTGCCTAGGATTCTAACCATTTCAAAACGCCATTCTGTGTGGCCAAGGATTTTTTTTTATTTTCCTCAGTACCATCCTCCCGTGATACGTGACATACTACAACTGACACATGCATGTTTTCTAAGCTTTATCGCAAGTGGGGGTGAGGTGTCAAAATAGCCATACTTTGTACCCCCAAGTTTCTGGGCGTACCTACAAGAATTTGTATCCAGAGTAAAGATGTGGGCTAGAGTGCAGCATTTCCATCATAAAGTTTTCATGTTCTGTAATATAATGGTGAACTTTAGTACAGTATTCTGTCACCAGTACTGCTCCTCACTGCAAGTACTATGGATCCATTCACTTAACTAAATCTTTAGTAGTGCCCTGTGAGCGGGAGGGAGGATTCAGTTACCTAGTTACATTTTCTAAAGTGTCTTTATTTACTTAGTTTCACTCTTTGTTTCATATGCAAAGCCAAGTAAGTAGAAACTAGCTAACCCAAAAGATTTGGTTAGTTAATTATTTTATTTAATGAGTTGAATTTCACTGGCCAAATGACATGTAGGAGTTAAATATAAAATGCTTGTCATGACTCTTTGAGATGTTACTAACAAGCTCCTGCTGTTCTTTAGATAGCCACATCCTGAGGTTGGGAAAACACAGGTTATCCAAAGCCACTAAGTAATTCATGGCTGGACTAAGACTTGCATAATAGTTAAATATGATGTGAAGGCTCCAACAGCAATATTGCTGTGCTGAGCAGTGATGCACAGTTAAAACCTTTTTGTAGCTGTTGACATTAGTGGGGTTTTGACATTGGTTAGATCTTTAGACTTTACACAACATACTACATAAATTATTCTTAGAGTCTGTCACTCTAAAGACAGTGTTCTCAGTGTACAGGACAGAGTGGTGCCTACTACAAACTGGCTAGTGTGGCTACTACAAAAACACAATGAAACCACAAATCAAGTAGAAACAAAGTACAGTGGTGCCTTGACTTTAAACATCCCGACATACAACCATTTTGAGTTACGACCAGCTCCGGCCGCAAAATTTTGATTTGACTTGCGGCTGAAGCTTCCAGTTACGAACAGAAAAAAGCCAGGAATTCAAATTACTAACCATTGGTAGGCAAAGAGGCTGCTTCTTTGTAGCTCTTTTGCCCCAATGATTAGAGTGAGTGTGGTCGGAGGAGGCTTCGGACTACCTGGTTTCTGCTTTCTGCTTTTTAAAAACTGCTTTCTGCTTTTTAAAAACTGTTCTGGGTAGGTTTTGCAGCGTGATGTGGGGCTGGGTGGTGGGATTATGTTTCTATGCTGTGATGGGTCTTGTGGGGTTTGTTGGGTCCCCCCCTTTCCAATGGAGCTTGGGGGTTTGTTTGCTCTTGGGGTTTCCCCCATTTCCAATGGGTCTTGGGTTTGTTTGATTTTGGGGTCCCCCCCATTTCCAATGGGGCTTGCATGGTTTGCTTGCTTTTTTTCAGCTGGAACGGATTAATCGCATTTCCAATGGGTCTTGCAGTGGGGTTTTGGGTGTGTGTGTGATTTTTTTCTTCGGCAGAAACGGATTAATTGCATTTCAATGCATTCCTATGGGAAATGGTGCTTTGACTTAACAACCATTTCGAGTTGCGATCGTCTTCTGGAACGGATTAAGTTCATAAGTCTAGGCACCACTGTATGTGATCTGTTTGCACTTTCTTCCCTGATTTTTGCTTCAGTTCATTCATTTCAGTCCTAGAATTCATCAACTGGATCAATAGCAAAATGAATGTTTAGATTGAGGGCTAATAAAAAAAAAAAATTCCACCACAGCAGCTGTAATATGTAAAGAGAAGTTGGTTTCTTCTTAATGAATTGAATTCTGATCTATCTTCTTTGGAAACTATTTCATTTCAGTATGGCCGCGTAAGTCCTGTATTATTTATTCTTAATGGACAACTAAAGCTTATTGCTATCTTGAATTAATTCAATCAGTTTTAGAATTTAACTGTACAATGTACATTTGATTGAGAAAGGTGCTTGTAACAGGCCTAAGTGTCTACCTTGTTGAGATCTAAGGACATCTGTGTCCTTAACTTTCAGCTGTGTCCCATGTGTTGTTTAGCCACTTGCGTATATCACTAATAATTTTCCATCACAAAGAAAATGATGTAAGCTTTATTGAAGACAAATAACAGTGTTCCTCTTCCTTTTCCAGAACAGTAACAATGCATTCTGATGCAGCAATTTACTGTTTGCTTTACCTAAAATTCTTTTTTCAGTAATGTGCTTGAATGTGGAAAATTAACATGATGGGCTCTAAATTATAGATTTCCATAGACTAAAGAACTTGGATCCAATTGGTAATCCCAGTTAGGAGGGATCCATTGAATCAATGGAATTTACATGAATGTTGAATCACCATTCAGCAGTTGATTCAATAGATCTGTTATAGCTGAGACGAATAATGTCACACATGCCCTAAACATTTTGGAGGCACAACCCTACTGTATGTCTATAATACTCCCGTTTAGCTCCAGAAACAAACAGGTAAACCTGATGTAAAGCCCTGGGCTCTTAAAAGTATTTTGGGGACTTCTCTGTACTCTAAAACTCTGAGACAAGCAAGGGAGCATCTGGGCCACTTCCTTGCTACATTTCATCTTGAGCAGCCTCCTGCTCTCAGACAACTGACACAATTCCCTTTTGTATGTATGTACATATATAATTTGTGATAAAAACCTGGTAGAACAAGATGATCTAATAATGTTTAAACTGTAGTGTAGGCAGTAAATAAGACTATTTAGGCAAGGAAGTTCCATAACATTGTTCTGTCACTGAATAGTCTCCATGGTAGTCACTTGACTCCTACCACCTACTAAGAGGTGGCATGCAGGGAGAACATCTGAGGGTACTGATAGATATAGCAGAAAGGAGACAATCCGGGTCACCTGCCCCTAAGCTGCTGAAAAAAAATTATTTCAGAGTAAAAGGTAAAGGTAAAGGTTAAAGGTTCCCCTTGACAATTTTTGTCCAGTCGTGTTCGACTCTAGGGAGCGGTGCTCATCCCCATTTCCAAGCCATAGAGCCAGCGTTTTGTTGGAAGACAATCTTCCGTGGTAACATGGCCAGTGCGACTTAGACACGGAAGGCTGTTACCTTCCCACCGAGGTGGTCCCTATTAATCTACTTGCATTTGCATGCTTTCGAACCGCTAGGTTGGTTGGAGCTGGGACAAGTGACTGGCGCTCACTCCGTCACGTGGATTCGATCTTACGACTGCTTGGTCTTCTGACCCTGCAGCACAGGCTTCTGCGGTTTAGCCCACAGCGCCACCACGTATTGGAGTGCTAATGTTGCTCCCTCCTAATCATAATTTGTTTTCAGCTGCTAATAGGTGGCCTCTTTTAGCACCTTCTGTGATTCTGTGACTTCTCAGTTTTTCTGATTTGTCAGGAATTGTTAGGATTAATGATGGCATAGAACACATAGTAGCAGATTCAAGCTCTGTAAAGTGGAACAAGCAACACATTTCCTGAGAATGAACAGAGGGAAGAAACTAGTGGCAAAATTTGACTCCTAACGTTCAATGTTCCTGTGATTAAACTTCTACACTTAACAAGCATGCATTCATGCATTCTACTGCATTTATGAATTGAAAATAGTCTTTGCATTACATCTACAAAGATACGTTCACATTCCAATTAGATGGTGTAACTATAATCTTGTTTTTTTAAAAACAGTACAGTGGAAAGCAGAGAAGCATTCCCCAAAATATGTATTTGGGAGGGAGATAGAACCCAAGATATTTAATTAGAGGATCCTAGTGGTTTTAAAATGCATGGATATCAGTTTTTCCATTTGTTTCCCTTTAGCCTGACCTATCAAAACAAGCCACATATTTAACTGAATTAGCTGCCTCATGCATATTTCATGAAGTCCATCATTCATGAAACTGAATTATTTAGACCTGAATGGTGTTTATATATTATCAGATATTTCCAGCGATAATATCCATAAATTACGACTTACTTATAAACCACCAAAAATCTAATTCTTCAGGATGTAACAAGAACATGTGCAAGTACTTATGTGGATGCAGGTGTCCGTTAAATACTCCCATTACCAAATTACTTGTATCACCATTCCAACATCAAGTCAGTGATCCAGAATAATCCTGTGCATATCAATTCTAATTCAGTGAGGATAAAGCCCAGGTACATTGATTACAAAATGCAGCCTTACAAAGCAATCCAAAATGTGGGGGTGGGGGTGGGTGGGGTTGGATGTTGATATTGGAGCCTCCAGTTCAAAATGTGTGGAGACAACTATATAATTGTGTAGAGTGGACTAGAACCAGTACTCCACACAGCAGTGCTCTCTTACACCCATTAGGTTAGATTTCACATTCTTATTCCAATGAGATAATTCAGAATTAAAATAGTCTTGGGTTCATGGATGTCCAAAGGGGGCCATTTGCTCTCCCAGGAATCTTACATTTATTATTCAAACATTCACAGCCAAAAACACTGTGTTGGAGTGCCCCGGGCCATCTACTTGAATTGCACTTGTGTAGCAATATATAATTTTGCTCCCGCCTGTGAATATTCTTATTTTTAAAAATATATATAGCAATTTGCCCTATTTCTGTTCCCCTCCCCAGCCCCCGTTATACTCTCAGCACTGTAGCTTGTAAGGTAGTGATACGATCCTGAATACTTACTGCAGTCCACTCTACCTCCTGATGCTACAACAGAGCTCCTTCATGTTTAAAGAATTATGATATTCACATAATGAAAACAGCATTTTCAATTCAGATAAAACAAATGGAAAAATCATGAGAGAGAGAGAGAGAAGGGTGGGGATATGATAGGGTTGTAGTTTGTTTTCAAAGGGTAACCAGGTATAAATCACTTTCCTCCCATTTTGAATCCGGTATAGCATGTTTGCATCGTATGGTTATCTCACAGATTTAATTTGTATCCCAGCCTAGCCAGCCTACACAAACAGATGTGCAATGTATGAAGCATGGGATTCTTGTTGATGACAGCAAATCATATTCCTAAATTGAAATGGGAAAAACAAAAGCCACTTAACTGTCTATAAAAAGAACTGAAACTGCCATGGACCCAAATCTAAACATTGGTGTTCAGTTCAGAGAGAGAGAGAGAGAGAGAGAGAGAGAGAGAGAGAGAGTGTCTTACAACCATTTATATATTCTAATCTAAACAGTAACCCAAATGGCAGTATGGACTGTGTTCCTATACTTATTATAGTGATCTTGATTCTTATCTCTTCTGTGGCAAGTTCCACATATAATTACAGTAGGACATTTCCTATATTTTGCAGTAGAGATGGTACATCATAGAACGCCAGGCTATCTGCAGCTTAGCTGCTCTGGCCTCCTGTCTAGCAATGAAACAGCTTTTTTTGTGACAGCAGTGACTGCAGGGAAATGTCTCAGCATCTGGTATAACCTGAATATTACCTGTGTCCATTATAACTAGGGATGTGTTATGTCACTGAAAAGCAACCACAGGATTTGGGTCAAACCTGATTCAGTGATACAGAAAATGGCCCTCTGTACTGATTCTAAGCCATGCCGACATACAGAAATCTAGACTGCCATTCCTCCTATCATCTGTAACCCCAAAATACCCAGAGGTTATTGTCAAAGCCTCTGAAATCCACTTACAAACCATGGACAATCTGATTCTGCAGGACACCATGCACCAACGACGACAGCATCAGGCATGAGAACCCAGTGTCATCTTCTGAAACTGCCCCCTCAATCTGAAGACTGGAAACAAGATGGTCTTTATGTAGCTGAGAAGTTCATAGTGGCCAACAGTGTCAAATACCAGTAGAAGAACTTGCAGAATTAAGAGGATGTTACACATTTCATGCATAGCATACACTGTCTACAATAGCAGCCCAGCTCTCTCAGCAGCAAAACAAGACATGAAACTGGTTTGAAATAGGTTTAGACAATCTATTCATCTGAGAACTCTGGAGCCAAGCTGTGACATCATATTCAAGAACTTTGTTTTAAAAACGGCAAGTGTGAGACTGGTCAGAAATTATCCAGCATAGTGAGATCCGGAAAGAGTTTATTCAGCAGAGATAAGATACCTTCTACAGTGGACCCTTGACTTACAGACGGCTTGACTTACAGACTTTTTGAGTTACAGACTTCTCTGGCTGCAAAATTTAGGTTTGACTTGCAGACTGAGATTTGACTTACAGACCAGAAAAAAACCAAAATGGAACAAAAATGGCCTGTTACGGGATTAATCGGTTTTCAATGCACTGTAGCTCAATGGAGACTTGACCTACAGACTTTTTGACCTGCAGCCACCGTTCCAATACGGATTAATTCTGTAAGTCAAGGGTCCACTGTACTGCCTGGACTGTATTTTCCCTGCCTTCCCTGAGCCTTTCTTGACCTAAGAAAAAAAGAAGGAGGAATAGCAGCTTCCCATTAATTTCTATGGACGGAAAAGAGCAGATACGGATCAAATGGTTTTCAATGCATTCCTATGGGAAATGCAGATTTGACCTGAGAACTTTTTGACTTGAGAACTGCCTTCCAATACGAATTAAGTTCTCAAGTCAAGACCCCATTGTATTAGCTGAGCTATATATACAGTGGACCCTCGTCTTACAGACGGCTCGACTTACAGACTTTTCGAGTTACAGACTTCTCTGGCTGCAAAATTTAGATTCGACTTGCAGCCAGAGAATCGACTTACAGACCAGAAAAAAACCAAAATGAAATAAAAATAGAATAAAAACCACTGGTTATGGGATTAATCGGTTTTCAGTGCATTGTAGGTCAATGAAGATTTGACTTACAGACTTTTTGACTTGCAGCCACCATTCCAATACGGATTAATTCCTTAAGTAGAGGGTCCACTGTATTCTATACAGTTTGTTGATCCATTGGCACTATATGTGTTTATCATTGCCCTTCTCCACAAGAGTTTCTTGGGGTGCCTTAATCAGCAGTAATGGGTATGGATCACAAGTACATTGTTCTTAAAAGTAACAAAGAATGGACGGGGCATTGTTCCATTTTTTGTGTGACTTCTGACTTTTAGAAACCCAACATATTAAAAAGAAGTAATTTACAGCCCTGCTCAGATTTTTCCATTCTAAAAGCTGTGGTTCCTTTATTGACTCAATCTATCTCATGTTAACTCTTTCTCCTTTCTTACTGGGATTATTGTCTTTTCCAATGAGTCTTGTTTTTGCATGATGTAGGTACGATAGCCTCGGTTTAGTAGTTTTTGCTTTAAAGAGATTTCATTTGTTATTTGTCTTTCTGGCATCACTTTTTTGCATAACAAATTAATGCAATGATCCTATGGTTACTGCACTCTTTAGTGTCTCCTTTCCTGACCATGTACATTTAATGTTCTCAATGCACTTGTATTGTTTTCTGTGTTGGCATATTCTTGTTAAGATTTTGATTGATTGTCTCTTCAGTTTGCAACAGCACTATTGATATCACATCTACTCTTGGTGATGTATTTCTTCTAATCGCTTTGGAACTTTACTATCTAAAAGTGTAGGTTCTACATCACAGGTTTCTTCTTCAAAGGAATCTCTCATCTTTGCATCCCTTCTGTATTGTTCTTTAACAAAATATTTCACCTTCTCTGTATTTTACTCTGATAAGAAAACATATTTCCCTGTTGATTTTTCCTTCAATTTCTTGGACCTTATGGAATATCACTATTACATTAACTATACAAAGAAATAGAAAACACCCCCCCAGATATATATATATATATATATCTTGGGGGGTGTTTTCTATTTCTTTGTTTGGTTAATGTAATAGTGATATATGTACTCTTTATCTGAGAAATCATGAGGTATCTCAGAAATGTCAGGTCACCTGGAAGGGCATCCAACTCTAGATCACTGGTTAGCCCCTAGCTGCCTAAGTGATACATTGGATCTTACACTCACCAATAAGAAACTCTGCCAAACACAGGTCTGTGCAAGCAACAGTATCCTTTAAAATCTATCAGGTTGCAGAGACACAAAAAACTATAACCTTGGCCCTATGCTATTCCTCAGGTGAACATGGCAGCCCAGTGTGGTATAGTTTAGCCTATAGAAAATAGGTTGATGTAACATTAAATGAAAGTGGTGGAGTCACTACTGGGTGCCTGAAACCAACCTCTATTGATAAAATCAATTAACTAACAGACACTGCACCCTGTGACATATATGAAGAGGTAGCAGCTAATAGTGAAAGACTGAAAGCATCTGCATCAAATGCACACCCACTCTTCAGCTACCATCCTGCCTCTCCCAGATTAAAATCAAGGAAAAGTTTTTTCAGTATATTTGTGAATTCTGAAGAAACAGCAGATGATGACAGGGTTATAATGTGGAAAGAAAGGATTACCCACCTCTTAAAATGGATGAAACCAGGACAGACTAGCCTGCAGTCAGACAAAGAACTGGGTTACTTGGAAGTCACTTAATATGCTATGGACTGAATTTGGCAGAACCCAAATGCTCCATTGTTGGGCAAAACATGATACATTGATTAATTGTATTGTAGTGCTTCTGACACAAAGAAAGATAGATTGTAATAGTTCTCTTTGTCCCTACATACAAAAGTTGCATTATGATTTTGTCTCTATTTCTGTCACTGTTTACTTTTACTTCCTGACAGTGATAAACAAGAGTTTCATTAGACATTCCTCAATACTTTTTTTCTCTTTTGGCTACAGGAATAATTTATTTGTATTCTCCCTTTATAATACCTCTGTTTTCAATCCACAGGTTTTCTGAATTGTTATCAGTGGAGTTTAGCTATGCTCTTTACATAATCTTTCAATTCATCAGAATTTTTTTTTACAATTGTATTTTGGCACTAAGCTTGTTTTAGTCTCTTTCTTCAGCTTCATTTTAATTTTCTTTATTATTCACACTTCCTGGTGATCTTTGCTAATCAGGTGGTATAGAAAATAGATACCCTGTTTCCCTGAAAATAAGACCTAACCTGACAATAAGCCCTAGTATGATTTTCCAGATGCTCGTAATATAAGCCATACCCCAAAAATAAGCCCTAGTTAAGTGAAACCCCGCCCTCCACCACTGTGCAGCAACCAGAATGAGAGGGCATGACTGTATTTGAATAAATGTAGATTGCTGGAAAAAAATAAAACATCGACTGAAAATAAGCCCTAGTGGGTTTTTTGGAGCAAAAATATAAGACCCTGTCTTATTTTCGGGGAAATTAGATGGATAGACAGACAGACAGACAGACAGACAGACAGACAGACAGACAGATGTTAACATCATAGTACAGCTGGTAGTCTGTATTATAGACTGCTCCTGATCTTGTTTTTTTAATAAAAACAACAATAGAGCTTCATTATCTGCTTCCAGTTATATGGTGTAGCGAACAGCCCTGCCCTCACCTGTCCGTCACAGCAGAACATTGGAGAAGGAGCCTATGAGTGGACGGAAGGCGGAGCCAAGGGGGGAGGGGCTGGATATAAAGGCTGGTGTATGGAGTCTGAGGGAGATTCTGGTAGAGAGAGACTGTGTGAAACTTAAAAGTGAACTAAGAGTGAGTTAGAGATCTGTAAGAACGATGAATGGAACAAAGAGTTAATAGAGTTTTAAAGTTATAGCAGATTTGATTCAAATACAGTATGAGTGATTAGCAGCCTGTGATTTTTCTCTTGAATATTAATCATATATTAACCTCCCTAATCTAATAAATGACTTGAGTTTTAAAAGCACACATGTCTCCATGATTAAATGGTATTAAGGCAATAATACCTGGTGGCAGCGAAGAAAGAAGAGCGAGAACCTCTTGAAGGACTAAGGGGACTTTGGAGGAGATTGCCACATATGGTCTAATTGATTCCTGTACTGGCTACCAGGGGACATACATATGTAGAATTTTCTGTTTATTGGCTTGTCATATTTGAAATGCATAAATTATCGGCTTTGTATAATTCTCAGACACTTTACTGCTTCATATCTAATTCCTAAGTCCAATTCTCCAATGATGTTTGATTCCGCTTTAGATCTGAGCCAAAAAAAACCCAACTTCTGTCATATTGACTACTAATCTTGGTCTGAAGACAGATTGCATGTTTTACTTATAGGAACAACAGTGAAGGTGAGATGGTATAAATCTCATACATTGAAACACGCACATGGAGAAGATGATTGTTTGTTTGCTCCTTGAGGAAGATAAAGAAGTTAAATTGAAATTGCACAAGGTCAACAATCTTTGATTGTAAACATGGTTAGGAATGACAATAGAAGAACATTTACCAAGACTGGGACTCTGTGAAATTTCATAGCCTAGAGATTGTCAGGGGATGGGAACTACTGATTGGGGGGGGGGGGGATTACTGTAGTGAGGAATTCTGCCCCTGAAGGGGGTTCGACTCTGATCAAGGCTGTCAGATAAAACACTTTATTCATACATGATTAGTCCATATATTTCAAAGGGGTTGTCTCCTGTAGGTATCAAGATGGCTGAGCATACTGCTCAGGAATGTATATTAACTGGAATTTAAATGGGTATTCAACCACCAGGCAATTAGATATCCAGAAACATTAATTATCTTCACATTATGCAATACTTCTTAGCCCTCTGTGGCTGTTTCTGATTAACATTAAAGAGTTAGATGTAGCACATTTTAATATGTGCCCAATAATGCAGTATAACCCTACTGCACAGGACAAACAGGTCAGTCTTTACAGAAAAGAATAAATAGATATAAAAACATGCCATCCAAAATGGCACTGTTCAAATCCAGCCTCCCAGGGCACCCTGCCATTTACCTCAAGGTACCTCTTTTTGGGTTTTTTGTTTGTTTGTTTGTTTTTGCTTTTATGAAACAAAATAACTTCAAAGACAAATTCCAATGCAAAACAGCTGAACAGGAATTCATCACAGCTTGCATCTCTCCTATGGCTTGAACAAAGACAGTGACTTCTTAACATATTGCATATTTCAGTCAATTCAACAAAAGACAAATGTGTTTGTTACTGCCCAGATATAGCTTTGCTAATGGCTACTGTTGAGCTAATTAACAATGTCTGTACTTTTTTTGCATTTGAATTCTGTCTGACTGCATTGTTTACAATCCCTTCACCCACCTAATCATGATAGCTAATGTTAACACCTTGTGCCTCTAATGAAGTGGACAGTGTCTATGAACGTTTACATCATAATAAAGCTGGTTAGTCTTAATGATGCTGCAAAACTCTGGTTTTGTTATTGGTAGATTAAAAGGGCTACTTCTCCCTATAAGTTGTTTCTCATTTAAAGGCCCATACACACATCCACTTCAAATCTAAATTCTTACCATTGGAACATTCTCCTATGAAACCATATAATATGTTATATTAACAAATGCCCACTGTTAAGACACAAATTTTGGTGTCTGTCTGTCTGTCTGTTCTTTCTTTTCTTTCTTTCTTTCTTTCTTTCTTTCTTTCTTTCTTTCTTTCTTTCTTTCTTTCTTTCTTTCTTTCTTTCTTCTTTCTTTCTTCCACAGAGTCATAGGCATTGCCCAAAAATAGCTTAGTAAGGTTCCTCCCAGTTGCACTAATGGAAGCTATTTTATCAGTAGAAATGTGCCACAGGATCCTGCCCACAGTGTACTCCCACTGGTATTTATCTGCTTTCACATAATTCCTTTCTGATGAAAAGATATGCCTCAAGTCTGTTTTAAACACAGCAGCAATTGCAGTTCAAGGATGTGCATTGACTCTGGAGGAAACTCAACAGCATGCTTCTTACAGTTATGTCTACCAGTGTGTTCAGGTTAATAGAATGGGTTCTGCCTTCTCATACTGGCATGCAGAGGGGACTAGATAACATGAACGAACTACTACACTGCTTCTTGCCTAAACACCCCTGAGACATTAAGTAAAGTTGGGGTCTCTCTAGGGCACTAAGTAGTTAATTATGGCCACAACACCAGCAAGTTAAATGGCAAATGCAAAATTAGATGAGTGAAACCTTTATTAGACTTCTAAAATATCACTCACAGAAGCTGGCTTTTGACTCCCCACAACTCACAGAGTCCCAAAATCTATGGTCAGATGTGTAGGTCACAGGAGGTAAGTTTCAGAATTGGATTTAGTGAATGCAAACTTATTTTCCAAATATGACCATGGGAACTATCCCCCCCCAATACCAGCAGCAGTATAGAAAAGGAAAATTAACCAGTTAGTGTGCTTGAATTTGACATATCCTGGAAGGATCCTAAGTATTTCATACTGAACTAAGCACAATCTTTGCTCTGGAATTCCTTCTCAGTCATAATGCCAAACCAAATATACTTAGTTGTGTATTCTTTGCTTCATCTTTGTTTTCATATCCAGAAAACTCTCCATCCAGATTTTCATATGGACTAAACTAGTGCTGGCAAACCTATGGCACGCGTGCCACAGCTGGCACACAGAGCCCTCTCTGTGGGCACATAAGCCATAAGTCACCATAGAGCAGTGGTCAGAGAACAGGGGTAAATTACCCCAAATGGGGTAAAAATGAAAATCCTAGGGTAATGAGGACATGATCCTAACCCCCTTCCCTCCTCCTCCTCTTCAGCCCAGAGGTGGGGGCTGCCTGATGACCCCCTTCCCACATCCTTTTCTGGCCTGGCCACAACCGAGCCATGGTGGATGGCAGCCGGCGACAGGCCCCGGTCAGCGGCATATCGCAGCCAAGGCAGTGGCGGTGGGGCCGGCCATGTTGGAGGGCGAGGCAGGGGCAAGTGGTCTGAGCTCCCTGGCCAGAAAGAGACTCTCCTTCCAGTGCCTGGAGAGGTGGATCATGGCGGAGGGAGGCGGGCACGGCCACAACAGCGCCCTTGGCCAGGTTCAGCCTCCCAGCGCCGGGACGCCACCACCCCATCCCCGTCCCGGTCTAGCCCAATGGGGGATTGGAGGACCAGTAAGTATTTATTTGTTAATACCACCCATGGGTGGTGGTGGAGAGAAACAAGCATTTAACCTTTGCAGTACAGGAGCGATTTTTTCTAAACTAAAACTTCAGCATTCAGGTTTTAATTGCAATATTGGCATTTTGAAATAAATAAGTAGATTTTGTGTTGCAGTTTGGGCACTCGGGCTCAAAAAAGGTTCACTAGGCACTCAGAGGCAGCCACTGCCCTCAAGCAGCAGATTTTGCAGTACCAGTGTATTTTTGCCATCTATCCATGGCATGGATCCACATGAATTTTAATGTACGCTCATCTCCAAATCATTGCCCATCTCCATTACCTCAGTTGTGACACTGGCATGAGAAGTAGGACTGGAAGCTTCTTTGAAGTGGCATATTTTCTCCCCACTTGTACTCTGCAAGTCCATGCTCATGGTGCTGATGATGATGAGGCTTGCCAGGTCTCAGAGAATGAGCTGCTGTGCCAGGAAATGGCTGGGCTCCCCTGAATCTCCAGGCCAGGCAAACAAATGTGAGGAGCAGTGGTGGAAGGGAAGGAGCGAGTCTCGTTTATTGTTATGGGGTGGCCATAGTGTTTGGGTACCCAACTCCAACCCTCCAAATGGCACCAGGGCTCACTGGCTTCCTGTGTCTGTCCAACACGACACATAATATACTTGCTTAGGAGCTCAGACAGGGAACCCACAATGCCTAGCTCACTCCCTGACACATGCATAGAGAAATATTATTTTCCAATTCCTATGACATCACAAGGCCCCACACCATAACTTCACAAAGACCCACCCCAGGCATTGGGCCCCAGATATAATGAGGGGATGGGGAAGATAATCCCGTGACAGCCCTTGACAAACAAGACAGCACTTCAAAACCATTCCGGAACATTTTTATTGGTTCTGGAAAAGAGGCTAAACGGGTATCCTCAACGGAGACAATGGCCTGATTCAGCTCCAGCAGGACGCCTGCCTTCTGGTCCCTCGCATCCCCCTGGGGAAGAGGACGCTTTGGACGCTACGAGAGAGAGAGAGAAAAACAACAACTAAGGGGCAAGCTCGTCCACCTTCAATCCAGGCATATCCACCAACTAATGTTGTGGCAATATCATCCCGAAGTTCCGCCTGCCAACATCCACTGGCTTTCACCAGGAATATCCACCCATTCATCTCTTCCACTCAGCTTCTGAAGCCAGGCTCCGCCAGCTCCCAAATGCTTGGGTCACACACACATACCGGTGACATCCCCACAGAATGCCAGCCAGCCCATTCACACACACCAGCCACCCCCGACACACACACACCTTCACTCCACCAGCCATTCACACACACGCCCGGGCTTCCATCCGATATCCACCAAGCTTCCGCCATATGGTTTCAGGAGGCTAACGTCCCCCGGCTTCATCCACCAACCTCTGCCGGCCTCCACCTTGCGGCCTCTGCCAGCTTCTGCAGGGAAATTCCACCAGCTTCTATCTGCCAACATCCACCAACTTCCCCCTGGGTCTATCGCTGACATCAGCCAGCTTGAAGCCACGGATCTCTGCCAGCCTCGAGCTGTTAACTCACAAGCCCACTTAGCAAATTCATCTGCTTTTGCGAGAGAACTTGCCTTGGGCAGAAGGGCTGGGTCCCCTGCAGCCACTGCCGCTCTCTCTGCCGGACTGCCCTCTAGCCACTGGCCTCCTTTCCGGTCTCCTGCCCTGCCCAGCAAGCCCCTTTTATCTGCCAGCAGAGAGGTGGGGCTCTGTGAGGTCACAAAGACCCAGGAGAGTGGAGTTGGGTTCCCAAGGCAGCAGCAGCACCCTCAGGATTGGCTGAGTCCTGAAGATGATGTCACAGTCCCTATGATCATGTGATTCATCCACAAAAGCTTGCATTTTGCATGATTTTTTTAAAATTTGTGGCCTATTAATATATCCCCTGTGACCAATACCTCTGATTGTTAAATCTCCACATGTTGGCCTTCTGACAGGATTCTAGGCTGGTGCTCCAAAAAGTTATCTTCCAGCATTTGCACCAAAGGGAACTTTCCTAAGCCCTGAGCTAGGGGGGGAAATGAAAGTAATAAATGAATAAGGATGGGCACAGTCACACAATGAAGCCTTTGATGCTTTTTTGCCTCATTTTGGATATTTTTTCTTGCCCTTGCCATGAAAACTATACAGTGGTGCCTCGCAATACGATGTTAATTCGTTCCGCCAAAATCGCTGTCTTGAGAAAACATCGTCTTGCGAAACACAGTTCCCCATTGGAATGCACTTAAATCTATTTAATGCGTTCCAATGGGGAAAAAATTGTTGTCTTGCAAAAATTGTCCATAGAAAACATTGTCTTGCGAAACGCTGTTCCCCCATTGGAATGCATTGAAATCTATTTAATGTGTTCCAATGGGGGGAAAACTGTCTTGTGAAGCATCGGTCTTTAAAAAAAAAAAAAACTGTCTTGTGAAGCACAGACCCAAATATGGTCTAGCGAAAATCGCCCATAGGAAAAACCATTTTGTAAAGCGCAATAGCCTTTGCAAAAAACCATCATCTTGTGGATTAATCATCCCGTGAGGCAATCATCTTGCGAGGCACCATTGTATTATAAGGAGCCCGTTAAGAAAACAACCTAAGTGTTGCCTGGCACAGCAGCTCAAAAGTGATTTTGTGTTGCAGTTTGGGCACTCGGGCTCAAAAAGGTTCACCATCATTGGACTAAACAAAGGGCCTCTGTCCTCCAGATATTGTTGAACTAGCCAATGGCGAGGCATGATGAGAACAGAATTTTATCAACATTTTGAATCCCAAAGTTTTTCCCACCCTTGATCTATGTAATATTTTGCTATCCTCATCATACTAATCATTATAAGAATCCTATGGATCTTAACATTTCCATCTTACAACTAGGGTAATCAGCTTCAGAAAAAGTGCCATTCCACAGATCACCAAGTGAAGGTAGGACTAAAGGTAAAATCAAACAGCTGCAAAGGTATGCACCTAGTCACATCTGAAAGGAATGATCTCCCTTTCCATCTGCCAGGGAATTACTCTAACCCAGGCCTCAAAAGTAGAAGTCCAACAGTGAGACCAAAAAGGTTCCCCTTGGGCATGGATCAGGGTTAGACTAAAGCATATTTCCCCAGATGTTGTGTGGTCACTTGAAATAGATTGTACTGGACCACACCTCAATCAATCCAAATTGTGATCTACAGTAGGACCCCATATCAGTGGGGGATCAGTTCCAACTCCTCCCCCATGGATAGTGAAAAGCATGGATTATAGCAAACACAGTCTGTTGGACCCAGGAATCCTCTGTACTTGTAGCTTTTATCTTGATGGGACTTCTATGAGTAAGATTCAAGTTGAAATTTTCTCTCATTTCTGTGCTGAAGACTGAAGACGTCTCTGTGTGTGTGTGTGTGTGTGTGTGTGTGTGTGTTGCCAGAAGATCAGGTGAAATGGTGGTGGTGTACCTATATAACAGTGTTTGGTGCTTCTTCGTGGTCTCTGTGAATGCACACTAATGGGTTTTAGTGCACTTGTGCAGAGAACCTCAAAAAATTCTAGAGCTTTAACGCATGTCATTAGGCCCCACTCTTAGCACGGAGTGCCCTAGTTCATATTTTGCCACCGCTGCAGTAGCACCTTGGCTAGTGAGCTTCTGTTTCCCATCAGAAAGTACTTACAGTATCTCAGTTTCAATCACTGAGTTCTTCCTGATCGAGACCACCTCGATACCGACACCGAAACAGAAATCTGTAGCGAACAGCCCTGCCCTCACCTGCCCGTCACCGCAGAACATTGATGGAGTAGCCAATGAGTGAATGGAAAGCGGAGCCAGGGGGGAGGGAGGAGGATAAAAAAACGGGTGGATAAAGTCTGAGGGAGAGAGAAACTGTGTGTGGTTTAAAAGTGATAGAAGAGTGCATTAGAGAACTGTAAGAGAGTAGACTGAAGCAGAGGGTTAAAAGAGATTTGAAGCAATATCTTAACCAATTCAAATATAAGTGATTTGCAACCTGTAATCTATCCCATGAGTATCTATTGATTATTAACTTCCCTGGTAAAATAAAAGACTTATGTTCTGACAGCACACATGTCTCAATACTTAATTGATATTAAAGCATTAATATCTGGTGGTGGCAAAGAAGAAAGAATAGCAAGAACCTCGTGAAGGCCAGGAAGATAGAGACTTCAGAGGGGATCGCAACAAAATCATTGACTATGCAAAAGGCTAAGCAGTTTACGGATAAGCCTACACCATCTGCTCCAACTACAGATCAAAATATTTTTAGTATTTTCAGATAGTGGATAAGTGAATCAGCAGATATGAGGGTCCTACTGTGTGATCACATCCCAAACTAACATTTTAAGGCAGTAAGGGACAAAGTGCTATTTTTGCTACATTGGTCATTTACGTATAAACCTGTTGGGTCTGCAGATGGTGCTCTGAAAATTTGTCGCCACCCACCCCCAGACTGACAAAGTTGTTCATACCTATTTAAAGGCTACAATCCTGTAACCTCAGGAGAAGAGCCTATGAACTTGATTTGACTCACAGACTGTTTCAGTCTTGTCTACAGATAGGCATGACGATAGTCCTATTTCTCCCCTAAGACCTACTCCTGGGAGTGAGGAGGATTCTTCTGCACTGTTGGCATGCAGCATGTGGGTAAATCCCACTCTTTCCTATGATAACTGACAGGAGATAATAACAGGCTTCCAACTTGCCTCACTCTCCCCTATACGTGGTGCAGTTCAAAGGAATTGCCTTAAGAAGGCTTTCCTTCCTCAGTCACTCATTTCCTCATCTTGCCCTGGCAGAACTTGCTAAACGGATGGATGGATGGATGGATGGATGGATGGATGGATGGATGGATGGATGGATGGATGGATGGATGGATGGATGGATGGATCGATCGATCGATCGATCGATCGATCGATCAAAGCTCTTCCCACCCAGGAAAGCTGCTCTAAAAAGTTGTCTTAGGAGAGAGGCTTTGTGGAGAAAAGTGAGTGCTGCCACTATTTGTGTGTGTGTTCACGCATGCACATGCTGTTCTCATCCTCCCTCATTAGGTAAAAGTGGAGAGGAAACGTACTTTGCCAAAGAATTGCTCCGTATGTGTGTTCAATTGTCCCTTCATTTCTGCATTGGTTCAAAGCAATTTCATGTTTTGAACTGAAGCAAAAGTATTTGACTTTTGAAAAGTTAGGAGTGTCTCATGTGAGGAGGAAAACTATAGATGGGGAGGACTTTGTACTGTTTCATGTTTCCCGTTGCATTATGTAATCAATGGAATTTGTTCCCTTTTTGAGGAGGCTCTTAATTTGCCTTCTGGGAAATTGGTGTTTTTAAATTAGATACATTTATCATGGCAACCATTTTGTGAATAGTCCCCATGCCTTTTATGGTAGACATTTTGTGTGTGCACACTTGAGACTCACAAAATTCCAAATATAGCCATAGGTCCCCAATCACTGAGGGAACTCTACCCTATACTGTACTCCCAAATGCAGTTATCAGAGAGTTGGGAGCATATCAGGAAAGCTTTTGCTGGGATAAATTTATGAACACTACAGGTCAGTGTGTTAAGATATCTGGCTGCAGAGGCAGGGAGTTCCATCCCCCAGTGTGCATCTCAGGAGAACAGCCAGCCTGTGTGGCCTTGGGCACAGTCCCAGGGTATCCCCAGAAAAAGGGAATGGTAAACCACTTCAGAATACTCTGCACTAAAGAAAATCCTGGAAAAGTTCGCCATAAGCCAGAACTGGGTTGACTGCACACAAGTCATACCATCAAAGGTCCACCCAAAAATATTTTGTTGCTTTTTGCAGGAAGGCCTGATCTTTGAACTTACCGTATTTTTCCATGTATAAAACAACACTTTTTCATTAAATAATTTGAGAAAAAATTGAGGGTTGTTTTATACAGGAAAGGCAGCTCTTTACCACTGCTTTTTGCAAAGGTACGGGGCTTAGCACAACGGAAGGGGAGGCTTTTTTCCCTTCCTTTTTGCTAAGCCCCCTGCCTTCTCAAAAGGCAAGGGCACCCGTGCAGGGCTTAGCAAAAAGGAAGGTGAGTTGTTGCTCCCTTCCTTTTCATTAAGCTCCATGTATTCTCAAAAGACGAGGGCGTGCTGGGCTTAGCAAAAAGGCATCCCTTTGATCCCTGCTTTTTCTAATTTGGGGTCAGAAAATGGGGGATGGGCTTATATTTTGGGTTGTCTTGTAAATGGAAAACTACAGTAAGCATGTGATGAAGGTGGGAATTCCAATTTCCAGCCGGCACTAGTAAGGGCCTATATGGTAGAACAAGCTGGCTGGACAGCTCAGTGGTTTAAGAATCTAGCTGAGGGAGCCAGAGGTTGGGGGTTCGATTCCCGCTGTGCCTCCTATGAGTAGAATAACCCTGGGTAGCCTTGGGCACGTTGTACAATTCCGGGGCGCCTCTAGAAGAAGGGAATGGCAAACCACATATTCTCTACCTGGGAAACTCTGGAAAGGATCTCCATAAGTCACTTGGCTTGAGCTGCTGCTGTTTTCCTTTGGGCTACCATAGGTAGTTGGACACCAGGCCGGTGGTGTTACCTGAAACAGCCCCGCCTAACGCCGCGCCTGCGCTCTGCCCCTGCCCCAGCAGGCGCAGCTGGATCTTGGCCGCAGTGAGAGCGGAGGGAGGAGGCAAAGCAGCAGCACCAGCAGCAGAAAGCGGTGGCGGCGGCGGCGGCGCTGCAGCGAGTTGGGCAGCCGAGTCAGCCAGCCAGCCGGCGCGGGAGCTGGGCGTCCGGAAGCGCCGGAGCAGCCCAGAGGTGGAGGAACATTCTCCGCACCTGGCAGACAGGTAGGAGGATCGGTCTGGCGAGGAGTGCTTGGCCCGCGGAGGCGACGGGCAGCCGGGGTGCCGGAGAGTGAGGCCGTGGCTCTAAGACGCCCCCTCCCCTCCTGCGCCCATCTCTTCCCGTGACGGGGGTCGTCCGTCCTTTCTGTTGGCTGGGAAGGACGACCAGCGCGTGTCAGGCTCCAGACGATGCTTCCTGTGAAACTGGTGGCTCCAAATCAGGGTATTTTGTGAGTCTCTTTGGCCCCGCTGCCTCTCCATCCCGTAAATAGCGCGGTCACGGTGGGTCGGTGGGGGCGGTGGTAGAAAAAGAATTGATTCTGCCCAGCTTCTCCGTCTCTTTAGAATAAAAGAACTACAACAATAGCTTGGCTTCGCAATACTCTACGGCTAGTATGCCTCGGCGGCGTTAACGCCGGCCCCCGATCGCCGTGTCTTTAGCTCCCGGCACAGGCACCTGTAATTGTGAGAAGACGAAATCCTTCTCTTGGGCTCTCGCCCCCCCCCCCACGCCCTGTCCTTGGAGGGCTTTGTATGTGTGTGTGTGTGTGTGGGGGGGAATAATGAAGGGAGGAGAGGCGGGGAAGTCTTGGGGGGAAGCACGGCCGGAGCAAACAATGGGGCTCCTTGGCGGAGGAACCGCGGAGGCGGCGGCCGGAGAGGGAGGGGGACTAGTGGCGGGAGGGCTCGTGAGGGGACGTCCAAGCGCTGCGGTGACGGGAGCTCGGAAAGGCGCCTCTCTCTTTGGGTGACCTCCGGGAGAGGTGAAGGGGAAGCCCCCTCTCCCTTCCTCCCCCCCCCATGTGCAGGCAGAAGAGGGGGGCGGCCCCTCTCTACGCGGTTGCCCTTGCAGCCATCGACCGGCTGCTGTGGCGACCGGCATCTGCCTCCCCCTCTGGCTTTCTGTGAGGCAGCCCCCCCCCCGTGCCCTCTCCGGGGGAGGGGGTGGCGAGCTGAAATCCAACTTGGGCGCCGTCTGACAGCCGGTTTGTTATTTTATAGTTGGACTTCTCTCTCCCCCCCCCCCGCCTACCTCTCAGGATCCGCCCAGAAACAAAACAAGCAATTTTAAAACGCCTGGAACAGCAACTATGAGGTAAGGGAGTTTTAACCTTTTACTGCTCTTCCTTTGAGATAAATGGCGCGGGGGAGAGAGCGTCTCTCTCTCTCTCCGTCCGTCCTGGCGCTTGGGTTTCCTTTGGAGTTCTTAGCACAAAACATCGTGGTCTAAAACACTCCTTGGGTACTAAGGATGGAGTTCCTAATTCCAGATCTCTCTTCTGGGCGGCTGTCCTTCACCATGGAAGACAGGGTAAATTCAGGTTAGCCTGTTTGTAATGATCAACTTGTAACAACACCTTTCCCTTCACTTGCCAACTCGAATCTTGGGTGGTCTCTTAAAGACAGCACAGTCTTTAGGACAATTCACATTCAAACCCTCCCCCCCCCCCCCCCTTTATTGGCACAGAGGACAAAACCCTTAGCCTGGGTGGTACACTTTCGGAGCAAATTAAGTTAATTTACATACATTTAAAGGCAGGATATTCTTCCCTCCTGACTCAGAAACATACTTTTTCAGAACCTAGTAACTAAAATAGCAAGTTAGCAGCTGGTTAGAGTGGCATTTTGGTGAATTGTTTGTGCGGAGACAACAGTGAGTTTGGTGGAGGTGCGGCTCTGGTCTATATAAAACGTGTGTCATTCATGTGAGAACTCCTTTACAAGAGCTGTACAGGAAGATAATTCTTTCTCAGGAAGTTGTTCAGACCTTTACAAATCTTTTTTGCCTTACTAGTGCTAACCCCAGCAGGGACCAGCATTGCTATATTTTGGTTCTTTCCAACATGGCAAATTCCATTTGGATTAAAGGGTAACAGAGCAACTTTTAGAGAGGAGGGTTGGTTGCAGGTTATTGCTGTGAAACGGAGCTTGAAAAGTTCAGTTTTTCTTACCACAACAACTTCCGGAATTCTTGAACCATGTAATTAAAAACCCATAATTGTTCAAAATTCCCCCAAAAGAAAAATTCCCAAGCTCTTTTCTGGAGTTAACTCCAGAGATGCCTATAACAATGTATACTGCTGATTTTTGGTATGATTTCAGCTGTTGCACTAGCAGGACTGTAGAAATCACACGAAGCTGGTAGCATTGTGATTTGAAGACTGAAGGAATGAAAATTCCTAGCAGTGTATTTTTAAAATTGAGAATGGGATTTCATGTGCTCTCTAGAAGAGTAGCAGTTAACTCCTGTTCTGCATGTTCTGTGTTGAGAGGCACTCAGGAGCTTTATTTTGGAATAATTTGGACTTCCTTCTTAAAAAAACAAAAACGAAACCTATATGTACATGGTCTGTTCATGTTTATTTCTTATTAGGAAATAAAGTCTTCTTTCAATGACATTTATGTTCCTATTATATAAAGCAGCATCTAATGCTGTTCTGCCTGTGGTTAGTAGCTCAGTTTGTCTTTCCGTATAAGTTTTATTGACATTCTGCCACTCAAGCACTGAAGTGGAGGTTTGTGGTATATGAGAAGCCAAAGACTTTATTGTGAAATAGAAAGCTTCACTTGCAGTGCAAACTCCAAACTGTCAATGATATTTTGCATTTATTGCCTATGGTATGATCTTTGCTTGCTTAACTCTTATGCTCTTTAGCACAACTACAGTATGTGTTACTCTTGACAGAGAGACTGGGAATGGCTTTTTGTCATGCTAATTGTAGGTTAATTAGAATCTTATAGGAATATAAAGTGTTAATTTAACCAAACTAAAATTTGCATCTTGTGATTCTCAGTTTGATTTTTGGTGGCAGTTACAATTGGAGATCCTAGATAAACTCCATGTACGGTTCAATATTGACCACCCTGGTGGGCTTTTTCCTTTAAAGTTTTGATGGGCCTTCCCAGCCTGGTGCTTTCCAGATAGTTTGGACTAAACTCCCATAACATAGAGTCATAATGTAGAGTCATTGGCCATGTTGTCAGACACTTACTGAAGTTGTAGTCTACAACATCTGAAGGGCACCAGCTTGGAGAAGAATGTTTTTGATAGTAGAGATACAAAGAATTACATCAGCTGTTTGTGTGTTTCGTTTCTTTGTTTTATAGCATTTCTGTTCCACTACTTGTTTTAAACTTCTCAAAGTAGCTTGGAAGTGATGCAGAAAACAGGTAAAAATAATAAAATAATGCAAAAAATAAAGTCCAATGAAAACAATTAATTAAAAAAATCAGGGTAAAAATCAGGGTAAAAAAACAGGTACTGTAAGTTTTTAGTTGATATGGAAGCACCGCACAACGCTGGGAATCTGCCACATTTCAGTGAGGAGACCATTCCACACAGCAGGTGCTGCAGCAGAGAACTTCTCCACACTGCAACTGAATGAGCTTCATCAGGCCATGGCACCAGGAAGCAGAGCATACACACCCTGAACATAAAAATGGGGTAATTTATACGGGAGAAGATCGTCTCTCTGATATCCTGCTTTAGAATTGTATGGGTCCTTGTAAACCAAACATTGCATCTTAAACCGGGCTCAGTGTCTACTTGGTGACCTTGGCAATGAGTGCAAGTCTTTCAGCATTTGTATGTACACAATAAAAGGTCTCATTAAACAGCCTGACTGTCCCATTTTATAATACCAGCATCCTCTGAACTAAGCCGAAATGTAATCCTACATAGAGCACGTGACAATAGTCCAGCACTGAGGTTCACGATTGATGGTTCACTGTGACTGCCTCTGTTCAGGGACAGTAGTGGCCAGGTCAGCTGAAGCTAACATTGAGACATCCTTTATCACAGAGGCTACTTAAACTTTCTATGACAGAAATGAATCTAGGAGCACTCACAGACTGTACACCTATCCCGTAGGGGAAGTGCAATCCCATCCTGGACACATAAATTGCCAATTCCCAGAGGCGTTTTTCCTGACCCTCTGTCTTTCTGGGATTCAGTCTAATTAATTAGTCATCATCCAACCATCAATCCAGGCTGTGGGCAGCTAGGCCTCATTCTGACATAATAGAAGGATGGAGCTGACTGTAAGCAGATGAAATTAGTATTCTTTCTTGTGCTTTTTTGTCTGCCTTTCTGAAATAAAAAATAAGTTCATTCAACCTGTCCTAGGAAGCAGCGGCATTAATAATGGTTCATTCTCTTTTTACTTTTCAGATAATGCTAAAGGGATTTTTTGTGCATTTCATTTGTAGCAAAATGTTTGAGTTCCCTCAAACACCTTGCTACATACTAGAATATGGTATATATAGGTTTACAAGTAATTCTAAGTTTATGCACAACAGTAGTGTGTAAGAAATCCGTATGATTTGTCTGAGAGTGTGAGCACATCAGTCATACACACTTCTCCCTACAGAATTCAATCACACCCTTTTATGAGAATCAGGGCTTATTTGAGGCTCACTGCTGCACCCCACCACATATATAACCTGAACACCTGGGTTGTGTGGGAATTGGCTCTAAGACCTCTTAGAAATGGAAATTTGCTTTGCTTCAGACTGGTTCTTCAGGGTGTTAGGCCATATCCAGCAAAGTGTGTGGCAAGAGCCCTCTAGTTTATTCTTGCATTCAGTTAGAAGTAGGAGATACCTGCTGAAATAAATTGAGCAATGGTTCTTCAGGCTCCTATGCTCTTCGCCTCCTCTTTAATAGCTAGAGACTATATGGTGAATGTGCTTCACAAGTGGGTAAAACCTTGAGTAAATCAACAGCTTGAAAAATCAAACCACTTAATGTTTAGTGTTTCTGTGCTGTGCCAAGGTGAGTTAGAAACTTGCTTAAAACACACTCAGCTGACACAGAATGGGGAAAAAAGCTGCAATAAATAAAACAAATTTAGGTCTTGCCTAGGTTGAACACTGCAGCAAGAGAACTTGCCTAATGAAAGTGAACTGAATTGAAATGTTATTTAATACTTTTTATAAACTGCACCATCACTTAATTTCAAAGAAATTTCAGGAAACCCCTGTCCCTGATTGTATTGAAGCTGTGCAGCATAGAGTTTTGCCATTTAATGCTTATTGTTTTGGTTATGCTTAATTTTTTTATAATATACAATTTACTCAACTAGGTATCTTACTCTTTAAACCTGGCAACTAAAGTTTTAATTGAAATGCATACAACCTTATACAGGTCCATCTTTTCAACTTCTTTATTTTAATTCAGCTATATTTTTTTTTCTTGAACTGATTAGTATAATGTAGCAACAGAAGATGGGGGTCGAAAAGTCCAGGAAACACCAATGTAACTTCTTTAATTGACTCCTCAATCATTTAGTATTACATTATTACCAGTATTATTCTATAAGAAGCATGCTTATAATGTGTGATTATTGCTGGCCCAATATCAGTGGTGGCCTTATGATGGAATTTTCAAATTTAGAATTTTATATGGAAATTATATGGAATTATGTCTTCTAATGGCATTCTTTGAGGTTGACAAAATAACTGCTTGCAGAATATTTTATGTGCAAGAAATATTTTGCAGAATATTTTGTGTGGCCCTTGGTGGAACAGAATTTTAGACTAGATGGGGCTTTGGTCTGATTCCACAGGGCTTTTCTTATTTTGGTGTATTATGTTCAAGCTAAAGGACAGGGTAGAAGACCTTTGCACTCTTGTCAGTTGTAGATGTCCTGTCATTTCCTATGTTTTTTAGAAGATTCACCTTTAAGGGACAGGAAAGACGCTGTTGTAGACATCTATTGTAGGTAGCTTAACGTGCTGTATCTAAAACATTTGTACTGATATATTGCTACTTGGATTGCCTGGTCAAAGCCTGAGACCTACAAGCAGGCATTTTGGATGTCATGAGGTAGGCACTTGTACTGTAATATTTCACAGGGCCAGTTCCTGACACAACAATTGCAAATGTGCGTAAGAGAGAGAGACACACACACACACAGAGAAAGAAAGATAATTTAGATATGTTGTGAGGAATTTAAGTCTAATGTATTAATTCCAGCACCATCAGCAGCTTTGGAACCTGAGAGATAATGAAAAAGACAAGGTCCTTTCTGAATATATATAAATGGCATGTGGCAATTATCCCCAAAATCTAAGGTTGCTTTAAGTATTCAATTCATTAAGATTTCAAGTCCAAAGCCTGAGAACTGAAGAGTGGACCCTAAAACCTGAATGTCAGGGCTAAAACCTAAGACTTGTTGCTACCCAGATACATCTTTAAAATGTCCTTATCAGGGTGGATTTGATTTAAACCAAGTCGATTTAAATCACTAGACAGTAAGATTTGATTTAAACCATGATTTTAAAATGTAAAGACTCATTTTTTTGGTAGTTATAATCTTTAATATTTGCAACCAGATGAAAATGTCATATTTAGAATAATAATCTGTCAGATTAGTAAAACAATTCTATACAGATTTTAGTTTAATAGATTAATCACTCACATTTGGAGAACTACTTAAATTGTTTGATTTAACTAATACAATAACTTATAACCAAAAATGTAAATATTGCATGAATATACAGCTTCATGCTACATATCTAAGTTCTATTTCATGCTGAATAATCTTTGAACTATAATGTATCTTAAATAGAAAGCTATCTTTAAATATATGTATTTGCGAAGGCTTTCACGGCCGGGATCTAATGGTTGTTGTGGTTTTTTCGGGCTTTTTGGCTGTGTTCTGAAGGTTGTTCTTCCTAATGCTTCGCCAGTCTCTGTGGCCGACATCTTCAGAGGACAGCACTCTGTGCTCTGGTGTAGTTGGCTTGGCACTCCCAAGCCAAGAGTGCTGTCTTCTGAAGATGCCAGCCATAGAGACTGGTGAAACGTTAGGAAGAACAACCTTCAGAACGCAGCCAAAGAGCCCGAAAAACCCACAACAACTATCTTTAAATAGATTTTTCTTCCAAAAGCATTTCATTAAAATAAAATTGATTTTAATTTTAAAAAAATCTGATTTAAATTTTAAAAATCTTGAATTTAAATTTTTAAATATATATCAATTTTTAATTCACTCTGGTCGTTGTCAATTGTGCATCTTCTGCAAATAAGCATCAGCATCTCATGAAAGGTGGACTTGGTTTAAATCAAATTGATTTGAATCAAAAATGGGATTTTGCAGTTGAAATAAACTGAATTATTAGGCATACTAATGTGTTCTTTTGGAGGAGAATGATTCCACTGTCCATTACTCTTTGATACAATGCTGTTTAGAAAACCTGACCTGCGTCTTGTGCAGAATTACCCTTGATTATGGAGGAATCTTTTTTGTCATCCTCATAGTTGAATCCATCTCCACATCAGTACAATCTAAGGGTTTATTAATCACTTCCTCTTGGGTCATTTGTCAACTTCTTTCTTAACTAGTGGATAGAACAGAGACTAGCTCATAGGAGTCATGCTTCCCTGAGACATGAGATGCAATTTGAGATTACAGGGCTTTTGTGAATGTTAAGCACGAGCATGATACGTTTAACATTTTTTACTTATTGATGCCGTTTTAAAAAATCTGGTTGGTCTAGTAGAAGAGATGTCTGGTTGTATAGTGCGTATTACAAAAATTAAATAAATTAATTAAATTTAAGTTAGTTACACAGTTCTGCTGCTATTTAAAACAAACATCAACATCATTTTCCCAGTTAGTGCATTTCATCTGGAAGGCCACTTGTACAAAGTCTTATTACGGTACATAAAGAGGAACTGCACAACACCTGATGGGACTTCACACTGGAAAGGTGGTTTTTAGCTGTGTACAGTAACTAGAATAAAGGGATTTAGCATTTTTCTGCTTGTTTCTTAAATTTTCATCTGCAGTTTTTACATATAATGAATAAGTAACTGTAGGTAAAATAAAGGTCTTACATTCTGTTAGTTCTGTTAGGTCACTTTTAGTTGGAAAGATCAGTACTACATCAATTGAACTTAATGCTGTTGTTGTTCTGCATCCCTTTTTAGTCTTTCATAGGAAGTGCTACTCTGTGAGATGCAAGCTGGCATACAGTGGAAGTCATCCAACTGACCACACCTTCATTTGTAGGTTAATGTGAACAGTTCTGTCCTGTCCTCACATTCATATCCATCTATGATAATACTGGAGATGAAATATCTTCTGGACAAGTTAGTTAATCTCAGTTACTTCGGAACATGCTGTTGTGTTCATGTCTTGCTTTTGGGATTTCCAGAGGCATTTGGTAATCCTTTTATGTAGGACTACGTAAGAATCTGATCTGATCCAGCAAATGCTTTCTTATGGCCTCAAAAATGAGTTAGCCAAAGAGAGGTTCTGTGGTGTCATTAATCACCTGAATTAACTGACACTTCTTGTGTGCCATATATTTGCAATATATGTATACTGTAGAGATGGGATATTCATATTTGAATACCCCAGCCCCAGATGGTGGGGATCCCCAGTCCTGCCTCCTTGAACTGATCTGGCCACTTATGGGTCGCCACACAGTGCACATGGCCAGCATCCTGCTTGTCACTTCAAATCTTGGTCAAAGCCCCACTGGCACTTTTCTGCCTTCCTGCTCTTCTGGCCACTCAGCAGCTGAGCGGGGAGACTCATCATCCCTGCCCCCTGGTCCTTACTCATTTACTCAGGCTCAAAGCAGCTTCCTAAGTTGGAGGCTAAGAAACAGGTTCTCTATGTCTTCTATATGAATGTTATGCATGGTCTCCCTCTCTCAGCTGAAATGTGTACTTTTTACGCGCAGTTTCAAGCCCACAGTTCTTCCATGTTAGTTTACCTATTTTATCCTTGAAACAGAACTTATTTTGTTTATCTGTTAAGTTTTTTGTCTTGCAGTGGTTATAGCCATTTAAAATGTACACCTCTAGCTTTTCTCCCATAGTTGAGCTTGACATTATATCCACATATTAGCAAGATGTGAATCTTGAGCTGTTTTTGGATGTGTTTCCACTCGTGCTCTGAGAGTTCTGGCAGGTTGGAGAAGCGATTGAACGCTAACATTTCTATTCTTGACCATTGCACTAATCATATTATGGTTTTTTGAGCACCTTTCTATAGCTTCTTCTATATGAATCGCCCTGTCATGTTTTTAATTTTTGCTGTGAACTGTTTGCAAATGTTGATATGTTCATGTAGCGGATATGAGCTCTTAAACCTTTATCCATGATTAAAACTTGGTACAGGATTATTATTGCTTAATGTAGGTTTGCTGTAAGTACTTGTGAAGGCAGCACCAGGAAGTCAGTAAAGTGTGTGAATCTTACACTTTTGAGAACAGAATCTGAAACACAGTTGAAAACAGGATTTTGGTTACCAAGTATTGCCTTTGCTTACCGGATGATCATAGTGCAATTATATAGTTGTTGTCGTAGCTTTTAAAATGCCTATTACTCTAGCATGAGAGAACCTGGAAAGACAGGTTAGCCTATGTAAATACTTTGCTGTGCACATAGAGTTTGGCCATGCGTCATCTTTGCATCTAATCATATAGTATAAGAATTTTAACTGTTCACAGTTTAGATTTTCTTCCCATCCAATGTTAAATTGTATTATACAGTTTCTAGTTACACAGATCAAAAAGGACAACATAAAAAAAATACTGAGCTGATTGGTTTCTTTTTAAATACAATGGGATTGTTTGAGACCATTGTTAATTCTGGAATCCAAAATCTGGCCTTTAACAGTTGGACTAGCTTAGGTTATCCTCTTACGGTTGTTGTGGATCCTCTGAAGATGCCGGCCACAGAGACTGGTGAAACATCAGGAAGAACAACCTTCAGAACAGGGCCAAAAAGCCCGAAAGACCCACAACAACCATTAGATCCCGGCTGTGAAAACCTTTGCGAATACATTATCCTCTTATGCTTAAAGTAAAAATATTTTGGGAATTTTAGATCAATCTATTTTAAAATAATAACCCTTCGTGGAAAACCAGTGAGTATCTTCAGATAGCGTGATAAACCTGGGTTCTGTGGACTAATTGCTGCCCAGTTAGTCCGGTTTGCAGTGAGAATGTCTGTGGTTTGTTTATTGGAACATCCATATCTGTTAGGAGCAACCACTTCAGCTTGTTTTATTTGCTGATGTAATGGAAATTAATTCATAATTGTATCACTTGGCAAACTAAATTAACTGTTTTAAAATACTTCTGGAATCATCACTAGCTTTTAAACTGGATTTTATCTGCTCCATTACATAGAAAGAATAATTTATGAAAAAAGACATTTGGTGACATAGAAGTTTCTTAATGTTAAGTTTTCTGGTTTGTACTCTGGGTCATGTTTTGTGACTATGACAGTAAGGCTTTTGCTTGAAAATATGAATCGAGAACTGGAGGTGATTGTTGATAACTTTAAGGCAGGTCTTGTGCATGCTCCTGTAAAGAGTAGCTTCTGCATGGATTGTTATCACTGTTTTCTCCAATACCCACATTATGCTTTTGCTTACAGTGATGCCTCACAAGATGAATGCCTCAGGCAATGAAAAACTTGCAAGATGAAAGCGTTTTGCGATATTTTTGGTGACTCGCAAGATGATTTTTTCCCTTTTTTGGGGGGGGGGTTGTTTTAAATCGTACAACTGTTAGTACCACGCTTCGCAGGATTAAATTTTTGCAGTACGACACGACTTGCGGAATGAATTAATTTTGTCTTGTGAGGCATCACTGTATGTTGTTGATAAAAAAAACTTGTATGTCTTTTCAGTTCAGTCCCAAATGTCTGTTTTGTTTGTTTGTGGTGGTAGTGGTAGTGTATTACTTTTCATCACTATTGTAAAGTGGGATTGCACATCTTGGTGCCTTCTCTGTCTTTGATGGATGTGTTTTCACCAGTGAGACATGGCATGACAGTGTTTAATCCTTCTTGCTTTGCTTTGCTTTTCCTGGAGGGGTGCAGTTGAGAGGTAGATTAATACTATCACTGACTGGTTCCAAGCTTAACCCTTGATATTGGGGTGGGTGGGGAGATTTGCACTAGTCTTAATCTCATTTGTCTATCTTTGACAACAACTCTTTGGGAGACTCCCTGTTTTTTTTAAATAAACCTTTGTGCTAGGTTTTTGTTATTGTGTTAGTGGATTGGCACTAACATCACAATCATCCCACTTAAGAAACTGTTGTTGATTGAACTTGACTGAGGTGAATTAGCAAGATACATTGTAGAGATTGTTTTTTTTTAAAATGGTCTGAAAATCTATGATTTCCTGAATGTCCCAGTGTAAGTGTTCCATGTTTGCTTGGGAAGGAGGACCTAGACACACGGGATATGAAATAAGAATGACTGAAAGGGGTAGAGATATTGGCAGGAGATGCAGATGGAGATGGCAGCATGAGGCAAATTACCCTTACCAGCAGGTATAAGATAAGAAGATCCAAACGAGATGCTTCTTTTCACCTGTCTGGATAACCTCCTACCTAAACAGTTGAAATGTGATCCGTTCTTTCAGTAAACCCCTGGAAGATGACGGTTCACTAGGATTTCCTATTAATTTCTCTATGAGTAGGGAACTTGTGCCATTTTTTACATGGAAAGGACATTTGCTCTATAGAAAAGAATAGGAAGCTTTGGTTTAGCTACTCAGTTCAAGAAGCAGCAGCAGTTACAATGCCCCTACTGTATTTCCTGTTTTTACTGCCCTGAACAAAACACACAGCACTGGACCCGGATTTTGATGCATGTGCTTGAGCTGGTCCAAATTGATTTTTCCTCCATGGGGCATATCTCCCAGCCTGCGAAATTGCTATGCAGACAGTCAAAAGGCTTTTTGAATGATATATGTTTTGATACATTAGGAAATGAGGTCCCTAAAATGAGGTGAAGGCATCCAGTTTCTACTAAGGTATCCAAACACAGTGGCTACAATCTTGTTGGCTATTTGTGCACATGCAAATGACATTGCGGAAGTCATAGTGGTGAATCATCAATTAATAAGCTGTCAGTCACATTCCTAATTGTAGTTTGAAATTAATAGGTAAATAGTGAAGGAATACATTGACTAACGAGTTCCCAGTCTCCAAGGACCAATGAATTTCATCCGAGAGTATTGCAGGAACTGGCTGAAGAATTCTCAGAACAACTATTATTTTGGGTGAGGTGCCAGATGATTGGAGGGGGGCTAATGCTGGCCCTGTCTTCAAAAAAGGAACCTTGTAACTACAGACCAGTCAGCTTGACATCAGTGCCCCATGATATTCTGATTAGCAAGCTACCTAACTGTGGGCTGGGTAGAACAAATATCAAGTGGATCCATAGTTGGTTACAGAATTGTACTCGTGTTTATCAGAGGTTCCTTCTCAGTCTTGGATGAGGTAACAAGGAGAGGGTACAATGGGCTCAGTCCTGGACCCAGTGCTCTTCAATGTTTTTATTAATAGCTTGGATGAGGTGTAGGGAGATGCTTATCAAATTTGTGGATGACACAAAATTGGATAGAATAGCTAATACCCTGGAAGACTGAGACCTAATTCAAAAAGATTTTGATAGGTATGAGTACTGGGCTGAAAACAACAAAATGAAATTTAAGAAGGGTAAGTGCAAAGTTCTACACCTGGGAAGACAGGAGACAAATGTATAGTTACAAGACAGGAGATACTGTAGGGGTTTCTGCAGCATTGTATGGTATCTTCAGTAAGAGTGGCTGGAAGGGACCTTTCTGGGATGGGGTTACTGCCAAACTATCCAGCACCAACCAATTATTCATTTCCTGCCTCTGAATTCAAAGAGAGTCCTGCCTCTCTCCTTTTGAGCTTTCCCCCTCTTCTTTGTCTGTTGGAAGCAGTAACACTGTTGAGACCTATTGCTTTAAACAGTCATTTTTTGTCAGTTTGATCTGTTCATCTGTAAGTAAATGATGAAGACTGATGGGAGATATGATAGCACTCTTCAAATACTTGAAAGGTTGTCGTACAAAGGAGGGATGCAAGAGTAAAAATTTAAACAACAGGTTTTATTGAAAGAACAATTTGAAAATTACCTCTAGCAGCTGTAGAGAACATGCTTGAAGGTGTAATGGCAGAATTGTAAAGAATCATAAGCAATTACAGAATCTCCTTTAGAACTTTGTTTTTTCTCTCTCATTCCATTCCTATAGCAAGTATTTAGAAGAAGCCGAATAAATTATTTATCCTTGTAAATAGCAATTCAAAACAGGGCTATGGAATGTGTAAAGCACATTCCTTTGTAGCTTGATATCCACAGCTTTGATGATAATGATATGTAAATTATGTTTATGATTAGTAATCAAATCATGAGATCATAGTTACAGTTATTTCTAATGTATTGTGGATTTGATTTTAAATGCTGCAGTGACAGAGAAACAGACTACTTCTTTTTTTATATTTGGCAATGTCTTAAGCTAATTGATCTAAATTACTAAACTTTAGGACTATTCTTAAATTATGATAGAGCAAAGTAGTTCAACACACACACACACACACACACACACACACACAGAGAGAGAGAGAGAGAGAGAGAGAGAGAGAGAGAGAGGAGAAACAGCAAATAGGTAACAATGTTTTAGCACTGTCTTGAGTTTCATAATCCTTCTGAGTGTTCCTGTGGATTATTCTCTGAGATGTCATCTTCTCTTTATTTCACCACAGCTGTTTTTACTTTCAAGTGGTAATGCAATTTACAGTTTAAACAGCATTGCTGCAGTAAAACTGGTGATCTCAAAGACTGACTACTGTAATGCTCTCTGTGTAGTGCTTCCCTTGAAGTTAACTTGGAGACTGCAACAGCTGCAGAATGCAGCATCAGGTTGCTATCTGGCATGAATAGGTTTGACTATATTTTGCCGGTCCTGGTGTGCCTGTATTGGCTTCCTGTTCCTTTCCGAGCCAGATTCAAGGTTTTGGTGCTAATGTACAAAGCCCTTAACTGTTTGGAGCCTCATTATCTGTCAGAGCATCTCCCCAAAAGAACTTCTGCTTGCCCCACCCAATTCTCCCAGACTTCACACATATGGGTAGCCATACCAACAGAGGTGAATACAGTTCACTGGGAGTTGAGCCTATTTGGTTATGACCCCACCTTTATGGAATGGCCTCCTGCTGGAGAATCATCAGACCCCTTCCCTCCCTACCATCAAGAAAACACTTATGACAAAATTCTTTAAGGAAGCATTTGAAGATATCTTTTCCCCCAAGGTAGCTGCAGGATCTGGATTCATCTTACACCACCATGATTTGTGTTTGGATTATTGGTTCAAGTTTTAATTCAGAATTGGCTTTTGATTATTGTGTATTTTGGGAGTTTGTTTCATCTTGGGTGTGGTTTGGAGGTGGTTTATATATTGGTAACCACCCAGAGTAGTGCATGTCACTAAGTCTGCTGATTACAAACACCACACATGGGTGTCTCCTAGATCCCAACATCTGTACATTGGAATTTGTGCTCTTAATTATACACAACCTACAAACTGATGCTTTAGCCATGCCCATTCCTGCCCATGCATTATATGTATCCAGTTTTCTTAACATCTTATTTCTCTGATTATGTTTTATTGCAGATTTCAGAGGGATGACTGATTTCCTGAATTTCCTTTGCTTGCCATACATTAAAAATTAGAGGAACAAGTTATACCTTGCTGCCCTGCTGTTTGATATTACATGCACATCCTTGGACGCAAGTCTCTCTCTCTCCACAGAGAGGGACTGTAAAATGCATGTTATGAATTGTGTCTCCTTGGTCAGTGATAAGGAAAATGGAGCTATTTCAGTTGAAACTGGATTAATGATTGGAGATACAACAGAGCCAGAAGAACAGCTGCCGCCGCCACCTCCACCACCACTTCCACCACCTCCACCATGTTTGTCTACAGAAGCTGGATTCTCTTCACCAGCAGGAGTGCCGCCCCCACCTCCCCCTCCCCCTCCAGTGCTGAGCCGGTCTTCATTGCCCCATTTAGTCAACGGGCATGGCCACTCCAGCAAGAAGAAGCGAATACGTAGTTTCTTCTGGAAAACTATTCCTGAAGAGCAAGTCCGTGGGAAAAACAATATTTGGACTATTGGTGCTAAACAGAATTATCAGATCGACACAAAGACAATTGAGGAATTCTTCGGCCAAAAAGAAGAAACGTCACCTTCCAGTTCCAGAAGCAAAACTTTAAGGAGGTCTTTTAAAGATAGCAAACAAGAGGTAAGAGTGAATATTGAGAGAGGCAAATGTTTCATTTTTTAATTAAACAAATCCTGTTTGTTAAAAATTAAATATGTATTCACTTGCTTCCATCTGCCTACCTCCCAATCTTGAGCTGTAGTTTTTAAGACTGAAAAGACAAAAGTCTATTATTTTTGGCCAAAATCCAGATTTAAAACATCAGCATTAACCAGCATTTTAAGTCCGTCATTTATCAAATGGTTACAAAACAGAATGGTTGTGATGACATGGTTCACAATGTTTAAGATTATCGTAACACATGCACACAAAAGAGTTTTTGCAATATTTTTCTGTATCACATGCATATTTACAAAAATGTCCAGTCTTTTCCTTTCCACAATAACATAGTAATAAATCCTCTGTTCAGAAAACTAGGACTCTTCCTGATGAAATATTTGCTTTATCTGTCCCTGTAATTACTGGTATTTTTTTCTGCCATCTGTACAATCTTCATCTTTTCAAGGTTCATGTGTTACGTGCCAGCAAGTCAGAACTGATGTGCAGCAACCTTAATTGGGTTTTCAAGATAAGTGAGATATTTAAGGAGGAGTTTCACCATTTTCATGCCCACCAGTCAGTTTCCATGGCTGAGTGGGGATTTAAACCAGATCTCCTGAGTGCTGACTTTTAATCTTTTTGCTCTTTCTGGCATGGTTTCTTTTTTACTTTGCTTGTTCTTGAAGGCAGAGTTTAGTGCTATGGTGTATTCAGTGAACTTCATCCTCACAGCCACAATCTTTTGGTTGGAAACTTCCAGTTAGCACACAAACACCATCCTCAAAGACCACTAGAAGGGAAGTTCCAGCAGAAAAATGGATTTTGTCTGTGTTTATTAAAGCATTTCAAAAATTTCTTAAAGAGGAGTGGCTTTTAAAAGTGAGGCTAGGACAAAAATCCCAGTAAATCCTGTATCCATTGCAATGTATGAGGAGTGAGGCATGATGGTGGAACTTTTCCCCCCATTCAGAAGAACCCAATATTCTGACAACTATATTTAGATTGAATCTAGGATTAGGCATATGTAACTAGGGTGGTGGGATCAACTTCTTGACCAGTTTTCATGGCAGTCCTTCCACACCCATCCACAAAGTGCCATACAGAGAGCCAGAAGATTATTCTGAGTGGTGTTGGCTGTGGTGCGGTGATAAATGGATCCCCAGCATTTAGACTAATAAATCATCAAGCACAGAGTTGCCCTCACTGAATTTGGCTCCATCTCACACTCAGTGACGCCTGCTTCCCTCTGTACCATAGCCTGTACAACAGGATCACACACTGTTCTTTATAGGGTTTTTTTCCAGTGCATGGTAAGACAGTGTTAAAAGGGAAACAGACAGGAGTTTTCCTTCTGCCAGCTCCGTTGCTTATGCCAACATCTGGGTCCAATCCACTTTTTCTGGACCAACAGGAAGAATGTTATGCTACAAAATAGTGTGCTTAGTCAAATATTCACACAATGTGACTTCACCATGTATTTACTACTGAGTGTTACATGTTTGTTTAGAGGGGAAAGAAGGGCAAATGTTGTAGTAACTAATTTGCACAGCCCAGTAATAACAAGACATTGGAAGAACCATGCCTTGAATTTGTCATAGAGTTATAGCCCCTATAATCTTCTTGGTGCTACCTTTACAGGACTCTGTTGAGCAGAAGGTAGTATTTAGAAAATTGACTATACCCACTTTCACTGAAGAGAAGCTTCTAAAATAGGGGCCAATAAGAGTTTTTCCATACCATTGGGTATGCTGGCTAAGGCTGATAGGATTTGCAGTCAAGTAACTTATGAAGAGCTGCATTTGTAGATCTGTGATTGCAGGTGACTCTTTGCAAAGCTTTGACATAACTCCCAAGTCTGTGGCTGACAAAACTTGCATTAGTCTGCTGATAGATATGCCCAAGTCAGGGATCAATCAATACAATCAGAGCTCGTATTGGCTCTTCTTGCTGCCCAGCCAAAGAGGGGCTATTGTTAGGACTCCTCTTGTGCTACATCAATGCTATGCTAGATCAGATGGAAATACCCTTCAAATCCAAGCTTTGAACTGATATCTCCACCAGAAAGCTTGAATATGAAATAAAATCAGGAAACAAATCCTCATCCTCAGTGTTTCTGAGGTGGCTTGCTCTACCTCAAAGCCTCCACCTCTTGCATTCCTGTTACCAGAAGTAGAAAAGAGGCAGGGTGGAAAAGCCTTGTTTTGCTGTGCTTCTGTGCCAAGTAGAGTGGAGAAGGTAGAAGGTTGTTTTCCTCTGGCATTAATGGCACTCTGATTGGATTGCCAAAGACAAGCCCTCATGCTTCGGGATGCTGAGGTTTGTTTTGACTTTCTGACTTGACTCTGGATGAACAAGAGCAAAATCAGATCTCAGGTTTCATCTAAAATTTGGAGCTGATGAGCCAGGTGTGTGTATTTTCTGTCTCCTCTAGTTCAGTCTTATCTTACTTGCACATCTCTGGCTCTATTCCCCTAAATGATTTTTCTAGCTATATAACTGCAGTTTTCATGCTATCTTTCCCTGTACAGATACTTCTGCCCTTTATCATGCTTACTGTATGCTTAAAAAAATATTTCTCATCTTATTTTTTGCTAATTATTTAAAAAACAAACATTTGAGGCAGTTTTAAATAGCAACTAAATTTGCTAATTTTAGTTTTAATCATTCCCCATTTAGATTGTGGGCTGTTGGCCATGGAATATACTGTAGACATCTTTGGTATTTATGCTGCCTCCTGAGTCTGTATTGCTAAGTCTTAACGATGATTTTTTAATTGCCTTGAGAGAAACAGTGGAAGTGACTTTGAATCCTCTCACAGAGAACTTACTTTAAGTCATTATTGGCATGTGAATATGTTCTTTATCCTAGTGACCTGTTAGATCTGCTGGAATGTAAAATTAATAATTCATTCTGGAGATTCAAACTGAGGCTAGTCTACTTGGTGAAAGCGCACATTGGTTAATTAAAAGATCTGTGTAAAGGAAGAAGGGCAATATGTTCTGGTATAACATTTTAGGAGATACAAAGGTGGGTATCATGATTACAGAACGTGGTTCACAGTGTAGATGCAGGCTTTCCTTTTTAGGAAGTGTTGCAGAAAAACATAGGGTACAATATGAAATGCCTATGTTGACATTATATCTTGCATCAATTTGTCCCTGAAAATTATGGTTGATGGCATTATGCCAACTTTTGTAACTAACAGGATTTTCGCCACTATATTTTTGTAGGGATTTCCTTGCATAAATATTTATAAACAGAATGTATTTTTAAAACCCTACTTGCCATCCTGTGAATGTCATAAGCAATTACATTGCTAATTTGCCATTGCTATAATAATTGCATGCCGTCAAGTCAATTCTAACTTAAGGTGACCCTTAAACCTCTAGGGTTTTCTAGATAGAGAATACACAGAAGTGGTTTACTGTTCCCTTCTTCTGGGTGCAGCTTTGGAACTGTGCAGCTTGCCCAAAACCACACAATCTGACTTTTCTCCCAGGAGGCACAGTAGAGAATTGAACTCCCAACCTCTAGACCATTGAGCTATCCAGCCAGTTTAGGTTTTTTTTCTCTGACAATATACAACATGGTTAAATTTTTCATTTTTTAACAGTACATTTGCTTCTCTGGGCTAGGCTGTTATAAAGTTTTCCTTGTTTTCGTTTGCAGTGCGATAATATCATTTAAATCTAGACTCAGACTCCTGGAATGTTGCTAATGTTAGGTTTTCCTAGGATTGGTGTCTGTATATTAGAGAGAGCCATTATCATGTGGTTTTGGAGAAGTATCTGAGATGCAGACATAATTAGAAGAAAATTATGTGGAATCTAACAAGTATAGGGGAAATGCATATTCATGAACACTGAAGGGGAAAAGCATCAGTACTTGGTCATTCTAGAAGTAAATTTAGAAAAAATAATTCTGGGAAACATTTTTCTATCTGCAACTGGTGGTTACAAAATAGTAAAAAGTTTGGTATGACTAAATGCATAAACATTTTGTGTAGGATTGAAAAGGAGTGGTGGCAATTAGGTGTATAAGTATACTTAAGTGTGTGAATCAGAGCTGTGTGCACATCTAAAATGTTTTTAAAGTACTTGCTCACCTTCTCTTAAGAGGCTGGCACCTAGGGTTTTTGTAGACTTTAACAGCTGCACTCATACCATTGTATCACAGGTCTCTAAAAGTTAAATGGTGGTGTTTTTGCTTTGCTGAAAAGCTGGTTTTGCTCTGACTGTAGATTCTAACAGCATTGGTCAAACTATATTATTTGTGAAAGACTGGAAAGCAGTGTTTTTCAGTTATGTGAACGTTCCATTCAATTATGCACACGTCTCAAGTGGTGGTTATGGTAGGAATTGTTTGGTGTGGACATTATAGCCTACAAGAGAGTAAGGCTGGAAAGCTATATGGCTTTTAAGTCAAATTAAATTTGAAAGTAAAGTTTTCCTAGTATTCTCCTAAAGAACTGCATTTGAAAACACTTTCATTAAAGAACTGCTAATCAGTATTTTGGGGAGAGCAGAAAGATGCTAATATGTTGTGTTTATCATGTTGAAAAGTGTTTGATTCAGTCAGACTTTCAGTGGCCGGAGTAGTATGAAAGTAAAACAGCAGCCCTTATTTAACTACAGTGTGAAATTAGCACATCACAGTATGCTGAAATATTAGACAAACAATCTCAAGGCCAGGGCACACAAACCTGTCCTGATCTTTGCGGTCAACCATCAGCTGCCAAGGAACCTGACCGTTTGCCTCTTCAGGCCTCTAGCACTCATGGAAGAGCTAGGAGGAATGAGATCTTAATTACCTGAGTTTCAGAGTAGCTTGGAACAGAAGTCTTATGGCATCCATGTGACTATGGAGTCATGTGAAAAGTCAAAAGATTGTAACTCCTGTTCTGGGCCAGGTGGAAGGATACAACAATGGATCAGCTAACTGGAAGTTTAATGCATGATTGCCATTTTGTACATCCCATTCCACTCTGGATGTAATCCTGTACCTTAAGCATTGTACTCTGTATCTGAAGAAGTGAACCCGAAAATAAGACAGGGTCTTATATTAATTTTTGCTCCAAAAACACATTAAGGCTTATTTTCAGGGGATGTTCGATTTTTCTCATGTACAACAATTTACATTTATTCAAATACAGTCATGTTATCTTCTGATTGCTGCACAATGGTGGAGGGTAGGATTTCACTTAACTAGGGCTTATTTTGGGAGTAGAGCTTATATTACGAACATCCTGAAAAATCGTACTAGGGCTTATTTTCAGGTTAGGTCTTATTTTGGGGGTAACGGTATAATCCACGAAAGCACAGGCAGTGACAAATCTCTTAAATTTAAAGGTGAGACAGCACTTTTCTTAATCTCCAGAGACAATCTTAGAACTTCCGCTGCATATGGCAACCACCATTTTCTGACATCTATATGCTATAGAGACTTTTGCAGCTGCAGGGCATCAAGACATGTACCAGCAAAGGAAAGGATAACATGATGAAGTGATTCCGGAATACGATGATGTATTTTTTTTTCCTTAAAAGATTCCCATCTGTGATCTAGATGTCCTTGCTTTGATTCCATCTGGTTTAGTAAAAGTGGCTGCTAAAATTAGCAGGCATAAAAGGTGAACTATCATGAACTGCCAAATATTTGTCAGAAATAGTTTTATTTTTTAAAAAATAAAGGTTAAGTTGTGCCAGATCATAGAAGCTGAAAATTTTAATCTGCAGAATATAACCAGCAGATGAGTAAAACTATGAATATTGTTCAGAAAAAAGTAGACGCTAGGTGTGCACATATATTACTCTTTATCCTAATGGGTGTGGCAACAAAAATTGTGATGAGTTTGCAGTGCACCCTTGTATGTAGATATTGCAACTGAGGTGGATGAATGATCTTGGGAAAAAAAGGTTGAAAGGGAAGAGAAGATGCTTTGAAAATACATTGAAAAATACTTTGCTTGTGCTGATGCTATGTGCTGAAAAATGATGTGTTTGAAAAATTGATAAGGAAGGGTAGACACTGGAATGTTACTCTTAAAAAGTTATTATTTGACTACTGGAGCCAGGACCACAGAAACTGTTAGTTCAGTTTTTAGAAGGAAACAATTTGCTTCTTTGCTATGAAAAAAAATTACATACAGATACACACACCCCAGAATGCTTATAAACCACTAGCATATGGCATACAGCTGAATAGTGAGACCACATATATCCAATAAAAGTAATTAAAACAAGTTACCGCATCTTTCAGTGTGTAAGACACTACTTTTTCCTAAAATTATTACACACAAAATTGAGGGCCATCTTATATACAGAAGTAAGCTGAGAACAAAATGGCCTGTACTTTGCCTCTGCAAACCAGCTTCCTCCAATCACGAGCCTTATGGAACTGACATCAGCTGATGCTGAACAAACCAGTTGCAACACACCTCATTGGAGGTGGAGCCTGTAGGCTCAGATTCAACAGGGACTCAAAATGTCAGAGCCTTCTGAACCCAGAGGCTGAATACTCAAAGCTACGTTTTCTTAATTTGGGAGTTAGAAAAGTGGGGGGTGTCTTATAAACGGGCATCTTATAAATGGAAAAATATGGTAATTATACTTCAAAATGAGTAAAGGTGTCCCTCCTTATGTTACAATTGAAATGTTATTAAGCTATGCTTTAAGTATCGCAAAAATAAATTATTAGTAATTATATTTCTAATGAAATATTTCAAAGCTCTGGAAAGGTGAGACCAGGGCTTTCATATTATTCAGCTGAATGAGTAAGGTACATGTTTAGGAATATATGACTGCGCTGGCAGAATTAGACTTCTCTATTCTCTTAGTTTTAAAGCAATCTATCCAGCTTCCCTTGTTCTGTACATGGGAACATGCTGGATGAGGAATTACTTCTCCTCCATACTTGATGATGATGATAAATGGGCTCTCAAGACAGTTCTGATATATGGTGACCCTTTTCATGGTTTTCCAGATAGACAGTACTCATGAGTGGCTTACTGTTCCCTTCTCCTGGGGATGTCCTGGGACCGTGCTGCTTCACTCCTTTTTCCAGTAATCACACTGTTGTTGTTTAGTTGGGTTTTTTTGTTTTTTTTTAACTTTTTTTAATTAATTTTCCAATCTATCTACATTGTTTGTGCTTATCAGACATCGTGTTACATACTTGCTTACAATTATTTGTTTTTTACATCTCAGTGTCTTCTCGATTATCCCCCCAAATTCCGACCTTCTTTCAAACCATTCATATACAGATTTTAGTATATAGTATAGCTACTATCATAATATTACTCTCATATTATATAAAGTTCTCAAGATCTTCTAATAACATTCTTATTGAAAGTTGTTCCAGATCCATGACCCAGCTTTATATCTAGTTTAGTCTGCCTAAAATAAAAAGTCACCATATTACATCTTTACCCTGATTCGGGCTCCCTTATTTCAATTTAGTTCTCCTTTTAATATATAGAATATACCCTTTTACAGATCCAAATGATAAATATAAACATGTTTCCAATATTAAGGGGTCCTTCCTTGTTTTCCCTTTTTTTATCTTCCTAGGTAATTCCCTCTCTGGTTCCTCTTTTTTCATTCCCTGCTATATCTCTAAACATGCTGTCATCTTTCATGTCCTCTAAAACCATTTTGTAGATCTGATTTATGTCCATTTTTTGTACTTGGTCTATCTTCAATGAGTCTTCCAGGCTTTTTTTGGTTAATTTTGCTGTTTTTTCCCCTTTGTCTTCCCTTGGTACTCTCCTCTGGTCCAAGACTGATGTTTCTCTTAGATTAACTTTCTCAAGCTGCTGCTTGGTTTGGCATGCATCATCTGTGATACTCCCATTTCCTTCCTTGTTGTTTTCAGTTGCTTGTGGACTATAGTCCTTATGTTGATTGGATAATTTTGCCTCTTCATAATGAGATGTCACGGTCGTTAATATTTGTTGAAGCATAAATTTTACTTCATTCCAAAATTGTCCTTGTTGTGCCATTCTGTTTCTGCTGCCTAGATGCTTATAAACAGATATTCCAAATTTCCAGAGTCATTTCAGGAGTTCCGCTTTGGCTATGTAGAGTTGAACCAAATTCGACCCAAGGAACAGTTTTTGAAAAGTCCACTTTAGGGTTAATTCCGGCCAAATGCAAAGAGAAGCTCATGAGGAGATAAACAGTTTTTCAGCCTTAAGCAACAACAGAATGTCCAAGGCCACCTCTTCTGGGAATCATTCCAAACACTTTAGATAGACAGAACAATGTCCACACTTAATTTGCATGAAGGTCTCTTAAGCTTATAACGCCAGGTTGTAAATATTCTTAAAGTATAGTTTAAAAAAGTTACTTTCTTCAGCTATCCCTCTCACCAGATTTTCTGCCGCTTTAGAAAGTTACTGAGATAAGATAGCAATTCTTTTTTTTCCATATGTAGGGGTACGTAGGCAATTAGTTGCAAAAGAATTCTCACCCGATGGAAAGACAGCGATGCCAGGTGCTGTTCCTTGCTTCTCTCGGATGGGTGCCAGCGACTTGAAAGCTAGCTGAAGCTGCTTATTTCTGCCCATTGGCTGATTAGGGAGTTTCCTGGATCGAACTGGGGTGGCCGCCGCCCCCGTGATCAACAGGCTTTCTCCCCCAGTTCACCACCCCTCCAGGGTGGTTCCGACACCCTACGGTGTCCCAAAACGGGTCAGAATTCAGCCCAGGGGACAGAGCTCTGTCCTCCTGCTGCTGTCTCGTCGCGACGTCAAGCCAGAAGTCATTGTTTAGTTGTTAAGTTGTGTCCGACTCTTTGTGACCCCATGGACCAGAGCATGCCAGGCCTTCCTGCTTCCACTGCCTCCCGGAGTTGGGTCAAATTCATGTTGATAGCTTTGATGACACTGTCCAACCATCTCGTCCTCTGTCGTCCCCTTTTCCTCTTGCCTTCACACTTTCCCAACATCAGCGTCTTTTCCAGTCTTCTCTTCTCATGAGATGGCCAAAGTATTGGAGCCTCAGCTTCAGGATCTGTCCTTCCAGTGAGCACTCAGGCTTGATTTCTTTCAGAATTGATAGGTTTATTCTCTTTGCAGTCCAGGAGACTCTCAAGAGTCTCCTCCAGCACCACAATTCAAAAGCATCAATTCTTCATCGGTCAGCCTTCTTTATGGTCCAGCTCTCACTTCCATACATCGCTACTGGAAAAACCATAGGATTAACTATGCGGACTTTTGTCAGCAAGGTGATGTCTCTGCTTTTTAAGATGCTGTCTAGGTTTGTCATTGCTTTCCTCCCAAGAAGCAGGCGTGTCTTAATTTTGTGGCTGTTCTCACCATCTGCATTGATCATGGCGCCCAAAAAAGTAAAATCTGTCACTGCCTCCTTATCTTCCCCTTCTATTTGCCAGGAGGTGATGGGACCAGTGGCTATGATCTTAGTTTTTTGGATGTTCAGCTTCAGACCATTTCTTGCGCTCTCCTCTTCCACCCTCATTACAAGGTTCTTTAATTCCTCCTCACTTTCAGCCATCAGAGTGGTATCATCTGCATATCGGAGGTTGTTGATATTTCTTCCGGCAGTCTTAGTTCCGGCTTGGGATTCCTCCAGTCCAGCCTTTCGCATGATATATTCTGCATATAATAAGCAGGGGGACAATATACAACCTTGTCGTACTCCTTTTCCAATTTTGAATCAATCAGTTGTTCCATATCCAGTTCTAACTGTTGCTTCCTGTCCCACATATAGATTTCTCAGGAGATAGATAAGGTGGTCAGGCGCTCCTGTTTCTTTAAGAACTTGCCATACTTTTTTGTGGTCCACACAGTCAAAGGCTTTTGCATAGTCAATGAAGCAAAAGTAGATGTTTTTCTGGAACTCTCTGGCTTTCTCTATAATCCAGCGCATGTTAGCAATTTGGTCTCTTAGTTCCTCTGCCCCTTCGAAATTCAGCTTGTCCTTCTGGGAGTTCTCAGTCCACATTCTGCTGAAGCTACCTTGGAGGATTTTGAGCATAACCTTGCTAGCATGTAAAATGAGTGCAATTGTATGGTAGTTGAAGCATTTTTTGGCACTGCCCTTCTTTGGGATTGGGATGCAGACTGATCTTTTCCAGTCCTCTGGCCACTGTTGAGTTTTCCAAACTTGCTGTGTTACATATTGAGTGTAGCATCTTAACAGCGTTATCTTTTAAGATTTTAAATAGTTCAACTGGAATGCCATCACCTCCGCTGGCCTTGTTGTTAGCCATGCTTTCTAAGGCCCACTTGACTTCACTTTCCAGGATGTCTGGCTCAGGGTCAGCAACCACACTATCTGGGTTGTCCAGGACATCCAGATCTTTCTGGTATAATTTCTCTGTGTATTCTTGCCACCTCTTCTTAATGTCTTCTGCTTCTGTGAGGTCCCTCCCAGTTTTGTCCTTTATCATGTCCATCTTTGCACAAAATGTCCCTTTAATAGCTCCAATTTTCTTGACCAGATCTCTGGTTTTTCCCTTTCTATTATTTTCCTCTATTTCTTTGCATTGTTCATTTAAGAAGGCCCTCTTGTCTCTCCTTGCTATTCTTTGGAAGTCTGCATTCCATTTTCTGTAACTTTCCCTATCTCCCTGCCATTTTGTTTCCCTTCTTTGCTATTTCTAAGGCCTCGTTGGAGAGCCACTTTGCTTTCTGGCTGCTTATTTCTTGCGTGTTGCAGTTAAATATCCACTAGGAAAGTTTTGGGGTGAGTGCTGAGATGGCAAAAACAGAAGAAAATACTGTGGATGGATCAGCAAAGTAAGGGGTTCAAAATGTCACTGCACAGTAAACATTGAAAATCTCATCCTTGGGAACAAATTAGAGTTTTTGCCCTTTACTAAAGAGGTTTCATTCTTTTCATGATCTTAATCTTTAGTACAGTGCAGTTCCACCAAGGTGCAAATATCTCCACTAAACAGATGGGTAACTTAGTGGGATTAACAGTGGTGATTTCAGACATTAAAGGGTCCCCTTTCTATATTGAGCCCCAAAAAGCTTTCCTAGGTTCAAAGGGATACCTAGGGACCCTCAGAACCTGGGGGTGGATGGGTAGGAAACTTTAAATTAAATATTAGCATATGTAGTTGATGATATCAGCAGCTTTTATGAGTGCAGCTTTACTAAATAGGATTTCATCTGCTATGTGTTCTAAGCTACTACCTGTTTCTCCCTCCCTCCCCCCCTCTCTCTCTCTGTGTGTGTATGTGTGTGTGAGAGAGGCAAACAGACAATGGTCTTGTGTAATTGTCACACACTAACTTTAAAACTGGCATTGAAGAGCCCCATTTATCTTGGGAAAGGTCCAAGTGCTCTTGAAAGGGTTTGTTTCCATGTAATGCCATTTCAGATCTTTCCTAGCCCATATTTACGAGTAGAGATTGGGGTATTCGTATACAAATATCCCCACACAGGTAGAAATAACGAGGGTCCAACCCCGTGAGGCTCGACTGTCCAGTCACGATCTCTCCGCTGCTGCTGGCTCCGTGGTGGCTTCCTATCATGCTGTTCTCCGCAATGGATTAGCCACTGTGTGACCTGGCAGAGAGGCTTGTCATCCCGCCTCCTGCCAGGAGTGAGTAATCGATTGCGAATAACGGAAGCCTCTGCGGAGCCAGCGGCAGCTGCAAAATTGTGAGTGGAGAGTCCGGCCCCATGGGACCGAACCCTCGTTATTTCCACCAGTGCGGGGATAGTCGTATTCATATACGAATACTCCCATCTCTATTTATTAGTTTAACCAAAAGTATTAACAGTCTTAGGAATAAGCAAGAGGGCGTTCAGGAAAACACCAGAGAACAGGTCAGATATAACCTTTGTCATGAGGACAATATTACCTTTGGAAGACTATAGATATGTGTGGAAAAAGGTATTGACTGCATGTAAAATATCAGAACGTGGAAAAGCTGTTTTCTGGTTTGTTCCCTCCCCCCTTGCTTTCACTTGCTCTTCTTTTAAAACTATAATTCCAAGAACCTCTAATTCAACCTGCAAAGTCCATTTTGACCTGACAGTTCTGGGAGCTGTAGTACAATGAAGCAAATTTCCTAAGTTCCTTGTAACATGTATGTTTGAAATAGCATATAGTAACAAAAGGAAACTATTCATGTTAACATTTTCCATATCAAAAAAGCAAAGCAAAGCATGCTGCTTATATACTGCCCCATAGCGCTTCAAGGACTCTCTGGGCGGTTAACAAGTTAACTATTCAGGCTACACATTCTCCCCCACCCCCACCCCCAGTGATCTGGGTACTCATTTTACTGACCTTGGAAGGATAGAAGGCTGAGTCAACCTTGAGCCGGCTACCTGGGAATGAACCCTAGGTCGTGAGCACAGTTTTGGCTGCAGTACAGCACTTTCTATTAGCATCTTCTATTTGCTATTTTACTATTTTAACAGTATGAAAGCTCAAATTTTAAGATCTTTATACTATTTTAGCAGAGTAAAAAGTCAGTTCAAGGTGTCTTTTTTTAATGAATTGACCCATCAATAGCAAGTCTTATTTCCCTTCTCTTCAATTCCTATATTCCTAATTTCTGCATCATAACCTTGTTTGGAGTTAAATTTTGAAAGACCCTTTCTCCAGAAACTACCTCCCTTGTCTCATTTGTTAGGAAAATCAGGAGAGACGCCTGTAAAAATAATGTTAGGGTCTAGACAGGTATATGTAGTCAAAGAGAGTATTTCAGGTCAGTTTGGTCCAAGCTCTTCTGAGCTTTCTTCTTTTTCTTTTCTCTTTTTAAAGCAAGCAAACAAAACACCACTACTGCACTCTGAATTAAGTGTAGAAGTAACCTAGATGCCTAGTTAGAGTTCTGTCCAAATTTCTAGTTTAAAAATATCTGGTTTTAAGTTTAAACTCTTCAAATGGTGTGACTTGTGTACTAGCGTAACTACACAATTATTATTGTTTTTGATATGAATGTCTCTGCTTTGCCAGAAAATGTATGCAGTGTAATCCAGCCTGATTAAAGAGTGTACTGTTTGAACAAGCCTTTTAATGTGTTTTGTTGTTGTCTTTTTTCCAGATTAATATTTTGGATGCCAAAAGAAGTATGAACATTGGGATATTTCTCAAACAGTTTAAAAAGTAAGATTTTGTACCCCATCTCAGATCTCAAACATGATGAAATAAGCATGGCAGGAAAGGAGAAATATTTAGCCACAAGTAATAAAGCTGCAGGCTTAATCTGGTTTGAAACAGAGTTAATTTGTCTGTTTGGCAGATATGGTGGTTCGTATATTTGTCATCATCTCAAGTTCCAGTCCATGGCACCATATTTGTAATGTTAGGCAGGGGACAATTTACATGCCTAACTGAAAATTGTTTCTAGTTTCTTTTTTAATTGTGGATTTTAAAAAACTTGCAACAGTTTTTCTAAAACTTTTTATTTTATGTGAAAATAGCATAAGTGTAATGATTGGGCACTATTCTTCTTAGATATAAGGAGCAAAGTTGTAGGAGACCTAAGTGGAGTTTGCAAAGCGATATTTTGTGTGCATGTTAACATGTTGCCATTTAATAATGTACTAGAATGAAACTCTCATAGAATCCGATGCTCAGAAAAATGTGTAAGATTTAATATCTGGAAGTAGCACCTTTCCTAAGCTTAAATATATTATCTTTATATTTCCCTACCAAGATCTTTTCAGTGTATAATTGATGATCTTCACTCAGGAAGAAGTGATCTCTATAGCTGTGAGATCCTACGTGAACTTCTCAAGCTATTGCCAGAAACAGAAGAGGTAAGAGGAGGGTTATATCGCAACCATCATTGAAGTGAACAGAGACAAATAACTATTAGAGATGGATACAAATTAAAACATTAATTGCAAAGTAATTTTTTCTGAATAACTGCTAATTCCTCAGTTTGTATTCATTAGAAGCAAAGCCCCCAATGAACATAAATAAATGATTTTTAATGATTTTTGATTTGTCAGTTTGTTGGGCTCTAAAACACCCCCCCCCACACACACACACAGGCACCTACAGACACTGAAATTTCAGAGAGCCTTTCCCTGACTCCTCTATAAGCCCTGCAAGTTAGTTTGGGTTTTGGATGTCCAAGTTATACATCCACAAAGAGGGTTCCCCCAGGAATGTCCCTCATAGCCACCTAGGGACACCGAAATGGTCCCTCCCAGGAAAGTGGCCTTTAGCAGTTGGCTTGGGGAAATTCCAGCACTGCCACAAACCAGCTGCCAAAGGGCAGTTTCCTGGGGGGGGGGACCCACTTTGTGGGTGTATAACTCAGATGTCCAAAACCCAATCTTCACCAAACTTGCAGGGATTGTAGGGGAGAGTCAGGAGAAGTGTCTCTGCAATTTTGGTGTTTCTAGGTGCTAGGGGGAATTTATAGGGTTTTAAAATCAAGATGAATTAACATCAATTTGTCAGGAAAAAATCATAAACTTGTGATTTGTGGTTCATCAATCTTGACAAATTACAAATTGCAAAAACTTGCCTTTAAAAAGGTGCCAATCTCTAATAACTGCTTATCCTAGGAGAGTGGAAGGATTGTCTGTGCCAAATTTGGACTAGAGGAAAAAGGCGCACCAGTTGCCCACAGTATAGCATTATATTCGAAGTACAGTGCTTCGCTTGGGACTTACTTCACTGATGTAAGAAAACTCCTGTTTTGATTAGTGTTCCTGAACAGAGAGATGAGGAGGATAAAAACCAGGTGGTAACTGGAATGTGTGCCATGTGCATGTAGGTAGAGACACTGGTTTAAAAAAAAGGTTTCATGGCATTGGAAGCATGACTGTCACCTTTAAACAAGTCTGTACACTAACCAACTCTGAATCAATGAAAGATTCATTCTATAACAATGTAAACTAAAGCAAATCTGCATAAACAAAAACCCACAAAGTCAGTCCCCGTGAGAACATCCTGTCCTCCTGCCAATCAACTTTGCTGATTTCCAACTTCCTAGCATCAAAATGCAGCTCAGACTCTTCCTCTTTCCCAGAATTGGGCTGTTTGATGGGGCAGGGAGGATGTCTCAGGTAGGTGCTTGCAATGTATGACTTCAAGCTGTACTTCGGAAAGGAGGATTGGGCTCTGAAACCCAGTATAGAATCAGAGATGAGATTCAGCTCTTCATGAAATGTCTTATCGTCTGAGAGTTGGGATGGCAGGGACCAAAAAAATTATAACCATATCAAGGCTGCATGTTAGTGTGTTGCAGCAAAGCCAACAACAACAACAACAAAAACAGTGGTAACCTTAAGGGTAGCTAGTTCTTGCTGGCATACCTTTTCAGGGACTGTTTATCTGTAGACTTTTGGGGATATTCATAGGAAAGAGCAAAGTCCTACGAGGATTTACATTTGCTACCTTCTAAATTCTGCCTACATGAAAAACATGATAAATTTTGAACGCAAAAGAAAAAAAAAACTTCAGTATGTGTCCAAGATCAAATACAATGACTTGCTGAAATGTATGGTTCAAGGAACAAGCCACTGAGATAATAAAAATGTCCTCCTTCGAAGTCCAAGTTCTAAAAGCAATGCCTTGTTCTATATGCTGTCTTAACTGCAATCTTGGCTTAATTATTAACATGCTAGTTTCTAGCATGTTCAGTCTTTAACTTGTGGAAGTGAGAAATCTGTGAATATCTTAATGTATCTAGACTGCAGTAATAAGGTGTTCAAGTTCAAACATGTTAATGTTGAGTTCTGTGGAAAACATCCATGGACATGACACATTTAAAAAGTCCTGCCTGATATATTTCAATTTTCTTCTCAGCTTTGAACTTCCTACATTCCCTGTTTCTCCTCTCCATGCTCCCATCTCAGTTGGTGGCTGTTCTGTATTAGCTGCAGTAATCTTACTTTTTCAGCATTCAGTGAAAAGTCTTCATAATCTATGACATTCATTATAAAATTTCTAGGCGCTCCTATTTACATGATTTTTGCTACAGCCTTACAAAGAACTTCACCATTTACTCCAACATTTCATATTCCCTTCAAGCCCATAAACTTGACTTTTTTTGTCTTTCTGAAGGGTGGTTCTCCTCAGACTGAATACAAAAATTACAACTCACCAATCCTCCTTTAAAAAAACCACACACATGTAAACGTATACAATACTTGCAAAACTGCCACTAGAGAAATTTATTTTGAGATCATGCAACCCCAATTAGGGGACAGTACTCAAGATTCCTTGGGTATTCTAGTTGGTTCTTTTTATTCCCAGTCTATATTAAATGCCTAGTCCTCTCTTTATCAATGCCTAGCTTCTGTCCTTACATTTTATTCCTCCTCACATGCTGTTAATTACCATCTTGCTAGGTTCTCTTTGCTGAGCTCACTTCTTGTATGAGATATGTACCTTAAAACTCTGTTATCTGACATGTTTTACCATGCTACTTTTAAAACCTAAGGCAGTTCCCCCCACCCCCATTTCTGTACATCATGGTGTCTATCCTTGCTTCAACCATTCAACACCATTGCTTGGAAATGTTTGTGTTTTTGGTCTGCAGCTCTGAGAATTCCCCAGTCAGCTTGGCTCTCATTTAAGCATCCCCTTTTCCCCCAGCAGCTTTCCCTAGCCTATTCTATTGTTGGCTTTTGCCTTGCTCCTCCTAGGTGTAGTCTTTTCTTCACCCTTTTGACATGTACACTACCAGTACACTAAGCAAGAATGAACATTTAATAAAAAGGTGTTTGTAGAGGACTTCCAACACCACAACAGGAAAGGAGTAACTAAGCCCCTCTAATGTATATTTATCACGCTTCCATAACATAGTTGCAGTTCTAGTCAATAGGCACCTAAACACCACTTTACCTTGCTTCAAGCCTGCCAGAATGTCAGTACCCCATTTCTGCAAAATTTTGCAAAAGCATGAACTATCACTTTGACTCTTTAAATATCTTAAAGAAATAGGAAGGAACAAATGGAAGGGGAAAGATGGGTTCTCTCCTTCCATCTGCTTGATCTTTTAAAGTTACTGTTTAGACATGTTAACATATGCTAATAGAAGAAGAGGATCTTCCCCACCACCACAGCAAAATCCTATATAATTCAGATAAGCTGTTGACTTACAGGAACATAAAAATTTGCCTAACTGAGTCATACCATTGGCCTATCAGACCATTGTTCCTTTTGTTCCAATTTTGCCAGTTCTGATGGTGGTTTGTCAGGCTTTCAGGCAGAATTGTTTCCTAGTCCTCTCTAGGCACAGTATTCCCTGGTGATCTTCCATCCAAATAATAACCAGGCCTCACACTGCTTAGCTTCCAAAATGAGACACATTTGGAGTGATATGGTCATAGGAAACACATGGGTTGTACCTGTTGCATTTCCCCCATTGCCCAGCCTCCTGATGACACATTCATGATTCCTGCATAGCATCAATTAAACAGGGATGGCTTTCATAGTGCTGAGATAAATAAAAGTAATGCTTGTCTATCCCAATTCAGAATATAGAAGAAAATTCTTACTAGGAGTTTGTGATCATTTTTATTATAGAAGTGTTTTTTGTTCTAAAATAGATTGTGGACCTAATACCTTTCAAAGATCCAATTCACACACTTTGTTAACAGGTCATGTGCTTTTGTGGCTGGTTTTAACACACTGTGTAGTGACATTTGGATGTGTTTTGCTTTCTGTGCCCACCACCTCCAGGGATGTCTTCTGATCCATTGAACCCATGTGAATATCATCAGTGTGTTGCCATTCCTATATTGGAGCCAGTAGCTGTCTTAATAGTAATGAGCACAACATAAGAAAGAGAATGTGCACAAAAGTTTGTTCTAAGCTTAAAAATCTTCAGACTATAGCGGAGCATAGCTGGCTGGGGAATTCTGTGTTTGGTACAATTTCTGATTTCTGGAGTATAGGTTTGGCTTTTAAAGGAACAAAGTACTGGAGAATTTCTTAAATGTTGTCACTCAACGTTGAGGCATGTGTAAGGTTCAGTAACCTTTGAATTTGTGGATTCTTGTTTATGCAGATCATAATGAAATAACTGCCTAATGATTATTTATTTATTTATTTATTTATTTATTTATTTATTTATTTATTTATTTATTGGACTTATATACCGCCCCATAGCGCTACAAGCACTCTCCGGGCGGTTTACAATTTTTAATTATACAGGCTACACATTGCGCCCCCCCAGCAAGCTGGGTACTCATTTTACCGACCTCGGAAGGATGGAAGGCTGAGTCAACCTTGAGCCGCTACCTGGGATTTGAACCCCAGATTAAATAACTATGTGCAGATTCGTAATGGGGATTAGGCCTTCTTCTAGCCATCTATGATCTATCATCTTCATGTGCGTTGGGCTAAAACTCTCCATCATGCACAGGCAGCACTGATGGGGGTTGTAGTGTAACTTCTTGGCAGGAATAGGATCTGTAATTTTTAGCAATCAGCACCACGTATGTCTGGGTTTGACTGAGCCGAGGTTAGTGAGCCTTCAGTAGGGGGAAATAGAACAGGATATGCGGATTAGGCTTCTGATGGCTGTGCCTTTTTGCCATGATTTAAGGAATATGTCTGTCTCAATGTGCCTGTCCCTGGTAAGGCATCGTTTTATTATTTCTGTAATGAAAAATAGTGCTGGGGTCTTTTTCTCTCCCCCCCACCCCCGTTTCTCCTGTTCTTCTACAGTGGTCCCTAACCTTGGGTGAACCAGTTGTTCTTGGACTGCAATACCCAGAAATCCTGGGTAATACAGCTAATGGAGGCTTCTGGGAACTGCAGTCCAAAAAAATATCTGGGTTACCCAAAGTTGGGAACCATTGGGATTGGGAGTGGGTGAGTGGGTGTGCACAAACACCAAATTCAGTACTATTTCACTTCATGCCATATGCCAAACTCACTTTGATATTTTGGAATGTAAATTCTACTTTAAGCACTAAGCTTCTATGAGAGCACATTGCCAAGTTTTGTTACTTGTGGTGATGATAGTGATGATCATTGTTGCTGATCTACCTTTTTTTTTAATATACTCTTCACAGTCTGTTGAACCACCCTCATATTGTAAACTGTGTCAATGGAGAGACTTACATGTTTCAAAAATAATAAACGTATCCTTGTTTGAGCAGAAGCCAAGAATGTATGAAATTGTCCCCCTAAAGGAGAAACGCAGAGAGAAAAGAGAGGGAGAAAGAAAATGAGACACAACTTGTTTTATCTCTTACATGCTAATGTGTTGGCAAGCTGTCTCATGCTGTCTTGTAGCACTAAATGTTATTAACTGCCAGGTGTGTGTGCATTTTGCCAAATTTGTGACAACGTGGAGATTGATTTTCTCATCTTTTGACTGCCTGATACCTATCAGAAAGAAGACTTCAATGTCATTAAGCAATCAAATGAGCACATTTAATTCTTGCAAAGACCAGGGTTCTGCTTTCCCCACCAATATATTTGTTCATTGATACTTTTTTGCTACCCTACAGCAACATTATGAATTTATTGTCTGTGGGGACATAAGGCAGAGAAGTTATTGGCTTATTCAGAACATGTTAATATTTGGTGCATGAGAAATATTTTGGATCAAGCTTCTGCAACTGGATATGCTCCAGATGTTTTAGACTTCCCCTATCCTGATCTCACACTACTAAACATGCTGGCTGGGCCTGATGGGGTCTATGGTCATAGTAATATGCAAAATTTACCTGCAAATAATAATAGAAGGAAATTGTGGGAGGGGAAATTCATATCTTGTGTTTTGTACCACTGGGGAATAGCAGCGAGGTACAAGGTACATGGTTGTTTTCAGAGCAGTCATCCAATACAATCTCGAGTTCCAGCCTCAAAATCAGTTTTTCTGTTTTCTTAATATGTGTTAGTAATTATGTTGAAGTCTTCAATTTGAAAAAATCATTATAACATTTGCATGATTATCCTTTATATGTAATTGTGTTCTCTCTCTTCTGCCTCTTTTCCCCTAGGTAAAGAAGTTAAAGGATTTCAATGGAGACTTATCAAAACTGTGTCAACCAGATTCTTTTATGTACATGCTAATCCAGGTGCCAAAGTAAGAAAACTAACCTGGTCCTATTCATCCATAAACTAACTCTCTCACTCTCTTGTATGCCAGTTCTAAAGCCTTTTTGTTTGTTTTCAGCTATTCACTGCGACTCGAAGCCATGGTGTTAAAAAAAGAGTTCTCGCCATCTTGTACTTCTCTGCAGAAAGACATGACAATTATAAGAATGGCTACAAAGGGTAATTAAACATGCTGCAGCATGCATTAGGCTCTTGTTTGCCCTCGCAGGTTAATCAACCTAACTACAGTGATGAGATCCGGAATTTCAGGATCCCTATAGCTATTTAAAGGAAGCAAGCTAGCTCTGACACATTCCATAAGGGTGTGTGTATGTTATCAGTCTGGTGTGTGTTGCACTTCTTCTGTTTTTTGCGCAGTTATTGGAGTCAATTTTCTACTCTTCCCCCCTCCCTCCGAGGGAGGAAGAGAGGGAGAGAATTCACATTTGCCTTGTTTCCTTGTAATTTGTAAATTACTAGTAATTTGTAGTAACTTACCGTTTGGGGAATAGTGCTCTCTGTGCATGTATCTTGTTAGTGAGCCCCACTTTTACTGCCTTCTTTGTCTGACAAAATGCATTTGTCCACGAAAGCTCACATTAAAATACTGTATAGCAATTAGTCTTTAAGGTGTCACAACATTTTCATCTTCCTTAATTTTTTATCTTCCTTTTCTTTTTACCTTTATGTTTCTGTTCTAGGTCTTGTTTATGTTTTTTGGCCGTGTATTTCTATAGTGGCAAGGTTGCTCTTATGATTCCCATCAGGTTTTGACCTAGAGTGGGTCTTGATGCATTGAATGAAGACCACTGTGTAATGTACATATACACACTGTGATTCTTAATATCCCATGCCTTATCTCCACACTGCTTATCTCTTCTCTCCTGCATCTGTTTGGCAACAGTGCCCACTATGGCTTAAATATGCTCTGTCTGGTCTTTTATCTCTAGCTGCAAGCCAAGTGCAAGAGCAGGGCTATTTGTAGGATGAAGGAAAGAGAAACAGTCTTGAAGTGGGTAGTGATGACTTTAGGGTAGAAAGATTTATGGAGCAAAGATAAATAAGGGTTTACTTGCAACTTGAAAAAAAATAGAAAGCTTGGGGAAGGGGAAGTCCAATCACTCAACTACAGTACTCTCAGTGGCTAAAATTCTGTTGCTTAGCATCATAAATTGCACTAGAGGAGGCCTACAGAATCAATTGGAATTTGATGAGTCAACTGCTCTGTAAGTTCCATAGATTCAAATAGGTTTACTCCAACTGTGATTTACTGTGCTAAAATAAGTGGCAGTTAGAGTAGGCCCATTTGAATCAGTGGAAGTTATGGAGGAGTTGGTTCATAAAATCCACTATTGATTCAGTGGGCATCCTCTAGTATGATGTAATATGCTAAGCAACTGGTTATTTCTACACTTTTACTATGTACAATATGTGTCACTCCCTCGAGAAACCTACTATGTCCAAATTAGCCTTTAGCCATTCTCTCTGAACTGGTATAAAATCTGCAGAATAATTAACATTAGTTTTTGTGTCACACATTCATTGCAGAGGAATAACAAATCAATGAGACAAGGACTGTAGGGTGCTTGGAATCTGGAAGTGATGATATGTTTGCTTCCATTGTTGAGTTCAGTATTAAGTTAAAAAGCACATTGGTAGAACTGCTTACTGATGCATAAACTGCTTGTTTATTTTTTCTGTCTTCTATATTAGCTAACTATTTAAATTGCTTTGGGCGAACATATGCGATTCGCCTAATCATGCAGTCCCAATTTTTTTAGAGGCACAATTGAATGAGAACATTTAATGATCTTTGCTGTGATGTTAAAGACTGATCAGTTAAGGCACTTTTCAGGTTGTTACACACACCACTGTGACGTAACAACGTTCTTCACAGTAAACTCTTTGTGGAGTTGGCTCTAAAATAATCAATATGCCTTTGGTAGTTGGACTTAGTAAAGATTCAGAGGAATGCTGGAAAATGAGTTTTCTGTGCCTTCCTTTCTCCAGAGAAGTTATTCTTAAATATGATTGGCTGTGACCCAGGAGAAATTGGCAAAGTTATATTCCTTGAACCACCCCTACTGTTTAGTTCTGGGCATCTCCTAAATGGCAATGGCATTACAACCCACCCTATTTATCTGGGTCTCCCAATCCACAGAAGAAGCATTTGTGAGGACTGAGGATCTATGGGGAAGGGGAGAAGGAAGAGATGAGAAATTAACTTATGCCAGCTTTTTTTTTGTTTTGTTTTTGTATGCCCTTCTTTGGATCCAGCACAAATTAATGCTCAAGCCTTCTCAATAGGCTTTTGCCTCCCTCCTTTGCTTGGGCAAATCAGATTTAATTTTATATCCCAAATACATTTTACATTAACTAATCTGTGAGAAGATTCCATTTGAAAGTGTTAGATACTTGCCTTCTAAATAACCAGTGGATTTAGATTCTTTTCTCTTTTGCAGAGCTTATGTGCTGTGAAGAGTTGCATTCCATACTGCACTTGGTCCTTCAAGCTGGCAATATTATGAATGCAGTAAGTGGTACAAGCCTGATCCTGCACAGTGGGGATGGGGAATGATTTCTAGTGTTGTAGATTGCCATCTCATGCCTCTTTTTGCCTTTGCCTTTTCCCCACTCCTACTCTTTAGGGAGGCTATGCTGGCAATGCAGTTGGCTTTAAATTGTCATCATTACTCAAGCTGGCAGATACAAAAGCAAACAAGCCTGGAATGAATCTGCTTCATTTTGTTGCTTTGGTATGTAAATAAAAAACATTTCCAAGATAATAGACTACAGAAATCTAAGGAGCAGGGATAGGTGATTGATAGGATCTCCTGGAAGGGGATACATGTCACAGGATCTAAGAGTTCTTTCAGTTCTTACTGCCTTTTTTTGTTTACCTCTTCATCAATGTATGGCTGTAATATTTAGATCTGCAACTTGGTAAACTGATCTGGAACTGGAAATTTTGTGGTGCTATATTTAAAATCACCCCTCTAGATTAGATTTTCAGTCTGTCTAGCTCTTCAAATCCCAGATTATTTCTGGAGCAGAAGCTGCCCTGGATTGATCGATTATTTAGTTGTGAAACTTTGAAAGAAACACTTGAAAGTTTTAACAACAGATATGCCAGACAGAAGGGGGTGGTGGCCTTATTTGTTTTGACTCTGTTTATGAAGATTGCAATTAACTCTCTTTAGCTATGCAGTTGTACCCTTATACTTCATGATAAAGGATGCCATTTAATTTTCTCCTAGTTTTTCTCTGTTTCCCAACAACATAAGAGTTAGCATTTATTTCTGTGACTTTATGCCTATCCCTGTGCAAACTGGTTGAACAGCTAATCTGCCAGCTCCAGAGCTGGGGAGGGGGGGGGGAAAGTGATGAAGATTAAGAAGGAAATGTTGAATTAGTTCGCACAAAAGACATTAGTACGCTGGCTTTACCTAATAGTCCTCCTTAATGTGTCTTCATTGTATTCAAGGGAGAGACTCCTTAAAGCTTAGATCTCTGGAACAGAACTTGTCATTTTAACTTGTTAAATTAGATCCTTTCCAGCTTTTCAATATTTTTTCTACAAACGGACAGAACAGGTTCAAAGCAGAAACATCTTAATTGTTCTTTTTTAAAGACATACATGAAGGTGTAATATAGGTTTCAACATGAGAGTGGAATGTTATGGGAACATTTTGTTTGTTTCAGGAAGCCCAAAAGAAAGATAAAGGCCTTCTAACCTTTCCTGAGAAATTGAAGCATGTTCAGGAGGCAGCCAGGTGAGCGAGAAAGCTGAGAACGTGGGGTCGTTTTCTTTGTCAAGTGCTAAAAGCATGTGCAAATTTTGGGCCTGAAAACAGACCCCACAATTGTTTACTGTAGGCTCTCTGGTTTGATTTTCACTGGAAACAGAAGGATGCCTGCAACATTTCTCTTTTTAAGAGACACAATGAACTAATCTTTAAGCGGGTTGTGGTGATTGTTACTAGAATAATTTATTAGAAGTTATTATTAAAAATATATTTTATTGATGTGTCATTTGATTCTAATAAATATAAATACTATGGGGCACAGCTTGTATTTGGTGATTTAACATGCTTCCCTTGACTAATCTAATTCACTTCTGTGGACAACCATTCCCATTGTTTGGTCATAAAGGCTAAAGTCCAACATTCAGAGTGGCACTGTATAGGCTTATATACTCCTCCTCAGTCATTTTTGGGGTTGAGTGCAGATTGGGCAGAAAATGGCTCTGTTAAGGCGCAGAGCAGAGCATGAACAAAAAGCAAAGTGTGCTGCTTATATATCACCCCCTCCCAGCACTTAAAGCACTCTGTGGGCGGTTTACAAGTTAATTATGTGGGCTACACATTGCCCCCCCCCAGCAAACTGAGTACTCATTTTACTGACCCGAGAATGATGGAAGGCTGAGTCAACCTCCAGCCGGCTACCTGGGATTGAAAAAACAAAGCTCCCGATTGTGAACAGATTTTTGGCGGCACAACAGCAGTTTAACCACTGTGCCATGAGGCTCTTCACATGTATTCCTTTACCCACTCCATTACTAGGGGAAAGAATTGGGATCTCTGTTATAATTCTGTAAACCCCTAATTTAGCAGCTTTTTATGGAGGCAGTGGCAGCTACAGTATATTATGTTATTTAAGAAGGTTACTATGAATGCAAGTTTTGTTAAACAAAAATGCTCATGTTGTTTATCAGTATATGTTAGAACAAGCAAGTTTTTTTTTAAAAAAAGATAACTTTTTGAAAATTGCTGCAAGTAACTACTTTTTTCCTCCTGTGCAGAATATCTCTTGAAAATATAGAGGCTGAACTTCATTCACTCTCAACCAAAACAAAATCTCTGAAGGACAATATTCGACGGGACCTAGAACTCTTTCGACAGATGGAAGGCTTCCTTCAGGTTTGTCTAGATTTCTGCAGTTTGTATTCTTTTATATCTGCATTTGTCATCGGATGCCCTAATTAGCCACATTAATCTTGGTCATCTTAAAATGTTGCTTAAACAGTAGTGCTCCTCCTATAGTGCAGCCCATTACTTATAGTGGCATTTTTATTTTGAAAGATGCTAGGTATGTCAGGTGCTTTTTACTTCTTTGAAATTACTGATAGATTGTTGAGAGATACAAGTGGGTATAGGAAATATATATGCATTGTGCCTATCACTCAGAATAGCATGGATGTCTTCTTAATTGGAGGGATCTTAATTAAGTTGTTGTTCACTCTTACAGAGTTAAAATTTACTAATGAGAAAGTAAGAATAATGAAAGCATTCTGTACCACTACATTAAATGTATAACTCTGCTTTTTAGTAGCTGTAATTGACCTGTTTTGATATCCTTATGTAGTTCTACACCATTTTCAATTTAAAATAGAGTTAGTTTGCAGAATAATTGACAGCTGAGTCCTGTCCAATGGAGGACATTGTCTAGCCTAGTGTCCTGGGTATCCATTAGCTTCCTAAGAATCCCACCTTTCATTCATTAATAGAAGCAAAGTTTGTTGCTATTGCTAGAGAACCTCAGAGACTCTGGCTGCTTTTTGACCCCCTCCTGACCCCTCCTTACAGCAGGCATTATTTGTTTCTTGGGAAATGTTTGCCAGAGTACTTAGAGGACTGGAAACAGAGCCCTGTTTGTCTCTATACATTAGTACAATAGTAATTTGAGTTGTACAGGCATGGTGGCAGTGTCACAGATTAGCTATTGTTTCTTCTAAAACATTAATAGGTTATCTAATTAAATGGCACTTGATTAGCTTATCGGATCAACATTTTTACAGGTTGCATAATTGTGTTCCTGGCAGTCTTATAAAATTAATCTTTCTAATGCAGGGTCAATAAATATCAATTATTTTTTAAAAAGTAATTTGATTTCAATTTTTTAAATTAATTTTTTTAAATTTAAATCATTTAAAATCCAATTTTTAAATTTAAACTGTGATTTAAATCAAATTTAAGTCAAATCCACTCTGGTCTAATATAGGAACTTTTAACTTTCATAATTCATCATATACAGTAATTCTAGTTCACGAGTGAACATTACTGACAGCAGTTAAAAGCTGAAGAAAACCTTTGTTTTGACCCTGTACAAAAGTACTTGGTGCATTTTCTTTCCTTCCTTCAACTGTAACATGGAATATGTGGTTTACTGATCTTGCCTACAGAGTAAACCAATGCTTCACTATGTTTACTGTAATAGTCTTGGTTAAAGTCCCAAGCATGCAGTGAAAACTATATTTGCTAGGCTAAACTGTGCATGAGAGATATACTGAAGGAAAGGACAGCAAGAGAGACTTATTACATTAGAAGCCAGAGATTACAAAAGCAACAAACGGCTTTAAACCTGGTTTTTCTGGTGCAAATGTAACATTTAAATGTGATTAGCCCAAATAAAGGTCTGCAAACCCAGTTCAGACAGTGGTTTTATGTGCTGCCCTGTGGTCAAGCATTAATCCCACACTTTAAATTTTAGATGGAGCATTGGCCCATGTTATGGTAAATAACCCATGGTTAAATATTAAGCTTATATAATGGCTGTAAGACCTATGAATTCTAAAGTTTCAGATATGTGAGTTGGATCCAGACTAAGACTATACAGTACTAGTTACAGTCTTTGTCTTCTTGAAATGGAAAGGACTTAATTGATTTTGACATTGTTTTCAACTAGGTATATAATACTCTAGATCCATTCTCACCTCAAATTTAAGTGGAATGAACTGTAGTTATACAGGCCTTCAGCAATTTATAAGATCCTGTATTTTGCGTTACTTGGCTTCGTATTCTGTCCATTGCCATCAAACCTGTAGTATCAGGACACAGTATTCTTGTAGCTTCCATATTTACTTTGTATTCAAACAGATTTGATTAGTACTAATTCCCAATTTGGAGTTAATTACAAGTGATTCTCATTCTCTTATGTAATATTTCTGTCCCTAAAATGGCTAACTGATTCAAAAGCTAGCTTCTCTGTGTGAATTACATACTAGTATGAAAGATGGTGCCATTTTTTTACATGTTCCTTCACCAGTTTATCTATATAACTGCTTTTTGGGGGGGAGGGGAATGGATGACTAACAAAGCTGATTTGGATGCTATCTTTTCCCCCCCTGATGAGTGATAAGCTAAGATTATCTCTCCTTCTGGGGGCAGCATTTACATACCCCATCCCTTGGAAACCCTTAGGCTCCCAGTTGAGTTTCTGCTTTGTAAGAGAAGTCACCAAGAAAACAAAGCTGAATACACCTCTGTCACTCTTCATTTTCAAAGAATGTTCTTTTATTAAACAAATAAAAGTGCTGGAAAGATCCTGTTTTTTCTGTATGTGCCTGCGTGCATGCATTATAGGAACAAAGAAGGATTGGGGGGGGGGCGGAATAACCAAGCTAATCTTCTTAAAATCTATGGTTGTAGTATTATCTTGATCAAATAATTGTCACTGGAACTATATTTGTTAAGTCTCAATAAAATTTGAGTTTCAAACTAAATGTTCTTAAGGCAACACACCTAATGTAAGGGCATATTATCATGAGATTGTTGGTGCCTTTATGGAACTTCTGCTGCACTAAGTGTTTTGGACTTCTACTCCCAGAAACCCCAGGCATTAGGGCCAAAGTTGGTCCAAAACATCTGGCATCAAGTTCCTGCTGTGGATGAATGAGTTCTCAGGCTCAAACTCTCGAGAATTGTTGCTAACCAGTTTTGAGACTGCTTGGATAGACGGAGTCAGCATAAGGTGTAACAACAGCAACAGCAATAGTTCTCCCCCCCCCATCCTTTTTTGTTCATATAATGCATGCTCCTGTTTCAGAACAAGCAAGAAAAATCAATCATCTGTTATACACGGATGATCTAAAACTATATGCTGAAAGTTCCACTGAGATAGAATCACTGCTAAACATACTGCAGAAATTTAATGAAGATATTCAAATGAAATTTGAAATTGATAAATGCACAGAAATGTCTGGATCATTTACATTGCAATTCCAGGGGATGCCAGAGCTGAAAATAAAGAATTGGAAAAACTATCAAAATACAGAGACCTGGTGATCTAAATGTGGCTTGTGGATGAAACACACATCAGTGGTCCCTGCAGAAACATTTTCTTTAGAAAATAACTTCTGAAATAAATTCCACTGTTATGTGATAGTTCCCAACAGTCACCAGCAGCCTTGTAATGCTAACTGAAATTTGTTCTATTTTGCACTGTGTTTAGCAGGATCTATTTTGGTGCATGTTTCTTCTCCAGATTATTGTCTTACTTCTTCAAGCTAGGTTATTTTCCTTTACTTGCTTTCCTTTAGCCTACTTTGTGCCACAGATTTCACATGAAGTGCACTATACCTTTGTCTTCACTGAGGAGATGGAAAATAGTAATGGATTAAACTCATTAGTATTTGTTGGCTTAACATCCTAGCTACCTGTTGTTTAGCAAAGGCCTTTGAAACACTACTTGTATAGCCTTATGTAACATTTGAGGAAATGGGTTTTTAGTGAAAGAAGCCAGAATTGATGAGAATTTGATTGGTGAAATAAATCAAGCACCTATCTTGGGTAAACTGTGAAATAATTGACAAAAAAGTTTGACTCCTGCATTTTAACTCCTTTCAGGCAATTGGACAGCAGCAACTGAACCTTAGTGTAGTATGTTAAAACATGTATTAAATTTCTAAATATATCAAGATTATGTTACTACTTCCCACCTGTATTTGCAGCTAAATTCTATGTGTTATAGCCTAGCTGCAAATGTGTCATAAATTTAATTTTATTTGCCTACTTTCTACTTTATTAGAAAGTGAAAGCTTGGCTTTTCTGTGTCTCTTCACGGAAATGTCATCTTTCAATATCCTATTTGAACAATGTTCAGTGGTTGCCTTTTTGTCAGGAGCCAAAATATTGAAAGTGGCAGTACAGAAGCATCATTGTCTGTGATACATACAAGTATCCTATTATTCCATGCAATAAAATGTTCTTGCAGGTTTGAGTAGTGTTTCAAAATACTGGAAAAGCCTGTTTGGCCTCAGGGATAAAAAGTCTATGAATACCCCAAAGGTATCATACCACTCTCAGTGCTGTAGCCCTGTGATCTCTAGCCACAGTTTTTTAATCCAGGATTTTACCCATGCTGAAATTAGCCCATGTATATATGTATAGAGTATTAAATATGGGCCATTTCTCAATCCCTGTTGGAATCTAATGTGTATTTTGGTTTTGTTTAAAAGTTTGCTGTGAAAGAACTAAAAGACTTAGAACACTGGAAACGGGATTTGCTGAAGGAAGCACATGCCCTTATAGACTTCTTATGTGAAGATAAAGAAACAATGAAACTGGAGGAGTGCTTTCAGATATTCAGGGATTTTTGCCTAAGGTTCACAAAAGCTGTTAAGGTAAGGAGGACACAGTACTCAACAAAGTACTGGAATATCTTATTATTATTGGGTCATTAAAGTGATTTGCTGTTGGCTAATCTTATACAGTTAATCCTTTATGTAATACTATGGAAGAAGATTAGATTAGTTTGTAGGATACTTGTCAATTCTGATGAGAAAGCTGCCCTCTTCTAACTTCAAGCCAAATGTTTTGCTGCTACAGATATTTTATTGATCAGTGGTTTAGGTATCTGGCTGCAGAGGCTGAGGTTAGGAGTTCAATTCCCCACTGTGCCTCCTGTGAGTAGAGCCAGCCTATGTAGCCATGAGCAAGTTGCGCAGTCCCAGGATGTCCGCAGAAGAAGGGAGTGGTAAACCACTTCTCAGTACTCTTTACCTGGAGAACCCTGAAAAAACGGTTGCCATAAGTCAGAATTGACTTGACAGCAGATGATTATTATCTTGTTTAAATTGGATATAATTGAAACCTTCCTCCTGCTTTACTATGAGAAATCACACATTTTTATTTAATTTGTATTTTGTTTAAATGGAAATTGACATTATCAAGCATATTTCCTATCTCACCATGCTGCTATTCTGCTACCTTGGAAATGGGCAAGAAAACACCAGCCATTTTCTAGAAATAAGCTGCATGATTAACCTCTATGCCTTTGGCATGCAAACACTGTAATCTTTGCTGTGTTTTTATAATGACAATAGGCAAAGTGCCTGGAGACAGCTCTGTGTACTGAAGAGTGTTTGTCTCCTTCAATCCAGAAGGTCATGCATGTGTGGCATTGAACAGTACAAAACATCTGTTCTTAACATACATTTGGGGGCATGAAACCAGTATCGCTTCCCAAAATAAAAATGCTGCTATCTGAAAATATGGTGCTGAAAATAAAATGCATTAAATGGTGCCCGTGATCCAGGTGTTGAATGCCTCAAATCTTTTTAGATTTTGAGGCACTAGTTCCAATTGTTATTGATCCCAAACCACAAGATTTCTTATCACTGCTTTTATATGCAGGGTATGAAAATTATATAGAAAGATTCCTTTTAAGAAAGTGCAAGAAAAATATTTTGTTTGTTTGTTTAAAATATTTTTATCCCACCTTTCTTCTTAAAAAAGAACCAAGGTGGCTTACATCAGTAAAAGATAATATTTAAAATGGAAAAACAGTAAGTATACAACGATTTTAAAAGAATTAAACAATTGCCACAGTAAATAAAATCAAAACCAAAAAAACATGCAGAGCAACAAGGCACAACAATCTGTTCAAAAACCTCTCTTGGACAGATAGTCACTAAGCCTCTCTGAAGAGCAAAGTCTTTGTCTACTTGTGGAAGAAAAGCAGAGACTAGGCCAATCTGGCTTCCTGTGGGAGGGAGTTCCGGAGTCTGGGAGGAGCAACAGAGAAGGTCCTTTCCTGTGTTCCCTCAGACACACCTGTGAAGGTGAAAGGCCTCTACTGATGATCTTAATACTCAAGCCAGCTCATAAAGGGTGATAGTCCTTAACACAGCTAAAATGTTTTAGGCTTTATAGGTTAGAATCAGCACTTTGAATTGTGTCTGGAAAGGGATCAGGAACCAGTGGAGCTGCTGTAACAGGGGGATTATGTGATCCCTGTGACCAGCCCCAGTCACCAATCTGGCTGCTGCATTTTGGACCCACTGAAGTTTTTGTTCAGTATCTTCATGTACTGTGTCCTTAGAATCCTTAGCTTTTTGAGCAATGATGGGGGCTGTTCGGACCTTCCCATATTTTGGACTTCAACTCCCCAAAAGCCCCAGTTAAGATAACAAGTAGTAAGAAATTTTGTGCATAGTAATCAAGACCATCAAGAGGATCCAAGGGTCTGTGGTTCTGCTTTAAATAAATTGACACTTTGGACTGCTCAAAATAATAATCTAAAATGAGTACTAGGGAGGAGATGTAAATGCATGGTAAAAGTATGGATCACTTGCAGATCTTAAGTTTTCAAACATGCACTATATAAATGCAAACAAAATCTAAACTTGCCACATTTAGTTAAATTGGTTTGCTTGGGTTCTATATGGGAGGCTTATTGAATGGGATTTGAACAGACCTTTGTACAATATCCCAGCTTGCTTCTTGAGTTCTTGTATTTTGAAAAGAAGCTGGAGCATAATGAAATAATTCATCAATATCATTGGCAGATCTAAATGCATGATTATGAAACAAGAAAATAATGAAATATTTTTGAAGTACAAAACATAATTGAATGAAATGGTTGCCATGGTAATTAATACTCAAGAGCCAAGCTAAAAATGAGGGGAGGAATAAAGAGAACAGATACAGAGAAAACTTTAAAATATGCTCACAGTTCCATCTTTAAAACTGTAATGTGTTCTTGTTCTCTTCCTCTAAACAGGAAAACAAGGAAAGAGAGACCCAAGAACTTCAGCAACTACAACGATTGAAGGAGATAGAAGAAAAACGTAGATCATGGGTCACGGCTGAACTTGGAGCTTTTGGCAGAAGCAGCAGTGAGAGTGATGTTGGGACACTGACAAAGAGAGGTCTGGAAGAATTTCTTCCCTTCTTGCAGCAAAGACCCCAAAGCCCTTCCTACAGAAATGCTAGCACCAGGCGCTCCCGGCATTCCCTGGGAGTTAGTGCAGACAGAGAACTGTTGATGTTCTTGGAGACCTCAAAGGGTGAAGATACAAGCAAGTCCAACAGCCTTCCTCGTGCAGGTCAAGCAAGACCCAGTGTCGCTTGGGTTGAAACTAAAGACTCTGGAGATCTCAGTTTAAGTAACTCTCACTTAGAGCAGTCATCTGAAGAAGGTATAGACTGCAGCTACTTCCAGTTACCTCTGTCTCAGTCAGAGCACACAGAAGCGCTTGAGGAGTTAGCTGGTGCCCGTGTTAACTCCCATAATAATCAAGAGAATGCTAGCAGTGACAGGTACACATTTAATGTGCCCTGTATGGAATCAACAGAAGCAGTTCCTTGGGATGCGTCTCTTGAAAACTCTGAATTTGTTCCCGGATCATGTAAATTTGACCTCAGTGAAGCAAATGACATGGATGATCTATCTGACATTCATTTGGGGACTAGTGTGAGAGATTTGGAAACTGTGGATGACTCAAGCCTATACTCTCTTAGTGTTACAAGTCGGCCAATACCAGCTTTCAGAAAGTCTAAAGAGGCTGCTTATAAGGGTGAACATACTGCTAAACTGCCAACTCATGTTAATGATGCTCCAGAGCCCAACAATGATAGCTCAGTCTCTTCAGACAATAGCATTTCGGGAATTAAGGCAAATGGACCACCGTTCTGCGTCTCAGATACTTCTGACTGTTCTTTGACACTTGACCTGTCAGAAGAAAACAATCCAAACTTAGATGGCAATAAAGTAAACAGGAAGGATGGTTTCATAGTCCCTTTTATGAATGATCTGCAAACTGGTGGGAATGCTATCATAAGCTCATGCCCTAATGATAAAGATGACTCTGGCAGTAAGGCTGGTATTCCAAAGGAAAAATCAGCAAGAAGCAAAGATGGGTTAGGACCAAAGAGAAATTCTCTGAAAGAGAAATCTTCAAGTTCCACTAAACCCACCACTGGTCCTTCGAATCACTCTAGACCAGTCAGAACTCTAAATACATCAGAAAATGCAAGCATGAGAAAAGTAGTACCCATTTCCAGGTCAACTAAAGCAGTACCCCCTACTTGTACAAAAAAGCCAGAAGCTAAACCAGCAGCTCGGGACACCAACGTTGCTGAAACACGGTTGTCGCGGCGTAACTCCATTCGGGGCAGCGCTGATACAATGCCAAAACCTCAGTATAGGCAAAGCATATCTGTAGAGGAGCCAAAGTTCCAGCGGGGAACTGCAACCTCAAGCAGTGGCCATTTTGAGAAGGAGCCACTTCAGCACAAAGGATCCTTCAAAAAGCCAAGCTCTAAACCAGTCAGATATGTGCCCAAGTCAAAAAATGATGAAACAAAAATGTGCCGCTCCTTGCCCAAACCACAATCCCCTACAGAGGCTACCAAAAGCACAGCTGTTGCTGTTCCCAAGACACCAGCTCCTGTTCCAAGCTTTGCAAGGAACACAGTGGCCTCTTCCTCCAAATGTGCAAAGGTGGATTTAGCACCCGCTTCCAAAGCTCCAACCCTTACAAGATCTCTGTCTCAAAGGCTGCCTAGGATGAGAATGACAGCAGCCTCTGATGATTCTAATCCAAAGGAAAATGGTGGGAGCACACTGAAAAGAGCAAACAGTGCGAGAATGGTCAAAAGGGACTCTGACAACAATGAGCTTCAAAGTGTTAAACTAGCAGAACCCATGCTAAGGGAACAAATTGGTATGGAAAGACCAGCCTCCTTGAAATGTAAAGATGGAAACCAAACAACCATAGGAAAGCTACTGAATCACTTTTGAAAAGAAAGGGGGTTGTATTGGCTGACAATGTGCAATGTGAAAGCTAGCTCTTTTGAAACTGAATATTTCTGTTGTGAAATATCTCCTAATGTTGCATTCATAGTAACAAATGCAAATTAAGGTACGTTATGTGGATCCTTCTGTATGCCTGAACTGAATGTATTCAAACTACTGTGATGTAACAAAGTTAACTTGCTTTGAGAGAGAGAGTACCCTTACATGAATTTTACATGCTATGGTGGTATTTCCCAACCTGGCGTGCCTCCACTCTAAGATGTGTTGAACAACATCCTGATCATCCCCATGAAGCATGGAGGATTTGTTGGTATGGGAGCTGTAGTCCAACGCACACCTGGAATGCACCAGGTCAGGAAATGTTGTGCTAACACAAAGCTTTTGTCCCGTGAAAGGAAAACAGAACTAGGGGATTATGGCCAGTTGTTGTATAACCACTCTGTTCTGAAAATGCAAAACGAGTTCCTTTTGGAAGAAGCGTGGGAAATAGGTGCCAATCTTCTTGAGTAGCTTTGGGGTCAAAGAATAAATTGTGTCTGTTGCAAAGTCCATTGCTGGCAATTGGATACCCAGGACCACTGGCCTACAAAGTGGTAAAGTAGGACACGACTGTTCTGTGGTTGGGTTGTTCTCTCCTCTGAAGAATTTACAGCATGTTTTTAAGTTGTATGTTTATCTGTCGGAAAGAGGGGAAACTCTGCTGGGCAGAATGTTTATTCTCCATGAGTGTGGTAGAACTGCCTTGCATGTACAAGTAGTATAGTCCATGGAATGACTGGTGCTGGAATTAGTAGGGTTAACTGAAGGCTGTGTCTTTGAGAAACCACAGGTAGTAGTTAGGGAGTATGACTACAGGTAGCTTAGCTTGCTGAGCAGTCACCTGCAATCCTGCCAGCTTTTGGTATACAAAAGTGCCATATTTATGATACATATCACAGATGCTGCAGCTTGAAACCTGGAAGGGCTGCAACCTCTTGCAGAGCACTTTTCCTGCCAATTTTTGTTTCCACTGGTTTTTAACTACTGTCAAGTGACTCAAAATGCTGCTATGGCTCTAATTAGATAGAGCCTTTGGTTTTCCCGCTGCCTCTTTTCTTTATCAAAATGACCAGTTGGCATGAAACATGCAGGTTCCTTTTTATGCATTGCAAAAGGCTTAAAAAATTAAGCTTGATTTGCTTCAGATACAGATTTTTAACACTACTTTTTAAACTTTTTGATAAGCTTCTTTTTTAAAAAAATAGTTCACTGCAGAAAGGTCAGTTTAAGATATAGTGTTCTGAGAGGGGAACTTGTTGCTACGTGTTCTGCTTTCTCCTTGGTCGCTTTCCAGGTAAATACATGTAGGTGGGGAAACTGGCTGTTGCTGTTTAGCCTCTTTTTCTTAAATAGCAGCCATCTTGTTCATTTATGAAAACCTTTTTTGAATTGTCTTGCAATGGAAATATTTAGAGAATTTATGTTCAGTTGGTTGACACCTTATCTTCAGCACTCCTACTTTTTTTTCCTTCCCTTCACTTAATATAGGTGTGTCAGCAACAGCACACTGCTTGCTGTTGATATGATATGACACAGATATGACAACTGACACTGAAAATTGACTCAAACAGCTCATGGCCTTAACTTTTTCCTTTGTGGAAACAGCTTTCAGAAACTTCCCTAGAAAGTATGTCCACATGACATGAATTGGGCCCTCCACACAGTTTGTTACACAGTGTGATGATTGGTTTAATCCCCTCTTGTAGTAAAGGCCTTGGGATAGAATCCTTGGTTTTGGTTTTATAAGCTTTTTGGGTTATCCAACCTCTATAGTGGTGGTTCACAACCTTGGCTCTCCAGATGTTCTTGGAACTAAAACTGACAGTAGCTGTGCTGGCCAGGATTTCTGGGAGTTGTAGTCTAAGAGCATCTGAGGACCCAAGGTTGCCAACCACTGCTTTATAGGTTAAATGCTGTCTATTTGGCCCTACTGTTGTGTTCTCATCTGCAAGAGCAGGTGGCAGATTTTTATTACCTTTTGATGGTAGTAAGCTTGAAAAGAAAAAAAATAATTTAAATGTAACATGTTTGGAAAGTGTAAGTAAATTTCTATACTGTATAAGTATGTGTAAAAATGAACTGGTTGTATTTAATGGATCATTTATACCTTTCTGAGTTTATCTTGCTAGTTTAATAAAGTTCCCTTTTATGGGGTTTGTGCTAAATGTTTCCATTCTTCCACTATTATTTCACCCAGTTTTCTGCCTGAGGCCCTACATTGTCACAGGCTAGACTATCTTTAATTTGGTGTATTTGAAAGAGAATATGTACAATACATGTTTGTTTAATTGCATATATATATATTCATTAGTTAAGCATTTCCAAATTAAATCTGGGATGCCAGATATGAAGCTGGATGCCTATCATCTTGTTTGTGTTTTTTTCCCTGTCAAGTTGGAACCAATTATAGCAACCCTAATAGGGCTTTCAAGGTGAGATATTTAAGGATTGGGTTTTTTTTTTTTTATCAATTCCAATCCCTGAATTATTTTCCTTGTCTGAGCAGGGAATCAAACGCTGTTCTCCAGAGTCCTAGCCATCACTCTATCCACTACACCACACTGGGAATCATTTTCTACAGTAGACAGTCTGAAATATTTTGGAAGCATGCAAGGAGAACAAGAGGGCAACACCTCTTTTTTGTCATTGTTTGCCTGCAACTAATATGCAGAGACATGCTGCCTCTGAACCCTGGGGAGGTAATATGACTAGTATTTAGGCTACATTTTTTATTTATTATTATTTATTTGATTTATATACCACCCATTTGGCAACCCAGGCCACTCTGGGTGGTTTACATGGGATAATAAAACAGGATATAAAGCAGACAGTATAGTAACAGGATAAAGTATAAATTAATCAATACAAAATGAAATAAAAATAGTATCAGTAAACATTAACATAAAAAGGAAAAAGATGGTGGGGTTGAACATATCAGTTACATCAGGATAAAGTAGAGTCCGAGAAGGCCTGTCTGAAAAAGAATGTTTTTAATAATATCTTGAAAGTTCCCAGTGAGGGTGCTGGGTGAATTTCAGACGGGAGAGCCTTCCACAATTGTGGGACTACCACCGAGAAGGCCCGGTTTCTAGTCATTGATTTCAGAGCCTCTCTAAGGGTTAGAACTCTCAACCACCCAGCCTGGGAAGATCTTGCTGGTTGGGCTCATCTAGTCAGAAAGAGGCGTTCTACCAGATGAGGTCCCAAACTGTTTAGGGCTTTGTATGTTAACATCATTACCTTGAAGCTGGCATGGAAATGAACAGATAGCTAGTGTAGGGCAGCCAGGGTGGGGGAAATACATTGATATCTCCTCACCTCACTTAGCAATCTGGCAGCTGGGTTCTGGACCTGCTGGAGTCTCCATGACAGCACCAAGGACAGCCCCACATAGAGAGCATTGCAGTAGTCCCCCAAATGACTAGAAAATAATAAAATAAAATACTAAGTAGTATTACATTTTGTATGTTCGTTCTTCCATGAAAGTTCCACACCCTCTGACCTCTCTGTCTATTTCACATCTCTTCATTTTTCTAGCTAGTCTGTTCTGATTGGCCTGGTTACTGTTGCCTGACTGTTACAGATGGGTAGCAGCATTGGGCCAAGCAATGCTGCTAAGATGATCCAGGCAGACTTTATAACGTGTGTTCTATCAAGCCTAGAAACCCAACTGCAGCCAAAAGCTAAAACTTCAAAATGTGGGAGCAACATATTTGAGTGTTTCAGTGAAAATCCCTACGGTTTTTCAGTGAAAACAGATGGCACTTGCTTTTTAAAAATAAAAATGTAATCTCAACTCCACATGCTCATTTTGCTTCCAAGAATTGGCAGGAAGAATAGAAAGAAATACATCAAACAGTGTGTTCAGTAGCTTAGTGACTTCCAAGGTCAGGTGGAGTTACATGAGAATTAGGAATTTTACAGATCACTGCAGTCACAATTTCTAATCTCCAGAAGCATTTCACACATTTTTCTCTATAACTATGGGAGGTAGTGGTTTGACTTTCCCCACTCTTTTTTTAAGGCCATGATAGGATGCGAAACAGCATAATCGAGTCTAAAAAGCCTAATATATAAACAGTCTGGCTATGGCATTTCCTCCACCATCCACCCCTAAATTCTGGGTATAGTTTCAGTTTGAATATTTAATAACCAACAAGCCTGAATCTGCTATTGTGTTTGCTCTTACTAGCTTAGGGCTCCTTATTGGGAAATCTCACTACACAACTTCAAGGAGCTCATCAGGGAATTAGGCACTTGTTTGGAGAAGGTTGAAGGAGGCATGTGGCAGTAATTCAGTCAAGTCTGTTCAGAATGGAAACAGTCCAAAGTACAGATTAAACATTCTTGGTGTCACACGCACACATGAACATGGCACCTGAAATCAGGAAAGCTGGCAGGAATCAACCTATCAGAAAAAGCCAAAGCACCAATATTTGGCTCACATTTAGGGTGGGCAATTTGTTGCTATCCAGATGCTAGTGAACTGCAGAACTCCCCAACAACCATTATCAGTATAGACAAGGGCAAGGGATTATGGGAGCAACAGTCCAGTTACAGCTGGAGGTCAATATCTGAAGCTGTCCAAAGCTTTATTAAAGGCTGTCTACCACCTTTGCTTTAGTCTGAGGGGCAGCAGGGAGGAAAGCAGGTAGGACCCTATTATGAGGATATTTGATGGCCTCTGGCACTTACAATTTAAATTAACAAATGTTTTATTGCTTAGAAGAGTGAATCTTATTTTTTTTTCCAGATTGAAACATTAGCTGAAAATTAAAGTGTATTTGAGGAATGTTTAATACTTCACTAAGGCTGTGTTTGTTTAATGTTAGATGAATGCTTGGTGTGCTTTGAGTGCCTTATGCCAAGAAGCCCGAATCCATTCTATATTATATTGTGACAAACAAACCTTTAACAAAGAGCTTAAAATGAAAGGTCCCTGTGTCGTCCTGCCGTGACAGATACAACAATGAAAGATCATGAACTCAGAACAGACCTGGAAAGCTAAGGATTTCCTAGCCAACCAAAACAAAAAGGACCCTTTCCACCACTCCCAGTGCTATTTTTGTTCTGTACCCTCTTCTGTTAATATGTGCACACAACCGTTGTTGGTGCCTGGTGGTACTGGGAATGTAAACTGATAGACATTTCATATTTCATTATATCACTGTGTTTACTTTGCTTGGGACATAAGTCTGTTTCTTAAGCTTCAAGTCCTACAAGGGCTGAGAGAACTAAGCAGGCTTGTGGAGATCTTCGAATATTTTGCCCTAGCAGAGTCTTTTGGATCTGTTTCATATCTCTATGTCTTTCCAAATACTGGTTTTCTGTCTGAAGTCCTGCTGGTCCATATCAGAGCTGGAGATTCTGTTGCCTTCCAGGTTATTCCTGGACTTGCGTTCCCATGTAGGGAGGCTAGTATGGCCAGTGATAGCAGTCCAAATTCCAACAATCACTTCACAGTCACAGGTTTATAAACTACCCTCTGGCTTATATTGCATGCATTGTGGAATTGTGCATTCCCCTTCAAACTGGCATTTTACAAGCATTAGTAAAGATTTTCCTGTAACAGACATACAGCTTGTCTATAAAGTTTTATGCTAAATGCATAAAATGTTTTTAGTGCCTCTTATGTAACTGCATATGGAAACTCTGAGTCTCAAAAACATTAGTTTGATGTTTCATAATCTCAGTAGCATCTTTGGCATATATGGAATGACCATGAAAGAAAATTTCAAGCCCTGCCTTAACAGACCCTGGGAAACAGATTTTAGCTAGACATTGTAAAATGCAAAACTCCTCCCTCCAATGTGTTAACTTATTTCCCTTTGTTACTCTTTCCATATGATTTGGATTGTGGATTTTGATGCAAAGAGAGCTATTAGCAGTGGCCTCGCCCTGGGAGGGCTCTGGTAAGTGCCAAATCCGTTTTTAGCAAGGATGGCCTTTTTTCTGTGCTCACAAGAGTAGAGATTGCCCAAGCTATCAGTTGAATCTCCCATGCTGTGGTAAACAGGGTGGGAAAATTCCTGTTGGGGCCTCATTAGAAGCAGTAAGCACAGTGCATATTCTTTCTTGGGTTTTTGCATAAGCTTCAAATATTTCTCTTCCTGTTCTTTTTCCTCAAGATTATTTGTTAAGAATGCTGATTTAAGGGAAAGAGTTGAAAACTATGTAGAAATAAATGGCTAATTTGGAATTGTGTTGGTACATGCATGCTGATAGCAGGTAACCAAGGGGCACGAAGGGCAAAATTGTAGATGACCATGTAGAGTGGTGACAAATTTGGCCTGCACTGTCCCAGGATAAAAATGGCAGGCAGAAAATTGGCCAGAATAGGTTTGGTTGCTTACTCTGCCATTTCCCACTGGTTTGGCAATGTTAGGATGAAAAGGAGTAGAGATCAGACCTATTAATTTAAAGCGACATGAGCAAACTGTGAACAAACTGGCCATTTATCTGTAGGTAGGAAAGCAAGCTTATGCTGACCTGTCAGTTTGTGTCAAAGCTTGGATAAGTTGCTTTTTAGACTACAGCTTTTCTAAACTCCGGTTTACACCTGAATGTTGTCACACACCAAAACTACCTATTGTTCTAATTTCACTTGCTTTTATTAAAATGTGTCTTTTTAGTACACATGTACTTGTAGTATTCTATGAGTCAGACAGCATTAAATAAAGTATCAGGATATACATACTGTGTATGCATGTGTGTGTGTGTGAGTGATTAGTATATATATTAAAGCTCAAAAAATATGTACGGGAAATACATTTCAATTTTAGACTAAAACCAGCTTGCCTTGGGAAATTTAAAATCTGCTGGATTTTTTTAAAGCTTCCAGATGCTATGAATGTTAATAAAAGCTGCAGCCATCTAGACCTCATAGGGCTAGGTGTTCTGTAACAGTGGTACTTCGACCATTGTCTTAGCCATGGAAAAAAAAGTTGGCCTCTTCCACACTAAAAGTAAATGAGTAAGCAGGCTGGGATGGGAAGGCACCACATACTTTCCTACATATCCAGACTCCAGCCTAGAAAAATTAGGAAAGCTTTCTCTAACTTCATCCTGAACGGGAGAGATTGTGTGCTAGCTTCTGCTCTTGCCTCTAACTGATGATGGGCCCTAAGAGGCAGAATTTTGTTTAAAGCCTGGGAGACAGTTTCATGGCCATTAGTTGTGCCTTGTCGTATGGAAAGCTGTTGTCATGGGATGGATGTACCTTTGAGTACACCTGAACTATGTTGTGGTTTGCATGCTTGCTGGGAAATGTTCGAGACAGTAAGAACTGCATCTGGCCCTTAATTCCACTTACTTAATTCCATTTGGAGGCTGTCCCTTGAGTCACTTCCCAAAATTGGAATCCACTCCCTAAGCCAAAAATGGTTCTTCACCTCTACCATGTAAGTAGCATTGTCTGGTTGAAATACCTTTTGACCACACTGTAAATTGCAGCAAAAATGTGGGTGTCTGCTTGGATTACAAGCAGAAAGGATAAACTTAGTATGGGAGACACATGACATGAAGAATTATCTTCTTTTATAAGTAACTATTACCTCTCCCACCTCCCAGTATTTTGCAACAGAATTCCTTAGAGCTCTGAACAGATTTAGGCAATCTGAATGCGATTTTTTAAAATGGCTCCAGTCTTCCATTTCTTCAGTCTCTGGTAGAACTGGAACTGCCTCTTGGAGCATCTTCATGAAACCATCCATTGCTTCTTTTTTATTTATTTATTTATACAAACTTAAAAACATTAAGACTCTAACAAATAATTAACAAAAAACATTACAAAGTACAGTAAGCATCTATCCTTCCCCTATGGATCAGAGATTTCACCGTTTTCTGATTATTGGAGTATCTTCAAAAGGCTCCAGTGAGCACTGGTTCACTATAAACTGATTTTTCCCCTAAGTTCCTATCTTTTTATGGGCCCAATTATATATCAACTTCCAGCTTTGCTTTACAAAGTCTCTTGGTTGATCCTGTAGTGCTTCTGAAAGCATATCTAGTTCTGCAATATCCAATAGCTTCTTTAATAACTCATCCAATGTTGGTGTCTCTACATTCTTTCATTTTTGGGCCCAGAGTAACCTAGTTGCTGTGAATATATATGGTAGACTATATTTTATTTTCTTATCAATAATTTCTGGCATTATATTCAATAATAATAATAATAACATTTCAGGTTTAAAACTTAATTTTTGTTGAACAATCTCGTTTGCCATTACCCAAACCTTCCCAAGCCCTCCATTGCTTCTAATCCTTCTCCAAACCTGGTCTTGTTTATGAAGGCTTTGGCACAATTCCTCAACTCTGTCAGAATTAAGGCTAAGCTGACATAACTAATGCAAATGTATGCTCCTCCCTGCTCCCATCTTCCTCCCATATTGAAGATTATGTCTCATTATATATCATCATGTCATCTCCTTCTCCTTTCTTTTTCCCCTCCATTAAAGTTGCTGCCCTGGTGTGCCAAGATCACTCTGTAAGGCTCGCTCCAAGAGTAACATCCTCTCAATTTAGTATTCAGATTTGAATCCCAAGAACCAACAGTCATCCCTAATGTCTCCATCATGATAAATAAACCAACCAGCCTAGTGCCTGATTGCACAACTCACTTATCTGTGTCACTGTATGCTAATGGGTTTGGGATGTTATAGAACTGATTCAGGTTGAGTTCTAAGAGTAATTTCCCAGCACAATAAGTTGCATAGGAATATTGAAGAATTTCACTCAGTGACAGGACTTTGAAGTAGGATTTAGATGGTCACCTTCCAGAAATGCTGCTGGTATAAAGTTCCTGCCTGGAGGTAAGGGTGCCTTTTGTTGTCTCTTCCAGCTGTGTTTATGCCAGTACACCACTTTCTAGTGCTCTTTCAAATCTTCTGTCAAAGGTAGAAACAACATACTGAAAAGATGAAATCCACCTTTGTGTATAGCCCATCAAGCATATTTAAACAGGAGCTTTAAAAGGATTCTTATAACTTCTTTATTTGCATACAATCTCTCCTAATGTGGCACCAACAGATGGGCTAGTCTACAACTCCCATCCTCGGATGAGCTGCTGGCTGTATGTAGTAGGGAGCTGTATGTAGTCCCAAACTATCCACATGAGCAAAGCTTCAGCTATTCCAGCACAGATTAGCTTCTTCCCTATAGCTTTGACTGCTGGATTTTCCAAGAGCAAAGTTGCTAAATACACTTCCTCTACCTTTCCTACTAAAGGTTGGATGTCATTGTGGCTATTTTGACTTTGCATGTGGCAGTTCTAAACAATGACATTGTTTAAATATACTATTTAAAATTGTCTTTCCTTTCCTTCTATAACTCTGAAAGCCTATAGCTGTATTTTTAGACTACAGTATTTATATAATTTCGCCCATCTGATATTTTTGTGTACTTTTCTCCTATTCCACCCCTTCCTTAACTGTGCCCATGGCAGTTTCCTCCCACTGCCATTCTATGTATTGCCTACCCACCCACCCCCACAAGCCCTACAGTAACCTACCTTTCCTTTGTGTTCATATTGGAATGTTGTTTTCCCCCATAGCCTCTTCCTGTACCCAGTTGACATAGCAAATACATGCATATCCTCAAATTTCAAATACGGGAGGCTAACCTGAGTCTTCTAAGCAGGGTCAGAGGAGGAAGGGAAATGTGGGAAGGCATCCAGCTACTGTTCTGTGGCACAACAGGTACATGCATACAGTTTTTACAAGGCACGTGTACTGTCTTCAGAAAAAATGTGCAAAAAATCAGATGCATTTGCACAATTCTGGGATGATGCAGGAGCTACTATTCACTTCAAGGCTGGAGCAACATTGTAACAGATCCTTTGTATCTCATTTGACAGTTGTAGAGCTAGAAAGATGGGCAGTGATTTGAGCTGAGGAAAAGGGAAAGTCAAAAGTAATACAGTACATTGAGCTGTTGATGCTGGATAGAGGGAAGCTCTTTTTCCCCTCTCACCAAAACTAGGGGACACCCACTCAAATTGAGTGTTGGGAGAGTGAGAACAGTCAAAAGAAAAGATTTCTTTACCCAGCATGTTGTTAGTCTGTGGAGCTCCTTGCCACAGGATGTGGTGATGGCATCTGGCCTGGATGCCTCTAAAAGGAGATTGGACAGATTTTTGGAGGAAAGGTCCATCACAGGTTACAAGCCATGATGGGGATGTCATATAATCTCCAGGCTTAAAAGGAAGGTACCTCCAAATGCCAGATGCAGGGGAAGGGTATCAGGAGACAGGTATCTAGTTGTCTCATGTGCTCCCAGAGGCATCTGGTGGGGCCACTGTGAGAGACAGGAAGTTGGACTAGATGGCCCTTTGGCCTGATCCAGCAGGGCTCTTCTTATGTTGTTATGCCAAAAGAAAAGATGAGTGACACTTTCAATAAAGCCTAAGATCTCCCCTGGACGCTTCAATCACTGAGGTGATTAGAAGGGCCCAGACTGAAGTCACTGTGTACTGTGTCTGTGCTTGTAGCTACTCTGCCAGCTATTTTGAGGCATTGTCACATGAAGGAAAATAATTGCTGCATCATCATTGTTGTCTTAGATTTGCATTGCTGGAAGGGACTCCATGAATCTTTGCATCCAGCCCTTGTCAAGGAGGCACAGTAGGGAATCAAACTCCCAGCCTCTGGTTCTGCAGCCAGACCCTAATGTATCCAACAAACCACTAACATATCCAGCCATTTAGATAGTCCTTTTGCCTTCTGGAATATTATCTTGCTTCATTACCTCACTCTATTTGGTTGACGAGACTTTACCAAAATTTTAGTAGCACTGTTAGGACTGTGCGTGTATGACAGTGGGTGGATTTCATTCACCATGGTTGTTGTTTGGGCTTTGGGTGGATAGCTCACACAATTAGGGCATTGCATAGCACTTCTAGGTCCTAGCTATTTGTGTTTCTTTGCCATTTCTGGGAGTTTTCTTTGCAATGAAGAACTGAAAACACAGAAATGATGTGACTGACCCAGGGAAAGAGCAGACTGGAATGTGTCTTATAGGGCACAAAGACAGGTCTGCTGTGATCTGTATGCCTATTGTGTGTACAGCAATATGTTTGTAGTGTCAGGTGTCTTCTACACCCTAGTTTTCAGCTGCCATCTCATTCTTTTTCTACTTATTGTGGTTTAATATAGCAACAGGTACCAAAATGAGAAACTTAGTCCTTGCAGCTCTAGACCTCTTTGTGCAGAAATAAGAGGAACAATATTTGTCAATTATATCAGAGCTGGTCATATTTCTGTCTGAGAGCTTTTTTTGCCTAGGGAGACATTCCATAGAGACCACATTTTTTTAACTTCATAGAGATGCAGTGATAGTAAAAGTTGCATTGGTTGACTGTCTCCCTGGGATGGAACTTTTACAAAAATAAAATAAAAAATCTCCTTCAGCTTTCATTAAAAAAAAGCAGCTGGTACCTCTGTGAGGGCTGTGTTCCCATGTACATTTTTCAAATCTTGATTGACTCATTGAATGTAAGCAGAAATATGCCACTCAAGCAGTGCATTGAACTGGTTTCCCCAGCAGGCACCATAAACTAACACACCCATGGAATTGATTGTGCGCATGCACTCAGCAGAACTTGGACTGTTACTTTTGTTGGGTGGTGGTTCCTTGAATCCTCTGGCCATCATGGCCACTGGAATGCACACTGAAGAATTTGAGGAGCTGTAGTAAATATCTCCAAGCTCTGGTATTCAGACACAGGAAGCATAAAAGCAATGTCTCCAAGCTATGGTGTTCCAGGATTATCGATAGCACAAGGGAGAGGAGTATCTTCTGTGGACGGCCACATCCTTGTAAAAATAACTTGCTAGGAGTTCTAGCTGCACACCATTCATAGTTGGGGTCAAGGCCTCCTCTTTCTCTCTGAGCCTCACTTTTCCCATCCACATCTCTCTTTCTCATCCTCCACCATTTTTGTATCTCCTGTTTTCTACTCAACCTGCAGGTTGCCGTAGCAGGTCAAATCATCCTTTTGGTATCCCGAACAGATCAAAGGGATGTTTCTAAAGTAAGCCAAGGTCTGCAGGTTGGTCACCTGCTGTATATGAATATATGTCATGTGAAGTAGCCTTTAGCCACTTCTGATAAAGCTAATATGAGGGATGACTGCTGGATAGCTCACTCATTTAAGGAATTTGACTGCAGAGCCAGAGGCTGGGAGTTCAATTGCCCACTGTGCCTCCTTGACAAGGGATGGTCCCTTCCAGCTCTGCAGTTCTAAGATGATGATAATAAATACTAATGCTATGAATCAGAGGCATTTCAAGCCCTCTGTTCTGGTGCTGCACTCTGCTTGGATTGTAGTGGGTTCTTTAGCATTTCTAATGTTACCTGTATGTATCTGTCTTCTATAGAAAACCAGCAGTCATGTTATTTCCTGAAAATATCTCTGGAACTAAAAATGGTCATCCAGTGCAAGAAGAAACCACTGAAGACCAAAAGTAACATGCTGCAAGTAACTGACCTACAACATACTATGTTTAGAGGTACCAGGGGCATAGTAACAGCATTGTAATGGAGCAAACGAAGCGATTTTTTTTTACTATAACCCTCTCAACATTGCAGTTTGGGGATATTTTCCAGGAGTAGAGCAGTTTCTCTATTTCTAAATTCATTTTTGTAAAAAAGTAACCTCAAAACAAATTGGTGGTAACATGTTATTCCCCTTTGAAAGTAATGCCTATCACAAATACATTGGAAGACAATAACTGAAGTTGAATACAATGAATATACAACAGTGGTTAGCATAATTAAAGATAATATATAAAGCTAAGAACAATGAGTAAAGAGGCATCTTACATCATTAAAAGGCAATGTTAAAGCTAAGAACAATATGTACTGTATGGATTTTTTAAAAAGCCATTCTGAGAAATGGAAAATAAAAAAAATGGAAAACACAAGTAATACTGAAAATACAGTCAAACCAGTAATGCATAACAATCCATCTTTTTTCAAAAAAATCACACAGATGTAGCTAGTTACTGAGAGAAAGCTTGCCTGAAGAGAAAGGCCTTTGCCTGCTTAGCAAGGACAGCAGAGATAGGGGCAGTCTGACCTCCTATGGGAGGGAGTTCCAAAGCCGGGGGGGGGGGGTAGCAATATAGAGGAGGCTCTCTCCTGTGTCCCCATCAGATGCACCTGTGAAGGTGGTGGGACCGAGAGAAAAGCCTCTCCTGATTATCTTAATACCCAAGCCGGCTTATAGTGGGAGACATGGTCTTTGAGATAGCTTGGACCCCAGGCCATTTAGGGTTGAATAGTTTCAGACCAGCACTTTTAATTGTTCCAGGAAGCTGACTGGCAGCCAGTGGAGTTGCTGTAAAAGGGAGGTTACATGGTCCCTGTAACCAGCCCCAGTCAGCAGTCTGGCTGCTGCATTTTGGAACCACTGAGGTTTCCTGACACTTTCCATTGGCAGCCCCACAAAGAGTGTTACAGTAATCCAGCAAGGAAGTAACTTGGGTGTATGTCACACTGGCTAGATCAGATCTCTCCAGAACAAATGTAGCTGGTGCACTAGTTTGTGCAAATGCACTCCTGGCTACTTCTGAGACCTGAGTGTCCAGACTCAGAGTTGAATCTAGGAACACCCTCCACAAGCTACTCACCTGTTTTTTCGATGGGAGTGTAATCCCATCCAGTATCAGCTGCATCCCTATTTTTTCTCTGCCTTTCAACTGACCAGAAGTATCTCTGTCTTGTCTGGATTAAGTTTCCATTTATTCACCCTCATCCAGTGCATTACTGATACCAAACATGGATCTAGAGTTGAAGCAGCTTCCTTGGACTTAGATGGCAAGGAGAGGCAGAGTTGGGTGTCATCTGCATACTGGTCACATCGAACCCCAAAACTCTGGATACTCTCTTCCAGTGTTTTCACTAGATGTTAAATAACATAGGAGCCAAAATAGAACTCTGAGGGACCCCACAGGTCAACGGTCAGGGTATTGGACACGAATCCCCCAGCATGATTGTCTGAGTTCTCTCCTCCAGGAAGGACTGGAGCCACTGTAAAATAGTCCCCAAATCCCATTCCAGAGAGAGGAATCAGGAGGATACTGTGGTTGATAGTGTCAAAAGCCACTGAGAAGTCCAGCAAAAACAACATAGATCCTCTACCCAGTTCATCTCCCAAGGTAACCAAAGCCATTTCTGTCCCATAACGAGTCCCAAGAGGCCACAGTCACTCTAGCACCTTCCCTAAGAATGGGATATTAGATGCTGGTGGGAATCAATTCAATATTGTGGAGTCCAAAGAGGGCTTTTTAAAATAGTGGTCTTACTATTGCCTCCTTTAGGCATGATGGAATCCTACCCTCTTGCAAGGAGATGTTCACCACTCCTCCTACCCAACCAACCAGTCCCTTTCTGGCAGCTTTTATGAGCCAGGAAGGGCAAGGATCCAGCGGGCACATGGTAGCCCTCACCTCTCCAAGGGTCCTGACCACATCATCAGGCTGCAGAAACTGAAACTCATCCATTCACACAGGGAAAACAGGGGTCACAGTTACATTCACAGGACCTGAATCAACTACAGCATCCAGGTCAGAGCGGATCTGAGCAATTCTGCCTGCAAAGTGCTATGCAATTCTTCACAGCAAGCTACAGTGTGGTCTGCGTTATCTTCTTGGGGGCTAACAAGTAGCAGTCCCTTTACCATTCGAAAAAGCTCCACTGGGAGATTCCGTGCAGATGCAATGGTAGCAGAGAAGAACTTCTTTGCCACTTCCGATGTCATGAAATAGGCCTTCCAATGGGCCTTAGCTCTTTTTTGATCAGATTCACAGTTTTCTGCCATTGTTACTCAAATCTAGGGTCTACTTCTTTCATCTCCACCAGCTCTCTGGTAAACCAGAGGGAGCAGTTTGGCTCTAGTTTGAGGGAGGAGACATTTAGGAGCCATCATGTTGATGGCTTTTACCATTTCTTCATCCCAGAGATCAACCAGAGATTCAACAGAATCACCTGTCAGTGTGGCAGGAAGCTTTCCAGTGGCAGCCACAAAGCTATCTGGATTCATCAACTTTCTGGGGCAGAGTTTCTTAGTCCAACCCCCCCCCCCAGGCTCGGAGTTCCAGTGAGTCCAAATTGCACCAGATAATGGTCTGTCCATGGCAATGGAACTATAGAAATTTACTCTACATCCAGTCACCAACATCTAAAGTGTGGCCTAAGGCATGGGTGGCAGCAGATATCATTTGGGACAGACCCATGGTCATCATGGAGGTCAAGAAGGCTTGAGACACCCCTGACAGAGCTGCCTTGGCATGGATGTTAAAGTCCCCCAGCATGATAACAGGGGAGACTCCAACACCATCCCTAAAACTAGCTCAGTTAGCTCTGGAAGAGAGGTTGTTGTGCCATGGGGTTGGCAGTACATAAAGAGAATACTTCTACTGTATCGGGCTCCCTCTTTCAGAAACATACATTCCTATATTCAAATCCTGGGTACTAGGGAATGTGACATCTGGTGAGAGGGATAAAATCACAACAAACCACTGCTACTCCACCTCCCTGTCCCCCTGGTTTTGTCTACTGTTGCACAGAGAACCCCGGTGGACAAAGCTGAGCGAAATTTACAACCCCAACCACATCCAACCAAGTCTCTGTAATGCTTTGATTTATGTGTCTGCCTACTGGGATACAACGTTCTTTACAGTAATACGGCTGTTCTGTTATATGGCTGGGAGTTGCTCAAGACAGCACTGGAAAATTCATTCATACTTCCTAGAAAAATATGGCAAAGAAAAAAAAGCAAAGGTACAGTTACAAAATGTTATTAGATAATCATAGAATGTGCAAGGAGAGAAAGAAATATAATTTGATGAAATATTGGCAATTTTTTTTTAGTTGGAACATGGAATGGTGATTATTATGCAACATAATGAACAAAAAAGTTGCTTCTATAAGCTATAAATCTTTAAAATAAAAATGTAAATAATTTAATAGAAAAAATGCGCACCACAACTAATGGCAGTTACTTGGGGAGTAGGTAAAACAAGGTGCAAGTGTTGCTTGCTTTGCCTCAATTAAATTCTATTACACTCTCCCATCAGAGAGGCTTATAATCTCCTCTTTTAAATAAAAACCATTATCTGATCTCTAGGAGATCAGATAATGGATTTCTCTCACAGTTTGACAGCTGGAGTCAGAAATCTGTCTTCAGAGGCAGAGGCTGGGAGTTCAGTTCTTACTGTGCCTCTTGGGCAGGTGACACAGACTTAGGGCTTGATCAAACAAGCCAAATGAGCCTCAGTTATACCCCAGTTAGATCATTCTACAAATTTCTGGTCACATGACATATGGCCAGCAATTCATTTTAGGTTTATTTCCCTCTTGCAGGGAGAGTTGTTTTATTTTGTAACAGTGATGAATTGCTTCATCCCTACTGTTCCAGCCTGTATGAACATTGCTGTCAATTTATTTCTTTTGCAAAGGCATCAGGTTTCTGGGTGCTGTGGCCACTTAATGGCCACTGCACTTGTACATCCCTTTTAAAAAATTATTTTAAAGGTGTAACAAAAAATGGGCCTGTAATGAGACAGGCAATCCCTTAGATAGCCAAGTAACTGCTGCTAGCAAAAATAGTGGGAGACACCTTGAAGGAGACAGCCTTCTCCCCTTCCTTTGATGAAAGAGGGCTTGAGCAGAGGCATTTCCTGTTTCTCCTCTCTCTCTTTTTTTTTAAAGGTCCTTTGCAAAAAGGTCAGGTAAAGTGAGTACTGGAGAGAAGGGAAAAGGAAAGGAGAAAAAACTTTAATCTATTTTATTGCACTGTCAATGTATCACTTTTGTTATTTTTTAAAAAAAGGATAAGGTGGGACCTGACTGCATAAGAAACAACAGAGAAAATGAATCAATACAAAATTGAGAGCAGTGTAGCCTGCTATAATTATTCAAATAGGAAGAAATGAATCGGTAATGTTAAAACAAATGGGAACATTCCTACTGGTATATGCAGCGCATGACCACTATTCAGTACAACAGAGGTGTGAAAAAGAATCAATAGAACTGGGGTTCTTTTGGCTCATGTGATCAGGCCTTTTGTCGTTTAGTCATTTAGTTGTGTCCGACTCTTCGTGACCCCATGGACCAGAGCACGCCAGGCCCTCCTATCTTCCACTGCCTCCCGGAGTTGTGTCAAATTCATGTTGATTGCTTCGATGACACTGTCCAACCATCTCGTTCTCTGTTGTCCCCTTCTCCTCTTGCCTTCACACTTTCCCAACATCAGTGTCTTTTCCAGGGAGTCTTCTCTTCTCATGAGATGGCCAAAGGATTGGAGCCTCAGCTTCAGGATCTATCCTTCCAGTGAGCACTCAGGCTTGATTTCCTTAGGCCCTTACTTATCAGCAAATAAGAGCACGGGAAGCAATGAAGGAGCAAATAAGCAAGACAGCATATCAAAACAATAATTGTATTGTTTTTTTCCTTAAGCCAGCCCGCTGCAAGATCTGCAGGTGCTAAACCACTAATTAGCAAATTAGGCTTATGGTAGTCTGTCCACAATATGTACATAACATGCCACATCCAAGACAAGAAAGACCAACTCACTTCAGTCTAATTGATGGCTTGGCCAGTGCAAGTTGGGCCAAAATGTCTAGCAATTCCTTTCCGAACTTAATTCATCCAGCGTAACCACCTACCCATCGTATGTGTACTGCTTGGGCTAAATCTGTGGTTAAATACGTGCCATTAACAAAGACAGCACAAATTGGTATGAGCAAATCCAACAGCTGTCAAGAAAGGAATCCCCGCCACAGGCTGTTTATGGAGTGAATTAAGTCTATTTGTCTTTTTCCTTACTTTGCAAGCAAGCAAACATAAAAGGGATCCTTTTATGTCCATACTCTAATACCTCCGTGACTGTGGCTTTATGACGTCATGGGGCATCCTTTTGTTTCCTCCATCTCTAGGTTTTATGGTTATAATTAGAAGGTATTGATCATAATATTAATATACAGCTATCCTTTTAAGGATCCTGACCTTGCTTGCTTCTTTCAGTTTCTCTCTTAACTCATGTGCTTAACAACGAATAATAAATAAATCCATGAGCTATCCTGATTAAAACTGGATGAAAAACTTTAAAAAGCTATCTTACTCATTTGATTTTTTTTTTTTTTAATTTCTTGATCTGAGGTTCCCAATTCTAAGTCACAGTTTCTTGCATGAGCTATTGGGGTGGCTCTAGTTAAGACTTCCTGCAATCATGCTGATCTGGGCTGTGTGCTATTGTGTGGTTTTCCTGCTCTGGCTATCTACGATGGTTTTCACCATGGTATCTTCAGTGCTGGAATGTTAAGAGCCAGATGGTGAGGAAGAGGACAGACTAGAGAACCTCAATAATTGCTGTCTTGTGGAATGGCTTGGCTCCACATAAACACCTTCCTGTACTAGCCCATTTCATGGCCAACCTAATCTTAAATCTATTTGTTTGCTCAGTAATGTCATGAGTAATCGGGTGGTTTGCTTTGCCAGAACCACGCCAGGGCCAATTCAGAGTGACTCATAGCAGCTTGAGAAGACTTGCCTGATTTCCTGGGCTACCAGTAAGATGACATAATTACTATTTGATGATGAAACATGTGCAGTATCACATGGAGAACTAGGTGAGCAGCCAGGCAAGCCATATCCCTAAACAACCCCCTTTCCCCCTTCCCCCTTCCCCCTTCCCCCTTTCCCTTTCTCTCCTTCTCCTTCTCCTTCTCCTTCTCCATCTTTTTTTTTGTTACGTCATCCAGCATGTTGGAACAGTTTCTCTTACGGCCAAGCCGATGGTCAAAAAAAAAAGCATGCTGCTCATATACTGCCCCAAAGTGCTTAAATCATTCTCTGAGCAGTTTAGAAGTTAATTATGCAGGCTACACATTGTGCCCCCTCCCCAATGAGCTGGGTACTCAGTTTACCAACCTTGGAAGGAGGGGAAGGCTGAGTCAACCTTGAGCCGGCTACCTGGGATTGAACCACAGGTTGTAAGCACAGTTTTGGCAGCAGTACAGCGGTTTAACCACTGCACTATGAGACGCTGTGGTTAAAGAGCAATCCAAGCCTCTTGAGAGCATTGCCCTACTTGGCATTTTCCGTCTGCCATACAATGGCCATGCTGGCTGGGATAATGGGAGTTGTAGTCCTACACAAAGCTCAGAAAGGTTCCTCACATTTTTCAGACTATGGCTTCAGAGTCTCCCATCTAATATGGACAGTGTGAAGGCTGGCTGGGGCATTCTGTAAGTAGTAGCCCAAAAAAGGAACTTCTCCAAACTCTGACTTTGTATATCGGCAGAGCCACCAGGCTGTGTATAGGAACAGCAACAGCTAGTTCTGGGAATGGGTGAAACATTTCTCCCTAGCATGTAATGGGGAGTGCAGCCAACATAAAACCACCATCATCCATGAACACTTTGATCTTTTTTAATATAAAGAGTGATCCACAGATGGATGACATCTAGTGGGATTGACTGAACTGTGAAGAGTCTTGAGAGAAGATCATCAACATTTCACAGAACCAACTTCTATTTTGTTTGGAAAGGAAAGTTTCCCGGCATTATAATGACAAAGCATCAACCCAGACTAAAACTGATCTTAAAAACATACAAGTGCATGTCTTGGTAAACTGAAATAATCTCACAGTTTGTGATTGGGGGAGTTAAATATTTAAATATAGGTTAGACCAAGGGGACTGGTCACCTGTTTACATTTGGATTTGCTAGTTGTGGAGATGTGGTGGTGTACCCATGAGAGGGTTAACTTCTATAAGGCCATTGACTGAGGCAGCCTCCAGCTAGTTTCCTCACCTCCCAATCTCTCCATGTTTTACTCAACCATCCAATGAGATCACCAGTGATGTAATGCTTTTAACCTGATATCCTTTTTTGGGAGGACCTGTTGAACTAGTGTTTCTGTATTTGCAAACTGGGGTTAGCTCTTCACAATTGGAAGAGAGCTCTTCCTAATTTGTCAATGTTATTCACAGGTAGTGTCACCAATCCTTTTCCTTTAATCGTCTTCAGAGCTTTGACAGTTTATTGCTTTTGAACTACAGCTCCCAGAATTCTGCAGTCAGCAATTATGGGGGCTGTAGACCGAAAGCTAATTTTTACAAGCTCTTAAGATTTAGGTGAGACAGAATGAGGCAGAAATGAATACTAAGAATAGCCGTAGCAAGGCAGAGCCCTGACATTGATCAGACTAGAAAGTATGGGCTGTTTTTATAAAATTGTTTATATAACTGTTTTTATATAATTGTATTTTAATGCACATTGTACTATTTTTATATTTTGTTTTGTTTTGTTTTGTCAAATTGGTATTTTAATTATGTTGTGTGTTTGTTGTAAACCACCCAGAATAGCCCTTGGCCAGATGGGCAGTATAAAAATGAAATAGGTAAATAAAATTTTTAAAAAGGGATGAGGCAAGGGTGGGGGAAAGCACAACCAGATGTGTTCTTTGTGTCGCCATCCTGTACCAGTTATGGTGGAGGAGGAGAAATTAAAATAGGGCTCTTTCAGTTGATATGGTGTTGGTGTTAGAGTATAAAATGAAACAACCATTGTGTTGACTGAGAAAAAAGCTGCAAAAATTGTTTTGATCCTTTGCTATTGTAAAACGAATACCCAGTTGAATCCAAGCCTGTCTTGAACATACAGAGTTAGGAAGCTGCCGTATTGAAATCATAGGTTCATCTATCCCAGTATTGTCCAGGCAGGCTGAAATTTCTCCAGCTTTATCTGGAGATGCAGGACATTGAACCTGTGGCTTGCATACAAAGCAGATGCTTTTTTGCCGAGCTATGATTGCCTCTATGATTATTCACAGGGCAAACCCATGTGGTGAATGAGGTTGATATCACTTTTAACGACAAGATGCTATGCATACAAATGTCTAAACAGCAGTTTGGTGCTCCATAGTCTCCACACTCCAGTATCTTAAAACCAGGGATTACATGCATAATAAGCATGGAAATCTAGTTTGGACAGATCAATAGAATTTGGTTAAATATTCAGGGGTGGATCATGAACAAATTAATACCTCTTTGGTTCCACTGAAATGAATGTGGAATGTTGGCCATCACTCTCTTAAGCAACATAGATTTCAACAGGGCCTGCCCTTGGTCATATGAAATTGTCAACAGCTTAACAAGTTGGAGTTTAATGGTGATCTTAAAAGCCTGTAAAATTAGTGCCTGTGTTTTTACCTATCATCCTTTCTAGTTTGTTTCACATATTTGTAGGATATTGCCCTAAGAATGGATTTGTAAAAGAGGAACTAGTTTAAAAAAAAAAAGACTGTGTATGCTGGAATGTTTGACTTCTTGAAGATTAGTGACCAAAGCTGAATTGTAAAAGTGGCAAACTGTGCTTTTTTTTCCTTCCACAAATGCATTTGTAATATTGCTAGACTCATCTGTTTCCAACACACTCTTGGACATTTGGGGACTGACTCAGGATGCTGAAATTTTGAGGACAAAATATTTTGCAGCAGGAACACCATGGAGCCACCTGCTGCAAGCCATCAAACCCAAGCACCAACCCTGCCTCCAGCCATGCTTCCCTGGGCAGAAGGGAGCATGAAAGAGGCTGCTGTGCACTCAGGACCCAGGCATTCCTCCCCATTCCTCTGTCTCCTCCCAGTCATGCCAGCCTCACATGACCCAAGCTTAACCTTTAGGGCAATAAAGCCCCACATGCCAAAGTTGCCGGTTACAGCTCTGCATGCCAAACAGCCTACTATGCATTCCCTAAAGATACGGTTCCCAACTTTGGGTCCCCAGATGTTTTTGGACTAAAATTCCCAGAAGCCTTCGCCACTAGCTGTGCTGGCCAGGATTTCTGGGATTTGTAGTCCAAGAACACCCGGGGACCCGAGGTTGGGAACCACTGCCCTAAACTATCCTAAGCTTTCCTCCAGTATGGTAGAGAGTGCTTTCCCATCTTCAGTATTAAAGTACATTTATTTATTTATTGCATGTTTAGCTTGGCGTTCCTCTAAGGAGCTTAAGGCAATGTACACAATCCTCCCCTTTTCATGTCTCACAAGAACCCTATCAGTTGGTTATAGTGAGAGAAAGGAGCTACCCAAGGTCACCCCATGAGATTCATGGGAGTGAGGGGATTTGAACTTGGACCTTCCCAACCCTAGTTCAGTGCTCCAACCACTACACCACACAGCTCTTTCAACTGTCAGTCCAGTCAGCTTGTTCTTTGATTCAGGCAGCAAAATGTCTTGGAGCAGTCCTCAGCCACACATTTTGCGTGGGGAGGTGCTACTGACAAGTTGGGTGCTTTATGTTTGACTAATTATGGCCGAATGACCAACTACTACTTTTTGTCCGAGCCACTGGGCAACACGTTTCCCTCATTCCTAGGAGTAACAGAAGTTCACACTGGGCTGGGACACAAATCCTGCCTTTCTTCAAGCTATATTTGTTTGAACCGGAGGCTCCACACTTCAGCATGAAGTGCTGGGAGCCTGCTGTAATTAGCACTTCATGTGGGTTATAAAAGAGGTGAATTAAGGTAATTCATGCTGAAACCTGGAGGCTAGGGGCAGGTTTTCATCATTGGGTGTGGGCCCCACCTACATTTGTGTTTAGGCAATTGCTGTATAAATTCAGGGTGGTTAATGTAACAGACATACACATTGACCTCTCCTGAAATTCATGCAGTACACAAACCCAACAGCTGGCAATTAACCTACTGTATTACTTCCATTGGCAGAAGATAATATCACTGATATTATCTGAGGCATCAGCCTTATCTTCAGCTATTTTTTGTTCTTTTTCTTTTGTTTTAAGAATTGGGAGAGTGGAATATGATCACAGCAATGTTAAAGCACCAGTTTTCAGCTCAGCTGTAAGCAAGCTGAGTGGCTTAGCCTCAGCTTGCTACAAGAGAGAGAGGTGCAGGGAACTGAGTGAAATTCTGCATTTTCTTGGAACATTGATGTTAGATGTACTGAGGTAATACATGCAAGTGCTTTGGCCGCTTAGGAACAAGGGAACAAGATGATTTGTGTGCGAAGCTTGAGGAAGCTTCTCATTTTGGACTACAGCTCCCAGAATCCACCAGCCAGCATGGCCAAAGGCTCCTAGCCCTGCTTAACTAGTGGAGATCCTGAGAGCTAGAGTTCCAAAAACTACATTTCCAAGCTCTGCTAGTAAGTGTTGTTGCACTAAACCAGAGAGATCTGTGGAACCTTAAACTACTTTTCAACAAGTGGTTTCTGAAAATGGTAAATGATTTGTGAAATCTACTCTTCTCTCCCATCATGTTTTCATTTTATGTCTCAGGAGGAATTATGAAATGGCCGTCAATTGAACAGTATTCTTGAAGGAATCTTAAAGGCTTGTCAAAATGAGGAAGGAGGTGTTGAAAGCCAGACTCATGATCAAGTATTGCTCCAGTAATAGGGGAGAAAAGCAGGGGGCTGTCCATGAAATCCAGATGCCCCACTTTCGCTTGGGATTACAGATTTTTGCCCTCTTGTCCCTCAGCCCACCAAGTCATCCAGACAGCAGACTTTTAGTTCCCATTTCTGAAAACCTACCACTGGCCATGCTGACTGTAAAACAAAATATAATTTTCCTAAGCTGTGGGAAATTGTAATGAGGCCATTTCTGTTCCAGTCTGTCTTCATGCTGGAGTAAAGCAACACCCATTGAGAAGAGGTTGTTTTGATCTAGACTGAAAGCTATCCTTTTGCTCTAAACCTTTCAAGGAAGTTTTCTTGGAATTGATCACATTTCCACATCCCCTTATGTACCTCCCATTAAGCAAAACATTTCCTGAGTAGAAGTCATTTTGCCTCTGATCTAACAGGCCAATCAGGACAAAGACAGAGAATCTGTCTCTTCTCTGAGAACTTCTGGACTGCCAGTTGTGTCTGGCCCCACCCCAAACCCAGTATTTCCTTGCTCAGCTCCTATCTGTAATTTGAACATCTTCTCACTTAAGGGCCAAGTCATTTTAGATCCTGAAATTGCCCCAGTCATTCCATGGGGCTATTCCACTTGACAAGCAAGTTCCATCCATCACTTTTCATAACTGCTAATGCTCTCATGTTTATCCTCCTCCCTCCCCAAATATAACAAGTTATAGTTTATCACCTGTTATCTCTAAATGTTGAGAGATTCATGCAGGGGTCCATAAGAGATTCTTGAATGAAATTACAGGAGTCATCCACTTGACAAGGGGTATTATTGAAAAGTAACTTTTCCAGCTTTGGGATTTGTCTCTAGCATTACATGCCATATTAATCCATTTTGGCTAGGTGAAATTTGTTTGGTTGGACAACTAAAGGATGAAGCTGATGAGTTGTTCACTCAATTAGATGTTACATGATTTAAAACTAAATTGGGATGATAGAAAGGGACATACCCCTTACCACAGTGCATCATGATCCAGGTGGGCTACTGTTCCCTCTTCTTCTTTTCCTGAATTACAATTTGCAAAATAATAAATGTTGACTAGATATTTGATAGTACCCAGTGTGGTGTGATGGACAGAGTGATGTATTCAGGAGACCTGCATTCAAATCCCTGATTGGCCATGGACACTCACTGATAAAACTACTTAATGTTCTCACTTACCTTGAAAGCCCTAATAAGGTGGCTATAAGTCAACTCCAATTTGTTAAGACAAATATTTGGTAGAATAACAACATAATAGTACAATTTTGCCCTCAGTAGTTTAGATGCATATTGTCTTAAACATTGATGTCTAATCTTGCATTTCATTCTCACCTGAAGAACCTAGTTTAATTTATCAGGTATCCTTGAAGATTTGCTGAAAGCTATTCTAAGAGCACTAAGTTAAAATTCAGTGCAAGCACACAATTGATGGGCAGCCATTTACTTGTACTCAGTTAGCACTGACTGGTTAGTGAAATGCTTGTGGTTGTCTGGTATGCACCAGAAACCCACTGAACAGATGAAAAATTGGTTTACATAGTCATTGGAGGGCTCAGCTCCATACTTAGGCTGATTCTTCCATTACTTTGACTGTTACTTTTGAGAATTCATGCGGCAGTGGAATAGCATCATAACTAGAAGTGCTGTTGTTCACAGGCCAATTTAATCCAGTATTATTTTCATATAGAGGCCAGCCCAGACACCTGTGGGAGATCCACAAGGAAGATATCAGTGCTATTCCCACCATATAAGCAGCACATTTAAAAATTAGTTATCAGTTATTACACATCTCCTTGACTTTGAAAAGAAGCATTTAACACTTTTCATTGGAGCTCCCATTCTAAACTCCTTCCTGTACCACAAAGCTGGCCGGATAACTCAGTGGTTTAGGTATCGGCTACAGAGCCAGAGACTGGGAATTCAGTTCCCCCACTGGGCCTCCAGTGAGCATGTGTGGCCTTGGGCAAACTTACACAGTCCCAGGATGCCCCCCAGAAAAAGGGAACTGTAAATCACTTTTGCGTATTCTTTACCTGGAAAACCCTGGGAAAGGTCACCAGATATCACAATTGTCTTGACAGCACAGAATGATGTTGATTTCTATTCTGCAACCACTGTCCTTTCTGTCAGCTCTCCTTTATTCTACAGGACACGATCTTTTCTTTTCTTTTAATTCAGATTTGTGCAACCACTCTGCAGAGATTCGTAGGAAGGCTCGTTTCGCTTTTCAGGTGAGAAGCAAGAAGATAAAACACACCGAGGCTGTGTTTGCCCAGGGAGAGAGACAAAGAGACTCCTGACGTAAAAAAACCCGATTGCAGCTGTTTAATCAAGACCTCCCCACTTCCACTGTTTTCAGTTCGTGCCGCACACAATCAAGCACCTCGCTCTGTTGCCTTTCTTCTTAAGTGACCTGAAGTTAGATTGCAAGAGGGAATAAAACTGGATAGAATGAGGAAAGGAAGGAAGGTAAATGGCCACCAAGAGGATTGGGATAGCAAGAGCTTCCAGCTGAGATGGGTGTAAACCAATTGCAATGTCTCCGAAGCCCCAGCATATTTCTCCCTGACTGCAGCTGTGCCTTTAGCCCCAATGAATCAGAGGGAATCTGGTCACTATACAAATGCTCTGAAAGAGGAAGGAGAGGGAGCTTTGTTCTGCCTGTCAAAGAGCCTGCTCCTTAATTGCTCCTCCTTTCCATAGTCTGTACAGTTCACTTGCTGGATGAAATGGACTAAACCAGATGGCAAGCAGCTTGGGGGCAGGACAATGTTACAAAACAGGACATTTCCTCCCTCCTTTAAGAGAGCTCAGTGGATGTGCAAACACCATTCAGCTGATATTAGTTAGAAAACTGCAAACAATGCAATGCACTCCTAGGCATGTTGACTGAGAACTAAATTACACTGAATTCAGTGGGGCTTGCTTGCACGTAGGCAGCCACCGGAGTATTATTGTTGATGCCATCTTTGCTCTTCCACCAGGTTCTGGTGCCACAAAACTAGGAGAACAGCATGAAGAAGTCTGGGTTCCTTGACATGCAAAAGCAGAAGGGAGGGACAATCCCCATTAACCTGGTACCTGCAGTGCGTGCACAGGAGCACATTATTCATGATTTCATCTCCCTGTTTAAAATGGGTAATAGCTTTAAGGTTCCGTTGATGGATTCGTTCCAGCTCTTTGATGAGCCAAAGATAAGTTTCCCATATTCTCCCCTAACTAGTCCCCACTCCCTGTTTGTGGTTTACTGTTTTCACTTGAGCTGCATGTTGTTACTAGACTGGAAGATTCGCCAGGCCGGGGATATTATCATATTTGTCTAAGCAGCATGCACACCCATAAAGTGATAGAGAATATGTGCAGCTGTAAAAGAGCAGTGGAAATTATTTCAGTGGAGTTCACTACATAAATTCACCATGTTTGCAATACTGTCTTCAAACCAATCTCTGAGCTCAGTAAGAAACTGTTTCAAAGTAAGAGTCAAAGGCTAGAGAGCTCCATAGTACTTTCAGTATTCAAAAGTCCTTTCCCATATTATGTAACTCATAAATAGTTTTTCCATGTTACTTATACCTATATTCCAAAAATCAAATGCAAGAAAAAGGAACTAGAACGTGGTTCCCAAAGTTGGGTCCCCAGATATTCTGCAACTCCCAGAAATCTTGGTCAGCACAGTTAGTGGCAAAGGCTTCTGGGAGGTTGCAGTCCAAGAACATCTGAGGACCCACTGAACTAGAAGAATATGAAGGACAGGTCACTTAAAGATACTGTATTCTTAATGTCCCACACTTTAAAAACATTTACTTTCCTATGATTCTCCATCAAAATTACACCTGACACCAGGGTGAGCCATTTTTTTGCTCTCCGCTGGATGTTGAAGGGCCATGAATTCCCCCCCCCAAAGCACCCCCAAATTTGTTGGCCTCTTAAGTGCATATCGCCTGTGTGGATTTGCGTACTTTGCTCTGTGCACTCAGTTTTGTCCCATCTAGGGCTTGATTCAGTTCACAAAAGGCCTCTTTGAGAAACAGACTAACTTCCTTTTTTTAAAAGTGGCTTTTAAAAGAAAAGGACTTTTAAGGCCAGAACAACCCATGGGAAGGTAAATTTCAATTTACAGTGCAAATGAGCCTTAGGAGCACGGTGGCTGATTTTTGTTAAATAGAGGGGTCCTGGGGTCTGGGGTGACTTGGAGTGACCACATTTGCACTCTTAGGGACATATTCAGCCCATATCTACATTTTGCTCACTTGCGGCTTACATTGATCAGCATATTATATAATGTAGCACTACTTCTTATGCACAGAACACTGTAATTTACAAACATTCACTCATCATTCATGATGACAAGATAGATTTTGCTCCTGGGCAGCCGATAAGGTTGGGACATTAATCCCTAGACTGAATGGCTCTGCCATTCCATTTAGGGATCAAATTCGTAATCTGGGCGTCCTTCTGGACTCTGCTTTTCCTTGGGATTCCCAGATCACAGCCGTGTGTAGGTCGGCTTTTAATGAGCTTAGGCTTATTGCCTAACTCTGCCCCTACCTAGATGTGGGCTCCCTCGGGACCTTAGTGCAGGCACTGGTGATCTCCTGAAACAACAACTTCAATGTTCTCTAGGTGGGGCTGCCCTTGACACTGAGCTGGAGACTACACTGGGTCCAGAATGCAGTGGTCAGACTGGTGGCTGTTGTGAGCAAAATTGCTGGCCAGCCTCCACTGGTTACCTGTTGTGTCCCAGATCAGGTCAGGATTCTGACACTCATGTATAAAGCCCTTAATGGTTTGGGATCATATTACCTGTTGGAGCATCTTTCCCCAGTATCATCTACCTGACCCACCAGATCTTCTCAGACCAGGCTCCTCCATGTAGCCACCCCGAGAGAAGTCCAAAAGTCATTTACTAGAGGTAGGGCCTTCTTAGCAGTGGCACCAAAGTTATGGAATCAACTCCCAGAGGAGCTACACCTGCCCCCCTCCCTGTACTGATGTAGGAAGCAGTTAAAAGCACTACTTTACAGGGGCACCTTTCACATTGAATACCTCGCCTCCAGTCTTGCTTCATTCTGAAGGTTTGTTTGTGCCACTGATGGTTTAGTTTTAGACAATGTTTTCGTTATTTATATTGTATTTATTGTGCCATTTCTTTTAATATCTTGCAATATTTCTTTTAATATCTTGCAATATACATACATACATACATACATACATACATACATACATACATACATACATACATACATACATACATACATACATACATACATACATACATACATACATACATACATACATACATACATACATACATACATACATATAGTGCAACAGCGTTCTCCACCCCTGTGATTATAGGAACTCCTCTGTTTCGGTATCATTAGCTGAAATTCAGTAGTTAGCCACAATTAGATTAGGCCCATTAAATCAATAGGGATGTCATAAGTCAACTCCCTTGTAGGTTCCACTGATTCAATGGGCCTACTCCAGTTGCTACTTACTACTGGATTTCAGCCTCTCATAGGTGGTCATGTGGCATCTATTTAAAATTCATGATCACCAGGAAATCCATCACCACCAAAGGCAGTCTGTTTTACTGTTGTTGTTAAACAGCTTATGCCTTCGAGATGTTCTTCCTCATGTTAAATGGAAATCCCCAGTCCCATACTTTGAACCTGTCAATTTACATTCTAACTGTTTAGTGGAAGATAATAAATGTGTTTCATCATCATCTGCATACTTCCATCCCAAGGTCAATTGGATAAGAAGAATGTATGCATAGAATTTCTCTGGATCAAGGTGACATTCTGTTGCAGTAAACATTTCAATCAAGATAAGCCCAAGATGTTTTGCTGCCTGAATCAAAGGATAAAGTGGTGCCAGTCCACCATCCACTGTGGACTGGCACCACTTTATTTCCCTTGCTGACAGTTGAATGTTTCCTTAATATTGACAATGGGACTACATCTTCCCCTATGCCTGAGGATAGTAAAGTACTTTTCAAAGGGCTGTCATGCAAGATGGAATCCATAGCTCTTGTGTTTCCCTTATGATTTACCATCTGAAGGGGCTGTCCCACTTTGCCTAACAATAAGGCATTGTTTTACTGTTTTGAAACAGCAGTGGTAACTGGTATTTGGGGGCTGCCATCTTATTCCTTATCTGCTCCGTTTAATCCCCAGCATGGCTCATGTGTTTATAGCAACACAACAAACAAAAATACAGTAGCTGGATCTGGTTTTCCAGCATGGTGATGCTGAAATGAGGGAAGATTAACCTGTTATTTTAGAATCATAAGAAGAAGAAAAAACAAGGCATCTTTCGTTTATGTGGGTGGGGAGATCAGTGAGCTTCCGCTCATTGAATCAATGCCAATAATTACAAGAGACATTTTGAACAGATCCCTTCCTTAGCCAAAAAGCCTTCACATTTATAGTTTCAGTCAAATAATGCACATCTGTGCGACTCATTGCTAAATCATTGTCTTAATTTCTGTGGGGCTGATTTTTTTTTGCTCATCCCTGTATGCCATCCCTTTCAAGAATAATTGGCCACTAAGGGTAATGCTGGATGAATCTGGAGTGGTGTGAGAGGGTGCCATTAATTGCTTTGTGGTCTTCTCTCATACACTTGTTCTTGCAGGTGCAGGTTATGACAGAACCTTGGCTTTCTCACCTTTTTTCTTTTGGCTCTCTGAGCTCGCTTTGCTAATGATCTAAGTTAATGGTCTTTAGAGCACAAGCAACAACAACAATAAAAAAAATCCCCATGGCCAACATCATCTAATAAATGTTCTAATTTGCTTAAGTTGGAAAGCTTCACAGCTGCTGGGAATTTAATAAAACGTATCTCAGTTCTGCATCATTGCCAGCAGCTTCACAGTTCTGGAAAAACTGTTTTTAGTTTGTCCTGCAGCACAGGCAGATCTAAAACAGCAGAAAAATGAGGGTCCCATTAATAGACAGCTGCCAGTGCCTTCACTCCTGAGATTTAGGCTTTATGCTGAATTAGGAGTGAAGGGATCTGACATGGGATGGGCATCTTCATGCCATAAGAGAGAGGGAAAAAAAACATTTTCACAATGATATTAAAACTCATTCCTTTCAAGGATTGATAGTAATGGGTTCAGAATTTGAGTAACCTGAAATGTCTAGCTAATATTGACCTTGGCTTTTTTTTATTATTTTATTTATTTTTTATTTGTTTCCTATTTAACAGCACTGTGATATCTTTTTGGTTCTGTGGAGAGAGATTCCTCAACCCCTCCTACAATCCACGGGGAGTTGAGGAATCTCTCTCCACAGAACCAAAGTTGACAAATTGCAGTTCCTACCATGCCTAGTGAGCATAACCAATGGTGAAGATGAGAAGGCACTTAACACACTTCCCAGTTCTGCTTTATAAGCTCAGGGCAGTCTGCCATCTTGACCATTATTTTGACTGTCCTTACTAAGTTATGCTCTGATTTGGTCCAAGGCAGTCTCCTAGGCAATGCTCTGCTTTTTGGTCTGTCTTCCTGATAATCCGAGGCATAACCAGGGCAGGCAAGTGAGGCTTTGACCCAGGGTGCCAAAATTTAGAGAGTGCAAACCTTTGCTGTTGCTCATGAATTTATGAGCAGATATATCACCTCCAGCCAATCCTCCCCAGGCAGAAGGAACCATGAAATGGATGGTCTTAGTGTGGAACAGATAAGGCTGTCATGTACTCAGACCCAGGCATTCCTACCTAATCCTCCATCCTCTCACCATGTACACCAGTTCCATGTGATTCGAGCTTAATAAGTAGCAAAGCCTGGGGCACCAAAACTGGCAGTTACTGCTCCACCTATCTCTAGATTTCAGGCTTCTTTGCTTGCTCCCTATTTTACTACAGATGTAGTAAAACAAGCAGCTGGGCAATGTAATCCCAGATGGGTGCAGAAATCCACAAGTATCCATCAGTTTCTCAAATAATGTTTACCAGTGTAAACCAACAGGGACCCCAGCACTATTGAGAGGGAGCTTGAGACTGCCAAGGAGGTCATGATACATTTTGCCTGAAGTATGTCAGCTTGCTAGCTGGATAGCTCAGTGGTTTAGATACCTGGCTGGGGAGCCAGAGGTTGGGAGTTCAATTCCCCACTATGCCTCCTATGAGTAGAGTCAGCCTGCATGGCCTTGGGCAAGCTGCTCAGTCCCAGAGCATCCCCAGAAGAAGGAAATGGTAAACAACTTCTGAGTAATCTACTTAGAGAATCCTGGAAAGGTTCACCATAAGTCAGAACTGAATGACAGCACACAGTTATTATTATATCAGCTGAAGTAGTTAATTGCAAATGGGCTTTTAAACTGGCTTATTTAATGAGTCAAGTAAAGAAATAAGGTGTTTTATTCTATTCAATGTCGTTAGAAAGAGCATCATGATCGTAGAGTTGAGTAATAACAGTTATGTATGTAAGTTGTCCGTTATGAAGTTGTTGCCATGCAGGCAATGACAAAATACTGAATGAAACACTGTAAAATTGAATATGGTACAGACTTTGTATATTAAGCAAATGTCAAGACCTCAACAGTGTAGTCTTCCAGCAAGGATGAGCCTGAGGAACTGGATACTCCAAAGCTTCATGGAGTGAAGGGGACCTGTTTGACCCTGCAGGTCTCAGGTTCTGAAAGGACTTTGAGCCTCTGCCCACAGAACCTGGATCCTTGGGGACCTAGGAGCCTGAGGACGAATGGGGGCTCAGGACCTGAGTCTGAGGAAGAGGTGGCATGAATCCCTAGCCCTCAGCAGCAGCAAAGGCTGAAGGTACAAACCCAGTTTAAAGCCTTAAAATGGAGTGCTTGGCTGCAGGGGGAGTAAACTGTCTCCCCACACGTGGGCTCTTTCTCCCAGGAAGACCCAGGTGCCAGACCCCTTGCCACATGAACACATGCCACTGTATGCTGGCCGGTGCTCCATTGTCATAGCTAGAAAGCAACCTCAGCACACTGTCAGACGCAATTTATCTGACAACCTCTGCTCATTCCTGTGTACCTGAATCCCTTGTTCTGGGTTGTTTGGACCCTGTTTGATTCTTTAGGCAGCTTCATGGATTACAGGACTGCCCTGCTTGGGTGTTTGCTAGAGTGAGTTTTATCTCTCTTGCCTCTCCTGCTTCACCCTTGGCTTGGCCTACAATCTCACTAGCCAGCAGCTTTGCTTGCCTCGTCCAGTGTGGGATATTATAGTAAAGGGAAATTTTATAAGGTTTTATTAAAGGAATGCAAAAAATGGCTATGGCTTCATAACACCCTCCCCTATGCAACACATCCTTCAACAAAACTGCCTAAATAGCAAAAGCTGTAGTGCTCGTGGGTGTGTGTCTGAGCAGCAGCCTGTGCCAATCTTATACCCCCACTGAAAGTATTGCAGTTTGATGAAACGTTGTATTTGTAGTTGTTGTAGACTACATGTTGCCATGAGATAACTACAAAGGCAAAGCTTGGGGTGTTGTTTTAAAATAAGGACTTGTCGCATTACTCAATACTCACCTTGGACGTCAGCCGCTCATTGTCAGTGTAGCTGCCATTCAGGGTAAGTGATTCCTTACAGTGCTTGTTGTTCCCAGTATTGTGCCCTTGAAAAATACAGGACAATGCTTTCCAGTTCCCTTCAGAAAATTCCTCAAGCACCTCTTCTCATCTTGGGTGGTCAGAATTGCATGTACATTAGCAGCTTCAACACATTCAGTGCAAAATACAGTAAACTTAAATAAACTCTGTTGTTTCTCAATACTGTATTGCTTCTGCAAACATCAGGATACCTCTTGGCAAGAAAACTCTGCCATCCAAGCCAAGCCCCTGAATTTCTATCACACAATTGTGTGTGATGCAAACTTTGCAAGGTATTCCATCCTCCTAAGCCTATACAGAAATAAATGCCATTGGATTCAGAGGGAGTGTGTCTTGTTACTGCCAACAGTGTGATTTGATCACAGTTCTAAAAAGATCACAATCATCTTGGAGGATAAGGTATTAATTATCACCAGTTCTCTTATTTTGTTCTACTCAAAGACAGTAAAGAGGCTGATTTGCTTTGGAGGATAATTCGGAAAATGGAAAAGGCAGGGATGGAAAAGGAGATGAGGAAGAAATGCCAAAACTTAAAGGATCCTTCCACATTTTCCTAGGAAAAGCACCTGGAGACTATTATACTGTCTATGCTTTATTCATAATGAGACATCAGTGATGCAACAGCACAAAATGAGAGACCCCTCCTTCCTGTCATTCTTTCTCCTCCAAGATGCTCAGGCCTGACACCCCTCCTCCCATTCTTGTTCTACTGAAAAATGTTGAATAACAGCCATGGCTGTTCAAGGAGAAAAAAAACCCTCAAACACACACACAACACACACACACACACACACACACACACACACACACACACACACACACACACACACACAGAGAGAGAGAGAGAGAGAGAGAGAGAGAGAGAGAGAGAGAGAGAGAGAGAGACTTCATTTTAACTTCATTATTGCAAAATGTAAGTCATTGGAAAAGCAGGTTATTTCCAAGCAGTGTACAAAAATGTGCAGTTGATTTTGGGCATTCACCAAGACCTTGTCTTTCCTTCTCATGCTTGGTTTAGGGTTCAAGTGGGCCATAACAGTGCATAACTATTGCAAATCTTCTGCATAGGTTTGGATCCAAAAATGTTTTTGACTCTTGGGATTGCTTCATTGACAGTCTGAGCCTACATGTTACGCTTTAGTATGCAGAGCGGCACCTGGGATTTGTGGCACCCACCCATACCAAACTGGAACACTTTGATATTGGTCTGCACGAAAGTGAGATGGGGATTTGGTGACACAATTCTTGGCTATGACTGCTCTTCTCAACTGCAACGTCTGCCCGGAGATCCGTCCCCTTGTACTATGTGCATTGGGGCTTATTCCCAACAAATTGTGTGTAGGATTGACTGCAGCATTAGTCTCTTTTAGGATTCCTTTTTTTAAAAAGATAATTAATTTTATTTTATACAAAAAATACACACACAAAAAAACCCACATACATAACAACAAAAATACAGGGAAAAAATACAAGTAATAGTGCTTATTATAAACTAAATTCTAACGTGCACCCCATACCCACAGGACTCTATTTAGTAATATTTTATTACAGATTACCTCTCCAAAATTGTATTGAGTATTCTTTAGAGGCTTTCCCCCTTCCTTTCCTTAGGATTCCTTGCCCCCATACTTGGGGCTCCGTTACAATGGCAGTCAATATTTTTACTGGCTGATTATTTTAATACACCTTTGACATCTTATTTTTCAAGGGCTTCAGCCACACGAGAGCCATGATCTAATTTTGCCTCATTGTCGCACGGGGACACCATGCATCTTC